>NC_092877.1:35460937-36092937 GCF_028372415.1 Notamacropus eugenii | reverse complement strand
CCAGGCTTCCATCCTACTCCACATGCTATTCAACGTTTTTGTCAATGACTTGGATAAAGCTTTCCAGATTTACAGATCCATGAATGAAACTGGAAAAGACAACAGGTTGGATGTCAATGACAGGGATTTAAAATAGACTTTGATGAGCCAAGGTGAGGTGCTGAAGCAAATCGGATAAAATGTAAAAGAGAGAAATGTGAAGTTCTACATTTGGGTTAAAAAAACCCTAAGTTATTTCATATGTATATGATGGAACCACATAGTCATACATATTGCATGAAAAAGACCTCAACACTTCTTTGCTTCACCTGGCTCACTATTTCAGGCAGACCCCATCCATACTTCACTTCATTCCCCACTGCTTGGTCTTCTTCATACCAGTCTGGCCAGCTCTCTTGCCTCTAGAGCATCTCCTTCACACCCTCTGGTTCTGGAACCATCAAATGACCTTCCTGGAAGGGGTGGATCATCTACTCCCCCACAGCCTCCCTAACCATCTCTGTTACATTCTGCACCAAAGTTCTTCCCTTCCACCTTATGTGTGTTGTTTTGTCCTATTAGAATGTGAGCGCAAATTAATTTACCCAAATTAACTATAAAGGACATATGAAGAAAGAAACTTTCTGCATCCAGAGAAAGAACTGATAAATAGATGTACAGAAAAATTTTACATACATACATTTATTTGTGTCTAATGGTAGCCATCTATAGGGTAGTAGGGGAGGGAAGAAGAAAAAAAGTGCACATGATAATTTTGTTGTATATCTGAAAGAGCAGTAGATTTGCAATTTCATGTACAATCATCTTTTATTCTACTATGTTATGGAAATGCTTGTTTTATTCCATAAATTAAAAATAAAATTTTTTAAAAGCTCCTCGAGAACAGGGGCTGTTTTTGCTTTCTTATTTGTATCCTCAATGCTTAACACAGTGCCTGGAACATAAAAAGTGCTTTATAAATGCTTTTTCTTTCTTCTTCAAAATTTATCAACAGCACGAAAAAAAAGCCAGTGCTATCTTGAGCTGTTATGAAAGGTGTTGGGTGGGTTCTACACAACCCTTGAAATAATAAAAGGATAGTGTTTCAGACGCAGATGTTCATAGTCCTGCTCCCTCTACCCTTGTTGGACCACAACTGGAATGTTGTGATTTGTTTTGGGCACAACATTTCCCAGAGCATGACAAATTAGAGTGTGCAGAAGATGGTGGCCAGGATGTCACATGAGCTTTGGTCCTGGGGATGAGAGCTGTCCTTAAAGACTGGAAGGCTTGCCATGTGTTAGCAGGACTAGACTTCTTTTTCCCTGTGTCCAAAAGGTAGAACTAGATTTGTTTTGACTGGTCCCTGGAGGGCAGAGCTAGGATCAGGAGGTGAAAGCCCTTAACCAAGGAAAGATACAAGGAAAATTTTTCCTACACACTGAAGCCACCCCAAAGTGGAATGGTTTGCCATGGGAGGTAGTGGCTCCCCCACTCCCTTGAGTTTTTCTAGCAGAGGCTAGATGACTAATTGGAAAAGATGCTTCTCCAAGTACTGATAAGACTTGATCATCTCCAAGGTCCCTTCTATCTCCAAAATTCTGTGATTCTGTGACGTTTGAAAAAAATTATTCTTGCTACTCAAAAAGGGAAATTCTAAGTTTGTAAATATCTTCTTTATTTTTCCTCTCTCTGTCTGCTGTAGGTCCTAGCATTTTACTCATGAGTAGAGACAGCAATATAAATATAATTCTAATCCCCCTTCCCTAACATCCTCACACATACACACTCATACATATACAATCTTCAGCTGTCAAAACAAAACAACCTACACAGCTGCAAATAACATTTGCCCAGAAATAAATACAACTCCCCCCCACAAAGATATAAAGGCCTACATGAATTAACTGAGAAATTTATGTTCTTTATCATTTTCTATAGGATTTTCTCAAATTGTTATTTGGTTGTTACAGCCATGTCTGACTCTCTGTGACCCCATTTGGGGTTTTCTTGACAGAAATACTGAAGCAGTTCGCCACTTCCTTCTCCAGATCATTTTCCAGATGAGGAACTGAGACAAACAGGAGTAAGTGACTTGCCCAGGGTCACACAGCTAGTAAGTGTCTGAGGCCAGAGCTGAGCTCAGGAACATGTCTTCCTAACTTTAGGTCTGGCACTCCATCCATTGCACTACTTAGCTCCTTCATCTTAACATACATTCACTCAACAAGCATAGATTTGGGTCCAGTCTCAGCCCCATCACTTACTAGCTACCAGGTAACCTTGGACAAACCACTTCATTCCTTTGAGCCTATTTCCTCATCAATAAAAAAGGGGCAAATGATTTAGTTGTAAGGAATGATTTATAAATCTTCAAGTGGAATAGAAAGAAGTAACAAATTATAATATATTCATATATGATAACAAATAAATAAGTTAGAATATAATTAAGTGAATAAAAGATTAAGTCCTATGAGATCAGATAAGGGAGAAACTGCTTCTGGCTTTGGAGAAAGATGGGGAGATGTCAGTGGCTTCATGGAGGTGGCGGCATTTTCAGTGAGCTTTGAAGGGATGACGATGATGACGATGATAGCATTTATATACGCCTTTAAGGTCTGCATTTTATCCTCACAACAATCCTGGGAAGTAGGCGCTGTTATTATACCTGTTATACAGATGAGGAACTGAGGCTGAAAGAGGTTGGGTAACTTGCTTAGGGTCACAAAGCTAGTGTTTGATTTGAACTCAGGTCTTCCTGACTCCAAGTTCAGTTCTCCATCCATTGTGTCACTTAGCTGCTAACACCATAAGGTAGGTTGTACAATATTATTATCTCTATAATCTGAGTGAGAGATCTCAACCTGTAACTGGCCCAGGTCAGTCTTGAGGACCTTTCTCTGATCATAATTTCATTAGCTCATTTGGCCCCAGAATTTGGTGCCTCAAGAGGTCCCAAATTCTCTGTAAGCACCAAGGCTAATAAAAAACCTTAACCACAGAAAAAGTTTATTAAAAGCAATTTTTAAAAAAGGCCAGGAAAGCCCCGTTGCTAAAGTAAAAGTGACAGTTCCCTTTTTAATGAGTTCCATTTCCCTACTACACAGACGTTTAGCCTTAGTCTCTGCAAAACTCATAGTTCAGTGCTTAACTGTGTTTTGGTCATGAACATCACCGATGTGGATCTTGAGATTGGCTCAATGTCCACTGTTTTCTTTCCTCCTTCCCTCTGGTGTCTGTGTACTCCAGTATCAACTTGGTGGCTCACTCTCTGAATCCCTGTTTCTCAGCATAGACCTTCAGCTCTTGATTCTTTCCATACAACAATTTCATTCATCATGGTGCCCAGTGCCCACAGCTCCTGGTTGGGACCCAGAGTCTCTCAGTACTTGCCAAGCAGCATGGACACTTCCCCTAGCTAGCCCTGCATGCCTCATGTCTACTCTACTCAGAACCTGCATCTTCTCTCCATTGCGTACCCACTGTCAGCTTTCCCTTCTTCTCTATGCAAAGTTAGGATTCAAACCCTGGTCTTTAGACTCCAAATTCATTACTCTTGTAAGCAGTACACCATATTGCTTCTTAAGTGTAAATGTGTGGAAGAGCAATTAGACGTACTCTATTTATTCTTTCATAGGGTAGAACCAGAAGAAATGACAGGAAGTATCATGGCTCAGAATGGCCTCTCAGGTATTATGTAATATTCAATTTGGCAAATCCATCAACCATCATTCTCTCTTGGGTTCATGAAAACCAGAATTTCCCCTGGGGACATAACAATTTGGTCTGTTTCTGTTATCTACAAAAAAGAGAGAGAGAGAGAGAGAGAGAGAGATCCCAATGCAAGCATTTAAGCTAACAAACCAACAATACATCTAATATTTTATTTAACATGGAAAAAGTGCAAAGGACTCACAACCAAAACAGTCTAGACAGCTGTTCTCTCTCTGGTGAACCTCATCTGCCTGTCTGGGATCTTCCTCAGTCCTTCACACTTTTTACTACAAGGAGGTTAAGTGCATCCTGGCAAGGGGAAGAAACATCTTAGGGTAAGCACCAACCAATCCTTGACACCCAATCATGAGTCAACCTATCAATCAATCAAATAACTGTTGATAATTGACAAGTTAGAACCAGGTCTGTTCATTTATTCATTCAAAATTCAATTCTCTTTCTTTTATAATAAGACTTACAAAAGAAATTTAAAAAACTCATTAAAAGGTACTTGAGAGACATTTAGGCTTGGATGAAATAAAAAGGCAAAGAGAGCTAGGTAGCAGCCTAGTTTTCATTTGGCCTGGAGTTTGGTTTGTTTCCCTGATATGGTTTAACAATCCAATTCACTTTAAATGGAGCTACAAGTTGGTCTACCTTTAAGGTATAACTAATGTACCCATTCTGCAGAGAAGTCATTTCAAGATATTTGAACTGTAATTCTACTAATATATATATTATAAGTGATTCTGATTCCTGAATTCACTTCTCCTTTGCTTTCTTCTTAGCCAACAGGTTCTTCACCTTACGCCCATTTACAGAATTTATTTTATGAAAAAAAATGAGATGTCACTTAATAGCAAAATCTCTTGTCAATAACAAAAAAAGGCAAATATGTCTCCTACTTCTGTTCATAAAGTATGAACGATGAAGATGAAGCAATCTAAGCTGTTACATCAAGTTGTATAAATCATCATTTCTGGGAACTGATTTAAATACATTTTAAAAAAGAAACGACAGTAACCCCTCCCTCTGTATTTGTGTCATAGTGATGCAGTGGGAAAGATTCAACAAAAGTTTATTAATTTACTAGTTATGAGTCAGGTCTCGGGCTAGCTGTTAGAGGTGCAAGGATTAAAAAATGGTACAGTCCTTGACCTCAAAGACCTTACAATCTCTTGCAAGGAGCAAACATATATATTAGGAAAGGTTATAAAAAAAAAACCACATATATTAGGAATGGGGATACTCAGCTTTCATTACATGGAATTACTAATAATTCATAGAATCTCTTCCACAGGTCCATGACAATTCAGAGAGGAGGGGGATGGATCATAATTCTGGACACTCCAACAGAGAAGAGATTGTCCCTAATGTCTTTGCAAGAAAAAGGACCAATGAAGCAGGGTTGTCCTAAAGTTAGAATAAATCTCACTGCTACAAGGAGCCATGGAACAGAATAAAATAGAGGCTATTTGTACTTGGCATTCTCTCTTTCTTTACCCTTCCCATTTATAAAGCAAAGAGGGCTTGGGGTGGGGTTGTCAAAAGATGAATTTCAAACTTCAGGAGCTGATGATCTCTTGCTCTGAGAAAATCTGCTGAGGGTAGGCAGCTACTAAGACTGTTGTTGCGTGGTGGGCAAGTGAGTTGGGAGTGAAAGGGAAGGGAGCACGCGCTGTGCCAACCACTTCACAAATATTGCTTCATCCTTGTCCTCACAACAACCTTGGGAGGTAGGTGCTATTTTTCCTATTTTGCAGTTGAGGAAACTGAGGCAAACAGGGGTTAAGTGAGTTGCCCAGGGCCATACAACCAGTACGTGTCTGAGGCCAGACTGGAACTCAGGTCTTTTTGACTCTAGACCCAATGTTCTAGCTGACATCATATTCCACACTTTCCTTTAATCTGTAAGTCTAGGATTGGGAAATAGCAATCCTCTTTATGAGTTATGGGTATGCACAATAAAGATCCAAGAGGAAGTGAGTTTGAAAGGAAGAACTTATATTTTCTTCTGCATTTTCTGTCATATTTTTAAAACTATGTGATCCCACACAAAGTTTGGTGAATCTTGGGGTACGGAGGGATGACACCAGAAAGAGTGAAATACATTACAGTGATGGGGAGAAATGAATGGAAAATAGAAGTAATACATTTTATTTTCAAATATTTGATCAATATTTCATCTAGATTAGACTGGGACTCAAGATAATAAGAAGTTAAAAAAATTCAATTCTGAGTCATCTTTATAGATTGGTCAGGTTGACAGAACAGTTCTGGCTTTTGCAAGCTTGACTGCCCTCTACAGGTTAAAGCGGATATTGCAGTCGACTTTTTTGTTTTGTTTTAAGTGGCTAGCCTGTGGGCACGTGGGATGATCTTGAGGGACTATAAAAAGCCCAGAATGACAGCACAAATAAATAGGACCTAAAGGTTGCCCCCTGAGCTAATTCAAACCCCTCAACAAGATTTTTACTTTCAGTACTTAGGAGTCAATACCATACTATAGGTATTTATTTACCTCAGATACATGTGGCATGTGCTTATGTCACATTGGAAAGTCTTGATATCATCACAAAGGAGAAATCTAGAGAAAGTGCTGTAGAAAAATTTGGGGGGGAGAGAGGGAAAGAGAGAGAGAGAGAGAGAGAGAGAGAGAGAGAGAGAGAGAGAGAGAGAGAGAGAGAGAGAGAGAGAGAGAGAGAATGTTTTTAGTCTACTCTAGATTATAAAACATCATAAATTTTTTCTGTTAAAAAAAAATTAAGACCTCTTGGAGTAACAGGCACCTGAACTAGGCCTAGGAAGGAGGAAACAAATCCTAAGAATGGAAGCAGTTTGGGCAGAACCAAAAATTGGCATGACAAGATCACAGAACAGCTCATGGTCCAATTTGGCCACAGTATATAAAGGAGTATGATATGTGATGAGGTTAGAAAAGTAGATTGGAGAAAGACTGCGAAACCTCTTTAGTGCTATCAGCAATAAAGAATCACTGAAGGTTTTCAGACTCAGTCAAACACTCTGTACCTTGACTCCAACGTAGTGATGTCATTTTGGCTTTCTTTTGGAACAAAGGACAACTGAGCAATCAAGCCATATGGATTTATTAATTAACAATTACAAATTACTATTATACTAAATAATATCATTGTATTGCTGAGAAGAGCTAAATTATTCACAGCTGATCACTATACAAAATTGTTGTTGCTGTGTCCATCTTCCTGGTTCTGCTCACTTCACTTTGTATCAGTCAGTGTTAGTCTCTCCAGGATTTTCTGAGAGTATCTTGTTCATCATTTCTTATACTACAACAGTATTCCATCACAATCATATACCACAACTTGTTCAGCCATTCCCCAATTAATGGGCATCCCCTCAATTTCCAATTCTTTACCACTACAAAAAGAGTTGTTACATTTTCATACAAATAGGTCCTTTTCCCTTTTAAAAAAATATTTTCTTGGGGATACAGACCTAGTAGTGGTATTGCTGGATCAAAGGTTATGCATAATTTAATAGCTGTTTGAGCATAGTTCCAAATTGTTCTCCACAAATGATTGGACAGGTTCAGAACTCCACCAACATTACATTAGTGTACCAATTTTCCCACATCCCTCCACCATTTATTATTTTCTTTTTGTCATAAGTGTGAGGTGAAACTTCAGAGTCGTTTTATTGTGCATTTCTCTAATCATAGACTTGCACTTTAGGAAGATCAACTTGACACCTGAGCAGAGCATGGCCTGGAATGGGGAAAGATCTGAGGTATGGAGACCAACCAGGTTATTGCAATAGTGCACATGTGAAGTGATGACAGTGGAAGTGTCAGAGAAAGGGGAGTAAGAGACATTACAAAGGTAAAATAGAACTTGGAGATTGGATATGACAGCAGGATGCAAGCCTGGATAACTTGGAGAATAATAGTAGATGGCACAGTGGATAGAGCGCTAAACCTAAATTGAGAAAGATCCCCATCTTCCTGAGTTCAAATCCCACTCTGGACACTTACTATATATATGACCCTGGGCAAGTTACTTAACCCTGCTTGCCTCAGTTTTCCCATTTGTAA
The DNA here is from genome assembly GCF_028372415.1 of Notamacropus eugenii. Classification (NCBI taxonomy): domain Eukaryota; kingdom Metazoa; phylum Chordata; class Mammalia; order Diprotodontia; family Macropodidae; genus Notamacropus; species Notamacropus eugenii. The sequence goes on along the minus strand of NC_092877.1, from coordinate 36,085,172 downwards.
AATGAGCTGGAGAAGGAAATGACAGTATCTTTGCCAAGAAAACCCCAAGTGGGATCAATGAAGATCGGGTACTACTGAATAACAGTAATGGGAAAATTAAGATGGGGGGGGCCAAGATGGTGGAGTAGAAAGATGCACCTACTCCAGCTCTGTCCCCATAGCCCATAAAATACCTGTAAAAAATGATTCTAAACAAATTCTAGAGCAACAGAAGCCACAAAATGACAGAGTGAAAGAGATTTCCAGCCCAAGGTAGCCTGGAAGGCTGACAAGAAAGCTCTATTGCCCAGGGCACAGAGTAGAGCACAGCCCACAAAAGCCCAGCCCAGCCTTGGCCACTGCATCAGCAGAACAGGACTGGAACAGACTTCGGGGGCAGAATCCCTGGCAGCAGCTGCCATTCACAGATCCCTCAACCCACAAATGCCAAAGACAGCTTCAAAGGTTGGTGAGAAAGCTTTTTCACCTGGGTGAGAAGGGAGCAAGGTCCTCCCCTAGCCCTGGCCCCAGGTGGCATTGGCAGCAGCAGCAGCATCCATTTTTGGAGTTCTCCATCTAAAGACCCGGGGGGAACTGAGTCATGGATCTGGGTCTCAGCCCTGAGTGGTGGCCCTGGGGTGAGGAAGAGTGCTGGCTGGCATGGTGGAGCTGGTGGAGGCTCTGGAGAAGGAATTCTTTGCAGATCCTAGACAGAAAAGCACTGGTAGCTCCCAGACCAGAGCACAGGCCAGGAGAAGAGTAAACTCCTCTCCCTTTATTGTGCCACCTTGGAGGAACTGAGAACTTACAGGTCTCCAGAATATACTCCCCTCTTGACAAAGGACTCAAAAGTCAAGTAAATGGCTGGGCAAATGCTCAAAAAAGGGGGAAAAAATAAGACTATAAAAGGTTACTTTCTTGGTGAACAGGTGTTTTCTTCCATCCTTGCTGATGAGGAAGAACAATGTTTACCATCAGAGGAAGACATAAAAGTCAAGGCTTCTGTATCCAAAACCTCCAAAATAAATATGCAATGGTCTCAGGCCATGAAAGAGCTCAAAAAGGATATTGAAAATCAAGTAAGAGAGGTGGAGTAAAAATTGGGAAGAGAAATGAGAGCAATGCAAGAAAATCATGAAAAACAAGTCAACAGCTTGCTAAAAGAGACCCAAAATAATGCTAAAGAAAATAACACCTTTAAAAATTGGCTAACTCAATTGGCAAAAGAGGTTCAAAAAGCCAATGAGGAGAAGAATGCTTTCAAAAGTAGAATTAGCCATGTGGAAAAGGAAGTTCAAAAGCTCACTGAAGAAAAGCGTTCTTTAAAAATTAGAATGGAGTATGGAAGCTAATGACTTTATGAGAAACCAAGAAATTACAAAACAAAACCAAAAGAATGAAAAAATAGAAGATAATGTGAACTATCTCATTGGAAAAACAACTGACCTGGAAAATAGATCCAAGAGAAATCATTTAAAAATTATGGGACTACCTGAAAGCCATGATCAAAAAAAGAGCCTAGACGTCATCTTTCATGAAATTATCAAGGAAAAACTGCCCTGACATTCTAGAGCCAGAGGATAAAATAAACATTGAAATAATTCACCAATCATCTCCTGAAAGAGATCCAAAAAGAGAAACTCCTAGGAATATTGTAGACAAATTCCAGAGTTTCCAGGTCAAGGAGAAAATATTGCAAGCAGGCAAGGGAGGGGTGTGATAGAAGGGAGGGCAGATTGGGGAAGGAGTAATCAGAATGCACGGCGTTTAGAGGTGAGGGAAGGGGAGAGATGGGGAGAAAATTTGGAACTCAAAATTTTGTGGAAATGAATGTTGAAAACTAAAAATAAAAAAAAAAAGAAAATTAAGATAAGGGAGAGGATTTGGGGGAAAGAGAGAATTCGGTTTGGGATATGTTGGGTTTGACGTCTAAGGGACATTCCAGAAATACAATAAGCATTTGGAGATATAAAAATGAAGATCAGAGGACAAGTAAAGGCTGGAAGAATAGATCTGAGGATGATCTGCATCATTGATAATTGAATCCATGGGAGATGATGTCACCAAATGAAACAGCAGAGAGAACAGAAGAGGGCTTGGAGGACACTCACAATTAATGGGTGTAACCTAGTTGAAGATTCAGCAAAAGAGATTATAAAGGAGAGGTTAAACACACAGAACACCAGAAGATAGCAGCTTTATAAAAACCTAGAGACAAAGGTACCAAGAAGATAATTAACAGGTCATCAAGGCTGCAGAGAGGTCTAGAATGAAGAGTGAGAAAAGGTCCTTAGATTTGGCAATTAAAAGATCATTAATCACTTTGGAAAAATCAGTTTGTTGAATGATGAGGCACAAGCCAGACTGCCAGAGATGTAAGAAAAGAATAAGAGGAAAGGAAATGGAAACACCAATTAAAGATGGCCTTTTCAAGTTTAGACACGAAAAGGAGGAGAGATACAAGATAGGTAGTGAGAAAGAGGGAAATATGGACATATTTATAAGCAGCAGGGAGACAATCAATAGACTGGGGAAAATTGAAGATTAGTGAGAGAATGGGGATGTGTGAGTGGGAGAAATCTTTTTTAAAAAATGGGATGGAATGGGATCATTTGTGCATGTAAAGGGATTTGGTTTGGCAATAAGATTAATCTCACGTGAGGCAGGGATGAAAAAACAGGAGAAAGCATCAATGATGTAAAGGAGTAATGAAATGATGAGGTAGCTCTTGGCAAATGTCCAATTTTTTCAGTGAAATATGAGGCACGAGAGTGGGAGAGTTGTGGCATGTCTGAGAAGGAAAAAGGAAATTTGGAAAAGTTGCTGCAAGCTGAATAATGAGTTGTTATTCCATTGTGTCCGATTCTTTGTGGCCCCATATGGGGTTTCTTTGACAAAGATACTGGAGTTCTTTGCTGTTCCTTCCCCAATGGATTAAGGCAAAAAGAGATTAAGGGACTTGCTCAGGGTCACACAGCTAGTGAATGTCTGAAGCCAGACTTGAACTCAAGTCTTCCTGACTCCAGGCCCAGCACTCTATCTACAGAGCCACCTAGCTGCCTCCAAAATTAGGGAGGTATAAAAGTATTGCCTTGCCACAGGGAAGGCCCAGTAGATATTTATATAACAAATGTGTAGTGGATAAACAATATGGTTTCATGATTTTCTCCAGCCTCATTTGGCAGCATGAGTATAGAAAGCAGATGGTAGAAAAAATCCAAGGCTGAGGCTTGGCAGGGCAAGGCTGGCAAGAGGATAAGGGGGACAAGGGACTCCAAGAGTGTATAACCAGACAGCTCAAGGTTGATAGCCTGAGAAAAACTGAGGTGAAGAATTGGAGGTCACAGTGAGAAGAAAGGACAAGGAAGAGGAAGAGGTTGAATGACAATGAGCTGTGATTAGATAAGGAAATTTCAGAGTTCATGAACATGGAAGTAGAACATTTACGAGTGACATCAGGAACAAGAATATGACCCATCTCTCTGTGAAGGTGAGAGTGGTTTGGGGTCAGAGGAAAGGAGTAAACTGAGGAACCTTGAGGTAATAGTGTTTGAGGGACTATTAAGTCCCCTACTATAATGGCAGGAGTTAGGTAAGAAAGTGCCAGGTACTGAACTCACTGAAGAAGGGAGAGTAACCCAGAGTTTGGTAGATAAAAGCTATCAGAATCTTGAGTGATAAATATGAACTAAATGAACCTCAAATGAAGAGAGGTCACTGTGTGATGACACTCTGGAAATGGCAATGGGGAGCAAGGAGTATACCAATCCCCCTACCACTACCAGTGAGTACAGGAAGGTCTGAAAGTGCAACCAGTTCTGCAAAGGGTACAGGGTCTCAATGAGTACCAAAGACGGAAGGAAAAAGGAAAAGGTTTAAGAAGAAAGTAGTGTTACAGAGAAAACATTCCAAAGAGCACAGTGGAAGAGATGGGTAGGTTTACAGTGGGAGCTCGAGGTTATAAGAATATTTTAATAATAACAGCAGTAATGCTGGGAATGATTGGGATGGAGAGGATGATGGTGTGTATATGTGTACGTGTGTGTGTATAGTAAGGCAACTAGTATGGAAGTGGAATGTGGGAGGCCACATTATACTTATTTGTCTATCTGTTGTTTTATATTAGACTATGCCTTTAACAAGGTAGACATGCAATGCTCCTCAAATGAGCGGAATTTGGAGCTCTGGTGGATCGCATGCTCAGTGAATCAAAAAGCTATGATCTCTGGCTGAAGTCCAGAGTTAAGTGACAAGTCTAGATCACAAAAGAAGGGGCAGAGTCAGAATTTGAACGCAGGTCACCTGACACCTAATCCAGAACTCTTTTTGGTGTATCATGAGGCTTTCTAGAGGACTGTGCCCAGTTGTGGGCATCCTATTAAAAGAAATATATCCAGGATGCCTGGGAAGGTGAGGGGTCTGGAAACCACAAAGGGATGAATAAAGGATTTAAGCAGCATTTAGTATGTACAAAGAAAGTACTGTGCTAAAGGTGGGGAATAAAAACAGAAAATACAGTCCCTGCTCCAAGGTGGTCACATCGTAATGAGGGGTGGAGAAACATTCATGTAAGGTTTCAGGGGCAAATCAGATGAAAACGTCCCATGGTCTTTAGGGTAGCAAGGTAGATGGGAATGTCTCTTCTTTCATGTCATTTCCACTGATGATGTAGCCATTTCTGATGCTGAATCATTTGACAGTACTAAGGACTTTGGTGACAAGAACTTTTTTTTCGGAGTCTTCAATAGTTATGGCTATAGGACCTGCAAGAGCCACATCATATGAGAAATTATTAAAGAAACTCAAAACAAGTGCAATTCTGCTATGGGTTACTGTGAGGGAAAAAAAAGTGTGATTGCTTTAAAACTCTATCCATTCAGAGAGTCCAGCAATACATGGAAGTTACAGGGAAGTCAGATTTTGGTTACATATTGTAAGAATCTTCTAACAAGAAGAGTGATCCAACAGTCTCTTTCACCTCTAACCTCTAAGATAATTTGGTTCTATCCTATGTCTTAGATAGGCTGCTTTCTTAGGATGTCCACTCCAAATAGTCACATGGACTATCTGTGCCCAACCTGTGGTAGAGCATTCTGAGCTCAGATTGGTCTGATCAGCCAGACACCCTGAAATTGCACTTTATCATGCTGATGTCATTTGAAGACCAAGGACAACAACCAACCAATCAGATCTTGTGTTATTCTGTTTATTTCCACAATACTTGAATTGTTTCTTTCTGGCTGATTGCAGTATTTTTTCTGTGACTTAGGAGTTCTGGGATTTGGCTACAATATTCCTAGGAGTTTTCCTTTGGAGGAAGTGATAGGTAGATTCTTTCAATATCTTTTTTACTCTCTGGTTCTAGAATATCAGAGCAGTTTTCCTTGATAAATTTTTGTAAGATGATACCTAGACTCTTTTTTTGATCATGGCTTTCAGGTAGTCCAATAATTTCTAAATTGTCTCTCCTGGATCTATTTTCCAGGTCAGTTGCTTTTCCAATGAGATATATCACATTGTCTGCTACTTTCTCAGTTCCTTTGGCTTTGTTATGTAATTTCTTGATTTTTCATAAAGTTATTAGCTTCCATCTGCTCCATTCTAATCTTTAAGGAATTATTTTCTTCAGTGAGCTTTTGGACCACCTTTTCCATCTGGCCAATTCTGCTTTTTAAGGCGTTCTTCTCATTGGCTTTTTGGATCTCTTTTGCTATTTGGATTAGTCTATTTAAAGTGTTATTTTCTTCAGCATTTTTTTTCAGTCCCTTTTAGAAGCAGTTGACTTGTTTTTCATGATTTTCTTGCATCTCTCTCATTTCTCTTCCCAATTTTTCCTCTACTTCTCTTACTTGATTTTTAAAATCCTTTTTGAGCTCTTCCATGGCCTGAGACCAATTCATATTTTTCTTGGCAGCTTTGGATGTAGGAGCTTTGACTTTGCTGTCTTCTTCTGTTTGTACATTTTGGTCTTCCTTCTTCCTTGTCACCAAAATAAGATTCTATAGTTTTATTCTTTTTCCAGTTTTTGTTAATTTCCTGAGCCATTTACTTGACTTTTTAGCTCTTTGTCAAGGTAGTTCTCTGCTTCCAAGGGGTGTAGGGAATTACTTTTAGTTGCTTGATCCCCTCCCCCAATCTGAAACCCAGAGCTCCAGTAATAGCTGCTGCTCCCCCACCATCACCCCACCACCCTGGTTCTGGGGCTGGACCACTCTACTCTCTCACACAGGTCTGATAGGTTTTTTTCCACTAACCTTCCAATTTGTCCTCAGCTTTCTAAGGTTGTGAAGTCTGGAAACCGCCACAGGCCTGCTTAGTTCCCATCAGTGCTGTTGCTGCTCATGCTATGTTCCCAGTGTGATGTGATAAATGCTTCCCATCAACCTTCCTGGCTGTCTTGGGCTGGAGATTTGCTTCACTCTGTCATTGTGAGTTTTGTAGCTCCTGAATTTGTTTAGAGTCATTTTTTAGAGGTATTTGGCTGGCCTTGGGGAAAGAGCACTAGCAAACCTCTGCTTCTACTCTGCCATCTTGGCTCCATCTATGCACCCTCTCTGACCTACCAATAGTACTATTAGGTCTATATACAAAGAGATCAAAGGAAAAGAGAAAAAAATCTATGTAATCCAAGTAATATTTAAAGCATCTCTATTTTTGTGGTGGTAGAGAACTGGAAACTGAAGGGACGCTTATCAATTGGAGAATAGGTGAACATACGATTGTTCTATAAGAAATGACAAGGGAGATGAGTTTGGGAAAAAACTGTTAAGATGTATACGAGTTGATACAGAGTGAACAAAACTAGGAGAAGCAATATTATAACAACAATCAGCTGTGAAAGAGTTAGCTACTCTGATCACTGAATGGATGAAAAATGTTACCCACCTCCAGACAGAGAACTGATCAACTTTGAGTGCAGACTGAAGCATATTTTTTTCTTTTTTTCCCTACAATGTAGCTGATGTGGAAATGATGCTCTGCAGAACTTCACATGTACTAATGACTATCATATTTCTTGCCTTCTCAATGAGTGGGGTAAAGATTGGATAAGATGAGACTTTAGAACTGAAAATATTTTTTTTAATTAAAAAGGCATAGGTTCAAATCCCACCACTAACCCATACTAACTGTATATTTTGGACAAATCATTTAGCTCCTTAGTATACTCTAAGACTTTAAGTGCAGAGTAATTCCTGATCTGCATGGGTAGAGGGAGTTTGGTCACTTAATTCTGTGAAGGAATTAAATAAGAGTTCTAGATCAAAACGCAAAGCACTGTGCTGGATGTTAGAAGAAGACACAACCCTCTCTACCCTTCTAGAAATTGTCCAGTTGAGGCAATAACACCACACACATATAAACATTATAGAATAATTCAAACCTATAGAGGATTTAAGGCTTAAAAAGCAATCCTCACAAGTTTATGAGATCATTCTCAATGAATTCCTAAGTTCCAAGTAAGTTATTAATAGAAAAACTTCTGTGAATAAAATTCATGCACAACAAAGGTGATGTTTATCAAGTGTTTTATTCCCATCACAGGTTAGCTTACACTGAGTGTCTTAAAAATATTGTACACAAAACATAATACAACATTTCCAAAGACAGTCTACTTTGCCAAGTGAATGCAATCTCACATGGAAAGCTGGTGCCTTACCTTCCCATTTGTTTCATTGCAACTCTCTCCCTCCAAAGGACTGAAACTTGTGCCAACTAGACTTTATTAATTTGGGGCATTAGAACAAGTCTTCCAGGAATGCCATATTTATGAAGGGGCCTTTGCATGTCACTGGTTATATTTTCCCCCAGTAAAACATGCTCAAGGATTCCTTCCTAGCAGCCACTGAAAAGGAATCTACAACTACTAAGCTGGAAGTCAATGACACTCTTAGAAAAAGAAAACAACACTGAACTGAAAATAGCAGACATCTACTATACAAAGGTCAACAGTAGAGAGAAGCAACTAGATAATTAATAATTACAACAAAATATCTCTGGAAAGGTAACAGTTATGAGAGGCTTCAGATGACAAACTCAGTAGTGTGAAGCTTCACTGGTCTGCCCAAGCTCATAAATTATAATTCAAGTTCATATTTTGAAGTAAAAATTTATCCTGTCATATTTTTTAAATTAGTACTACTCTGTCCATAAAGTATGTTTTAGATCCTTTTATGAAAAATACTAAAATCTTTGTTGTGAGGTCTAAGAGCAACAGGAAAGGAAGTTTTTTCTATGAACAAAATTAAACCAGATCACATAAAGCAATGAGACATGTAATTATTAATATATTTTCTGTGTATTTACAATAAATTCATTTGTTAATACTGTGACAGAAGAAGTAATGGATTGATCCACATTATATTATAGAAACCAGGTTTTAAAGATGACCACATCTTTCTAAATAAAAAAAAAATTATAATAATATAGGGTTTCTCTTGTTTCTAAAGTAGACTCTAGTGTAAGGACAAACTTCTGGGAAAACTGACAAAACCTTACAGAATGACAAAGCCCAGAATCAGAGGCACTGCAAACAAGCAGTAGCAGTGAGTAGTTTTTCCAGTGCTACCTAATTATAGAGTTGTTACCATCTGAGAGACAGTGTTCTTTTTTATTTGGTGGCTTACGACAAAATAAATCACTTGATTTGAAAACTGCATTGATCTAAAGCAGCTACAAACAAAAAGCTACCAATTGGGTAAAAAAACCATATAGCCTTATAAGTATAACATGCACTAAAGAGTGTAATTACATAACATACTTTTAGTACCAGACTAATCAATTAAGGATTAACCAATTTATTACATTTACCAGTGAAGATGTATACTGGCACCAAGTTTTGTCCCTAAAAATCAAAGCAGTGCAATTCTTCTACCCCCTTCAGACTGTATTTGGAGTGATGCTTTGGAAATCTTCTTTTGAGTTTTCAAAGAAGAGGAGTATTCTAAAATATTATTATCTGGATAGAAATTATTGCCATTAATTTTGATCACCCTAGTATACAGGCACAACTGAAATATTGGCAAAACTAGTTTAAAGAGAACAAAACAAGTTGAGGTCAGAATTTTAGAATTCAGACAAATTCATGATAAAAATTCTAAACAAAACAACAAAAATCAAAACCCACAAGAGTAGAAAAACTTGATATTCTAAATGAATCCCTCAGTCTTCCAAGGGCCTGTAATTCAACAAATCCATCAGTACAAACCTAAAAGGGAAAAAATAAGAACCATAGCACATCAGTCTCATTTTCCCAGTTGATGCTCTATAAAAAAGGCTGATCTCAGCAAGAGTATTAACACTTTGTTTTCCAGCAAGTACTGTTGCATATCCGTTAGGTTATCACTTGGGAAAGAGAGGGAAGGGAGAAGGGAAAATCAACAGCCCCAATTACCAAGTCAGGGATAAGTGTCCGCAGGTCCTGGGATTAAACAGCCAGATTAGCTCTACTGCTTTAGATGAAGAGTTCTCTGCCATAATACTTGTCTGCAGTGTTTCCCTTTCCAAACAAGTCAATGTCCTTCTCCCATTCCCATCTGACTTCCTCTTCTCCCTCACCACTTAGAATGCCTTCCCTCAGCTGTCCGATAGGAAAAGGTTCTTTTTCCATTGGTGAGGAGATGATTTCAAAACAGAAAAATATGGAACTGCAGATCCTGAGATGAAAATACAGGGAAATTAAAATCGAAATGCTTTGTTACTCGAACTTCTGTTTCAGTTTTTTCTGGAAGACAGCTGGCAGAATAGAGAGAACTGCTAAAATCATCAGGACAAATACTGAGTTCCAGGAAACAGCTTCTCCTGCTGTTGTGAGCTGGTAAAGTGTTGTTCCTGCTTTGATTGCTACAAAAGATGGAGGTGCAACACCTGGAACAAAACACAAAACCAAAGGATAAGATAAGTTACTGAAGTTTTAAGAACAATATGTTGCCTCTAATTTTTTTTCAAACTTATTTGTTTTCAATTTTCAATATTCACTTCCGTAGGTTTTGAATATTCCCCTCCCACCCTACCCAAGATAGCACGCAGTCTTATATGGGCTCTACGCATACATTCCTATTAAATACATTTACACACCAGTCACGTTGCATAGCAGAATTATAATGAATCTTAGTTTTGAAAAATAATTCATGAAAGACATGAGGCAAAACCACCACTTTAAAGTTTGCTGAAAAGTGAATCACCTTAAACTGAAGGGTCAAAGCACTAACAACAGCTGAGTGACTTGGCACTGACTGCTTCCCCTCAATGGCCTCAGAGAGGGATGAACTCAATGATCCCCTTTAAAATTTCATAACTTCAGGAATACTTACTACACTTGCTACATTGTATATAATATGTACGGAGTTCCTTTTCTCAATTGTAGTCAAAAGCTGTAAACAGACACAGCCTAGAGAGCTGGGTTTTTTCATATTTGTTAATAAAAATGGAAAAGCATGCTTTTTCATTAATTTCTCTATTAGAACTTAAAAACACTTTTAGCTTTAAGGTCTTTTTCTGATGCCTCATTTGGCAGGTGGGCCTGGGTTTGGAAAGGTTTTGGAGACTCAGAACAAACTAAGAAGAAATCTATCATAAAGGACTTTAGAACCAGGATTAGCCAAGAGATTTTTCATCAAGTTATTCACCAGGGTCATTTGGTGGGGGTGAAGGGGTGAGAGATCACAGCAGATCAAAGACAGTCTACTAAGTGGCAAAGGATTTGCAAGCAATAACCAAATGCTGATCACTGATCATTTTGTTATCTCAGTATTTTAATGAGAATTTAGGAAACAGATCTGACAGAAAGAACTCATGCTCATCTAATATTTATTCTGCCTCTAAGCAGACCGTGAACAGATAAATTCCAAAATGGGATAAATTTTCTTCAGAGAATGAAATTCAACTAATTTCCTTAAATGATTAACATTTACATAGATATAAAAGGAAACTACACGACAAGAGATCCAGGGTTCTTCTTAACCCACTCTCTTCTCATCTAACAAGTTTTTAATTCTTATGTAATCCTGTCCTCTAAGTCAGTATCCAGTAGAGGGTGGTATTCTGTAAAACATGTACAACTGAAGTCTTACCTAGAAAAGTACCAATAAAAAATACTTTTAATGGTACATTTATAACAGGAGATGTTATGTTAATAAACCAGTTAGGCAGGAAAGGAGTTATTCTCAAAAATATTATGTAATTAATGAGATGGTCTCGATGTCGTTCAACCTGTCATAAAAGAGAAAAGGATTAGAATTCAAGTAAATTCTATATAGGACTCCAACTTTTCTTTCAAAATTGTTTACCATGTACACACCTGCTAATCACTCTGATCTTATCCAGACGAAATGAACAAAAAAGAAAATGAGTGGAAAAAAGTATGAAAATATTCAGTGGTGGCAATAAAGGGGTTGTTACAGCATAAATTTCTATAAGATATTGAATGTAAAATAAATTCTGATTTTTTTTTTAAACAAGTAATAGAACTGGGTTTTTTTCACGATAATGTGCTCACAATTTCTACCACAATTTTATTACTGGTGGTTCTTTGGTTTTGTTGTTTTTTTGTTGTTTTTTTTTAGGGCAAAGACAGGCCATTAGCTTTTCAGGACAATAAAGAGGATGCAATTATTTATCAATTCCCAAGTATTCAGAATAGTGTAGTAGAAAGAGCAATGGAATGGGAAGTAAGCAACTCATCTGCTTGTTCTGAATCCACCCCAATTCACCGTGTAACAAGACAAGGATAAATACCTTTACCTCTGTAGACTTCAATTTCCTCATTGGCAAAATGGAAGAATTTAACTAAAAAGCTTATAACGTTATTTCCAGTTATAAGAAGTGTCTCAATATACACAGTAAGGAAAGAGTATCAAATTAGGAAGGCAAAGAGTTCCATTTTAGGTACTTAGTCCTTTTTTTTTTAATCCTCTTACAATAGAGACTTTCATTTCCTTTGACTTGAAGGAGGCTGGCAGAGAAGAGGAAAATGGTGTTTTACACTTGGAAGTTACAAGTACAAACTGATGGTATCCTTTGTCCATAAGCCACTGTTTTCTCCTTGTTTCTGCCTTATCTGTAAATTCAACCTTAAACTCTTCACTACGGATAATAATCATCTTCTAAGTTCTTATCCCTTTGACCTTTCCATAATATTTAACACTGCTAACCAAATCCACAAGCATGTACTAAACTCAGTGTTCCAAGCACTATGCTAAACATTGAGATGCAAAGGAAGGCCAAAATCATCTCTGTCTTTCAGCAACTTACATTCTAATAGGAGATGTAACAACGTAAATAAATACATGATACACACTGACTAGATGGAAGACACTTGGGGTTGGGGAGTGGGGTCAGGAAAGGCTTCCTCGAATGGGTGGCATGTTGGCAGGGTCTGGAAGAAGCAGAGCATTACAGATATGGGAGAGTCAGTGCAGAGGCACACCCGTAGGAAAGCAGCACATGTTCAGAGAACTGCAAGGAGACCAATGCTGCTGGAATGGGGAACACAGGAAGAAAGGCCATGCATGACAAGTCTGGAAAGAGAGGAATGAGCCAGGCTAAGAACTTTAAATGCTACATGTGCATGAGAGGGAGGAGTCAGGGATGACAATGAAACTTGTGAGCTTAGACGACTGAAAGGATGGTGATGGCCTCAATAGTCACAGGGAAGTTCTCAAAGAGGAGACTGAGAAAGCGTGATCAGACAGAGAGAAGAGCCCTCAGGAGAAAGCAGTATCTGTTCAGGAAAACCCAGAAGAATATCTGGAGAAGGCTACTGGCAGTATAAAATGCTGCAGGAGATAAGAAGGATCAGGATTAAGAAAAGGCTCTTAGACTTGGCAACTAAGAGACCACTGGTAACTTCAGAGAGAGCCGCGTAAATGATGAGTCCAGACGCCAGGGTGCAAAAGAGCAAAGTGAGAGAAAGTGGAGGCCTTGAGTGTAGACTACTTTCTCAAGGAGCTTAACCACGCAGACAGAAAATTTATAGGACAGGAGAGGGAAACAAGCATATGTTTGTAGGGAGCAGGGAAGGAGTATTACTAGCTTAAATCTGTACAAAGATATATGGGATATCCTAAATAAGAAAGTAGGGAGGACAAATGGGGACAATTTGCTGGAGAAAATGGAAGGGTGGCATTTAGAATGCTTGGCGTTTTGGGGTGGGGGGAGGGGAGAAATGGGGAGAAAATTTGGAGCCCAAAATTTTGTGGAAATGAATGTTAAAAGTTAAATAAATAAATTTTAAAAAAAAGAAAATGGAAGGGTGTAGGAAAATGAGCAAATGTAGCAGAGTTGGACCTTGGTAAGAAAAAGGAGACTGGAGTGAAGGAGAAAAGAGTGGAGGAGGATGTCTGAACATGTGAGATGAGACAAGAAGGAAAAGGGGGGAACTTTTGGACAGTAGTCTCCATTTTTTTCAGCAAAGTAAGAAGCAAAGTCCTTTGGAGGGTGAGATGGAGTGGGAAGCTGGAAGAGAAGTGAAAAGATTTCAAAGAGCTGCCACAGAGAGTAGGATAGTCAATCGGTCAGAAAGGAACAGGTCTGCTCAACAAAGCTCCTTCTCTTTCTACCTAAACCTAACTCTACTTAATTGCTGGGGAGCCATACTTCCGGTTCTCCAAGTTCATAACTTCAGAATCATCCTCATTTCTCTGCTCTCCCCAACTCTTTATGTATTCATTCAGTTGAGACTATTGTAGATTCTAATTCTGCATCATCGTCCTCACGTCTCTCCATCAACCCACAAAGCCACCGTGCTAGTTTGCGCTCTCCTCACTCCTCGTCTGGACTATCGCAATAGTTTCTTTTCACTGGCCTCCCTGTCTCGAGATTCCCCTCTCCAATACATCCATTCATCTCTGCTCAACTGATATTCTTATTTTTTAAATTTAAAATTAAAAAAAAAAACAACAACCCACCTTCTCTCCCTCTCACCTCCCTCTCCTTCCACTGAAAAAGAAAAACAAGCTATAATAAAAATGCTTAGTCAAACCAAACAAATTCCTGAAATGGCTATGTTAAAGTGATATTCTTAAAGCACAGATCTAACCAAGTCATTCAGCCTCTTACTACTGTCTAAAGGATAAAACATAAACTCTTCTGTCTGTCATTTCAAGTCCTTCACACACTCAAAAAACTCCATGTATACATAATTCTGGTATATCAAAATATGGCTCCAACCTATCTTTCCTGACTCATTTCTTATTCTCCACTCTGTCTTTGTTGTATTCCAGTCAAACTGCTCTCCTTGCTATTTCCTGTATGCTGTCTCCCCAACCTAGAATAATCTCTATCCTCATCTCCACCTCTTAGAATCTCAAACTCACTTCAAAAATCAGTTCCAGTAACATCCCTTCTATAAGATGCCTTTCTTGATTCTCTTAAGCAGCTAAATTTTAAAATGTTATCAATGTATGTACTTTTCCCTTCCAGTGGATATAAGTTCCTTGAGGGCAGGCAGTTTGTATTTCCTGTGCCTACCACTCAGTAGATGGTAAGTAAATACTTAATGAACTAAAATGACTAAAGAATGAAAATACTAATGTAAATCACTTGCCATATCTACTGCCAGATTCTCAAAAGTTGGTCCAGGTGTGACTTGATACTGGAAATATAGGTCTGGACTATTAGACTCAAGCTCAGGAGGTTTAACCTTAACATAATCTAGTCCTCGGGAAAGAAAAAAAAAAAAAGGAGCTCATCTCTAGTCAAATTGGGAGTCAGTGTCTGCTTCAGAGGAGGCCCAGCATAACCTCAACAACACAATGGGAGGAATGCTCTAAGATTCCAGTTCAGTCCAGTACTGTCATGCTTCTTCCTGAATGACCTCACTAGGATCACAGCAAATTAGGGGCATGCCATTTGCCCCATTTCATCCCAACTAGCATGTTCAGAGTTTGGTTAGAAGAGTCCAGTATGCCATTCTAAACTTTCAATTCACTGTCAGATTTCTTTGTAGTAGCAAACATGCTTACGACAAGAGAGGAAATATGTATCAGAGAATGTTAAGAAAAAATGGACTCTACCCAACTGCCAGGAAGCAATCACACTAAGTGATGAACCTGATGCCAGGATAAAGAAAATGAACCATCTTTTCTGAGAAAACCTGGTAGGTCATTCATTTAAAATAAATAAGAATCAGTTAAACAGTAGCCCATCACCCAATTTAATATTATGACCTGCTACTAGAAAGTTTCATGAGAACCTAAAAAGCAGATGAAAACTAAGATGTTTTGATATTAAAGATTTAGAATAACAGTTAAATTAAAAAAAAGTATTGTCCTTTCATTTTCAGTGAAGGTACCTACAAAGAACAGGGGTAAGTGAACACACGCGAATATGCCTACTAAATATAATCCTCAAAACTCCCTAAATTTTAGAAGCTGACAGATTACTAATGTAGGCAACAATGAAAGTCAAATCCTACAAAAACTGGAGTCAGATTTTGTAACCGCCAGATACTGCTTGGAAGGATTAGCAGTAACACTATGTAAGTTCAGAAGCAAATGCACCTACAGAATTTAATCTGTAAGAGACTTCATTCTAAAAAAAAAAAAAAGATTTTAAAAGTGATTTTGTGATCTTTTCAGATGAGATTAAATTAAGTCATTTAAAAATATCACAGAAATACAGAAAATTTAAATCAAAATTTGTCTTTTAATGATTATGGGAACTAACTGCTAAAATTGTTGTGATCATGGAAGATATTAAATTCACTGAAGTGAAATTTTTCATTTGCAGGAAATTAAACAGCTCTTTTTCTTTCAATAAACACTGAGTGGCTAAGTTCCATAATACACTATAAGTAACTGAACTAAAAGCACAGAGATAACTTTTTTTTGTATTCTGCATCACGGAATCTCAGAAGGAGCCTCAGAGGTTCATTTAGAACACTCCCTACCTGAAGTATAAGTTTCCCCTCCACTGAGAAGTGGAGCATGTATTCGGAATGTCCCTATTGATGTTACAGTGATAAGCAAAGATCTAAAGAGATACAGCACCAACAACAAAACAGTTTTAATTGTAATCAAAATTCTTAATTGTTCATTTTATTGTTTCTTTCAGACAAGCCCCAAGTTATTTGAAGTAAGGATGTTTGTACATAGTAAGGATGATACATTCAGCACTATATTATATAATATAAAACGTCAATTCAAAGGAGGTTTTTACCTGCTGTGACCATTTCACTGCCTTTTCTGTTAAATACTTGTATACCACTGGTCTCCCAACCAAATACGAAAGCATATAACAAAAGGAAGCGCCAAGTCCAGAGCACTAGAAAGAAACAGAAAGTCATGAGCACAATTGTATTTCCTCACCCTTTTCAAACTAAGGATTCACCTAGCCTCAGTTTCATGTGGTCCTTAAGAGCACAGATTTAGCACTAAAAGGGACCTCAGAAGTCATTTAGCCCAACCTTATTTTGGACATAGGGAGATTGAAGCCCAAAGCAGCTGAGTGACTTGCCCATGGTCACACAGGTGGTAAGGGGCAGGTAACAGAATAAAAGAATACAGGAAATCAGATACCAAAGTCACCCTTATAATGAAGCTCTATTACAGGACTCGCACTTAGGATTTGATACAGGCAAGTTTATAAAAATGGCTTTAGAATAGCTGAGAAAAGCATTTTTCAAGATAAAAATCTCAAATCAAGTCATTGATTTGCTTTACCCCAAACCACTATTCCTGGGGAGTCTTTAGTTTCCCAAATCCATAGCTCCACCTCCTTTCTAACAATAACATGTGACTCTCCAAAGATCAGAATGCTATGGGACAGGCAGGGAAGATGACAGCTAACAGAGTTCCATCAAATGGTACGGCTTTTCTGAAGGGTTTTTATCAGCTACATAGCCCTTCACCTTCTGCTAAACCTCATCTCACAGAGCGTCCCTAAGA
This sequence comes from Notamacropus eugenii, assembly GCF_028372415.1. Taxonomy (NCBI): domain Eukaryota; kingdom Metazoa; phylum Chordata; class Mammalia; order Diprotodontia; family Macropodidae; genus Notamacropus; species Notamacropus eugenii. The sequence goes on along the minus strand of NC_092877.1, from coordinate 36,068,310 downwards.
CATCATCATATTTGATTTGAAAATCATTACTCCACTGCTCCTTATTAAGATAGCGTGTGTTTGTATGTATACACACACCCATACATACATGTATACACACATACTTACCAAACAAACAAGGAATAAGGCTAGTGGAAAAGGATAAAGAAACCCTGAGAGAATACTGAGAAATATAGACCCTGGAATAGCAAATGTCTGCAAGCTGTAAACGGAATGGTTAAGGATTAAAATGTAAGTAAAATCCTTAAAAGGAAAGAAATTCAACACTTCTTAGAATAATGCATATGGTCTGATTTACAAAACAACCCATGTGAACATTAAGTAATACTCAATAGGTTTGATTTCTACCAACTACAATAATTCACTTTTTTATGTTAGTAGAATGTCTTGACTATAAAGGTTTCTATCCCTGGGGTGAATAATAACAAGTATTATTATGTTTTAAAAAATGTCCCATTTTAAGAAAATTTGGCATATTAATATCCCAACTTAAACCATAAAAATTTGGTAGCCGATCACTTGCTGTACTGACAAACCATTTCAAATTTAAACACAGGAAATTCTTCCCACAAAATACAAATTTTTAACTAATAAAAAAATGGGTTATATTAGGCAATAAAACAAAGACTTTTTTTTAAAAAACAGAATTATATTAGCTTGGGGGTAGAAAATAAAGTTAACCTCTCCCCCACATTTAACTTTTCAAATAAGCATGCACATGGTTAAACAACATTTGTATTGTAAGTTATTATATGGTATTATTATTTGTGATAGCATTAACAAAAACAAGGAAATACACTGTATTGGCCATCTTTCCCATAAAAAAGCTTTTCCTCTCGTCTAGCAAGTTTAAAAGGACCTCTTCAATAAGACTTCCTCAATTAAAACTGTTTTAGTCTAAGAAGTAAAATGGATAAAGAAAATTAGAATGCTTAAAAAATTAATGCTTAGTAACGATATAATACACACAATCATAACAAATTATAATAATTATAAATTAATCATATGTAAACAAATTTTACAAAATATATAATCTGGAAATCTAAATTAATTTGTAAATAACTGGTAGCATAACTGAGAAGCAAACAGATTTTAATATTATCTTAATACTATTTTTAATACTGCTGTATTTCACCACATAATCATGTGACTCCACCGAATGAAGAGCCCGAGGCACAAGGAGAAAGGGCAGGAAGGCAAAGTCGCCATGAGTAAGTCAAGTGATATGTTAAGACTTACATCTTCCCAATTTTAATATATATATTCATGAGTATTCCATGCATCCTAATCTTGCACCAAAGACAGTTTAGTAATAAATGATTTTAAAATAACAGTCACAATTTTTTTTAATTTATAAAAGCTTCACATAATGGTCACACCCCACTTTTTGGCAAAAAAATCTGGGATAAAATCTGTGACGATACTACTGTGACGATACTACTGTGACTACTATTTTATTCCCCAATCGATAAATGGTCAAAGGATATGAACAGGCGATTTTCAGAGGAAAAAAATTAAAGATATCTATAATCATAATGCTCTAAATCACTTGTGATTAGAGAGATGCAAATCAAAACAACTTTGAGGTACCACATCACACCTATTTGATTGGCAAACATGACAAAACAGGAAAATGATAAATGTTGGAGAGGATGTGGAAGAGTTGGAACACTAATTCATTGTTAGCGGAGCTGTGAGCTCATCCAACCATTCTGGAGACCGGTTTGGAACTGTGCCCAAGGGGCTACAAAAATGTGTATACCCTTTGACCCAGCAATATCGCTTCTAGGACTGTATTCCCAAGAGATCATAAAAACGGGAAAGGGTCCCCCATGTACAAAAACATTTATAGCAGCTCTCTTTGTAGTTGCCAAAAACTGGAAATCAAGGGGATGCCCATCAGTTGGGGGAGGGCTGAATAAATTATGGTATATGAATGTAATGGAGTACTATTGCGCCATAAGAAATGATGAACAAGACTTCAGGGAGGCCTGGAAGGACTTACATGATCTGATGCTGAGTGAAAGGAGCAGAACCAGGAGAACTTTGTGCACAGCAACGACCACAGTGTGCGAGAGTTTTTTCTGGTAGACTTGGAACTTTGTAACAACTCAAGAACTTAAAAAAAAAAATTCCCAATGGTCTTCTAAGGCAAAATGCCTTCCACACTCAGAGAAAGAAATATGGAATTCATTTGCAGAATGTAGCAGATCATTTGTGTGTGTGTATTATGTCTTGATCTGTTACATGATTTCTTCCATTTATTTTAGTTCATCTACACAGCATGACTACAGTGAAAACGTATTCAATAGGAAAGTATGTGTAGATCCTATATAGAATTGTACACTGTCCTGGGGAGGGAGGGGGGTGGTGGGTGGTAGGTAGGGGAGGAAAAAATCTAAGTTTTATGGTAGTGATTGTAGAACATTAAAAATAAAAACATAATTTAAAAAATAAAAGAAAAAAGAAATGTAGTATTTTAATACTATTTAATAATAAAATCAATAAAGGAATTGGGTACAAAAGAGGAAACAAAGGCTACAGACAAAACAAGTGAATCAAAATAAATAACCATTTTAATCCTAAACTTATTCATTGTTTTTTCTTCCAACAGAGGGCTGTTCTATTTCCCCCTAATGGTACATTATGGCACTGAGGCGACGCTGGGTTCATGAAGGCTATATGCTAATAGTTCAAGTACTTCCCACCAAAGACCCCAAGGGCCTTTAATGGACCATGTCTCTAATGTGAGGACCAGCCTAGCAAAATTGGAAATTTATGACCACAGCAACTCTGAAACATCTACTAAGTCAAAACTAACTGACATTCGTGTACTATCTTAAAGTCCAAAGAATTTTATAAACATTGTCACATTTGAGCCCCACAATAATCCTCTGAGGTAAATACTACTGGTCTTATTCTCATTTTACAGATGGGGAAACGAAATCTCATAGGATCCTATGTCTAGAGCTAGAAAAGCCTTAGAAGCCACTGAACTCGACCCTCTCGTTTAATGAGCAAACAGAAGCCCAAAGAGTGTAAGGGACTTGCCCAAGTCACATAGTTAAGTGCCAGAAGCAAGTTTTTGGCCTAGGTCTTCCTGAGTTCAAGCCCAACACTGTCCACTAAGGCTGCAATATAAAGGAAATTACACAAAGTAGAATACTAATAGAAGGAAATGTCTGATGGAGCTGTCAATCCTACACCTTCCCTCTGCATGGGGGAACAAACTCAAATCAATTCCTTTAAAAGGTTATAAATATAAATGCTCTCTGCTTAAATTTGAAAGTTAAGGTATTAAACTTTACAAAGGACAACAAATCTCACAGGAATGATGTTACAATTTGTTTCAAGCAAAAGACATTAGAGGAGTCCTCCTAGCAGTGACCGTAGCCCAAAAGGTCCCACAGAGCAAGAGCCCAATCCTATATAGTGCATATATCTTGGCTGTCAATCAATCTTATAATTAGGCTGAAGAAAAAAAGGAAAACCTACCATCATCCAAGCCTTGCTCACTGTTTCTATCCACAATTAGCAACACTAACCATTGCCCTTTCTTAAGCTATCTGCTTCGCTAAGCTCCACAGAATTAAGGAACAAAAGCCCAATGTTCTGCAAACAAAAATTCTATGCTTATCTGACAAAGGTCAAAAGAAATGGAGGACACAGCTTGGTACACGGATTTCAATTTTCAGTGTCCTTATTTCTCCATAAGTTATATATTAAAGAAATGTCTTAATTTATATGACTAATTTAATTATACTGAATAAAAACTAAATACTCTCCCCATGATCCATGCATGTGAGCTTCTCTGATGCTACTGGCCTCAAGGTCTGTGAGTAAAAAAGTGGAAGGATGATGACGACACGGCATATAACAATATTCACCATTACGTATTTTATAATAAGGATAAAGTTGGTCCCTTTGAATAAATATTAGATATTGATGAGATTTTCAATTACGGGAATTTTCATCGATACTGCTAATTTAAAAGAAACAAAATATTTATAAGCAGCAATGAGGTGTATCAAATAGCACAGCTGTCTGAGTCAGTCAATTACTGTCCTCATCCCGGTTCAGTCACCAATAACTGTGTGACTGTAGAGTAGACAGATCACCTCACAGCACAGAATCTATTTCTTCATACATAATGAACTCAATGCTCTCTGCCAGTTCCACCATTAGCATGGAAGTAATGTTGGATTCTTGAAGGATATGCCAATGAAGAAGTTCTAACAGAGTCCAGAAAAGCTTCAAATATAGTCCTCACAGAAAAGCCTTCTTTCTGAGGACCGGCTTGGCCAGGGCAGAAATGTTCATCACCAGGAGTCTGGCTACTTGATAATGAATTCCTTGAGAAAAACCCATGAGGCAAAAAGTCCCTCAGACCAGTGCAACTCCCCTCTCTCCCCTCCACTTCTACAGTAATGACAGGTGAGGAAGAGAACAGAGAGGATTCTACGAATCACATAATTTTAGAAAATCTGCAAACATCCAATTGACTACTGCTGCTTTAAATGTAAGATCTTTTGTCCCACAACTAATTAATGGACATTTTATTGAAGGAACTGAATCATACCAATCTTAATATTCTTGCTACAAATGAAGCCAAGAAAGGAGTCAGTTTTATCATGTTCCCCAAAACAAGAAACTTTATGGAATGTCTGGTCATCGCTGCAGACAGAGTGTTGGATGTATGACCAAAACCCTGCTCAAACACTTACTCAACTTCTGTCATTCTCAAGATATCAATCACCTATAAAACAGACATAAGAACAAGCAGCTCACCAGGCTGCTATAAGGATTAAAGAAGATAATTACGTATAAAGTGCTTTGTAAACCTTAAAGCACTATGTAAAAGTTGGCCATCACTATTACCACTAACATCTGTCGCAGAGAATGAGGAGGTAGAAAAATTCTACAAAGAATTCAGAAAGAGGTGACACAATCCAGGTTTCTAAAGAAGATAACCAAAAGATATAAGCAGGAAAAAAATCTAAACCCTTATTATTACCACAAAAAAGTGACACATAGCATCAGTCACCACAGATTTCTATGGCTATTTTCTCATCTATAAAAATGTTTGATGAGAATAACCTACATAAAATAAGGTCATTCTTTATGAGAATATTAGAAGATGATGAAAAAGTAGAAAGCAATATTCAACTGGATCCAACTGTGCTTACTATTTTTTTGAATGCAAAAAAACAAGTACTTCATTCATTAGAGCAAAATACTCCCTCTTAAAAGTCTTTCTTCCATCAAGATGTCTCACATTTATATATTAAAACTATATAAAATTCCTTGAAAGAGAGTCTTATTCAAGAACCTTCTGATCAGTAGTATGAGGCAAAACAAACCAGTGACACTGATTCATCAAAGGGGTCCACCCTCTTACGGATAAGACTATATAAAGTCTGGGGACCTTTATAATAAGAGGGTGAAGATCTTCAGAGACCCCACCAAGTTGTCCCCCTTCTCCCACTAGCGAGCTCCTTATGGAGGGTCTCCATTTTGGGGATGGAGCCTGGCCAAGCACGCTTCATTTGGACCCTCTGTGTTCCCTTTCTAGCTCCTTTTTCCATGTTACCTTATTCCCCCATTAGAATGTAAGCTCTGAAGGCAGGGACTGTCTTACTTTTTACCTGTACTCCGTACCTTCAGAACTTAACACAATGTCTGGCACACAGTAAGTGCTTAATGAATTTCTGACGCCTTATTTTTGAAGATGTCCTGGAACACTGTGGAGTCAAGTTCTAAATGAGATCCATAATCTTTCATGGTATAAAGTTCAACGTACAATCTGTGGTGTTTGTCCACACACACACACACACACACACACACACACACACACACACACAATGCATGTTTATGTGCGCATGTATGTGTATATATGTTTATATGTTTATACCTTGGAAAGAGAGTACCAAAGTTGAACAAGAATAGGCAATATCACCTTTGAAAAAAATCACAAAGTCCTTTCTATGAAACCTGAGTTTCCCCCAAGACAAAGATCTATTTTTTTTAAAACACTGATACTACTCTGGTGGTGGTACATGGAAGCAAGACTCTCTGAAGAAGTGAAATGAAGATCATCCAAAGGCAAGAGAAAGGCACATGGTATGGTTATATTATGAATCAGGAATTATGAAGGAGAAGCTGAGCAAAGGATGCCATCAAACATGTAAGCATGTGTTTGCAACATAGTATCCAAAAGAAAAAAAGGAACATTCTTCTCCCCTCACTCTGCAGGCAGTGGATAGACCTGCTGCAGTAAACAAAGACAAGAACTGCACAGAATGGGCAGAGAAGAATCTTCATTGCAGGAGGGAACCTCTACATAGATGCATTTAGAACACAGCCTGGTGAAGTGAAGGAAGTCCTGTTTCTAACACAAAATGCCTGTGTAAGTATGGACAAGTGATTTAACCTTTCAGTGCCCCAGGCAATTTGGGAGAAGCCAATCTGCATCCCTGAGGGAAGTTACATACCAGGAGTTCCCTAAACCAATAAAATCACAGGTCCACATCCAGATAAACAGAAAAAGACATGGAGAGGGAAAGGTATACATATGTATGTATACACATGTACACATATTACTTCAATGATGTCATAGATAATTCCATGCTACCAGTGTACACGTCCTCCACTGATTCAGATCACAGTCCCCTTAACCCCTCAGCAGTTGTGGTTGAAACCTCTCCAGATCTAAGCTATGCTAGCCCTCCAATAAGCTATATTATTGTGCTGAGAGACCCAATGTTCCCAAGTTGCAATCCTTGCACACCTGAAGGCGCAGTTTCTATGAACTGCAATAGCCAGAACATTCATCACCCTGCCACTGGCCTGGTGGTGGCCTCTCTACACAGAGCTCGGCTGGTCCTCGGATGACACACAATCTGTCACTGAGCTGTCACCCAAAGCCTGTTCAACTCTCAGCAGGACCTGCCAGAGCTATGATCCAGAGGCACAGCTTTCTACAACCCAGAGTCACCTCCACACCATAAAGCATCTATGAAAGGCTGCTGGAGATGAATAATCTGAAATACAAAATATACACAATAGTAACAATAAAAATGCTGGTGATTTGTAGAAGAAACAAAAAAGAGACAACAGTAGTCCAAGAGGCTATCAATATAAGACACAACTAATGGAACAATGTAGACGTATCAAAAGTATTACAGTGAATAATAACATTTTATAAATTATGAATAAAGTGATGAAATACTTATCATTACTTTTGATATTAAGAAGTTAATCTTTCATTTATTAAGAATGAGGAAAGATTAAATCAGAAAAAAAGGACAGAATTTAAAAGAAATAAAAGCTTCAAGTTAATTTAGAAATGGGGTAGTTGGTAAATAAATGATGAGATAAGAAACATAAGTATAATTATAAATGTCACTTTCACAATTAACAAAAATTGCCCTTGTTAAATAGAACAGTAAAAGAAACTCTTTTTCATTACCCACATATAGCTCGATGTTCTTCATATGAAAGGATACAAAATATAGGTAGCAAAATAAGCTACAAGTACTTGTACATAAAAGGTGTCTTTGTATTTGGATAAAACTTTTCCTAGTGCCTTGGCATCATCCATGTCTCTGGGAACCTTCATATTTGCTCTTTCTTCCCTGAAGAAATAAAACAAAGTTAATGGGGTTTGTGTATTTTTTTTCATTTAGTTCAGAAAAAATTGTTAAATCATGTTGTTTTTTTTAAAATGATGTTAAAATAAAGTGGTAAACATAAAGTCTTCTCCAAAATTCTGTGAAGTTTTCTTGCACTTTGGCCATTACTCTCATTTTTTCTCCTACCAGAACTGTGGACTCTGCTGCCCCAGGGTTATCTGAGCTCCAAGATGAGTCCGGAATCAGGTCCTCCAGCCACTTCTACCACTCCACAGACGCCCCTCTAGTTCCCCTCTACATGTTGTCTTCCCCCGTGACAATAGAATTTCCTTGAGTCAAGGCTTATCGTGATGCTTGTGTCTGTATCCTCAGTGCTTAGCACTGTTCCTACTATATTATAAGTGCTTAATAAATACTTTATATAATAAATACTTAACAAATACCTTTTCTTAGTCTGGCTTTCTACTTTTTTCTTATCTTATTCTACTTTGGATCAAATATATTCAACCACAAAATCCTTGCAGACAGTGACTATAGAAACATGGGAAGCATTTAATAGTCTGTTCAACCCTGTTCTTTTTCTTTTTTTTTCCTGACAAGGTATAGAGGCAATTCTCCACCTCATTTCTTAATCACTCAATGGGGGTTGCTTCAGTCAAAGTGAGACTTGTTAAGAACCTTAGCTTAAAAAGGCCAAGACCATCCAGGGTCATCTCCAGTCGTCCTGATCTCTATCTGGCCACTGGACCCCGGTGGCTCCAGAGGAGACAGTGAGACTGGTAACTCTGCACAGCCCTCCCTGCCTTAAATCCAATTCCCTTGCATGTCATGGCATCACCTCTCTGATGTCACAGTGCTCTTTGAGAATGAAGGACAAACAACAAACAACAAATCCCTCCGGGAACCAGGCACTGTGACTATAAAGAAAGGAGCTTACATTCCACAGGAGGAAGGCAAAAGCACAATGCTGCCAAAGACCAAACCCAAACTCACAAAGTTCAAAAGTCCAGAGTTCCTTCTGTGTCACTGAATTTCATGAACCACAAAGAAACTGTGCTTATTAAACTACATTGGGAGGATTCCAAAGTGCCTGGGTAAACACTGGAAAGCCAATATTTGCAGAAAATTGAAATGACATAAAGTAGGGAAATACCACTAATAATATAGCTGCACATAAGACATATAACAATTTGAAAAACCTTTATAATCTTAAAAGTAAGTCACTGGGTTTATTTTAAAATTATACACTTGGCATTTTAAATAATCCATAGTTCAACATCAAAGTTGATATATATCTTGGCTGAAAATAAAAATAAGTTTGAACATAATTCTCATCAATTATTCCACTTTAAAAAATCAACATAACCACCTTGTTTTGAACACAACTAGATTCTAGGCAATTTCTTCCTTAGGAAACAAAGTCTGAAGTATTATTAGCTAAATCTTCACATTTGTAATATATGATAATTCTCTTGGGAAATACTTATCTGTAACTATGCAAGAAGTACAAGAGACCAATCTAAACACCATAAAGATCCAGAAACCAAAACGTTCCTTTGCCTACCAGGCAACGATAGGCAGATGAAAAGTGTCTCTGTGTGTATACACATGCATATACACACACATGTGTATACACATGCATATACACACATATGTTTGTGTGCATATTTCATGTGTGTACATATACAGATACATATGCATATATTTACACACATTTTCCCCTTCGTTCATTCTCCTCTATGAAAGAAGTTCACTTATATTTTGTAGTGATGAGTTACATGGCATATGCTTCATGCAGAAACATTAAAAATAACATTCTCTGTAAGTCCTTGCTTAAACCGAGTTCTACAATCCCTTCTTTTCCTTCTCTATCCTTCATGTCTCGCTACTAAAGCACACAGATACACACACCTTTTACCTAGCGTCTGATGTCCTGGACCTTCCCTCAACTTTTCGTGTCTCCAGACTCTAACTTTATTCACAGTAGAGCAATGGGTTTAATAACATATTTCACCCTCCAGCCTCGTTATTAAAGACTAGATCTTATAAGGTGAATTTTATTACAGAAATTACCTACTGATGAAATTTAGGCCACACTCCTTCCCTAAGAAACAAAGAGAGGTCAGAAAGCCAAGGAAAAGATCTGACAATACCATGTCTCTCTAGGAAACAGATATTGTGGGAGAGAAAAGGCAAGTTTTTTCCCGTTTTACAGATGAAGAAAAGACAAGGTCATAAATGTTAAATGACTTGACCAACGTCACAAAGCTACATAAAAAAACCCCAGGTTTATGACTCCAAATCTATCACTCTTTCTATTATAACATAGCTTCATCCTCTGCCTCAGGGGCAGAGGTGGAGAGGAAACTTAACTTTGGGGGGAAGGGGAGAATCTTAGAAGAAAAGAGCAGTGTAGATAAGGCACATAAGTTGTAGAACCTAAAACACCATTTTTGTGACAGTATTGTCAGTTAATTCTTTTAATTCTTAATCTCATCTTGAGAACCATGGTGCAAAACCAATTTTGCTGTTTTTCTATATTTATGTACTTCAATTTCTGTTGGAAAAATTCAGTTTCTCTTTTGGATACTTACTCACTAAGCTGAGGAAAATTCTTATATACCAAAAACATAACAGAAGCAGCAGACAGGAAAATGGACACCAGAATAAGAAGAGACATCCTTGCTGATCCAGCTTCTGCATTAGCTTTTACTGAAAGAAAAATAAAATTAAAATTAAGAAATGAAGGACAAAACATTATTTATAGTAGTAAAGTTACATTTAGCCAAGAAAGCATTCCTCTGAACTCCTACTGGAAACTACTCAAATCTCTTTCTAAAATATTTTCAGTGAAGTATAATATTTTAAAATACTAAACCTTATAAAGATGAACAGTTTTACACTGTCTTTTGGCAAATAACCAATTGAGGATGGAACAGACAGGAAAGAATGACATAATCTGTACCTGGTAATAAGAGTTACTGAATAAGGATGGTGCAAGCAGACTCACCACAAAACCACTAAGGAACACCAAAGAAGAGGAATAAAGGATGTCATCAAAGACTGTATGACAAAGAGAAGTGCTGATAAGAGATAGGGATGACAGATGAACAGCCAAACTGCTCCAACAGTTTCTTCAAAATATTGAGAAAAACTAATTCAAGTCTCCAGAAAGTCAGGTGAATACAGTGTGGAGAGCTGTACAGCAGGGTCAGGCATCCATGCTTTGGAGGGGACTCCCAAATCAGAGTTCACAAACCTATTTGAGTAACTGAGGATAATGAAGAGAAGGAAAATAAGAGGTTCCATGACTGTGCACAGTCACAATGAATGTCAGAGGCAGGACTTGAAGTAAGGTATGTCTGACTCCAAGGCTCGTCCTTTATCTATCAGGCGAGAACACTTGGGTGAGCAAGGAAGGACAAAAACAATCCTTTCTACCACAGAATTCCCAGACAATATCCAAAGGGACAACATTCAAAAAAGAGAAAAAGGAAGGGGAGCCAAAATGTCAGCGTGCAGGCAGCAGCCCAGATGAACTCTCCCAACATTCCCCTCCAAACAATTTTAAAACAAATTTTGGAGGAGCAGAGCCAGCAAAACGTCACAAGGAGACGTTTCTCCAGCCTAAGATAACTAGGCTCTGGAGGTGGTGCAGGAGCAGTGGCAGCTTTGGGAACTCTCAGACCACAGGTGGTAAGTGGGTCAGACAACTGGCCAGAGAGGAATTATAGGGCACTCTGCAGGCACTGTGTGCAGCTAGTGCTGACTGGCAACTGCCAACACACAGTTCTGCGTCAAAATTGCAGGAGCACTTGTGATTGGTCACAAGGGAGGAGGGGGCCTGGTCACATTTCCAGGACCAAGAAGAGTGCTAAACACTTGCTGCACGGGAGCAATGGGGCCCTTTCTGGGTAAAGCCCAGACCCCAGACTAGGAGAGCAGTAACCACATCTCTCAAAAGATCACACCACACTGAAAGCACTGGAAACTTGTAGACCCCCAGAATTATGTCCGAAAACAACAGCACAAAAAAGCCAGTAACTTGAGACAGAGCATCCCCATCCCCAGGTAAGCAGAGTACAACTCTAACATAAAGTTCAAAGTCAAGAAACAGGCTGCAAAAATGAGCCAACAACAACAAAAAATAGAATTTGATCATAAAAAGCTACTAGGGTGGCAGGGAAGACCAAGACAAACTAAGAAGAAAACAGCTACAACCAAAGCCTCACAGAAAAATGCTAATTGGCCCAAAGCCCAACAGCAATTCCTTGGTGAATTGAATAAAGACCTAAGAGTGACACAGGAATAACTGGGAAGAAATGAGAGTAATGCAAAAAAAAAAATCTATGAAAAGATAATTAACAGCTTGGTAAAAGCATAAAAAGTACTGAAGAAAATAATACCTTAAAAAAGCAGAATTGGCCCAATGAAAAGAGGTACAAAATCTCACTGAAGAAAACAGTTTATTAAAAAATTAGAACCGGGAAAACAAAACAAATTCCTTGCGTCAACCTTTGGATCTGATTCATCTCTGGTCAGCACAACCTAGGTCCTCAGTTAAGGGTCCCGAAGCAACAGATGTAAGTGGTCCAGCTGCTCAGTCACACAGGACTAGGTTCAAACAACGCAATAAAGTTTTCTCACAAGCCAGAAATTGGACTAGACCCATAACTGAATAGAAAGGGAACTGAGCTAGATCTAAAACTGAGTCACAAGATGTAGTCAATGTGGTTCACTCAATTCCCACAGTTCTCTCAAAAGGAAAAGGATCTATATATACAAATGTATTTGTAGCAGCTCTTTTTGTGATAGCAAAGAATTTGAAACTGAGGAGATGCTCATCAACTGGGAAATAAGTGAACAAGTTGTAGCATATGATTATGATGGAGTAACTGTGTTTTAGGGATGATTTTAAGATCTACAGGAACTGATGCCAAATGAAGTGAGAAGAATCAGGAGATTACTGTGTACAAGAGCAGCATTACAGTAATGATGATCAACTGTGAAAGACTAGGCTACTGCGATCAATACAACGGTCCAAGACAATTCCAAAAGACTCATGATGAAAAAATGCTATCCCACCTCCAGAGAGAGAACTGATGAATTCTGAGTGCCACTGACGTATCATTTTCTCATTTACTTTATTTTTTTTTGCACTATGGCTAATATGGAAATGTTTTGTATGATTTCACATATATAATTAATTGATATCATTTTATTTGCCTTCTCAGTGGGTGGGGGAGAAGTGGGAAGGAGAGACAGAATTTGGAACTCAAAATTTAAAAAAGAAAAAATTGCTTAAAATAAATATTTTTTTAAAAGAGAAAACAAATTGAAGCCAAAAGTAATGTGTAAGATTGGCATGTAATAAAACCATCTTCTTATATTCCACTCTGAACTTTCTTTTCAACTGTTTATTTTGTATGGTTTACTGACACTCTTCTTTCTTTGCATCTCTATCACTTCCCATTTATATCCTAGCATAGAGTTATTTTTTCCATTTTTATATGTGAAAAAAGTATTAATTGAAAAAATGATGGATAATAAATATTGACTATTAAGCTAACTGCTCAACAAGACAATCAGAGATATAAATCAAACTGTTTTAGTATGGCTACTCTTCAAATTCTTCATTTAATAATCTACTTATAATTAACTAGCCCTATCTCACAATGGAATTTACTTCCTGTGGCTTAGGTCTAGAATACAAGAAGGTAAACTCTTAACATGAATTGTTTTAATGCTCTGGATTTACCATTTTTATAAACATTTACTGCATTTTTTAATCCAAAAGATGCTTAATGAAAAAAAGCACAAAATAGATGAGCCTCACATATTATTCCCTAAATGACTTTCTTCCCCTTCCTTGGTTAATTACTTTTAGAGTTTTATCACTGTGCTCTGAACACAGGGTATACTAAAGTATTAGAACGGTTTATTCATTTGAGTATTTGCTGCTCATCTATGTGATTTAAGCTCTATGGGTATAACACTTCAGAACGGGGGTATGAACATTTAGATCACAAGACATCCCATGATAGAACATGATTAAACCATCCAATCCAACCTTCCTCCCCTTCTATAAAATTCAAGACACCTGAAAACCTCAAGAACACTCACTACTTACAGCCCATTCCATTTTTTAATAAATTTCAATTGTTAGAAAAGTCTTTTCAGAGAAACTCAAAAATCTTCCTCCCTGTAATTTTCATCTAGAACTAGTCATAGTTCTGCCCTCTAGACTACACCAAATATAAATCTAATCCATCTTACAAACAAGAGAACTGCAGTGTCTGAGACTGTCACCATGTTTCTGTCTAAGTGAAAGCTTCTTCCTCAATCTCAACAACACCAATTCCTCCAAAGAATGCTCCTACAACAGGAAACTCTAGGAAAGTACTGGGATCAAGAACTCAAATCTGAGTTATGATATTTGCTAGTTATATGACTATGGGCAAAGTTACTTAACTCTGCCGAACCTGCCCCAGGTTCCTCAACTGGAAAATGGAGATTCCACAATCTGAACTGCTTCACAGAGCTGTGAGGAAAAGTGCTTTTCAAAGCTTAAAAAGCTTTTTCAAACTGTAAAGTGCCTATACAAATGAATTGTTTTAACAGTTTCAAATCTCTTCACTATTCTAGCTGCCTTCCTTTGGACAGGGTCAAATATGTCCATGTCTCTTAAAATATCTATGTATAAATATAATCCTATATTACTGTGTTGAAGTAAGATAAAAATGAGATCAAATGAGATATTTGGCATGCACTTAGCAGAGTATACAGTAGGTGTTTATGAATGTTTGTTTCCTTCCCCTTCTCCTCCCCTGCCCCAGAAATAAGTCTAATGTATACTGAGAAGCAGGAAAAGAATTATATGAACTCAAAGTAAACAGAGCCAAGAAAATACTAGACATGACTACAGGAATATAAACGAAAAGAATAAACAAAATCAGTATCTGAAACTGGAACAACCAAGCTTGGCTCTAAAGAGTTCATCTCCCTGGGGAAGCAGGGAAACAGGCACACTAAGGGATTACTGTGAGCTGGTCCAGCCATTCTGGAAAGCGACGTGGAACTATGCACTAAGCGGTACACACCCTCTGACCCAGCAATGCTACTCCTAGGTCAATATTCCAAAGAGATCAAAGAAAGAGGGAAAAGTCCCACAGCCATAAAAAATACGTATAGCTGCTCTTTTTTTATAATACTAAAGAACTGGAAACTATGGGAACTCCATCTACTGAAGGAATGGCTAAACAAATTGTGAAATGCGCAGGTCTATGAGAACAATTTATATCATAATAATGTTGTAAAGATCGACAACTGTGAAAGATAAATACGATAATAACTAACATTTATAAAGCATTTGAGGGTTTGCAAAGTGGTTTTTGATCAATGACTAAACAAGATTCCAGAGGGTGATGAAGGATGACATCATCTCCTGACAGAAGGGTGATGGACTCAGGATACAGAGTGAGACATACATTTTCAGATGATACAGCTAGCGTGTGGATTTATTTTGCATGACTATGTATCCTTGTTACAAGGTCTTTATTCACTTTTTTTCTAATGGGGGAGGGATGAGAGAGCAAAGGGGAAAAGATAAAAGGAATGGGAAGGAAAAAGGGAAAGGGAAAAGGAAAGGAATTTATAAAGGCATTTTTTTTTTAAAGAAAAGAAGGAAGGCCAAAAAGGACAAACAGAACATCTTTGAAAGCTGTAGAATGATATTATATACTTAATTTTTAGTAGTCTATTTTTTCTATTCATTTATATATATGCATTTATATATAATCTATCCTTCCCACTGCTTCCCACCCCAACAACAACCAAAAAAATGACCTCACCATAAATAAGCAGTCTAGCAAAACAAATTCCCATCTTGGCCATGCCCCAAAGTGTCTCTCTTTGTGAAGTGCCTCAGTGAATAAACATTCATTAAGCTCCTACTATGTGCCAGGCACAGAGCTAACTGCTGGGGATACAAAGAAAGTTCAAAGACAGTCCCTGCCCTCAAGGAGCTTACCTCTCTGGCAGGAGGAAAGGGATGTATTTCCTATCAAGCCGTCTGGTTTCTGGGTTTTTCACTTCATTAATCAGAGCTGTCTTTCCCTACATTTTTGTTGTTATTGGATAAACTGTTCTAGTTGTACTTACTTCACTCTTCATCAATTCAGTGGTCTCCCCAGTCTCCTCTAAAATGATCTATTTCTTCATTTCATATGGCACTATAATATTCTATTATACCCATATACTATAATTTATTTAACCATTCCCCAAGAGGATGACACTCCACTGGTTTCCAATTGTTGCCCACTATGAAAAGAGCAGCTATAAATATTTCTGTATATATAAATTATTTTCCTGTCTCTTTGATCTCTTTGTACAGGCTTAGCAGTAGCACTGCTAAGTCACAGAGTGTGCACTGTTTAGTGCCCTTTGGGGCATAGTTACACATTGCTCTTCAGAAAAGCTGGACAACTTGATAGATCCACTAAACAGTGCATTAGTGTGCCTGGTCCTCTCTAGCACCTCCAACATTTGTCATTTTCCTCTTTTGTCATCTTTGCCAGTCTGATGGGTATAAGGAACCTAAAAGTTGTCTTAATTTGAATTCTCTAATGATTTAGAGTATTTACATGTATTTTAGAGTATTTAAATATATTTAAAGCATAACATACACTTAAGAGTATTTAAATATGATTATTTATGGCTAGGATTTCATCCTTTGAAAACTACATGCTCAGATCTTCTGACTATTTTATATCTTGGGGAATAGTTCTTAAGTTTTTAAGTCTGAATGAGCTCCTTACAAATCTTAGAAATGAGACCTTTATAAAAAGAAATTTTCTGCCAAGATTATTTTCCATTTACTTGTTTCCTTTTTATTTTTAACTATACTAAATTTGTTTGGGCAAATCCTTTTTAACTTACCAAAATTATCTATTATATCTTACATACTTAAAAAGACAAGCTGTACATAAAAGTCAGAAGTTTCATAAGCAACCCTCCTTTTCTATTCTACTATACATGTATGTATATATATATGTACATATATATGCACATACACAAGTATGCTATGTTCAAAAGAAAAAATAATTTTTTAAATAGAAAATATATTTCCTTCCTCTCTTTGGAGAGAGGATATCAGTGTGGAATTTTACATTTAATAGCTTGATTAATGATTTGTTTAGTTTTCTTAAGCTCTTCCCTCCCTTAACTTGTTATAAGGGATTGTTAATCTCTGGGGTAGGCAGGAAAGAGGGATACTGGGAAATGCAGGTGATATAATACAGGAGAGAAATATAATTTTTAAAGTGTATTGTTTAGAATTTAACAGTGCTCTAAATACGGTTTTCACCAGAGCAGGCTTCAATGGAACTATTATTTCTCTTATTTTGGACATCATGCCTAAAACTGAATAAACTTTTCAGCAGTTCCTATTAAAGCAGGAGTTCAGCTACGTCTTGAAGCATGAGCTTGAGTTCAAGGCTTTCAATCTGTATTTTAACTACATTAAACACTTTCAAAGGCTCCAGTTTAGTAAAACTTTTTTTCACATTAGAGTTTTTAAGCCTAAAAAATAAAACAAAGAATTCAGTATGTCAGCTCTTAAGCTTAAAGTTAACATTTTCCTGTATATTCTTACCAATTCAACAGTTGCCTAGTGGTTTTTTTTAAGGGGAGGAATCCATTCCTCAACGGGTAAATGGTCAGAGGATATGAAAAGGAAGTTCTCAAATGAAGAAACACATCCTATCAACGACCATACAAAAAAATGGCCCAAGTCACTAATGAAAGCAGTGTAAATAAAAAATAAAGCCAACTGTTATTATCTGTTAAAGTTTGTATTTTTCTAAGTTAAAAAAAATCACTATGTGTGGTAGGAACTCAATTTTTTTGTGAACCTTTTCCAAGTCTTGAGAAGTTTAAGATTGCTACTGATTACTGAATTCACAATTAAAAAATAAAGAGAAAAACAGAGAGTGCTTAATCCTGCTTTTCCTATTAGGAAAACCATAATACTAAATCCTGATCTGCAGTCTTAAGAATGAAGTTACACACCAAGCTCTCTTCTACTCCCTGCTTATTCTCATACGGGATGATGAAATACTAAGACATATGAACCAAAACAACTTGTATGTTTAGTTTAAGCCTTATGTTTTCTTTAACACCTACTTAAAGGCAAGCCTATTTTTCTAGATAAACTGCTTCTTCAGTGCCTAGAAAGAGCAATGACTAGTGAAACTGCTGTACTTTAACTAAGCATAGTTATCAAATTTTCAGCATCTATTCTATTCCACAGGTACATCCAGTACTACCAAGTCTAAATAATAACAGGGCATGGAGACCGTAGTTTTAATTTTTCTGTGAAGAAAAGTCACTAGAGACTTGGTGATTCTTCATTCACGTCACACATGCAATCACAATGTAGCCCTCTTCTGGCTAGCTGCACAACTCACTGCTCCACCTGTATTTGGGGGTCCACCACTTGAAGGTTTCCCTAACACTCTAGAATTTCTTACTTTCTTAATCTCCCATAATACCATTCCTCTCCCATTTGCTTTCCTTCCTCTTATTCCCAGACCAAAGAACATTACAAGAGATGATCAGACAATCACATTTAATTCAAATATTAAACACATACCATGGAGCAAGAAACTGTAAACTTGACCCACTACAAATTCATGCTCTTCTCTTTGACCTCCTATAGCAACTATTCTCAATCTTTGCCCTTCAGCATGCTTCCTTACTCATTTCCTTTCCTCCTATAACCTCCCACCTTTAGCCTTGAACCCCTTTCCTCTCCATATACCTTCCTCACTCACTTATCCTCTTTACTGCTCCCCACAAGCCAGGTCTCCCCCATGGTGGGGGGGTGGTGGTGGAGAAGGGGTGCGGAATGGACTCGCAGGGACACAGAGAACACTTACTCTACTATTCTATACTCTACCTCTTTTCATGGTCAGAAGTCTCTAAAGTGCTTCTACTGCTCAGCCATTCATTGTTTCTTAGAACACTACCATCTAGTTTTTGACCTATTAACACTGTCCTTTTGAAGGTCATCAATCACCTACTAAATTAGATGCCCTTTTCTCATAGTAAAAACTTTCCCCTCTCAGAAACATCTTCTACCTCTGAGTTCTACAAATGACACTTTTTTCATTCTCTTCCTAAATGCGACCAGTTTCTGTCACTAGTTCCTCATCTCTCTAAATGTGGACTTTGCCTTGGGTTCAGTTTTTTTGGCTTTCCCTCTCATCCTGTAGCCTATGCAAGTGACTCCCTAGACTATTATCCAATCTAGACTTCTCCAACTTCTCTAACCATATCCAATCCTACATCTTCAGGGTAGGCTGCACATCCTATTACCCCCCAAATGAGGTCTAAAAATGAAACAACTGTCTTTCCCAAGATTTCTTATTTCTATAACTACCACTTTCCTAGTTACTCAAAAACATGAAACCCCTAATCTCCACTCTCTCTCTTACATTCATTCAGTCACTAAGTCCTATCAGTTCCTTTTCCACATTTTTCTCTTGTTTCTGCCCATTCAAAATACTGCCACCCTCGTTCAGGACACTATCACCTTCAACCCAAACTAATATAAAAGCTCCTAAATCAGGAGTTCTCAAGCTGGGGGCCTCTGAATCCCATAGGGAAACAATGATATATTTCAGAGGGTTCAAGAACTTGAATGAGAAAAAAAAAACCTACATCCTCATTTAAGAATAAAAATAGCTAAGATTTAAACAGCACTTACCATGCCAGACATTCTGCTAAGTGCTTTACAATTATTCTTTCATCTGATCTTCATGGTAACCCTGGGAAATAGGTGCTATTATTATCTCCTATTACGTGACTTGCCCAGGATCACACAACTACTAAGCCTGAGGCTGAATTTGAACTCAGGTATTCCTGCCTGACACTCTATCCATTATAACACCTAACTGCCCCCAACTTACTTCAACATAATTGATTTCCTACATAATCCTATGTACCTCATTTTGTTTATTGAAAAACGTTATTCTGAGGAGTCTATAGCCTTCACCAGACTGCTCAGGAAATTCATGACACAAAAAGATTAAAAAGATCTAAATGATCTTCCTGCCTCTCTCCCCCTCTAACCCATTTCTCACCCAGCTGCCAGCTTTATCTTTTCTAAAGCACGACTTTGCTCATGTCATTATTCTGCTCAAAAGCATTCAGGGGTTTGCCAGTGACAAAACAATCTTTTCTATATGTAGATCTGGTCATGTTACTCTCCAGCTTGGCTGTGATTCCCTACTGCTTCCAGAGTAAAGTCTGAACTATTCTGCCTGGCACTCAGTTCCTTCCAGAACCTGGAACCACCGTGTCCTTTATTTACTCTCTGCTTTAGACAACAGGACAATTCCCTGCCCTTACACACTATGCCCTTCTTTCTCCATTTCACCCCCAACAACCCATGCACATTGTACTCTCAAGACTTTCTTCAAGCTTATCCTGTGCCTGAGAAGCTTTTCCTTTCCTCTCTTTGGTTCTAAAGAGTGAGAAGGCATTTAACAGGCAAAGTCAAACATTACCTTCTCCAGAAAATTTTCTCACCCACGGTGGGTGGCAGATAACCTTTCCCTTCTGAACTCACGTAGCACTGTTTTCTCTAATACACTTACTAAATAATATTGTGTGTTTTGGCTACTATGATGGCTTCTTATCTATACTATAGCTTCTGGAGGGCACAGACTGAGTTATCTAAATGTTATACCTTTCACAGAGTCTAGTACAATGGTCTGCAAAGAGTAAACATTTAATAACTACTGTTCGATTTTATAAAGACAAACAACTTTGAAAGCCTTAGGAATTCTGATCCAAACAATGACCAACCACAATGTTAGAAGCCTCAAAATGGAAACATGTTACCCCATCTCTTGAGAGAAATAAAGGATGGACTGAGCCTTTTTTTGGGACATGGCCCATGCAGACCCAATTTGTCTTGCTTGATTATACACGGTTTGTAACTGGGGTTTTGTTTTTCTTACTTTTTTCAATTGCTGGAAAAGGGAAAAAAAAATGCAGATCTGAAAATAAAGCTTTCATTTAATAAAATGATTACTGTTAGTGAAGCCCAGTATCTAAGTCTGGTCCCCAAGTTATCATCCTAGGTTTCCTTTTCACTACTTTCCCTCACTGCTCTGCCTGACCTCAGCTTCACCAAGTCAGGTGCCAGGTGCCCCTTCCTTTCTCCTTGTGTATGCGGTCTCCTCCTCTACAGCAGCAGGGCTGCTGCACAACCTGCATTCTCCAAGAGGACCATAATATCGGGAAGGTGACCAGCCTCACTCTCTCCTTCAGAGTACAGTGGCCCAATATAGATCAAGATGACTAGAGATGGCCCCTATAGGTCTATTTATTACCTATGAATAGGTCAAATTTTCCTGCCAGTACACCTCTGGTCATTTCCTCCTTTACCCTCTTTAATTCAAATTCTAAGTATTCTCCAAAACCTAATGGCAAGTCCTTCCTCTCTATGAAGTCTTCATAAATCATAACATACCATACAGTCAACTCTTCCTCCTGAGGCTAGGTTAGGGGAACCTCTGTCAGTATGGAAGAGAAAGGGATTACAAGGGAACCAGGCCCCTCATATTTGAGGATAGGTGGAAGAGAAAGGGAGACATATAGAAGGGAAGAAAAGTAGGTAAAAAGCACAAAGAGAATGAAAATTTACCCCAAAATGAAATGAACAAAGAATGCCAACACAATGAAAATACAGACTATAGAGCAAATGAAGCAAAACAAATGGGAAAAGAAAGATTGCAAGTATCTTAGGAAACGTTCTCAAATAAATTAACTGTTTAACAAATTTTAATCAGGAATGAATATTAAGAGACTTTTGTCTTAGTATCCTCAGAGCCTAGCATAATGCTAGGCACCTAGTAGGTGCTTAATAAATAGTACCTGATTGATCTTGTTGCCTAGAAAGCAAAGCCTAGGTAAAGTAAGTATTCAAGTAACACTCACTGACTGATGATGTGGAGGAAAAGTGCTCCAGGCTTCATTACTAAAAGAGGGAATGAACTCAACATTTCCTGCAGAACAAGCCTAAAGGAGCAATCAATCAACAAGCAGCTATTAAGGTGAAGTGCCAGACACTTTGTTAGGCACCAGGGATACAAAGAGATCCCAAAACCTGATAGAGCCAGTTACTTACATGGATGTAAGAGAATCAGACAAACCAACGGGAGAATAATCCAACAGGAGCATTTGGCAAGAAACATGACTTATTCACAAAAGATTTATCAACGTAATGCACACTCTCCTGCCCTTGTGAACCCCATTACTACTTTGGACTCCAAATAAGTAATGATGGAGAGAAAATAGCCCAAATACCACGCCCTCAGCAATAAAGTGAAGATTGGGGCTTCTTGGAGTCACATTCAAGTCACTTGTAGCCTGGACTAAAATCACTTAGATTACAAAGTGGTTCCAAATGAAATAACATGCTGTGTGGGTAAGAAATACAGAATCATTTTCTCTTCTCTCTTCTAAATCTTAAGAATCCCAGTTTCTTCTAAAGTTTATTCTCATTATTCAGGGTCTTCTTCCACTAAAAGGGCAGAATCCTGAATGGATTAAAAAAAGAAAATTTATCAGTCCCAACAATATTGTTTTTGCAAAACAATCACATTCCCTCAACCACTTCCCCTAACTCAGAATGTGACTGCAATGAAGTGCCAGCAAACAGACTAAGATGGCAAACCACAATGTGGAATGGAGTCCACTCTAGTCCAGTCCCTGATCACTTCATACTTCGACTCCTATAATCTCATAACTGGTTTCTCTGCCTACCTAAACCAAATCACCTCTCCTCCACTTATTCTGCACACACCATTAACTTCTAGCACTCTTAAAAAACTTCAATGGCTCCCTAATAAGTGTGATGGATGGAATCAAAAAGACCTGAGTTCAAATCTTGCATGAATATATGACATTGTTATTTCAGTCAAGTTGAACTCTCTGTGACCTCATTTGGAGTATTCTTGGCCAAGATACTAGAGAGGTTTGCCAATTCTTTCTTCAGTTCATTTTACAGATGAGGAAACTGAGGTAAACAGGGTGAAGTGACTTGCCCAGGGTTACACAGCTAGTACATGCCTGAGATCGAATGTGAACTCAGGTCTTCCTGATTCCAGACTCAGAGCTGCCCTTATGACTTTGGGCAAGTTGCCCAACCTTTCTAGCCTGTAGCTGCCTTTTCTTTAACAGGAGGGGATTAGATCTCTTATGGTTCCTTTCAGCTCTAAATCTATGATAAGTCTTATGTACAGAATGCAATTCAAATACCTTTGTGCCACAATTCAAGATCATCCACAATTTGGTCCCATCCTATTTTACCCAACCTCAAGTAATACTACTACCCTGACAAGTCAGTCTCTTCAACATACCTGAGATATGCCTTATTCACTTAGGTCTCCATTTTGCTGGTCCTATCTTCCCTACAAAGACAGCTTTAAAGCCCCAACTCTCCTCTCTGCTCTATAGAAAATCTACTCCTCCTTCAAATTCCTTCTCCTCCTTAATTCTCTACTTAGCCTCAGCTGATGCTCTCATCTTCCTCTGAACTGAATGCAGACAACACTCATTCTGAAAGCTCATCATGTTGCCTTGCATTTTTATTTTTACTCTCCTATATATGAGGCAGTATGTTTTTAACAGACAGAAAGCCTTCGTCAAAGCCAGAAATTATCTGGCCATGAAATTATGTGACCATGCCTAGGTTCATAACTTCTCAGTGCCTCAAACACTTCAAATTGGTAGGATATGCTGATCTACAGTGGTAAAATTAGTCTTCACCAGGGACCTCCCTACATTAATGAAATATCAAGTCAGGGCAACCTACATTAATAAAATATCAAGTCAAGGCAAAAGAAAAATCTCATGTATATCTCAAGAACGAAACTGCAAACTTCTTTGACAGGAAAGTCTGTGCTTAATATATACCTATTTCAATAAAGAATTTTAAGGATCCTGTATTTTTAATTAATGTTGACACACTTCACGAAAGTAAACTGCATCTTCTCTATATCAGGGCATACAGACAATACTGAGGTAAGCTGTTGTGGCCATTCAAATTTCAACACTTGGTAGGTTGCCTTCTGAGTATAAGCTTCTCCAAACTTAGCTAGGGTAATTATCCGTTGCTGAGCCATAAATATTCAAGGCTTTTCCAGCTTGGAAGTATCTCAAAAGTGCTTGAGCTCTGTGGACAGTCACCTGGGAAAGGCAATGGAGTAGAATTTTGGTGGAAGTCTAATAGGTGTCACATAGAGAAGAACTCACAACACACTTTCAAAAACAGGTTCCTCACATTATCAACTGTGTTTGCAAACCAAACAGAACTCTTCGGTTGAGTAGTGAGTGGCAACTGGCTTTGATACTAATTATCCCTCAAACCACTCCATTCTTCAGTCAAACTGGTTTTCTTTCTGCATCGGGAACAAGAACAGCACCCTCCTAAGTCTCTGTTTACAATCTTCTCTCTCTGGGTAAACTTCAATTTCTCCTTTCCAAAGCTTCCCCCAAAGCCTTCCCTGACACCATCAACCTAGGCTGTCAGAACTCAGCTAGCACCATGATTCACAACTCTCTAACGACTTACAATATGCAATATTATGTAAATTATTTGTATTTATGCCCTTTCCCTCTACTAGACTGTAAGCTCCCCCATTCCCTAGCACAACACTCCACAAGGAACGATTAATATTATTAACACTAACATCTCTTTTTCATATTTACAAGACTCACAGAAGTGCAATTCTTGAACACAGCCAACTCTCTCTTCCCTCATTAGTGCCAAGATGATGCAGAAAACATCTAACTTTACCTGAATAACCAGCATGCTTAAAGGCTATTTCTTCTGACCACTTCAAAGACACAGGTTTTTAGAAGCATAATCATTTTTGGTGGTTAATGGGCGTAAATGATTAGTACACACCGAACTAGATTCAAGATCATTTATTATCTAGGGTCATTATTCAAGGCATGCAAAAAAAAAACCCCCAAAAAACCAACTTGCCTTCTGTATAATAGTTTAACAGGGTGAACTTTGAAGATGTTTTATGCAGCGACCATTTCTAAACAGGCTTAAGTTACACAAAAGACAACTGAGGAAAAGAAAACTAGTTTTTTATACAGATTACTAAACACTTTGGCAATAAAAGTTACCTAGACTGGAAAAAATTCTAGTGACTAGGAGCCCAGATTTTTCTTTGTTCCACAAGCGCGGCTCCCTAGGAGCAGGGAGGGTCTAGGGTGACTGGGGGGTCTTTTGGTGGTGGGGGGGTTGCTTTAGCCATTTTTTTTATCCCCCAGGCCTGGCACAGAGATGGTCCTGGATACGTCTGCTAACCACCTCTGGGGAGAGCCAGGCCCTGGGCTGGACTGCCGGGGTTTCTAAGACAAAAAACCAAAATGGTTTTGGGAAGACAGCTCTCCCGGTCCTCTTTAACCTTAGCCCCTGGTCTCCGCGAGGTCCACAGGGCTGACAAACAGGGCACTCAGCCTCTGGGAGCACCCAACGTCTAGTTCGTACTTGGGGGTTGGCACGCTGTCTCCCCCCCGTGACTGGGGGCAACAGGAGGGCAGGGGCTGGAGGGAGTCAGCCTTTCCTGCGCAGCCATACCCAAATCCAGAACCAGGGCTCCCGGGGCAGGGCCAAGTCCAGCGTCTGCAGGACTGGGCTCGGGACGCTGCCTGGGCCCCCGCAGGGTCCCGGCCGGGACGGCCCGGACCCCCCACTGCGGCTCCTCCTGCGGGGTCTTAGCCCACAGCCCGGGGGCGCCTCGGGGACGTTTGTCGACTGACTGACAGATCCTCCCAACCGGCTCCTCCCTCGTCCGCGGCTGCCGCCCCGCTCCCCACCCCTCGCGGAGCCGGGCGGCCACCTCACCTTTCAGGGGGTCTCCGTGGGCCTCTTCCGGGGGGTCCCGCGGCCCCGCCGGGGCCGCCGCCACCTCCTCAGCCCGCTCCCCGACCCTGCCTTTCGCCATGGCCGCCGCCGCCGCCGCCGCCGCGGGGGGGGGGAACCAGGGGAGGGCGCAGACTCCCTCGCGACGCCGGAGCCGGAGCCGTCTCCACGCACGCACAGCCTCTGCCGGGGCGGCCCGGGCTCACTTCCGCCGCCTCCTGCTCGTCACCCGGAGCGACCCCTGCCTCCGCAGGCCCCCTCCTGAGCGTCTCCTCCTGGCTCCGCCCCTTCGCTCCGCCCCCAAGTCTCGCGAGCGCGTGCGAGCCCGCCCACAAAAGCCGCCGCGAGCCGGGAGAGGCCGGCTTTAAAGCCCCGCCCCCTCCTCCTTCGTCTTCCGATGGCCGTGGGGCATGCGCGCTTGAGGGCACGCCCACGTTCGCCGCTGGGCCGGGAGGCTGCGAGGTGTTACCACAAAAAACTGTGTGACCTGGACTCTTCTGATTGGGGTGGAAGGAGTCGGAAGTCCGAGTCGTTTGTGTTAATTACTGCGTGCGAAGGCGTTGGGACCTTTGCATAACCCGCGGAGCTTCCCCCGGCTGCTGCTCTCTGGTTACAATGTTTCCCAAAGTTGCACTGTAGAGGCAGCTGCGTGCTGAACTGTCCTAAGCAGAAATCCTGACGGAGCGAAGGTCAAAGCAATTACCACCAGCTGCAATCCCAGGGGACTAGAGACGTTGCGTGCCACCCCCCCCCGGGCGGAGGTGATAACCTCAGGTTGCAGTGTGAGATAGACGGCTTTAGATAAAACTAGCACGAGGATTTTCTGAGGGGTTGGTTATTCATATTTGTTACATAGTTCATCTTTCCAAAGAAAGGGGAGGGGGACTTAGCTCACCCCCCCCAATGAAAAGAAGTGGAGGTGAGGATGAAAAGCATGGTAGCTCCTGGGGTGTGGGGGAGGAGGGCGAAGAGGGGGAAGGGTACAGTTTGTGCAAAGGCATAGGAGTAAAATCAGCTAGCATATGAGGGCTAAGATGAACTCTCAGGCCCTTCTAGCTCCAAATCTAGGACCCTGTGATTTACGGCTACAGACTCACTGGCTTATATTGCAGCACTCTGGAGAACAATGGACAGGTTGGACTTGATCTTTGGAGGACATAGTGCTATGACAGATCTGGGACAGGATAGTGGCATACAAAGCTTTGTTTAAAGGCAGTCCCTTCCTGTAGATTACAGGGATTGCCACCCTTCACCCAGGGCAAAGGTCAGGACTTGCCAACCTCCATCCTCAGGTGATAGGAGCAGTCAACAGACTTGGGTGTGGTCTGTAGCTTGGATTTGGAGATACAAACTAAATTAATAGACTTGAGACTCAAATGACCCGAGGTTACCGTAAGGAAACGTGGCTAGAGTTATGATAAAAGTTTAACCTTTAGGCGAGCTTCTCCAGAATGTAGGTGAAAGGCTAAGAAAAAGGAGTATAGACACATACAGCCAGGAGAGAGTACTTAACCTATGCCAGATTGACTGAGTCTTAAAAATAAAATTAAAATCAGTTTTCAATTTTACACTGTCACCCAAATCTGTCTTATATGTTGACAAATACAATACCATAAATTAGACATTCATTTGTGTTAAGAAACAATCAAATCTGCCTCAGCCACTTAATAGCCCTGTCACCCTGGGCAAGTCATTGTTTGCTTCAGTTTTCACTTGTGTAAAATGAAGTAGAGAAGGAAATGGCAAGCCAGTCCAGTATCTCTACCAAGGAAATCCCAAATAGGAGTCATTAAGAGTCAGACATGACTGAAATGATTCAACATTAAGGAGCAAACACACTTGGAAAAGTTAAGAGGTTTGGGGAAGAGGAAGATTGAATTGCTTGGGCAGCTTTAAATAAAAGGTAATTTGAATTTTGGGCAGCTAGGTGGTGCCATAGTGAATAGAGTGCCAGCCTGGAATCAGGAAGACTCATCTTCTCGGGTTCAAATCTGGTCTCAGACACTTAAAAGCTGTGACTCTGAGCAAGTGATTTAACCCTGTTTGCGTCAGTTTCCTCATCTAGAAAATGTGCAGGAGATGAAAATGACAAACCACTCCAGTATCTTTGCCAAGAAAACCCCAAATGGGGTCACAAAGAATTGGACACAGCTGAACAATAACACTTTGAATTTTAGCTTAGGGTGAGGCCTGCCTTGCCTTTCCCCCAAAGGACCTTATTATTTCACCTTCTTCCCAGCCAGAGACTGAAAAATGAGCACTTCTACTGACTCAGGATGGGAGCCTCTCACACAGAGGAAACGAAATCTCTCGCTGCTTCCCCAGTCCCAGTCCCACTGTTTCCGGATGCTCACTTCATTCTGCATCTGTCTCCTGAGGCTATACAGAATACAGGGCAGTGTTTGATGGAGGGAGGTTCAGGTTTGGCTGTGCCAAATGCTAGTTGCCTTCCCTTTGAGATCATCCCCAGTTTACCCTGTCTTCAGTCCCTGCGTACATAGCTGTATACCTGTCCTCTCCCTCATTACACTGGGGACTCCTAGAAGTCATAGATCATTTTGCCAGTCTGTTCCCAACACTTTGCCCAGTCTCTAGCACATATTAAGTACAGCATAAATATTTGTTGTGGTTACTATGGAAACTAAAAGTGCCTGGATCAAGGAGCTTTTAACTTTTTTTCATGTCACAGATTCCCTTGGTAGTTTGGAAAAGCCTATAGACCCCTTCTCCCAATAATGTTTTTAAATGCATAAAATAAAATACATGGGCCTATAAAAGAAACCAAATTAAATAGTCTGTAAACGAAGACCGATAACAACTTAACAGTGGATCTAATAACTCCAGGAAATTGAAGTAGTGATGAGCATAGAAGATATTTTGAAATAGCTGCAACAAGTATAATGTAATATGAAAGTATGTGTAACATTTTCTATTAGTGACAAAGTCACAGATACTACTCATTCTACTGAGGTTTGTTGCTTACATTCATAATGGAAGGAAATGCTAAATTTTAGTTAGAGGTTAGTGAAGGTAAAGATGTAATTTTTTTTGTCACTTAAGGAATGGACCTCCTTATTTCAGGCATAGATTCTTGACCTGCCCAGATAGGTGCTTAGTGAGTCAAAGATGTTTAAATATACTATGTTTAGATAACTGCACTCTTTAGTATTTCAAAAGATTTCTGATCAACCCCTCCTTCATGGAATCAAATTCATTTAATTCATATATTTCATTTCAGCAAACATTTTTGAAGTCAAAGTTTTCCAAAACTGTGGGAATATATCTGTTGTTATTTTTCCTATTTTTAATTTAATTTTTTTCAACTATGAAACATTTATTTTTTTATCCTTCCCATTCCCCCCCAGAAATTTGCTGCAAAGATATTTGGTTAATAGACTTCCTTCTAATCTTAGCTGCTTTGAATTTATGGGAAGTGTAGATAATCAATAATTATACAATCGAAGTTTTCCATGGTCTTCTCTATCCTATAGAGAACTCTTACTCATCCATGTGTATGAACAACAATTTCTTGCCTGTTCCTCTAATTTGTTTATGTTCTCTATTTGTATGACCTTTTATGTCAAGGTAATGTATCAGTTTGGAGTTTATCTTGATATAGGACATGGGGTTTTATTCTAAATCTAATTTCTGCCAGACTGATATCCAATTTCCCTAATAGCTTTTGTCAAATAACGAGCTAGAATCTTGGGGTTTATCAAGCATCAGGCTGCTAGATTCGTTTGCTTCAGTATATTTTGTACCTAGTCTGTTCCACTCATCCACTCTCTATTTCTTAATGGACACCAAATTGTTTTGATGATCACTACTTTGTAGTGTAGTTTGAGATGGGGTAGCTCTAGGTCCTCTTCCTTCCCATTTCCCCCCATTATTTCTCTTGAGATTCTTGACCTTTCATTCTTCCAGATGAATTTTATTATTTTTTTCCTAGCTCTAAAAAGTAATCTTTTGGTAATTTGATTAGAATGGCACCGAATGAGTAAATTTTAATTTAAGTAGTATTGTAATTTTTATTATGAGCATAGTTATTATTTAATGTGATATGTACAAATGGGGGCAAATTTGAGTCAATCCATGTTGAATCTTTTTAAAAATTAAATTGACTTTTTTTAATTATCAAAGATCTTTTTTCATCTTTCCACCTCCTTCTCCCATTGTAGCAAATATGCATAGTCAAGCAAAACAAATTTTCATGTTAATATATCCAAAAAAGTACATTTCAATCTCTACTCTTGAATCTATCCGCTCTCTTTCAGGAAAAGAGTAGCATTTTTCATTATGGGTCCTCTGGAATTGGGATTGGTCATTGAATTGATGCAAGTTCTTAAGTCTTTCAATATTGTTTTTTTTTTTTTTTTAATTTATTTATTTGACATTCATTTTAACAAAATTTTGGGTTCCAAATTTTCTCCCCTTTTGTCCCCTCCCCCCCAAACACCAAGCATTCTAATTGCCCCTATCACCAATCTGCTCTCTCTTCTATCATCCCTCTCTGCCCTTGTCTCCATCTTCTCTTTTGTCCTGTAGGGCCAGATAACTTTCTATACCCCTTTACCTGTATTTCTTATTTCCTAGTGGCAAGAACGGTACTCGACAGTTGTTCCTAACACTTTGAGTTCCAACTTCTTTACCTCCCTCCCTCCCCACCCGTTCCCTTTAGAGGGCAAGCAATTCAATATAGGCCAAATCTGTGTAGTTTTGCAAATGACTTCCATAATAGTTGTGTTGTATAAGACTAACTATATTTCCCTCCATCCTATCCTGTCCCCCATTACTTCTATTCTCTTTTGATCCTGTCCCTCCCCATGAGTGTCGACCTCAAATTGCTCCCTCCTCCCCATGCCCTCCCTTCCATCATCCCCCCCGACCCTGCTTATCCCCTTATCCCCCACTTTCCTGTATTGTAAGATAGGTTTTCATACGAAAATGAGCATGCATTTTATTCCTTCCTTTAGTGGGATGTGATGAGAGTAAACTTCATGTTTTTCTCTCACCTCCCCTCTTTATCCCTCCACTAATAAGTCTTTTGCTTGCCTCTTTTATGAGAGATAATTTGCCCCATTCCATTTCTCCCTTTCTCCTCCCAATATATTTCTCTCTCACTGCTTGATTTCATTTTTTAAAGATATGATCCCATCCTCTTCAATTCACTCTGTGCACTCTGTCTCTATGTGTGTGTGCGTGTGCATGTGTGCGTGTGTAATCCCACCCAGTACCCAGATACTGGAAAGTTTCAAGAGTTACAAATATTGTCTTTCCATGTAGGAATGTAAACAGTTCAACTTTAGTTAAGTCCTTTATGACTTCTCTTTGCTGTTTACCTTTTCATGCTTCTCTTCATTCTTGTGTTTGAAAGTCAAATTTTCTTTGCAGCTCTGGTCTTTTCATCAAGAATGCTTGAAAGTCCTCAATTTCATTGAAAGACCATTTTTTCCCCTGAAGTATTATACTCAGTTTTGCTGGGTAGGTGATTCTTGGTTTTAGTCCTAGTTCCTTTGACTTCTGGAATATCCTATTCCATGCCCTTCGATCCCTTAATGTAGAAGCTGCTAGATCTTGTGTTATCCTGATTGTATTTCCACAGTACTTGAATTGTTTCTTTCTAGCTGCTTGCAATATTTTCTCCTTGACCTGGGAACTCTGGCATTTGGCCACAATGTTCCTAGGAGTTTCTCTTTTTGGATCTCTTTCAGGGGGTGTTCTGTGGATTCCTTGAATATTTATTTTGCCCTCTGGTTCTAGAATCTCAGGGCAGTTTTCCTTGATAATTTCATGAAAGATGATGTCTAGCCTCTTTTTTAATCATGGCTTTCAGGTAGGCCCATAATTTTTAAATTGTCTCTCCTGGATCTATTTTCCAGGTCAGTTGTTTTTCCAATGAGATATTTCACATGATCTTCCATTTTTTCATTCTTTTGGTTTTGTTTTGTGATTTCTTGGTTTCTCATAAAGTCATTAGCCTCCATCTGTTCCATTCTAATTTTGAAAGAATGATTTTCTTCAGTGAGCTTTTGAATCTCCTTTTCCATTTGGCTAATTCTGCTTTTGAAAGCATTCTTCTCCTCATTGGCTTTTTGAACCTCTTTTGCCAGTTGAGTTAGCCTGTTTTTCAAGGTGTTATTTTCTTCAGCATTTTTTTGGGTCTCCTTTAGCAGGGTGCTGACCTGCTGTTCATGCTTTGACTGCATATCTCTCATTTCTCTTCCCAGCTTTTCCTCCATCTCTCTAAGTTGATTTTCAAAATCCTTTTTGAGCTCTTCCATGGCCTGAGCCCACAGAGTATTTAGTCTGGATGTTTGGGATACAGAGGCCTTGACTTCTATGTCTTTGCCTGATGGTAAGCATTGTTTTTCCTCATCAGAAGGGAAGGGAGGAGATGCCTGTTCACCAAGAAAGTAACCTTCTATAGTCTTATTTCTTTTCTCTTTTCTGGGCATTTTCCCAGCCAGTGACTTGACCTCTGAATATTCTCCTCACACCCACCTTGCCTCCTGATCCTCCCAGCCAGCGCTTGGGGTCTGAGATTCAAATGCTGCTCCCCAGCCTCGGGGCTTCGGCAGGGGCAGGACTGCTATTCAGTGTGAGATTAAGTTCAGGTGCTCAGGTGGGGGCAGGGCCGCCTCTCAGGCTCAGTTCCCTCAGGGGGTTTATGCGCAGACCTTCAACAATGGATCCAGGCTCCTGCCTGCTTGGGGAGCCCTGGTCTGCCGCTGTGTCAGCTACTGCCTCCCGAGGGGGCCTGAGTTATGGGGGCACCCCACTCCCCTCTCGACCTGCCAAGATGACCCTCTCACTGACCCCCGTCACCTGTGGATGGAGGGACCTGCACGGCCGCTGGAGATCCTGTCCCTGAAGCCCGCTCAGATCTGCTCCTCTCCGTGCCGCGGCCACGGCAGGTCTGGGCTGGGCTCCGTGTCTGCAGCGTGATGGACCTTTTGCGAGAGGTTTGCAGGTCCCTCTGGAACAGAAATCTCCTTTGCTCCACTGTGCTGTGGCCTCTACTACTCCAGAATTCGCCGTGAGTTCCTTTATACCGATGTTCTATGGGTTGTGGGTTCGGAGCTATGTGTATATGTGTCTTTCTACTCCGCCATCTTGGCTCCGCCCTCAACATAGTTTGTCTTTACCATATTGTTGCTTATATATAAATTGATCTTCTGATTCTGCTCACTTCATTCTGTATCAGTTCGTACAAATCTTCTCAGGTTTCTCTGAAAACAATCCCCTACACAATTTTTTCTACTATTCCATGACTTTCATATACCATCGTTTGTTTAGACATCCCTCAATGGATGAACATTCCTTTAGTTTCCAATTGTCCATGTTAAATTTTGACCCCAAAGTGATCTACCACCCACACCTTCAGCTGGTTTTGCACTCTGGGGACTCAGAAGAGTTATGTGCTAGAATGTCTTAATACATTTGAACATAAAATAAGTAAACTCAAAGTCAATCTTGGTGTGAAAGTTAATAAGTGTTTTATCTCCCAACATCATTCTCCCATCTCCTCTAACCAGTGAGTCATTTTTCTTCATCTTAAAAGATCTTTTCAGCCCTGGAACTCCCACCTCTTCAGTCTCTTCTTCCCCTGGGGCCTTGCCCTTCCTCAGACTGGATGATGGAGATTAGAGAGTTCCTCCTAGAACCGCATTTAAGGAGTGTACCCGGGATGGCTGTTTCTTCTGCGCTCCTCTTTATTTCCCTATCATCGT
The DNA here is from genome assembly GCF_028372415.1 of Notamacropus eugenii. Taxonomy (NCBI): domain Eukaryota; kingdom Metazoa; phylum Chordata; class Mammalia; order Diprotodontia; family Macropodidae; genus Notamacropus; species Notamacropus eugenii. Next base: position 36,034,996 of record NC_092877.1, on the reverse strand, counting down.
CCCAGCATATACAGCCTCCTCCCTGCTTTTACGCTACCTTTTGTGTAATGTCTTCCTGGGTTATACTGTAAGGTCCTGGAAGGCCAGAGATTATCTTTCACCTTCCTTTGAATCTCCAGTGGTTAGCAGAGTACCTGACAGAAATGTTTACTGATTCTCTGACTACTCCAGGATTCTCAACCTTCAGGGACCACCCAGAAAACATTTAAAAGATGTCTTTCTGCACCAGAGACCCATTTAGAAGGATTGGAAACAATTTCCCAAATGAAGTAAAACTTAACACATTATGTAAATATGACCTCTTATTGTAAAAGTTAAGGTCTATATTAGTGGAGATGATGAGGGCTGGAAGAAGGATGTGAAACCCCCCACAAAACCAGGGTACCAGAGGCAGGTCATCTAGAGAAGAATTCACGGACTCAAGCATTGTTGAGGTCAAAGTAAAGATTTATTATGCTTTTAAGCGGGCAAGAATTCTTAGGAAACCTGCAAACTTAGAGGGGTACAGGTAAAGTTTATGTAGGATATTCTGTAGGGAAGCATGTGCCAAACATGCTAACTAGGTGTTTTGGGGTGGAATTCGGGAGTGGTTAAATAGTGGTCAGTTCTTTAAGGAACATGCACTTTTGGTGTCTACTGCCCAGGTATTTTACCCAGAATTCATCTGGAAAGAGCCCAAAGTGGGGCTACCTGGAGGTGTGGTTTTAGGCCTGAGTCACTAAGTCAACTAGCGGTCGGGGCTGACTCAGAAATACCAGGTTGTTCTCATCAATGTCTTGTGAGACAAGATAAATGTAAGGGAGTATACATGTGTCTAAGTCTAAGATACATATGATTGGTCAGTGAGTAGTAAATGTCGTTATGACCCAGTACACAGCCTGTTCAGCCAGTACACAGCTGCTTCAGACTAATGAGTTCTATAGGTACAACTGGCTACTGTAGCAGGAAGGTTGCTGCTGGGGCAGGCTGTGTCCTTGGGCTTGAGAAAAACTGCCTGGGATAGTATTTTGAGGCTAGGGAAAAATGTTATTTTTAAAGAAAAATATGGTTTTAGAATTGGGACCCAAACACATGCAGCCCACGCACGCCATCAGAGGAAGCACCAGATGGACAAATTTAAAAGTTTTTTGAGGTATTGAAAAAGGAACTGAGGATCAGAGGACAATAAAGGCTTATTTCTCCAGGGGTGTTCAGTGCAGAGGGTATGGGGCAGGGGCAGGAACAGGAGACCAGAAAGGTCAGTGAGTCAAGTGATAGAGACTCAGTTTAGACTGAAAAAAGTAGAAGATTGGGACAGGACAGGGAAATTCACTGATTTTTCATTTGTTCAGAGTCACAATTATTGTCTACATCACTGCTGTATTTCACAATGTCTTGGACAACCCAATAAGCAGCGTCTTTGGCTCCTAGACAAGAGTGTTGTATAGGGATTCAAATTTCTAGGACAAAGAATCATGAAAGATATCCTAGAATTCCCCTGCCTGCCACCTACTGACATAAAGTTGCAATACTACTTGTTTTAAAGTTCAATTTTGATCAGGATAAATTGGAATGAATGTCATCATTCCTATGGAAATGTCCAGCAGGCAGCTGGAAATTTGGCCTGAAGTCTAGGGAAAATAGCAGGATTGAAGGTACAAACAGACAATTTAAGCCAAATGAAGAAAGGGAAAAGATTAGAAAACTAAGGATGGAAGCTTCCTGAGCATCAGTATATAGAAGGCAGGAACAGGAATAGGAATCATCCAGGAAACAAGGAAGGATTAGCCAAAGACTTAGAAGACCTGGAGAGTGCAGTGTCATTTTTCCCTGTGGCCCAAAACCTGAGGCTCTGGCTTCACAGGTTCAAATTTCTTTCTTTTTCCCAAATTTTCTTTTTTTTTTTAAATTGTGACTTTGATCAATATCAATAAATATAAGCATTTCTATGTATAAGGAACATTAAAGAGGATTGTAAGTGAAACAATGAATTTCTATTAAGTACTGATTATTTTTTTCCAGTTCATATTAAATTTAACACCGTAGTATTAACACTACTGGTCTGTCCCATTATGAACTTTCTTCTGTTATTTCCTGAATATTTTATAAATATTAGATTGACATTCTTTTCTTTTTTAATTTTATTTCTTTATTACTATCCCCTCTATACTCCCTCCAAAAATAAAAACCTCTCACTGTAACAAATAAGTATAGTTAAGAAAAAATAATAAATGCATAGATAGGCTATGTCTGAAAATTTACCTCATTCTAAACCTACTTTTTATTGTCACCTTTTTGCCAAGAGGTAGGAAACGTGCTACTTTGCATCCTCTGTTGTCATGATTAGACGCTTCATTGATGAGAGTTCTTGACTCTTTTTAAATTGTTTCCCTTTATAATGTTATAGTTGTAGAAATTGTTCTTCTGATTCTGGTTACTTCACTTCGCATTAGTTAATAAGATTCTTCTCTGGTTTCCATGAATCTATCCATTTCATTGTTTTATGGAGCAATAATACTCCATCCCATAATTTGTTCAGCTGTTCCTCAGTTAATGAAGACCCACCTTGTTTTCAATTCTTTGCTACAACAAAATGAATGGCTATTGATCTTTTTGCACATCTGGGACCTTGCCATCTGAGCTCTTTGGCATACCTTGTAATGTTATTGCTAGGTAGAAGGGCATGTACAGTTTAGTGGCTTTGGAGGGTAGACTTTCATAGGTTCAGTCTTGAAGGCCTCTTTCTCAATGATCTCTATGGCCTATGTCCTACCCAGAATTTCCTCTGGGAATTTGAGAACTCGGATCATGTTTTTGGTTCCCATGAAAGATTATGGTAGCTATAATATACCGACCTCTAGGTCATTTTCCCATCTTTCTCTAGGTGTTCAATACTTGGCTCAGCCTCTACTTGTCCTCCCCAGCTTCTGTTTTAACATTTACAGACTTTAATATTCATGTAAATTCAAATTCTCTAATTTGCCAATTCCTCAACTTCCTTAGGTCCCATAACCTTATCCTTCACTCTAAGTCACAAATAAACGTGGTCACACACTAGATCTCACCATTACCTACAAGTGCTCCATTTCCCTAACTGGAAAATCTGACATTCTCTTGTCTGATCATAATCTTTTATTCTACCTCTTCCTTTGCCTCATCCCTTCAAAACCTATGCTTCACCCTCATTGGGACTTTCAACCAATCTACCCTTTAAGACTTTCTCAGGCTAGTAGGCCTGTTCTGACTTTACTTCTCTCACTCTCCAAGCTTGATCCAATAGCCACTCCAACTCTATACTGTCCTCCCCTTAGATCTCAGCACAGTGCCTGGCACATTGTAGGCACTTAATAAATGTGTATTTACTGACTAATTGGCACATAGTAGACACTTAATAAATACTAGCTGACTGACTGCCCTACCACCACCACCACCACACACACACTTCTTATCCTATCACTACTCTTGCCAAACCTCAACTCTTCCACCACCTTCACTCATTAGTTGTTTAATAAAGCTGAAGGAAGTCTCACAATTGTGCTAACTGGGTACATGATGAACTCATATTATCCAGCTTCCAAAAATACCTCCCTGTAGCAAAAAAATCTTTTTATGCTTCCCTAATCCTATCTCACTCCCTATAGAAGCTATTCCAGACCTTTCTTTCTTTCCCTATTCCCCTCTCAATTGAGGATCTTATCTCTTTACTGAGAAAATTGAGGTCTTTCAAAGTCAATTCCCTCTTCTTCCATTTACTTCATCTTGCAATCCTATAATATCCTCTTCCACTGTCTCCTCCTCTCCCCCATGTTCTAACAAGAAGAATCCTTGCCAAAGCCAAACCTTCATCATCTTCACTTGACTTCATCCCCTCCCAAGTTCTCCAGTAGATCTCATCCTCAATCATCCCCCTTCTCAAATGTTCAGCCTCAATTTATCAATCGGTCCTTTCTTAACTGCTTTCAAACATTTCCAAGTTTCCCCATCCTCAAAAAACTTTCACCTAATCCTGCCATCTCCTTAAGCTATATTGTCCTATATCTTTTCTCCTTTCTCAAACTTCTTGTCACCTTCATTTCCTCTCTTCTAACTCTTCAATCCTTTGGAATCTGCCTATAGACCTCATCACTCAACTGAAACTGTTCTCTCCAAAGTTACCAATGATCTCTCTAAAAAAAAAAGAGTATGTATATCTTTTGTTTCCATGTACCCTAAATTTCTCTCTGTGTCCTTCCTCCACATAAGAAAGTCATCCCTTATAACAAAGATTTTTTTTAAAAGGAAAGAAAATGGGGAGGGGAACCAAAATGATTTATGAACATATACAATGTTCCACACCTGTGGAACCCCCTCTTCTGCAAAGGAGTGTGTGTAGGGGAAGTATTTCACATATCTTTTCTTTTGGGACAGCCTTGTTCTTTGTAATTTTGCAAAATTCACTTTCAATTGTTTTGTAGTGGTTGATCTTTCCACTTACATCATTGTAGTCCCAAGGATTTCTTATTTGCCAAATTCAGTGATCTTTTCTAAGACCTCATCCTTCTCAGCCTATCTGCTACCTTTGACTCTGTTGACCACCCTCTCCTCCTGAATACTCTCTCCCCATTGGATTTTCATGACAGTTCTCTCTCCTGGTTCACTTCCAGTCTGACTGCTCCAAATGTGACCTCTCTGCCTATTGAGTCCTTCTCCCAGCTATAGCCAGACTGGGGTCCAGCAGGTCATTCCTCCCTCCTTGGGCATCATTTCTGAGCTGGCTGCCATAGACTGGCATGGACTCAACACCTGCACATCGAGTGGCTCACTCTCATGACCTTTCAAAACTCACAAGGTCCCACACACAGCCTCCAGTTTCTTTCATCTAAATTTAAGAACAAATGCCGAGGCAAAGAACCAAATCTATTTTCATGGGCCTCAGAGGGATTGAGCCTCTTTGTCCCTCATGGGATCTTTGTCATCCAAGGAGATCCCACTAAAAGAAAATGGCTCTGTTCTCAGGCACAGTCAATCAAGGTGAAGCTCCTCCTTATGTCTGGTTGTTGAGCCAAAGCCAATTACAGAAAGTCTAACTGTGTGCCAAGTCCCTCCAAGACACTTCCATTACACATTATCATGACTTTGGAGGTAGCATCCCTAGAGCCTTCTAAGTGGGGAATGGGATCAGTAGTGGCCAGGCTTCCTTAGCAACCATTTCTGTCGAAAGCGTCACCATTCCCCCAGTCTTCCAGCTTCTTAACCTCAGCATGATCCTGGACTCATTCCTTCTTTTCATCACCTCACAGGCCCAATCAGTTACCATATCTTTTCCTTTCTACCTTCTGGGAATCTTTTGAATCCTCAGTCAGTTCTCCCCTCCCTGTCCCCCCTCACACCAATACCACCGTAGTTCAGATCATCATCAAGACTAGATTATTTCAAACTTCCTAATTGGTGTCCCTTTCTCAAGTGTCTCCTCACTTTAACCACAGATCTGGGCATGCTACGCCTCAATCCAGTGGCTTTCTATTGTCTCTCTGATCAAAGATAAACTATTTTGTATAAGTTTAGAAGCCCTACTTGACCAGGAGCCAACCTATCTTTTCCATTCACATTGTGTATTATCTCCTCCCTCTCCTTCCTGTAATCCAGCCAAATGAGCCTTCTCTCTGTTCCTCACACAGGACATTCTAGCTCCTCTCTCTGTGGCTTTATATTGGCTATCAGCCATGCCTGGAATGCATTCCCTCCTTCCCTCCGTCTCAGAGTCCCTCTCTTTCTTTCAGATCCAGCTCAGCTGCCATCTTTGGCATGAAGCCTTTACTATTCCCTACCCCCACCCTCAATTGACAGTTTACCTTCCCAAACTACTATGTCTTTAACTTCTTTGAATATATTTGCATTTATTACTTTATATTATGCTATTTATACTAATATGCATACCTGTAGTCTACTCCATTAGAATACAAGCTCTTTGTAAGTAGAAATTGTTTCATTCTCTGTACTTGTAGCCCTTTCCCTAGGCATATAGTAGATGCTTAATTAAAAACTTGTTCCTTATATGATCTGATGATGAGCAAAAGGAGCAGAACCAGGAGAACTTTGCGCACAGTAACGACCACAGTGTGCGAGAGTAGATGTGGATCTTCACAGCAATGCAAGGACATTAAAAAAAAAAAATTCCCAATGTTCTTCTAAGGCAAAATGCCTTCCACACTCAGAGAAAGAACTATGGAATTCAATCGCAGAATGTAGTGGATCATTTGTGTGTGTGTGTGTGTGTGTGTGTGTGTGTGTGTGTGTGTGTGTATTATGTTTTGATTTGTTATATGATTTCTTCCACTTATTTTAGTTCGTCTACACAGCATGACTATAGTGAAAATATATTCAATAGGAATGTATGTGTAGATCCCACATAGAATTGTATGCCATCTTGGGGAGGGAGGAGGGTGGTGGGTGGTACGTAGAGGGGGGAACATCTAAATTTTATGGTAGTGATTGCAGAACATTAAAAATTTTAAATAAAAATAAAATTTAAAAAAAAAACTTGTTCCATGGAAGAGGGAAGGAAGGAACAAGCATTTTTTGAGCACCTACTGTGTGCCAGGCAGTAGGCTAAGCACTTTACAAATATTATCTTATTTGACTGATATCACCAGTCTTCAGCAAATGACTTTCCCTCTCTGAATCTGTTTCATTTGTAAAATGGGGGGAGTAATACTTGAATTACTTCTCTCCCAAGGTTTCCATGTAAGTCAAATGAAATAATGCATGTAAAAGGCTTATGCTGCTGCAAAGTAGCCACCTGGTAAGGAGGAGGTCTTGGGTAAAGGCCTAGAGCCTGGCCCCCTTGGGGAAGACCAGTCTGGCTAGAGCGGTGGTTTCCTACTGGGAAACAAAGAGAGTAAATGTAGATGCCCATGGAAGACTTAAGAAGAGGCTTAAGAAGAAGGAAAGAACTTGGACTTCATCTAGTAGGGAATAGGGAGCCATTCTAAGTTCTTGAGCAGAAGTTGAGTGTTTCAATATTTTTTACCAGTTTAAACAGTTGTGGAATCTTAGGAAACACATTTCGTGTCTTCAGGAGCACATTGAACCCCCTCCATCTTTCCCTATACCTATTGTTCCCCTTTGAGGCTACAGATTAGAAAATATTATGAAGATAGTACTGTAGTCAGCTAGGTGACTCAGTGCATAGAGCTCTGTGGGGGAGTTCAAATCTGTTCTGAGACACTTACTAGTTTTGTGACCTTAGGCAAGTCATTATTTATAATAATAGTTAAATGCTTAGCATAGTGCCCAGCACATAGTAGGCACTATATAATGTTAGCTATCGTAACTAATATTTCTAAAAGGCTTAAGACAGTATCTGGCACATGGTAAGTGTTATATAAATCTTAGTAGTAGTAGTAGTAGTAGTAGTAGTAGTAGCAGTAGTAATAGTATCATCTGAAGTCCTTAGTCCCATATCAGTAGACCACCTTTTAAATATTTAATCAATGTCCTAGTCTGCAATCCTTTTAACATCTTTTTCAAAGGCTTACATGGTTTCTAAAGAAAAAACCAAGCCAAAGTTTGTTTTCTCTGAAAATACAGTTAGGGTAGTGACTAGACAAGGGCAGGGGACCGCTGATGAATTCACACAGAAGCAGTACCTACTTTCTCTGTAGCTTGACCAGAATACAGGGTGATGATCAGACTAAGAGAAGGAGGAAGTCTTGTCATTCAATCAACAGAAGTATCTCTTAAATTTGCTTTTCTACCAGACTGAAAGAAGAATCCTTGAAAGTTGTAGCTACAGAGGGCTTTAGGATAATGATTCTCCTAAATGAGCCAAAAGTTAAATAACTATTGTTCTGTTGGATGACTCAGGACAGTGACTGACTCAGACATCCTGGTGGCTTGTGTGAGATCTCAGCACTGAACATCTGCAAATATTAGTTTAACTACAAACGCTCGAGAATCTTTACATTGTCACCGATTCGACAAAACATTCCAATAAGAAAAACAACACTTTCTTTCCTTTCTGGTAACTGAGGGAGGGAACAAGCATTTAGTAAGTAGCTACTGTGCACCAGGGACTGTGCAAATTCTTCACAGATATTATCCTATTTGATCCTTACAACAACCCTGCCAGGGGCGATAAGTAGCATTTTAACTTATTTAAATGCCCTAGTGCTGCATTTTATTGATTTATAACAAATGTCTTTTTTTTCATCTTAAGGACCAAGCTATTTCCCAATCTTTTCTGTGTCTCATGATGACTGAGTTCAAGGTAATGTCTAATATGAAGCTAACCTGAGCCCTGGAATTATGTCTTATTGCAGAATTTTGTTTTTTAATTAGGAACTCTAAACTGTGAGGAGAAGTGGCTTGTTTAAGAGAAATTTTCAAAGGCAGGCTGGATTTCTGTCCAGTTCAGCTTTCTTCCTTCCTGAGAATAAATGCTTAGAATTAGAGTTATTTAATTCGCAAATTTGTCTCTAGCAGCATTGTGCCTAAAACACAGAGTATAGAATTTTCCTTCCTTACTTCTGTGAGCCTGAGTTTCCTCAGCTATAAAGTAGGGATAATTATATTGTGCTCCCCCTCTTACAGGAGTGTTTTAAAGAAGGATTTGTAAATCTTAAATTGCTGTTGAAATGTTAGTATTTATTCTTATTGCCGTGTTGTTCAGTCACTTCAGTCATGTCTGACTATTCATGACCCCATTTGGGGTTTTCTTGGCAAAGATTTTGGAGTGATTTGCTATGTTTTTCTCCAGATCATTTTACAGATGAGGAAACTGAGGCATATAGGTAAGTGATTTACCCAGAGTCACTCAGTTGGTGAGCATCTGAGGCTAAATTGGAACTTGGGCTTTTGTGACTCTAGGTTAGTGTTCCATTTTCTATGCCACATAGTTGCCCCATTATTGCCATTAGGATATCTAGATAGCAATGGGAAGTCATCAATAGGGTCCCCCAATGTGACACACCTCATAGCCAGCCTGTTCATACCTTCTGATCTTGTACTATATTTGTTCATATCGTCACACGTATGTTCCATAGGGGGTCAACTCAGTACTCAAAGCCTTCCTCTAGAATGCTTGACATTGCATAAATAAAAATAAAGCATGTGGCCTGGTCATCAATTATATCTTACTCTTACTACATAACATACTTATTTCCTTTTCTAATCATCCCTTTCTATGATGATGCTGGTTCCTTCTCTTTCACAGTTCTCCATTGGTAGTATGTTGCAATCTGGTCATGTCCTCCATGAGACTGTCCACTAACTTTTGGTTGATCCACAACTTTAATTCTTGGGTCCTGTGGTATTCCTTGACTTGTAATCATACAGGACCACCAGAAGAATACTGAGGTTAAAAAAAATGATCCCATGTTTCAAGGAGAATCTTGGGGTCATTGAAAGAATCTGGTAATTTCCCAAAGGTAATCCAATCAGCTCCCTTCCTCTTATGCAGTGTTGGTCCCAGTTCGTTACTATCTGCAGTGTCTATTCAGGATGCACCTAGTCTGTGGGGTAAGTATCCATCTAAATATATACATAGTCTGCAGTAGATATTCTTCATCTACTTTGGATTTTCCTTTGTGGAGAATTAAGTCAAGATCTTTGGAGAAATTATACATATTATGAGAATGGAATCAGGCAAATTTTATTTTTTTTGGAAAGAAACATTCCATTGGGAAGAATCATCTCATTTCTGAGACCAACCCTTATACTTTTTCACATACAGCAATGTTTCTTAATCTGAGGCCATAGACTAATTTTTAAAAATATTTCCATTAGTGTATTTAAATGTAACTGGTTTCCTTGGGAATCCTATATATTTTATCTTATACATTTAAAATCATTATTCTGAGAAGAGATCCATTGGCTTCCCCAAACTATCAGAAAGGTCCATGATTCAAAAAAAAGTCAAGAACCCCTGATGGAGGACACTTTAATTTATGTATTGGCAAAATGAGGCTGGGAGGACTCCCTGGGAGTGTGGCATACGAATCATTCCCCCCATATCTGTCTGGGATCAGGAAAGGGCTAAATAGCACTGCTTAGCCATCCCATTAGGGGCAACCATTTCCTTTCTGGGGAGTCATTACTCCCAAGGCTGTGGGGAAGAACAATGGTGGTGTGAAGTCATCCACATTCCTGGGTCCCTGTCCTGGATATGATCTGACTCATCCTACAGGCCCTGGCCTCCTGTCTGCACTGACAACTGTCTTTGGTCTCTGCTTTGGAAAAGCCCAAGGGGAAGCCTGCTTCCAAGCTGCTGTGACCTCATCCTGTGAAGAATGAGCCAGAGTGGCTGGGCTGCTTGATGATCACTCTGACACAACCCAAGTCTTCAACTTTGGACTCTGCTTACCCAGGGCTCCTGGAATGCTGGCTACTCCCTTTCAGGGTTTAATAGTGCTCAGGCTTTGTGTCTTCAAAGCAGCTAGAGAACATTAACCATTTAACCACATGACAGACTGAGGTAGGGAAGCTTTCCCAAAAAACTAACCTCGTTTTTATGGATGAGGAAACCAAAGTCTATAGGGGTGAGGATGGGCCTGGTCTGTACTTCAAAGTGAGTCCGTATTCAATTCAATTCAATAATGATTTCAATTCCATAAGCCCCTACTATGTGCCGGCTGTAGGCTAGAAACTGAGTATAGAAAGATTTTTTTAAAAGGGAAAATAGCTCTTTTTATTTAATATTTTAAATATTTTTATTTAATATCCATTTTAATAATATTTAATACTTTGAATATTATTTTTTTTTAAATTCTGACCTTAACATATACTAAATAAATGAGCATTTTCTTTTTTTTCACTTAATAGTATTTTACTTTTTTCTAGTTACATGTAAAGATAGTTTTCAATATTCACTTTTATAAGATTTTGAGTTCCAAATTTTTTTCTCCCTCCCTCTCTCCCTTCCTCCCCAATGGCTATGCATGTATAGTCATATTAAACATATTTCAACATTAGTCATGTAGTGAACAAAGAATCATAGCAAAAGAAATAAACCAAAAGAAAGAAAAAAAAGAGTATACTTTGACCTACATTCAGACTCCATAGTCCTAAAACGAGCATTTTCATATATATATATATATATATATAATATATTAGAACAGAAGGTAGGTTTATGCTTGAAAGTGTGAATTTCTCTTATGTAGAGTGCATTTTCTCTTTCCTGTTCCCCTAATTTGCTTATGGTAACACCCTTTTGTCTAAATCATGTACCTATTTTGACCTTATCTTGGTAGATGGTGTGAGATGTTGGTCTGTACTTACTTTCTGCCAAACTACTTTTCAGTTTTCCCAGCAATATTTATCAAATAGTGAGTTCTTGTCTCAAAAGTTGGGATCTTTGGGTTTATCAGACACTAGATTACTGTGTCATTACCTACTGTGTATTGTGTACCCAGTCTGTTTATTCCATTGACGCACAACTCTGTCTCCTAGCCAGTACCAGATTGTTTTGATTACCACTTTGTAATAAAGCTTGATGCCTGAAACTGCTAGGCTTCCTTCCTTCACTTTTTTTATAATTCTCTTGATATTCTTGTCCTTTTGTCTTTCCAGAGGAGTTCTATTTTTCTTTTTTCTAGCTCTATAAAATAATTTTTGGTAGTTTGGTAGTTTGGTAGTTTGAATAAGATATAATGTTGAATAAGTAATGATATAAGATTGAATAAGTAAATTAATTTATGTAGGATTGTCATTCTTATTATATTGGCTTGGCCTATCCATGAGCAATTATTATTTTTCCAGTTGTTCAGATATGACTTCATTTGTGTGAAAATTGTTTTGAGTTGCTTTCATATAGTTCCTGGATTTGTCTTGGCAGGTAGATTCCCAAATACTTTATATTGTTTACAGTTATTTTACTTTTCTATTGAATTATATAACAAATTCAGTATGTAACTTTCAAAAATCTCTTGTTTGTCTGTGATTCCTTTTGGCCTTCTTTCTGTTCTCTTCTCATTTTGGAAAAGAACGCTTTATTTATCTCCCTTCTCTTTTCTACTTAAGCCAATTAAAAGAGAAAAAGGAAAACCACTATAATAAAATATGCCTTTGCTAAAACACACAAAAAAGTTTCATCTTGCTCATGCCCAAAAATGTATGACTCATTTTACACCTTAGTCCATCACTCTTCTCTCTGTAAAGAGCTGGCTAGCATGCTTCAACACTGGTTCTCTGGATTGATTTATTTATTGACTTGCTTTAAGTTCTTTGGCTACAATTTACTATTCATTCACACAATAAACCTATTATGAACCAGACACTATGTTCATCTAATTTGTTTATGATGTGCACTTTCATATCTAAGACATGTGTCTATGTGGAGTTTATCTTGGTATAAGCTATGAAGAATATATTGGTCTATAACCTCATTTCTGCCAGATTGCTCTCTCATTTTCCCAGCAATTTTTGTTGAATAGTGAATATTGAACTTAGTAGTCAGGGTCGTGGGTTTATCAAACCTATATAGTAATTACTATGCTACATTTTCTTTTTTATGTTGTGAACCTGAGTCTTCTGATTGAATTCTCTTTGTTTTCATGTTATTGTTCAGTTGTGTCCAACTCTTCATTATCCCATCTGGGATTTTCTTGGCAAAGACACTAGAGTGGTTTGCCATTTCTTTTTCCAGTTCATCTTATTGATGAGGAAACTGAGGCAAACCAGGTGAAGTGACTTGCTCAGGGTCACACAGCTAGTAAGTGTCTGAGACCAGAGGTGATCTCAGAAGATGAGTCTTCTTTATTCCAGGTCCAGTACTGTATCCACTGTGCCACCTAGCTGCCCTCTCTCTTTGTTTTAATTTTAATTAATACCAACGAGTTTTAATGATTACTACTTCAAAGTATACTTTGAGTTCTGGTATTGCTAGATTCCTTCCCAAATTTTTTCATTGTTTCTCTTGAGATTCTTGACTTTTTATTCCCCTAGATGAATTTTACTATTATTTTTTCCACCTTTATAAATCACATACATATATATGCATATATATGTATGTATCTATATCTATACTATAAAGTAATCAAGTAATCCTTTTAGTAGTTTGATTGATATGATTCTGAATGAGCAAATTGACATGGGTAGTACTGTCATCTTTATTATATTGACCAGGCACTGGACTAGACACAAAGATAAGGATGAAGCAGTGTCTGTTTTCAAGGACCTTATATCATATAGGGGTGAAACAACACATCTACAGATTGATAACTCCAAAATATATTGGAGAGATTCAGTGCAAAGTAGAGGCAGTCTGCTTTAGTGACTAGAGAACTGACTTTAGAGAAAGGAAGCCCTAAGTCCAAGTCTTTTCTCTGACACATACTGGTGGTATGAGTCTGGCAAGTCTCCCAGGTAACTTTCTAAGACTGTAAATTGCAGAGCCTTGGCAGAAGGACTTTCTTGACTGCGAGTTTCCTACACAGATGAAATTACAGGTCTGGTCCCCTTAAAAAAATACAAAGTAATCTCAGGGGAGAGAAAGCACTAACACTGACAGTTAGATGGTATAGCTGGGCATCATGCTAGAATCAGAAAGACCTGAGTTCAAATGTAACCTCAGCTGCTTCCTAGCTGTGGGACCTATGGTAAGTCACTTGACCTTTGTTTGCTTTAGCTTTCAGAGTTGTTGTGAGGATCAAATGAAATATTTTTAGAGTGCTTAGCACAGTGCCTGGCACATAGTAGGTACTTAATAAATGCTAATTTCCTTCCTTCCTACCCTCTGAAAGAATATGGGAGATAGAGGGGGATAGGGACTGGACCTGTGATTTCATTGGTATAGGTTAACTTCCTTCTGAGGAAAATCCATCTACCAATGCAAATCATTGTTTTCTTTGCAGCTCAGATAGATGGACGGACAGACGGATGGATTAATGGATGAATACATAGAGAGCTAGAAAGAAAGATAATGGCGATTTTAAAGCACCTACTATGTGTTAGGCTTTGTGCTCAGTGCTGAGGATACAAATACCATGAAGCATGATCATCCCGGCTTTCAAACAGCTTATATTCAAGTGAGGAAAGACAATACAAAAAGGTGAGTTAAAAAGGCAGCATGGTATGGGAAAGGCACTTGAAAGTTAAATTACCTGCCCAGAGTCACAGAACCAGTATGTATCTGAGAGAGAACTTGAATACACCAGTTCTCTTGTCTTCAAAGGCATCTCCTATGGCACCCTGAAGATAGAGAGGTCAATTCAATTCAGTAGACTTTTATTGAGTGCCTTCTGTTCCATTTGACAAACATTTATGAAAATTTTGAAAAGAGAATTAACACCTTGGTAAAAGAGGCACAAAAAAGAAGAAAATAATGCCTTAAAAAACAGAATTAGCCTAATGGTAAAAGAGGCTCAAAAATCCACTGAAGATATGAACTCCTTAAAAAGTAGAATTGAGCAAATGGAAAAAAGAAGTACAAAATCTCTCTGAATAAAATAATTCCTTAAAAATTAGAACTGGACAAGTGGAAACTAATGACTCCATGAGACATGAAGAAACAATAAGATAAAGTCAAAAGAATGAAAAAGGTTGAAGAAAATGTGAAACATCTCATCAGAAAAACAGATATGGAAAATAGACTGAAAGATAAATTAAGAGTTATTGGAGGACCTGAAAGTCATAAGCAAAGAAAAAGCCCATGAAAGACAGCAAAAGTTAAGTTTCCACAGTAAGTTATTGTTAATTGATGAAGTCATTGAGAATAAGTTAGATAATAAGAAGGCCAGCAGACTGCAGGTGGCCCCAACCAATCAAAAGACAGACAAGTGGCCTTCAGAAAATTACAAAGTTTTTGATAAAGGAACCAAATCTAGCTGGAACTAGCCAAAAAAATTACCTTGAGTTACCTGGAGAAGGTTTTTCTTCACTGTGCTTACTTAATGAACCTCATGTATATAAGCAGACACACCCTGCATAAAATTATCCCTCCATTTTCTGATCATGAGTCCTATGTTAAAGCATGTTTGGGAGGGGAAATAACACCAAGGGGGGTTTATGTAATGGGCATGTAGAGAAGATGGTGACTGAGTGGGATAGGTTTAGTGAAGACTTCTCAGATTGTAATTCTTCTCCCAGGGGTGAGGTAAGACCTAGAGGCTCAAGGTTACAATATTTTTAGAATAGAATAATTCCATATAAGGATATAAAACTGTGTAGTGTATTAGGGTCTCAATGATTGGATAAAACTTATATAATTCCTCGATGTCTTCATTTCAAAAGGGATTGGTTAGATTTCGTGTCTAGAATGTAAGATCATATTCTTAGCTAATGAGGATAATGGTCAGTGGGGGAGGAGGGACTTGCATCAGGGTTTATATAAATCACTGCCTTTTCTTTGTCTTTGGCTTTCCTACTCCAGATGAACTGGTGTAGGATTGTCCCGATTCTCAAGAATCTAGAAATAAACTTTCTGTCATCACTTTGAGAGGCCTCTGAGTAACTGACCTGAGCCATCCCACACAGTGACCTAATGGGAAATGGACCAATCCATCTCCTGGTGGGAGGATCTGTCTTGAACTAACAGTATATAGCTCATCTCGCTTCTGTACTCGTGCTCCCTCCTCCTGAAAAGAGGGTGGGGGCCTGATTTGGCCAAAGTGTTCAATTTCTCTGAACTCTGATATATTCAATTTTCCTTGAAATCTTTTTTAGTGTCAAGAGTGTTTCTAAAAGAGCCTAAATATTATATTTTAAGAAATTATCAAAGAAAACTGCCATGATATCTGAGATCCAGAGGATAAAATAGTAATTGAAAAAATCCACTAATCACTTCCTGAAAGAGATACCAAAATAAAAACTCCCAAGAATATTATAGCCAAATTCCAGAGTTCCCAGGTCAAAGAGGAAATACTTCAAGCAACGATAAACAATCTGAATATCATGAAGCCAGATCAGGAAAAAACAAGATTTTACAGCTTCTGCATTAAAGAAGCTCTGGGCTTGGAATGTGATATTCTGGGAGACAAAACAGATGGGATTACAACCAAAATTACTCAACAAAACTGAATGTAACCCAGGGGTGAGGAACCTGCAACCTTGAGGCCATATGTGGAATTCTAAGTCCTTGGGTGCAGCCTTTTGACTGAGTACAAGTTTTACAGAAAAAATCCTATTATTAAGGGAATTTGTTATGTGAAGTTTGGATTCAGTCAAAGAGCCTCACTTGAGGACCTAGAGGACCCCGTGTGGTCTTGAGGACACAAGTTCTCCACCTCTGGTGCACCAATTCTTTGAGGGAAAAGAATGAATATTTAATGAAATAGAGCACTTTCAGGCACTGTTGATAAAAACCACCAGAGGTGAATAGAAAATCTGATGTTCAAAAACAAGACTCAAGAAAAGCATAAAAAGGTAAACATAAATGAATATTCATAAAGGATTCAAAGTTAAACTGTTTACATTCCTATATGGGAAGATAATCCATGCATTTCCTAGGGACTTTATCGTTATTAAGGCAATTAAAATGAATTTACATAGATAGAGGGCACAAGTATGAGTTGACTATGTTGGAATAATCTCCCACCCAAAAAATGAAAGGGTAAGAAAGAGACATTACTGAGAGAAGGGTGAAGAGAGAGATATAATGGGGAAAAATTTCTCAAATAAAAGAAACACACAAGGAAGAACTTTTACAATGGAGAGGAAAATATGGGTTTATGGGCAATACTTGACCATCACTTTCTTCAGAATTGGTTTAAAGAGGAAAGAACATATACATACATACATATATATATCTATAAATATATGTATATGTGTAAACATATGTGTATATATGTGTGTGTACATGTTACATATGTATATGTATATTGTGTGAATGTATATGTACATATATAAACACACATATACATATATATGTATCTAAAAGGAAAAATGGAAATTGTTAAAGTCTGTAGATGATGTGGTAATGTTTATGAACTGCTTCAGCCATTCTGGAAAGTAATTCGAAGTCATCCCTTAAAAGGTCACTAAGATGCGAATACCCCATCACTAGGCTATATATCACTAGGTCTATACCCCAAAGATACCAAATAAAAAGGAAAAGGACTCATATATACAAAAACATTTATAAGTCATTTTTGTTGCAGCAAAGAGCTAGAAACTAAAGGGATATTTACCAAGGGCAGAATTACTCATCGAATTATAGAATAGCATTAATAACAGAATATTCTTATACCGTAAGAAATAGCGAAAGGGACAGTTTCAGAGAACCCTGGGGAGATTGTATGAACTAAAGCAGAGGGAAATGAACAGAAGCAGGAGAACAGTCCATACAACCACAATATTGTAAAGACAAACAACTTTGAAAGGCTTAAGAACTCTGACCCATGTAATGACCAACCAGGATTCCAGAAGACTGGAAATAAAACATGCTCCTCTCCTCCTGGCAGAAAGATGATTGACTCACAATGCCAAATAAGAAATACATTTTCAGATAAGGCCAGTTTGGGAATTTATTTTGCTTGACTATGTATACTTGCTGCAAAGACTTCTTTTTCCCAATTTGGGGTTGAATGGGAGGGAAAGTGGGGCTAAATCTACAATAACCTCACCAAAAAGAGAGAGAGACAGAGGCAGAGAGACAGACACACACAGAAAGAGAGAAGAATAGATGAAATGTTTTTTAAATGACAGAAGAGAACAGAAGGAAAATCAGAAAAAGCCATAAAGTAGGCTAGCTTTGTATATTACATGATGAATTTATTATAGGTTTAAAAAGCAGGTTGTATACTATAGAGATCCACACTGTCATTATAATCCTCTTTTTCTGTTCTACTTTACAAAAGGAAATGCCTATTTTATTTGATGTTTGTTTAGTATAGTATTAAAAAAAATTTTTTTAAATGAATATGCACCTCTTCAAGTATGAGTACAGACAGGAGCCAGGTCCTCCATAAGAAAGGAAGGAGGTTGATGTGGAGTTGGTAAATTCATGTCAGCTTCATTCATCTGTTTACTCATTGATAAACCAGGATTTAGTCAGAGATAACATATTTAGAGCCAGAGGAGATGACGGAGTCCATATAGTCTAGTCTTCTCCATTTATTGGTGAGAAAACTGAAGCTGTCGAAGGTAAAAGGGCTTCCTTAAGTTAGAAGAGCAGGGATTTGGCCCCAAGTCCCCACTCACTCTAAAGTCTGTACTCATTGTTCCGCTATATTAAGAGCTTGCCCACCACTTGCCCTGTGGGATGTTTTGGAGGTGCAAAAGGAGGGTCTAGAAGAAGCCAGGAGATAAGGAGTAAGTTGACGACTCCTCCCCAAGGCTACAGAAGACCAAGAGGAAGGGGGGAAATGTCCAGGAGTCTGGAGAGAACCTCTTTGGGTTTCAGGGATGCTGCACCCCCGTTAGTTTCCTCTCTCTCCCTTTAAAGTTCCCTTTCTGCCTCTTTTGTTTCTCTCGCTCCCCATCATCTCAACCTTAAAATATTGGCCTTCTGTCAGGTTCTCTTTTCTCCTTTCTCCAGAATCTCTCCCTTAGCGACATTATTCACCCCCATAGCTTGATCCATATCCCCCTTGGGCACAACTCCCAAAGTCTGTATCTCAGCACTAGAAGGGACCAGGGAACCTTTCCCAGACCAGCTGCATCCTCTAAACAATGGCCACATTGTCTGTTCTACCAGCTTGAGGGTTACCTTTTCTAGCCTCCTATTGTTTGATGTTGGCTGATGTAGGCTTGTCTTATCTCTGAAACTGTATTGTTCTTTTGGAATTTCATAATATCACCCAGCTGGTGTTGGAACAGGCCTAGAGGGGGTTTAGTCCGATCTCCACTCCTTCCACCCCCATTTTACAGGTCAGGAAACTGAGACTCAATGAGGTGAAGTGACTTTACTCTTTCCCCTGCTCTCTCATGCACATACACCATAAGATCCACCTGTGACCTAGTCCTGGTCTCTCCCCTCCTGCCTCCATCCCCTTCCCCAGCATTGCCTCTTTCAGCTAGGACAAAAAATAGTTATCTATGTTCTGACATCCCATGGCCCCATCTCCCCACCTATGATATTTGTGTTCTGTGAGAGCAGGGACTGTGACAGCTTTTATACTGACTTTTGTAACCTCAGCTCCTTGTATGCATACATCATGCCTTTCGTATAGCATATTTAAATGCTGACCAAAGCAAACTGAATAGAGGGAATGAAAGCTCTTCCAAAATCTGACTTCGCTTTGCTTTCTCCAGGTGTGTTTCCTTGTCCCCTCCTCAGGAATGCTCATCTTCCAGCTCACCAAACTCAACATTTCATGTGCCTTGGTGCGTCTGCTCATTCCCTTCCCCCATGCCTGAAATGCATTTCTCTCTTTTGTCTACTTCACCTGGACAGGCTCCAGCTTATCAACATCCCTCCTAAAATGGGGTCCCCAAGAGTTAACATAAGAGTCCAGATATGGTCTAGCCAGACTAGGTTGCATAGAAGAGAAGGGGAGAGGAATGAGTCATTTATTAAGTGCCTACTATGTGGCAGATGCTGTGCTAAGCACTTTACAAATATTATCTCATTTCATCCTCACAACAACTCTGGGAGGGTACCCTATTCTCCTCATTTTACAGTAGAAGCAATTGAGGCAGATAGAAGTTAAATGACTTGCCCAGAGTCATAAAGCTAGCAAGCACCTGAAGCTGAATTTTAAATCGTCTTCCTGACTCCAGGCTCCAATGCACTCTACCCACTGTGCCACCTTGGCTGGCTTCTTTCACGGGTTTTTTTTTAAACATTCCTCAGTTGATGGGCACCTACTCGATTTCCAGCTCTTTGCTACCACAAAGAGTAGCTGATTTCAATAATGGCCAACAAACATTTATTAAGCTCCTCCTATGTGCCAGACACTGTGTACTGGGGGTACAAATATGAAAAAGAAAGATAATCTCTTCCATTAGAAGCTCCACAAAGGAGCTTATAATCTAATGGATGAAGACAGAACTATAGAGGAGATGTCTATCCTGTCCCTCTCCTTAGATGGAGGAGTTAAATGCCTCCACCCTCCAATCAGAAGGGCAGAGGGTGATTGAATGTTGCAAGATGTTGAGATTTTCCAATGGTGAGTTTATTAGGGGAAATATTTGAAATGTCTGATAGAATTCTGGTGATGTAAAACTGGAGGTCAGAAGAGAGGTTAGGACTGGACAAATAAGTCTGAGAATTATTTGCATAGGGATAACCAAAACCAGGGGCGCTAAGACTTCTATAGTACTGAGACAAAGTTGAGAGTTAACTATGTTGGGTCACTTTGCCATGCGGAAAGGGACCTCGCTTTAATTCAATAATTATTGAGAGAAGGTTTTGTGTAATTACATTACACAAAATTATATGACTAGGTTTGGGAGCAATTCAGAGATGACAAATAGCAATAACTTGTGTGTGGGATGGCTCGGAATCTCCACTAAAGTAATCACTCAGAGGCCTCTCAAAGTGGTGACAGAAAGTTTATTTATTCGATTCTCGAGAAAAGGGGCAATCCCTAGTTTTACCAGGAGAGGGAAAGCCGAAGACAAAGAAAAGACAGTGATTTATATAGACTCTAACGCAGTCCCTCCCCCCCCCGCCCCCCGCCCCACTGACCATTATTCTCATTAGCTGAGAATATGATCTTACATTCTAGACACGAAATCTAACCAATCACTTTTGAAATGAAGACATTAAAGAATTAGGTAAACTTTATCCAATCATTGAGACCCTAATGTACTACCTAGTGTTATATCCTTATACGGAGTTATTCTATACTAAAAATATAGTGACCTTGAGCCCCTCAGTCTTACCTCACCCCTGGGAGAAGAATTACAACCTGAGAAGTCTTCACTAAACCTATTCCACTCACTTGTATCTTGTGGCACTTTTCTTACAACAACCCCTTGAGGTTGATTTTCTTCGTTCAACAATTTTCCAGCCATGTCCGACTCTTCATGACTATTTGACGTTTTCTTGGCAAAGATACTGGAGTGTTTTGCCATTTCCTTCTCCAGTGGATTAAGGCAAACAGAGGTTATATGACTATGAGTTGCATGGGGTATTCAGGGATCTCTAGCACCTCTGAGGTGAGGGCTTGCCAAACCCTCTTCAGGATGCAAACCCACCTTTGGTGTCTACCTTTCACCCAACTCTCACCTGTGGCTCTAAGAAGCTGCAGCATGAGCAGCAGCCACACCCTGGTAAAACCATCTCGGCAGACAGGCTAAACCAGGTTGAGGGTAAACCACAGGCCTCAAATCTATGGGTGAGCTGGAGGGATTGGTCAGATATTTTTTCCAGGAGTCCAGATGGAGATCTTGAACCAATGAGGGTTTGAACTATACTGGTAGAAGTTTCTGTCCTCATTACAATGTAAATTGTTTAAGGTAGAGATTGTCTTGTGCTTAGCAGAGTATCTGGCACATAGTAAGTGGAAAATAAATGATCATGACCATTCAATAGCTCTTTAGCTACAATTTTCAAGGGTTCTTCTTTCAGTCTAGTAGAAAGGCAGACTCTAGAGATACTTATATTGATGGAATTGCCAGATTTTTTCCTTTTCTTAGTCTGATTGTTACTTTATTTGGGTAATTCATGGAGAAATTGGGTACTGCTCCTGTGAGAATTAGTCAGGGGTCCCCTGCCCTTGTCTAGTCATTAGTCAGACAAACTTGAGACCTGGGAAAGACCTTAGATTAAAAAGGCCAAGATCTGCCACTGCATCCTGTGCCATCGCCACTGGTCATGACTTATGTCTTACCACTGGACCCTGATGGCTGGAGGAGAAAATGAGGCTGATGAATTTGCATAGCTCTGCCTCACTTAAACCCAATTCACTGAAAAATCAAGATATCACCCTCATGATGGTGAGGTCATTGGTCTTCTTTGAGAATGAAAGATGAACAACCACATATTATCTATATACCTAATTAAAGTTATAGTAATGAATGAGATTACCAGGGAGAGATGGAAGAAAGAGAAGAGGGCCAAAGACAGAGTTTTAGGGGATCCTTCATTTGGTGGGTGAAAGGGGGAATAGAAATTACCAAAGAAGGTAGAGGAGAAATAGAAGAAAAAACCAGGGAGTGTTGTTTTTCTGAAGCCATCTCCAGTCCATCTCCACTTTACCATTAAGCAGATCTTCCTAAATCACCTCTGCTACATCACCTCCTGCCCCTCCTCATTCAGTTCATTCTGGTTGCTTCCTCTCACCTCCTCCAAGATTAAACATAACATCCTGTGTGGCATTCAAAACCCTAAATGACAATCTGGCCTCCTCTTAGCTCTCCCCTCTTCCTATACCTCATGCACGACCATTATGTACTCTTTCCTTCACTGGCCTCTTTGCTGTTCTCCACACAAGGCAGTCCATCTCCCAACTCTGGTCTCCCATCTCCGTAAATCTCTGTCTCTAGACTCCTCTGGTTTCCTTCAAGTCCCAACTAAAATCCCACCTTTGACAAGAAGTCCTTCTTCATTCCCCTTTAAGGCTAGGGTCTGCCCTCTCCTGATTATCTCCAATCTATGCAGTCTGCATCTTGTTTATATATTTCAATATGCTATCTCTGTCATTAGATTGTGAGCCCCTCAAGGACAGAAATTTTTTTTCTTTTTTTCTTACAGCATCCTGAGCACTTAGCACAGTGTCTGGCACAAAACAGGAAATTAATAAATATTTGTTGATTGACTGAAACCAAAAGAGAGGAGACTATTAAGGTTAACAATGTCAAATGATGCAGAAGGTCAAAAAGGGGGGTATTTGAAGGATACTTATGACCCTGGAGATGGTAGTTTTGGCAAAGTAGTTAAGGAGATGGCAAACTTGCAAGAACATAAGAAAAAAGTTGGTTATAAAAAGTAGTTGCATCAAGTGTAAGACTACTCTTTCTCTAGGTCTGTCAGTGAAGAGGAAGAGGGAGATAGGTAGGTAGCTTGGGAGAGCAGGGGAGGGTTCCAGGTAAGGATTTTTTGTTTCATTGTTTTAGGTAAAGGGAAAACTTATCCTAAAGTTTAAGGAGCCTGAGGGGAGCAAGAGATTGAAGATTCCGTAAAAGAAAAACACACAAATGGCACAAAGTCCTGGAGGAGGCCAGTAGGAAGGGATTCCAAGGTACATGAGGAAACAGATTCCATTTGACTCCAGGAGCCATCACAGTCACTCAAATTCATCTGGAAAATGAAGCATTTCTTTATGAAAAATGTCTTTTCCTTTCACTCACTGAAGGTCTACCCGGGGAATTCACTTTTAAATGACGCCTATTACTCTGCTGTGGGCAGAAGGTCACTGATAGACAGGGGCTAATGTGGGAGGGCCACCCTGAAGACTCTCCTGGGGCAACTGACTAATACAAATACACCCCTGCACGTGTTGGATGGTTTTAGTTTATGGGTCTTGGGGTTATTTCCTCCATGTGTTGTGCATCAGGGCAGGAATGATGTTCAAATTCTAGAAAGGCAAAGCTATTACTAGCTTAAGCTTAATACCACTCCTCTGTATGGTTTGGTTGTGGCTGGCAGAAGGCTTGAATGGCCAGCCACTTGTGACAGGGACCATAGAGGGGGATTTCTGTGCTGGACAGGAGGTTAGACCATGTGATCTAGGAGGTCTTGCTGGTTCTGAGATTCTAGGATCCTATGAGGAGGGCCACGACCCTTCCCCATCCCATTCCCTTTGGATGACTCAATGAGGGAGCAATTTTTCCATATATTTGCCTGACTTTCACCACGTCCTTTTACATTCACATTGGAAGGAACTGTTTTACTCTTTCCTTTATAAGATCCTCCCAGAAACCCTTAGAGTTTTCCCTTCCCAGACTGATTTTTCTTTTTTTGACTAAGTAAAAGAGGCCATTTTCTGTGTCATATCTTACCAACCCTTAATCACTGAATGGGTGTTACCTCAGTCAAACCGACACCTGGGAAAGACTTTTAGCTTAAAAAGTCCAAGGCCCCCTACCACATCCAGGGTCATCTCCAGTTGTCCTGATTTATATTTTGCCACGGGACCCAGCTGGCTCTGGAGAAGAAAGTGAGTCTGGTGACTTTGCACAGACCTGTCCCACTTAAATCCAATTCACTTGCAAGTCATGGTATCACCTCCCTGATGTCATGGTCCTCTTGGAGAACAAAGAACAACCTCACAGTAGCTAGAACAGATCTGCTCTGATGAACAGAATGGGCAACAGGATTCACATTTGGTTACTTCGGAGAGGACAGTGGTCTGGCTAATTACTGGGGTTATCTTCTGGGTTTGGTAGGGCAAAAATACCACCATTTCCACAAAATACATCAGACTGGCTCCCATGGGATATCCCATGGGATAACAGTAGCTTTTTGCTGTTCAGTCACTCCAGCTATGTCTAACTCTGTGTGACTCTTTTGGGGGTTTTCTTGGCAAAGACACTGCAGTGGTTTGCCGTTTCCTTCTCCAGCTCATATTATAGATGAGGAAACTGAGGCAAAAAGGTAAAGTAATTTGCCCAGAGTCATGCTAGTGAGTATCTAAGGCCTTGTTTGAAGTTAGGTTTTATTCTAGACTCTACCCACTGAGCCACCTAGCTGCCCTACTAATCGCTATCATTTATATTGCACCTACCATGTGTCAGGTACTATTCTAAGCACTTTGCAAATGTCATCTTATTTGATCCTCACAACAACCCTGGGAGGTGATTGCTATTGTCCCCACTTTTTCAAATGAGGAAACTGAGGCAAACGGATGTTAAATGAGTGGTCCTAGGTCACATAGCATCAGTGTGTCTGTGGGCCACATTTGGACTCAGGATGTTCTGATTCCACAACTCCACCCAGCTAGAACTGAGCCAAAAGCACCCACATTTCAGAGGTCATCTAGTCTAATTCCCTTTAACAGATGAAGAAACAGTCTCAGAGGTGAAGTTACTCACCTGGGTACAAGATACAGATGCTTTCCTGTCAATCCATAAATCAGTAAGAATTGTATATACACCTGACATGTTCTGGGGACCATTCTAGGTGTGGAGGATACAAGAACAAGCTGAAACAGTCCCTGCTTTTAAGGAGTTTATAATCTAATGAGGAAAGACACTGTACATCAAAGGTCTTTGTCAGAGGCTGGATTGTGCAGGGCCAGAACCTAGCTGGGCTCCTTGGCCGCTCCTGAATGACAGAAGGAAAAGCACAGCCTCTGGCCTGGTTTACCAGAGCCCGTGGACTTGGAGGGAATCATTTTGACAAGGCAAATGCTGACGTGGGGAAATGTTCGAGGGAGAACCCCACAAAGGGCTTCAGGTTTTAATATTTTAAGGGTCACCCTCCTGGGAGGGTAAAATAGGAGTTCTAAGTCACTGCTTCGTATTTAAGCCTTTGGGAACAGGTGGTTGTCTTTTATGCTTTAAACATTTCTTTTGTATGGAAGAAATAAATAGCTGTTCTGAAATACCTGATCGACATTGTACACCGAGTACTTTTCTACTCCCTGTTTTCAGTGAAAACTCGAGACATGAGCCCAACTTGAGCTAGAAGTGATTTTTCCCAGGGGTTCCAGAGTGGGAGTTTAAAGAGCTAGAAAATTTGAGAAAAAAGAGCTTTACCCTTCCCTTGGCAGGGCAGACTCTCCCAGGACTGAATTAGGTGCTCCCACAGGAGTTTAGTGCTAGAGGCCCTTTTAGAGGGAGAAGGTAAATATTTTACCGATCCCAGAGGGGCCCAGCAGCGGGTCTCTGGTGTTATAGGGATGCAACAGGAGGAAGAAGGTACTAGCTGCTGGAGGGATCAGAAAAGACAAGGAATTTGAAGGAAATTGAGGAGGGAGAAAGAACCAGAAAAAAATGGGGAGAAATGCCCCCCCCTGCCAATTTTCAATTATTTTTTCCTAAGGGAGTTTCCTATCTCTAGGGTTTCTTCCACCTGACAAATTCAAAGAGAATAGTTCTTCCTAAAACAAATATAGCCAGCAAGTGGTATAGCAGAATTGCTACAATTGGTGTCAATTAGTCTCTTGTCAGACACTTACTAGTATTGTTAACTACTGACAAATTATTTTTATTCTTCATTTGTCAGTTTCTTTCTCTGGATATACTCATGTTATTATGTAGAAAGTAATAATTATGCTTCTAGGTAGGTTGTTGTGAAACTGCCTATTGGACATGTCCAACTGGATATCCTATCCACTGAAACATCTGAAACTCCAGGCATCTGAGAGAGAGCACATTATCCCACTTCTGTCTTTCTGTCTTTCTTATTTCTGAGAGTCAACACTTTCCTCCCCGACAACTCTTCACATTTAATCAACAATTCTCCTTTCCTATCATTATCCTCCCTACCTTCCTTTTTTTCATTTACATAGCCACTATGCCAGCTCAGGCCCTCTTCACCATTTGCAATAGCAAAAGAAATAGAAAATTTTTCCTGACCCTAGTCTCTTCCTTCTTCAATCCGTCATAGTTGTCAAATTGATTTCCCTAAAATATAAGTCCTTCTACTGATCAATAAGCTCCTGTGGTTAAGTCTTGTTTCTAAGATCAAACTTATTTGTTTGATTTTTAAAGCCTTTCACAATCTAGTCCCATTTCCTGGCTTACTGTACACAATTCTCTTTTAAGTATTCTGTACTGTAGCCTGACTTGTCAGACTGCCCCATACATATTCTATTGTCTTTCACCATAGCTATCCTCCAGGCTTTCCATCTTATCTCTTAAAATTCTTAGCTTCTTCCAAAGTTCAGCTCAAATTCCAAGCTCCTTCAGGAAAACTATTCCTATTTCCACTTTGGTAATACACTCCCCATCAGACATTTCTCTGTGTGTGTGTGTGTGTGTGTGTGTGTGTGTGTGTGTGTATGCCTATGTGTATACACACATATGTATATATACACATATATTTATTGAATTTTTTATTTATATCTTGTTTCTCCTCAAAGGGATGCAAACTTCCTGAGAGGATCATTTTCAGTCGTCCTCATCTATGTCCTGCCACTGGACCCAGGTAGCTCTGGAGCAGAAAGTGAGACTGGTGAGTTTGTACAGCCCACCCTCACATAAATTCAATTCACTTGCAAGTCATGGCATCATCTCCCTGATATCATGGTCCTCTTTGGGAACGAAGGACGGACAATAACAAGTACGAAGCTTCCTGAAATTTTGGGAAAGTTTCGCTTTGTCTCCATCTTCCCGCACCTGACAGAGGGAGACACAAAAGTAAAGTAAAATGGTCAGTGATGGAAGCTCTCCCTGGGATGTTTCCTTCAGATATTTCAGTGTCAAGTGAACAAGCACTCCATGGAGATGCGGTCCTACTTACAGTTATTTCCTTCTCTTGAGCAAGTCAGCATCTTTTCCCTATTTTTGCATTTTGTAACGTTTTCATCTATATTTTCCCCAAACAACTTCCACAGAGAATCCATACAAGGAGCTTACAGGCTTTACCACTGGGTTATTACAGGGAGCCCAGGCCTGGTGAGGGCTGGTCTTCTTCTACCTGGAGGTGAATTTTCTTTTTCCTATATGAACAAAAGTTAAATATCTCTTTTTAAAAAGTTTTGCTTGGCTGTCTGAGATTTCAAACTGTTCCAAGGCTTATGGGCCCTTATTTATTTTTTAAGGTCAGAGTTACTAATTGTGTAGAGTGGATCCTTGTGGCTAATTGGGAAACTCTCTAGAGAGATAATGGCAAAATTCTCTTAGTGTGGTCCATGATTGTGGTTTGAACTAGGACGGTGGTAGTAGAAATGGACAGGGCGAAGTGAAACTGATCAGACTTGAAACCTGATTGGATGCCAGGGAGGTGTGTGAGCCTGGGCGAAGGAGAGGAAGGTGTCAGCTCTCCAGGAGGGGGAGGGGAACGCTGGACACCTGGAGGTGGGGACGTCTAAGTCCACAGGGGCGTCCAGGGGGAGATGCTGACCAGCCTAAGGAGCCCAGGCTAAGCGTGGGGTCAGTGCAATAGCAGTACGGGCTGGATCTGTCCATGCAGAGGTGATGACCAGGCGTTCATGCACCCAGTGGTCCTCACAACAACCTGGAGAGGCAGGCGCTGCTATCAGTCCCAAATTACAAATGAGGAAACTGAGGCAGACAAAGGGTAAGGTGCCCCAGGGTTCCCACAGCTCCTGCCTGAGGCTGCCTTGGCACTGAGTTCTAGGCACAGGTCTGGTACTGTCTACACTTAGCCGCTTAGTCAAGAGGAGAATCAAGGTATCTTTGAACACCGGAGTAGAGCCCGAAGGAGGAAGTGGGGGAGCGCACGTGCTCCCCCCAAGCCTTCTTTCCCCGAGACCCTGGGGAGGGCGACGCTCCCAAGCCACGTGGGTCGTCGTCTGGGGGAGCTGAGGGACTACAGCTCCCAGAGCGCCCCGCGCGGGCGCGCAGAGCGGAAGTGGCCCGCGCGCCTCCCGCCTCCCCGTCTCGGAGAAGAGGCTCTATCCGGGGCCTTGGCGCTTCTCTTTCCTTTCGCGCCGGTTGCCGCTGCGGAGCGCGGCGGGTCCATGTGCGCAGCGAGCGGCGCTACTCGCGGCCCAGCACGACCCCGAGCGCTCCCCCTGCCCCCGGCTTGCCGGCCATGGACCCCAACACGATCATCGAGGCCCTGCGGGGCACCATGGACCCAGCCCTGCGGGAGGCCGCCGAGCGCCAGCTCAATGAGGTACGGAGCGGGCGGCCCCGCGGGGCCTGGCGGGGAGGCGAGCTGCGGGCTTCGGCCGAGGCCCCTCCGGGGAGGGCCGAGGGGGCGCTCCGGCCCGTGGCAGCGGCCGCAGGAGGGCCGAGGCCGGCGCGGACAGGAGAGGCGGCTCCTGGGCCCGGCCCGGGCCTGGGGCCTGAGGCGGCGGCGGCGGGGAGGGCTCCCCCCGAGGCGGGGCCGCCCGGACACATGGCCGGGACACTCCGAGGTCAGGCCTCGCCGCCCCCGACCCGCCCTGGCCGCCCGGTGTCCGGGCCACGTTGGACCGCGCGTCCCGCGACGTGTCCGGGGAAGGGGCCGGGGCCGAGCAGGGGCACGTCCCGCCCTGCCCCTGCGGGGGCTGGGGGCCGCCCGCATCCCTACCCGGGATGCTTGGCAAGGGTGGCAGGCAGGCTCGGCGCGGCCGGCGGGCTGCCGCTCTACAGGTGTGCATTCTGTTGCTTCTGGATGGACCCGATGACCTCTGACCGGCCCTCCCCCCGCCGGCTTCGCGGTCCTAGCATCCCGAGGCCCCGGGCTGGGGCACCCGGTTCCGGTCAGCGGCCCCGCCGCCCATTGCCACGTGACCTTGGCCACCGATTCTGTCTGTTTCCCCAGCAGGAGAGCGGGGATGATTCCTGCCCCCCGCTGCGGGGCGGCTGCGGGGCGCTGGGCTGGGGCAGGAGCGGCTCTGGCCCTTGGCCTCCTGGGCGCTCCCTGCCCCCTGAATCACGGCGGTGACATTCAGGGGTGCCTTTAGGTAGCGGTTCCGCCCGGTCCAGCTTCGGGAGTCGCGCTCCTGTGGCTAAACTTCTGAACGGGCATGAAGCAGCATTCCTTCAACAGAGGGCTGCGTGTGATGCACGCTTTCCGTATTCCGAGAGTTGGGCTTTGTTCTCTTTCAAAGAAACCCTTCCCTAGGTAGGATTCTTTATCTCAGTGGCCTCTGGTGAATCATTTGTACTGACTCATCAGCGAGCGCTGGGTGTCCAGTGGGAGATGACCATGGGACCCCCAGTTGTCGATGTCCGATGGGCAGCCGACAACAAGTCCAGAAGGGAGGCGGCACAAGGATTATCCTCATGATGAGAGCGTTTTTGCTGTCTGTCCGTGTTAAGATGGGTCACAGCATCTTTGAAATACTTACTATACCCTGAAGAAGAAGGACCATTGCTTTCCTTCAACCCCGCCTATTTTTTCTGAGGCAGTGCACCTGCCAACTCTAGAGGAAGCCAAGGGACTTATTACTGGATATCCTAGAGAACGTTAGAGGTTCTTGGCCTCAAGAAGCTTCAGTTTTCAAGCAAAGCATTTTAGTTCGCAATGCTGAAGTAGTTTCTGCTTTGCTCTCAGATCCTAATGTTCATTTTCCATCCTTGTTAACTCGTGTATATGTTAGTTTGAATTGGACTGAATGTTGTCATACAAAGGCTGAGGATTGCTTCTTGGTATTCTGAGTACCTCAGAGTCACCTTGGGCAAGCAGAGCTGTCAGATGGAAGGAATTTCTGCTATGAGTATCATTATTTGGTTTTCATTTTGCGATATACAAATTTTGGGGTTAATATATATCTTTTCCTGTATCACTTTAGAGCACTATAAAAGTTTAAAGAACTGCTTTTTGTCCTTAAAAAAAAAACCCTTTTGGCTCAGTATTATACTATAATGGTTAAAAACCATCTTCTGGATTTACCAATTTAACCAGAAGAGGGGGGAAAGGTAGACTAGATAGCTAATACAGTCTATCAGACAAAATTTATTTAACATAGAGATGAGTCCCTTAACCAGCCAACAAGTATTCATTCCTCTCCGTCAGGCACTGAGCTACCTACTAGACACAACAGAACAAGCATATAGAGATGTATAAAACACCAGGTAGAGCCAAAGTAACCTTGTGGGGGAAGGGAAGAGCGATTGGGGAAGAACAGGGAAAGGCAGCATATAGAAGGTGGTGCTTAAGCAAGTTCTGGAGGAAACCAGAGATTTGAAGAGAAAGATGGAAGGGAGAACATTCCAGGCATGGGGGGCAGCTAGTATGCAGATGTTTGGAGATAGCAAATGGAGAGGCCTGTGTGCACAACTGCAAGAAGGCAGGTATGGCTGGATCTCAAAGAATGTGAATGGCGCTGGAAAGGTGGGCTGGAGCCAGCCTGTGAGCTGAACACTGACCATGAAGAAATGGCACCGCAGACTGTTGGCTGGATTGGAAGTCCAGTGACCCAGCTCAGATCCTACGTCAGATCATTGTGCTGGCCTCAGTTTCCTTATCTGTAGTAAAGGGGGTGAATTAGATGACCTTTTGAGATCGCTTCCAGTACTAATTCTTTGACCAAGTCCAGTTGTGTTTGGAAGATTTGAGGCAAATGATCTGCAGGAAAGCTTTAAACAGTTTAGTCATTCTGGCTATCTTTTTTTTATTAAGTGCCTACTAAGGGTCTGGCACTGAATTCGGGGTTGAGGATATTGCAACACAAATGGAAGTCTCTTAAGTTTCTCTAGGAGCTAACATTCTATTGAACTTGTAAATATTCAGTAAGTTCCGTTCACTTTGAGTTTGCACAAAACTCAGTCCTAGGAACTGCTGGCCAAGCAAAGATAACTAACTGTGCTTAAGTCTAGTAATGATAACAGTTGATATTTCCATGATACTTTGCTTTTTGTAAAGATTTTCTTCAAATACTCCTGTGAATTGGGGAGAGAATGAAAGGGGACCTCGGGAAGGCAGGTATGAAATTGGCTATAAAATGAAGGAAACTGAGGCTCAGGGAAAGAAAGGGACTTTGCTAGGATCTCAGAACTGAGACCCTGAGCCTTTTTAAGTCGTCAGCTTTCCATCATAATATGCTGCCTCTCAGTGGCTTTTGAATATTTTGAACACTGCTGAATCCTCAAATTTGTCAAAGAATTTTTGGCAACCTGCCTGGATTTTGTGACCCGGTTGACATTTAAGGTTTGCATCTTTTTGAGAGTTTATGCCAATTACTTTTTTTTTTCACCTGGAAAACTGGTAGAATGTATTCTCTTATCTGTCAGAGCTTATCTACTCTACCAGTCCTATTCCTCCGCTTTTTAATCTTTTCTGGGCAGCTTCTTATGATTTTGGTTAATTAGTTCATCAACTGGAAAGATAATGATTCAGGAAGCACTTAGATAAATCTTTATTAGAGGTTTAAATATAGTAAGAATGAGGAAGTGATGTTTTGTTTTGGACAAATCCTGTTTTGGGAAAGGATAGAAACTGTCAGCTGTAGCATTCCATTGATATCATTTTTCATTAATTTTGTTAAAAGAAAAATGCAATTGCTATGACATTTTCTCTGCAAGATAAAGCTATACGTAATCATTGTCTATACCTATACTAAAATATATTTAAAACCACTTTTATGATCATGTATGTATCAGAAGAGAACAAGATTGTAAGGCAGCAGTGGTTTGGTAGAAAGAATACGGAACAGGAAGCTGGTACACGTAGGTTTCTAATCTCAGCCCTGCCTAGTACCTTACACACAGGAAGCATTTAATAAATATTTCTTTGGATTGAATTTTTAACTTGGCGGTTTTTAAAATCTGACCCCAAAGTGTCTGTCTTCTGATACCTCCTCTCCCATCTCCATACTTTCACTAGTTCTCTCCCATGCCTGAAATGCGCTCTCTCCCCTCACCCTTCCCTTTTAAAATCCCTAATCTACTGCCTCCAGTTACCCCTTCCTAAAATATCTTGTGCATGTTTGTGTATAAAATCTTTTTTGTATATTTATATACATATGTACATTGTATGACAAAATATAAGCTTCTTGAGGTCAGGAATAGTGTTGCTTTTATGTCTTTCTATCCCCAGCATCTGAAAAATACCTGACCAATAGTAGTACTTAATAAATGTTTGTTGTCTGTGATTCTACAAGAAGAAATAACTTTTGCGTTTTTCCAAGTTAGTTGAAGGTTCAATTAAACAAATATTGATTTATTAAATACCTTCTCTATGGAAGACACTGGGCCTCTTATAAGACCAAACTTATTACTTGTGTTTGTGCAACTTAAATTTTGCAAATGAAAAGGCATTTGTTGAGCATTTATTATAAATTTCAAAATATCTTCATTTCACTGGTTAAGTATAAAGAACAGATTTTGTTGTTGCTTAATTGTTTTCAGTTATGTCTGACTCTTCCTGACCCCATTTGGAGTTTTCTTGGCAAAGATACTGAAGTGGTTGGCCATTTCCTTCTCCAGCTCATTTTGCAGATGAGGAAACTGAGGCAAACAGGGTTAAATGACTTGCCCAGGGTCACACAACTTTGCATTCAGGAAGATGAGTCTTACTGATTCCAGGCCTGACACTCAATCCACTGCAACATCTGATTTTGTAAGAGCCTTAAAGGGCAGGAACTTTTTTATTTTTGTATCCCCTGTGCCTAGCACATTTCCTGACACTTCACAGTGGCCCTTAGTGGTTGATTATGCTACACTGTGCTAGTGTGGTCAAGTAGGAAGTGCTGGATTTAGCCTCCCAGAATTTGAGCTTAAATTCTAACTTTGATACTTAGGACATTTGTGAACTTGGGCAAGTCATTTACTCTCTGGGCTTCAGTTTCCTTATTGTGTAAAATAAGAGGTCTGGGCCAGTTGTTCTGAGAGTCCTTCTAGCTCTAAATCCTATGATCCTCTGAAAGGCTAACTTACAGTTGACTGGTTCATCATCTTAATGTCTTTAGGAATGTACGTAGTTTTCCTTTATAAAGATCAAATGGTAACATACTTGAATGCTAACATATAGAATGGTTTCTGTATGCATTCCTTGATTTTTTGGTGGTTGTTCAGTTGTTGAGTTATATCTGACCATATGAACCTGTGGAGCATGCTGTCCAGAGAGTTGTCTGGCAAAGATACTGGAGTGGTTTCCCATTTCCTTCTCTAGTGGAATAAGAGAAACAGTTGACCAAGGTCACACCACTAGTGAATATCTGAGGCCAGATTCCTCATTCCATGCCCAGTGCTCTATCCACCCAACCATCTAGCTGCTCACCTTGATATTTACAAGTCCCTATTAATAAACACCACACAGAGAACTACTTTGCTTAGGTGGGAGTGATAAGAAAAGGGTGGGGGAGAAGAGGTTCACAGTCAGCTTTTTAATTCAGCCGGGTATAGGAGATACAAAGATAAAAAGTAAATATTCCCTGCCCTTGAAGACCTGATATGTCTATTGTTTACTTTTGGAAGAGTGAGGAGAGTTAGTTTGTAAAGTGACAATATTTTGCAGTTTATTGTTATCCTCGTGCAGATGAAATCACCTCTTAAAACGGATTAGAAAGTAGGTGAGCCCCACAGGAATCTTATTCCTGCAGATTCTTATTGGGAGATAATGAAAAGCTGACTTAGAGTGACTTATTGGCTACTGTCCCTTGCACAATGATGCTGTTTTCCTCCTTTAATGGTAATATGATGAGAGATAAATGCAGTTAGATTGTAGTAGACCCTGGACACAGAAGGAAAGCCCTACTAGGCTGCATTTAT
This sequence comes from Notamacropus eugenii, assembly GCF_028372415.1. NCBI lineage: Eukaryota > Metazoa > Chordata > Mammalia > Diprotodontia > Macropodidae > Notamacropus > Notamacropus eugenii. Next base: position 36,000,943 of record NC_092877.1, on the reverse strand, counting down.
CTGTACTGTGACCATACAAATCATTTAATTAATCTGAACTTTTTCCTTTCTTCCTCATACTGATGAAATCACACACACAAAAAAAATTAGACCAATAATTGTATTATAGCTATCTTACGGGGCTCTTAGGTGAGGAGGGCTTTATAAACATGAACTATGAAGTGTACTTGCTAAGGGCAAGACACTGTCTTTATTTGAATACACAGTTGAAGAAGAAATTAATTTCTTCAGGGGATGGATAAAGAATTACTGGCATTTTAAAATAACATTCTTTGATCTCATTTGAACCTTCGACCAATTTTAAGGTAGGTACTACTGGTATTACTATCTCCAACTTACGGAGGAAACTGAGGTTCAGAGAGATTGTAATTCATTGTCACATAACTGGTATCACTAATGTCACTGGAATCCAGGTATTTTTGACTCTTACGTCCAGCCCTCTAGCCCCTCCTAACTGCCCTGAACCTCTTTGCAAATGTTTACAATCTAATAGGAAACCCAATACGTTATAAAAATGGATATAAGCAGAAACTGATTTTTGTCTTTATCCTAAATTCTTCCACACTGTCTTTATTCCCTGCACTAAAGAACTGCTTGTTGATTGATTGATGTAATAAAATTGAATATAATAAGTGCCCAAGTGAGACTTTAGCCCTATCCTGGAAGGTAAAGGAAAGCTTTGTGGAGAAAATAAATAGCCTTTGGCTGGACTTGGGATGATGTTCAGGATTTCAGCTAGGTGAAGCAGAGAAGATGGGAGTACCAGGCATAGGGCACAGCTTCCCTTGAGCACATGCTTGTAAGAGGAAAAGTTCCAGGAATCAGTTTGGCAAGATCATTGAATCTGCCAAGAAGAAATAGTTTCAATCACTTTTCACCGATAAATATTTGGTTTACCAAACTTTTTTCACAGTAGTAAATTTGAAAAGAAAATGTGGAAAGTATCACCTAATTTTCCACTGTACTCCTGGCTCCCTCCCCCAGGAGAGTTGTCTTATAATAATAAAGTAAGAAAAAAAAAGTCCAGCAAAACAAGTGGGAAAAGTGATACATGCAGTACTACACACTCATGATATCCTATCGCCTACCTCTGCAAATAAATATTCAGGGGTTGGGGTACAGTTTAATTTTAAAGTTTTCAATTTTTTTAGCATCACTTTTCCCAGTGTGTCATAAACCTGGTTTTTAAAAAGATTGTGTAGATATTTGTTTTGATTGAGAGCCATTTAAGCAGCTATCATGTTTAATAATTGCTCTGATATTCAAACAAGGTTAAAGTTAGCAGTTTGATCTTTTGGGGGCTAGTTTTTCATAGCACAGAATACTTAAATTGCAACAGGCTGCATTCCTAGCCAGCCCAGCCACCTCACAAAAGTGCTGTGGGTCACAGAGAGAACTAGACAAGGGTAACTTTGCATATTGACTGGGAAGAGGGCAGGTGAAAATTCAACAGCATTCTTGGGACAGGTTGGGGTGTGGGTTAGGAGAAGAGTATATTATCATTAAGAAAAGGCAAACCAGATTTGAAACAGGATTTGGAGTTCTAAAGTGTCTTATAAAGACTTACCTGATGCAGAAACTTAGGAATGCGATCATTTTATCAGGCTGCCCTCTTGATGATTTGGTGTGGCACATATTAAATTTATTGTGCTAGATACCTTGTTATATATGTATAGCTTGGGTGGTCAAGTCTTTTATCCTGCTCTCTTTACTATCTACTTTTATTTACCAATAAATGTGTAAAGAAAAGTTGCCTATTCTTGAATACCTTAACTAAGAAGGAAATCCTTGGATTTATCTTTCAAGGCAGCCTCTTCTACACTACATAGTTCTGGTTGTTTTTATTATCATTACTATTGCTCTTATTGTATTTGTGAATTCAGTTTTTAAAAACCTATCTGTAAGACTTTTTTCACTTATCTCTATTAATGTAGTGTTTGTTAAACTTGGCCCAGTGGTCTAGGTTGGTGATCTCTGTATGCTGACTGTCCTCCTGCTTTTTCTTCCAGCTTTGTGTTATCTGCATATTTTTAAGCATGCCATCTATACTTTTAAGTAATTGATAAAAATGTTAAACAGGACAGGGCCAAACAGAGATTCCTGGGGCATTACACTCAAAGTAGTCCGGGTTGAGATCTGTCTGTCCATACCCAGGAGGCAGCTTGGTCCAGTGGAAAGAACACTGAATTTGTAGTGAGGAGTCCTGGATTCAAAAGCCATGGTCTTCCAAGTACCCACTTTGTGTGCTGTTGGACAAGTTCTGGGTCTCAAGTCTTCTGATTTGTAAAATGAGGGAGCTTGTACTAGAAGCCTTCTAAGTCGCCTTTAAGTTCAGTCTTTATGATCTGAGGATGGCTTTTGGAGTCCAGCTAATTTATTTGGTTCTAGATCCATGTAATTTACTCTATATCATAGAAGCAGCTGGGTTGCATAGTGGAGTGGATAGAGCCCTGGACTTAGGAATCAGGACTACCCTAAATTCTAACTGTCTCAGATGTTTATAAGCTTTGTAGTGGGCTCGTCCCTAACTTTTTAGTCTCAGTTTTCCCATGTAAAATGGGAATAATAATCTCACTGAGCAAGGAACAGATGAGGAACAAATTTAGATTACTAATGTCTTAAAGCATTTGATGCTGGTCAGAAAAACCTACAATGTTCCATTGTCAGAAAATTAAATAAGTTTAGTATGGCATGTTCTGTTTTCAATGAAGCTAGCAAAATGTCTGCTAAGTGCTTAATTTAATTTGAGTGCTTATTGATTGATTTCCTTGTCTTAAAACTTAAGGTGGTCCAGCTTATGCTCAGTTTACCACCCGGTCCCTTTAGCCTAGAGCTAGTAAGCATTTTGTAGGATTTGAAACTGCAAGAAAACCATTGGATCATTTTTTTCCATCTCCCATATTTTACAGAGAGGGAACTAGGATCAGAAAGGAGGAGGGACTTGCATAAGATTGTATAGCTAGTGAGTGACAGAACTAGAACTGGAACTCCAAGGTCCTCTAACTTAAGTGTTATGATGCACTGAAAAATCTGCTGTAATTAAGTCACCCTCTTCCTGCCATTTCTTTCAGTTAATGTATTAAAAGAGAATAATACTTCCCCTCAAAAAAGTAAATCAAAGAAGATAAAGTAGAATTCACCAATATAATTATGACCTTTTACAAAAATTGTGTCATAAACTCCTTAGCAGAGCTTTGTTTTGAATTCAATTTTTAATCCACGCCAACCCCACCCTGGGCAACATTTGAGTGATTTCACTTCGGTGCTTAGACCCTTTATCTGTTAGAAAAGCTAATTTTACACAGGCTTGATTAGTGTTGGGTAAGGGGAGAATAGTGAGCATATATACCATGCATATAATAAAATGTTTTTGAAGGTAGAGTATATTTTATAAGCTGTAATGTGTATATTCTTAGAAGAAAACATTCCTAAAGTTGGAATATAACAGTGGATACTACTGAATTTGATAGATAAGGAAAGTCCTTGAATTCTTTGGCTGTTAAACAAAAAGGTCACCCAGTGACACAGCATGTTTAGGAGAATGCTTTGAGAACGCTTTGCTTAAAGATCAGATTAATAATATGCTGTAGAAAAGGAGGTATTCCCAGCTTCTTCTGCAGGGTTTGGTGAAAAGATGTTTTAACTTTGTAGTTAATTGAGGGCTAACATAGCTAACCCTAACCTCCCTATCATGTGGTAACTGTCAGAATAAAATGAGATCAGATGTGCCGTGGAAATCTAAGGTCCTAATATTATTAGTTATAATTCTCCCCTTCTAGTATTAGGGTTTAAGATTCTCCTCTGAAGGCTGTGGTAACTGAAAGGCATTCATTTTTTCAGAGTTTTGAATTAACTTTTAGCATGAAAATGACTGCCTAAATAATTGACAAGGAACTCTGAATGGCTTATACTTGTTAAGATAATACCAAGAAATTGTGGTAAAACATTGAGGAAAGCTTTGTCCTTAGTGACCTGTGCTAGCTCGAGTTCATTTTGTAGTCCAGGGTTTTGTTACTGCCCTAAAGTAAATGGCTTGCTGTGTGTCTGGAGTTCTCCAGTCTTTCTTGGCTTTTGAGGAGGGAGAAGTCCTGAGATCTTTGGGAGCCAGCTTCAAGAGGGCCAAGGCAGTTTCTTCTCTGCTTCTAGTGCTTCATAGAATCATAGACTTCGATCTGGAAGAGGGAACCTTAGAGGCCATCTTACAAATGAGGAAACAGACTCAGATGGCTTAAGTGATCTCCCAGTGTCAGGCAGGTAGGGTTTTGTGTCGGAACTTGAACCCAGGCCTTCCTGATTCCCGAGTTCAGTGCCGTATACTCTATGCTGCTTCATCTGGGCCATTTATCTTAAGCTCTGACCACTCACAAATTGCTTGTGTTCTTAGCAAATCCTGAAATCTGAGGTGTGGTTGAACAAAACTGGAAGTGATGGACATGTCTACTCCAAGCTTGTTATTTATCAGCTAACACTATAGCACAGCACTCCTTTTCTAGCATCTCCTTTCATACGTCCAAATCTTTCAGTGCTTTTCTGAATCAACCAGCTCATCATTTCCCAATTCCAACATAGTCACATCCCATCTGAGAGATTATCTATGAAAGTTTTTGCCCCAATTTTCTGCATTCCTTCTGTTAGCTACATAGATAGATTTTATTTATACAAGAAAATTTTGATTTAAAATAATTGAAATTATCCTTTTTATATTTCAACAATGCTCTTGCTTTATATAGTTTAAGGTCTGATACTGCTGAATCTACTTCTTTTGCATCTTTTTCCCTGGTTTCTTTGAAGTTCCTGATCTTTTGTTCTTCCAAATGAACTTTTTTATTTTTTCTAACTCAGTAAATTTTAGTAATTTAATTGGGATGACATTGAATAAATGGTTTAGTTAGGTAAAGTTGTCATTTAAAAAATTATATTGGCTCTACCTACCCATGAACAACAAATATTACTTCAGTTATTTAGATCTGAGTTTATTTATATAAAAAGTGTTTTATGTTTATGTTTATATAGTTCCTGTGTCTGTTTTAGCAGATATCCACTTAGGTGGTTTTTATAGTCTAGGTATTTCTAGGTCCAAGACAATATTGAATAATATTGCTGACAAATTAGTGTACTTTTCTCTATTTTTCACTTTTAAATCTATTTTAACTTTGAGGTCATCATTACTGTCTTTTTTTACATACTAAATTCTACTTCTGCTTTTTTTTAATCTGTGTGTATCTCATTTTTATAGTGTTTCCTCAAAGCAATACTTTGTTGAATTCAAATTTTTAATCTGCTACCCATTTCTGTTTTACGGTTAAATTCATCCTGTTCACATTCTAAGCTGTAATTACTTGTTGTGCGTGTTTCTCATTCCAATTTTGCCTCACTATCCTTCTCATCCTGTTTACCTTTTCCCTCCTCACTCCTCTGCATACTTCTACCCTCTACCTTGCCCCTCCTATTTCTTTACCTACCTACCCCTTTAAGAGTCCCTCCTTTATCTTCTCCCCCTGCCTTTCCTTTGCCCTCTTATTTCTTTCTGAATTTAGAAGACTTTTATACCTTTCTCTCTCTCGCTCTTTGTGTAGTTTTAGCCCATTCCCAATGAGAGGGTTCCAGCACTACCAGCACTCCCTCACTAGCTTCTTCTGTATCACTTTTCCTTTTATGCCTCATTTGCATGAGATAATTGCTCCTTTTTATCTCTCCCTACAGTTTTGTTTTTTTTAGCATCACCCTTTATTTCAGCCCACATCTTCCTTTCAAACTACCCAAATAGTGATCACAATCACAACAGTATTGCTAATATTTTTGCATATAGGAATTAAACAATTTGACCATGTTAGGTCCCTTATAATTAGCCTTTAATGTTTACCTTACATTTCTCTTGAATGTTATATATTGAATTTTCCTTTAAGTTCTGGGGTTTTGGTCATAAAATTAAATGTTAATTTTTGTTCGTTTTTTTTTTTTTCATTCAGAATTATACTTTTCTGGGTTGTTACCCTTGGTCATAACTCCAGCTTTTTTTTGCTCTACAAAATATAATATCCCAAGATTTTTGGTCCTTCAGCATAGAAAGCTGTTAGGTCTTATGTAATCCTTATTGTAGCTCCATGATATTTAAATTTTTTTTCTTTCTTATTTCTTGCAATATTTTCTCCTTAACCTGGGAGCTTTTTGGCTATGGGTATTGCTGTAAGTTTTCTTCCTCTTTCAGGTGATAAGGGTTTTTTTTTCCTTTTTGTACTTTGCTTTCTTATTCTAGGACTTCAGGGTAATATTCCTTGATAATTTGTGATATTGTATCAAGACTCTTTTTTTAATTGCAATTTTCAGGTAGTCCAACTCTTTGATCTGTTCTCCAGATCAGTTGTCTTCCTGATGACGTTTCACTTCCTCCTATTTTTTTCATTCTTTTGTTTTATGATTTCTTGGTGTCTTAGAATGTCATTAGCTTCCCTTTGCCCAATTCTAGTTTTCAAGGAATTATTTTATTTCATAAATTTTTGATTCTCTGTTTCGAGTTGGTTGATTTTCTTTTCATAGTTTTCTTGATTTTCTTGAATTGCTCTTATTTTTTTCCTAATTTTTCCTTGCTCTCTCTTACTTGATTTTTAAAATTCTTTTTAAGTTCTTCTAAGAACTCTTTGTGCATGGAGTCATTTGATCTTTCTCAGTGAAAAAGGAGTGACTTTTTCAGCTCCATTGTCTTCCTTTGAATATGGAGCCAGATATTCTCTGACTCCGTAGTCATTATCAGTGGTTTTCCTGCTTTCCTTTTTCAGCCAATCAATTAGCAACCATCTATTAAGAACTTTGTTCCAGGAAGGGGGCTAAATCTGGGACTACCAAGAAGAGTCAGAGAAGTCCCTGCTCAAGCAGATTCCATTTTAATGGGAGACAACCTGTGTAAATAGTCACATATAGTGTATCATTGATTGAAATCTTTTCAGTCCTCATCCTTTTTGACCTCTACAGCTTTGATATTGTTGACCCACAGGGTTATTGCCACCCACAGGGAAAGTGAACCAGCATAGCTGAAGTAGCCAGGTACCTCCAGGAAGAGACAAGAGAAGAAGACTTGTACCAGTCAAGTCACATCTCACCACCTTCCTCAGATCTCAGTGAAGATGCCCCAAGACCCTGAGTCCAGAGCCTTGGAGGTTCTCCAAGACTACCAACCCTGCTTTTTACTCTAGAGCGGCCCACCTTCTTAACAACTTGCGCAAACTCCCAACTGTCACAAATGGGCAGGAAAGCCCAAGAGTTTTTGGAGACCCAGGAAAAAAATTTCTTGCCACCAAAGTCCTTGCTACTGTGAAATGATTCAACATGAACAACTGATACCAAGTAAAATCCATCTTTATTAAAGAAGTTTTAGACTCTGCTTTGCCCATGGGACCTTTCCATCTAACTTGGAGCCTTTTATTACAAGTTACCTCCTCTATTAGAACATAAGATCCTTGACTTACTAAATGCTCATTTATTAACAATCATTCTTTTCGGTTTGAGCTCCACGGCCATTATTGAGGAGCACAATCACCATGCAGAAGGGGCCTGCTTTTTAGCCACAAATACAGTCTGCCAGTATTAGATAAATAAGCCCAGTAGCCCCAGGAATGGCAGTTCCCTCACCTTCCACCTGTCCTTCTAGCCTCTATCCCACAGCCATTATCCTAGTAAGTAATTTCTGTGGAGATTGTGACCTACTAATTGTTGCTCTTTGTACTCCTGCAACCCTTTCTTTCCCAGCAATCCTAGCTTCTGAAGACCAGGAGAATAAAGTTCTTTCTGCAGAAGCCCTTGGCACTGTCAAATGGTTCAACATCAGATAGGATTTCCAATAGTAGAAATAATATTAAAGAACATACATTACCATCTGTTTTGCCACTGTGCCCTAAGTACCATGGAACCTTTTTATCTGACTTAAAACCTCCATTAGACTGACTTTTCTCTTTGTATCCCCCCGTCCTTAGCACGTAGTAAGTGCTTAAGAAATGTCATTTCATTAGTTCATGAAATTCTGGAGTAGTCTCCTTTCTGAGTTCTTTGAGGCCTTGTTCTCTCTAAGTTTGCCTATATTTCTAATTACCCTTTCTTAGTTTCCTTTGCTGGACTGTCATAGAAAACACATCGGTAAAGAAGGGGTATATCCTTTTGGTATAGTATACCCAAAACTCTTTCCTGCCCTGTTTTCCCTCTAGGTACAGTTTATCACTTAGCGACCTAATCAGTTCCCATTGGTTTAGTTATCTCTATGCAGATCACTCTCAAGTCTGTTCCTGTATGAAACTGCTTATTGGACATTTCAGATTGGATGTTCCATAGATATTTCAAACCTCATGTTCATTCTGTATAATACAGAAGAAAAAAAGAGGAAGAATTCAGCAAAAACTAATCAACATATCCCCAAACTTATATGCAATTTTACTTCCTGGGCCATAGTCTCCCACTTCTTTAAACAACCTGGGATGATACCTTCTTATAACTTTTCTTTGGAGACAAGCTTGGGAATAATAACCATATAGCTTATAAATTTCTATTATTTTGTTTATAGTATGACCTCTTAAAGAATTTGATTTTCCTGCTAAAGTTATTTTCCTTAAGTGCATATCTGAATGGGAAACTCTACCACTGAGTAAACTCCAGTAGCTCCCTATTATCGCCGGAATCAGATTTTAATTCTTCTTTTTCTTTCAGTTTTTAATTCTTTACTTCGACTTTTGAAGCCCTTTGCCACCTGGACCCTACCTACCTTTCCAGCTTTTTATATATTACTCTTCTTCCCACACTCTGGCAAAGTCCAGCAAAGTGGAATTCTCTGTTTCTGACACTCTGAATGAACTCCTGTCTCCTGCCTCAGTGTTCCTTGCACTGAGGAATCCATGGAAGCCCTAAATTTCTTCAAGGTGGAGTTTATGCACTAGCTTTCCACATGAAACCTTACCTTATCCCTCTACCTGGCTAGTGCCCTCATTCCCTACCTTGAATTTATTCTTTATATACCATATGTATGTGTTCTCTCCCCTGCTAAAATCTAAGCTTCTTGAGATGGTAGGAATATCTACAGAATCTAGCGTATGCCTAACTGCTTGTTGATTGATGAAAACTAATTCATATGGGTTAGTAAAAAAAAACCAAAACAATCATGATCATTTTTATTCATCTTCAGAACATAGAATTTCATAGTTGAGATCATTCAGATGAACTCTTTTCATTTTAAATGAAAAAAACTTTTCATTTTACATGTAAAGATAAATGAAGCCAAAAGTCCAAAGTGATGAAATGACTGACATAGAATTAGGTGAGTCTGGTAAAGCTAAGAGACTCTGGGGGTTGAGTGTGTTTTAATATCTGGTGAATGAGAGAAGTAGAGACTAAGATAGCAGTAGTCACTGAGTTGAAGCTCTGCTTTTGAAATGGAGTTAGAGTAGTTCTGAATGATGATGAGAGCTTTTTATCTGAGATAAAAAGTCTTTGCAGTTAATTGTGAGGACCGCGTGAGGGGAACTGGAACTGAAAGACATACTTAAGTCATCAAGATGCATTTCTTTCTTGATTTTTCTCCTCACTCCAGGTTGATAGGGAGGGGCAGCTGAAAGTGGTTACAGTGGAATGCAGGTCTGAAGACCTTAGTTCACACCTCACTTTTGCTGCCATTTATAAATCCCAGAGGACCCCTGGGCCTCATTTATCTTTAAATGAAAAAAATTTTTTTCATTTAAAATGAAAAGAGTTCGTCTGAATGATCTCAGCTATGAAATTCTTATGTTCTATGAAGTACCTTACTCAAATATGTATTACCTTTGCTTTCCTCTCTGGCCAATTTTGGGAGCCAGTTTGAAGTGGGAACAGGGCTTTGGTCTTCATTCAGTGCCGTATTTGGTAGGGTATACTGAATCTAGATTTAGGCCAGCTGCTCTGGCATTCTGCCATTATGACCTCCCTTACTCATAGCTACCATGATATCTGGCTCCCAGCGACCTCCTCCTCTTGAGGACACTGACCATATCCATACGAAATTTGTCTACTTGAAAGAACATGCCTGAAAATGCCTAATAAAGGAAGCAGAGTTTATACATCTGTAAGTTTTGCTATTAACTTTTTTAGTACCCTCTTACGTGGGCTAATTTTTTTTCTGAATGGTAGAAATATCGACATTAAGGAGAACTCTGTATGATTGTTGATTTGAATGGGTAAGGCATAAGACTAGTACCCCCATTGAACTGAATGAGTTTTCTAGGACAAGTTGTGTTCATCTCCATTGTTTTCAGATTTTTCACAAAGGGAATCTTGATGTTGATAATCTATAATAAGATTTTAATTGGAGCAGAGGAAGTTAAACAAAAAACATTTGCCTATTTACATTATGCTCTTATTACAAACCTTTAGGGAATGAACCATTAACAATTTTCATTTCATCTGGGTTCATTTATCTGCATATCTAAAGATTGCATCTTATGTGGATCATTAATAAAAATACAGGTCTTAAAAGTTTTTTTTTTTCTTTTTTAATTGGCAGTTCTATTTGGATATATGGAAGCCTCAGTTGCCTTTATGTATAGGTTGAAACTCATCACTAGGCTGTAGAGAGACCAACAATTTCCTGTCTCTGCTTTTCTAAAAATAGCATTCAGTTCAGACAGATCCAACTAAGAACTATGCCAGTACTGCAACTTTAACACAGAATCATCCCCAAACTGAGACTCTAACCTTCAGTGAACTGGCATTTGCCAGTAGGTTTTAATCTGTTCCAGTTAGCTGGAGAAAGACTCTAAGTAATTGGTATTTTCAAAACAGCTACAGGAATCATAGAACAGTTAACTAAAATGGTTTTGTTTAAAATAAAGTCTGTAAACTGGTGTTAGAAATATGTAAAAACCCTTAAGATTTTCTTAATTTCTCCTGTGGCTGTAATTTTATTATCCAAAGCTTATGGCATTCTGTATACAGTGAGGTACAAAACTTCATTTGAATCAGCAATTAGGAGGATTCAGCTTAATGATTTTATCTTTTTTAAAGAAAAAATATATTCCTTATTGGATATAATGGGGTTTAGGGAAATTTGAAAGTTAGGGTTAACAAAATCTTATTTTAATATCTATTTTTTGTGTACTCAATGTGAGGAACTTCCTTCTTCCTGATAGCAAAACACTATTTTTTTTCACCAAATTTATTTTTTTATTTGTTTTCAATTTTCAACAACCACCTAAGTTTTAAATTTTCTCCCCCTCCCAAGACAGCATGCAATCTTATATGGGCTCTACACATAACATTCTTATTAAACACATTTTCACATTAGTCAGGTTGCATAGAAGAATTAAAATGAAAGCTAAACAAAACCAAATGTAACAAAAGAGAAAATAGTCTGCTTCATTCTGCGTTCTGACTCCATAGTTCTTTCTCTGGATGTGGATGGGATTTTGCATCATGAGTCCTTTGGGAATGTTTTAGGTCCTGCAATGCTGTGAAGGGCTAAGTCCATCAGTCCTCACACACTGTGGCTATTACTGTGTCCGATGTTCTTCTGGTTCTGCTCACTTTTCTCAGCACCAGTTCATATAAGTTTATCCTGGTATTTCTGAAGTCTGCTCGTTCATCATTTCTTAATACCACAATACCACAACTTGTTCAGCCATTCCCTCAATTTTCAGTTCTTGGCCACTACAAAAAGAGCTCCTATAAATATTTTTGTACATGTGGGGCCCATTTCCATTTTTATGATCTCTTTGGGATACAGCCCTAGAAGTGGTATTGCTGGATCAAAGGCTATGCACATTTTTATAGCCCAAAATAGGCTATATTGATCGTCTTTATCATTCTGCTGGATGATGGAGGCATAAAGTTTTTTGGTCATAACAGTGCTATCAGTAATGTTATCCCCGTTTTATAGATGAAGAAGGTGAGGTACAGATATGTTATTTTCCTGTGGTTATAAAGTTAGTTTCAGAGCCAGGCCTTGATTAGATTGGTCAGTCAGTAGTAATTTATTAAGTGCCTATTATGCCAAGTCTTTGGAGTTTTTCTTAACCAGAGGTGGGGGTGGAGGGATGGATGTGCACTTCTACAAATCTTTTTCATTTATATACTATGTTATAGTTATAAAACATTTCCATGTATTGGCAGAGGCTGGTAATTACACTGATTTTATAGATGAGGACACTGAAAGCAAGAGAAGACAAAATAAGCATTTATCCTTCCATCTTGACCTTTACAGCCATCCCCACCAAATGCCACATGCAAGGTAGACCCAAGATACCCCGGAGAAGAATAAGGAAGCAGAATGCTCCAGTTAAATTTGATCACCATCTCCCCTCTGAACCTGATAAAGACAGAGCTGGACCCTACATTGAAGAACATTTGTTAAGGCAGTGCTTCTAGCCCATTGTCAAATGGTTCCGTGTTAGAAACTGATCAATTTTATCTGTGGAAATAACATTAAAGACCAGATATTCCATCTCCTTTCCAGATATATCCTAAGGGATCATGGGGCTTTCCCATCCTGAGTTGCAGCTGTAACCTTTCATATATGTATGTGTTGTCTCGCTCGTTAGAATGTGAGCTCTTTGAGAGTAGGGACTGTCTTCGTTTTCAATTTGTATACATAGTTTGCATGTAAGTAAGTGCTTAATAAATGCTTTATTCATTTATGAAATCCTTACCTGGCACCATACTAAAGTGGGGAGAGGGGAAGAAAAATATAAGAATAAAAAGGCCCTGTCCCTCAAGGAACTTACACTCTAACAGAGGCAAAACAATAGTAAAAAAATAGTTAAGCAAAAATGACCAACATATCGATCCACTTGATTGCGTTCCGCTCCCATAATCTTTGCACCTCTGCAAAGAAAGAAGGGAGGGGCCTTCTTACCTCCCAAGGGAGCTGAAAAGCAGAGGGTAGGGGATACTTTTATGATGACATCTGTCTTGAAAGTCAGAAGCAGAGCTGGCACCAGGGATGGCTCACCTAGGCTCCTCCTCTCAAATGGAGAGTGGATCTCTCCAGGAGGAAAAGAGGCTGATATGGCCGGGTCATGCTTCAAGGTGAGGAACCCCCGAATTCAGACCTAGGGTTGAAGCTAGGCACTCCACTGCCCATTTCACAACCTAAGCAGGATCTTACTGTGGAGTGTTTTTACTTAGGTAGATAAAGCCCTCTAAAGACCCTGTGGATATTTGGGCCACAAGCTCTTCCAGTCCGTATTCATTATGATTTGAAGAGTGTACAGTACTAACACAAGGGGCATCCTGCTGGTTGGATAGAATGGAGCGACAGTGACTGGGGTTTCCCTGAGAAAAGGTTAATTAACTTCTCAGTATTTAAGACTACAAATTATAGAGAATGTGCTGACTGCTTTGGTGGAAGAAGGCTACTTCCCTAGAGAGTTTCCTATACTAGTGAGATCCCAATCCCTATCCCTACTACCAACGAAAGTCCAGGAGTCAGCACCATAATTTGTACCCAAAGTCTTTGATATATTTTGTTGGTACAAGTATTTGATGTAGTAGATAAAGTGCTTGACCTGAAGATCAGAATTTAAATTTAGCTTCAAATATTACTTAACTCTGACCCTGAAAAGTCACTTGATACATTTGCTTTGACTTCCTCATCTGTAAATTGGAGGTGATAATAAGATAATAATAGCACTTAACTCCAAGGAGTTTGTAAGATCAAAATAAATAATTTTTTAAAATAATTTTTAGCATTTATTTTTAAAAATTTTGAGTTCTAAATTCTTTCTAGCTCTTCCCCCTCCACTGAGAAGGCAAGTAACTTGATCACGCATGTGAAATCATACAAAACATTTCTGTATTAGCCATGTTGCAGAAAAGTGAAAATTATGCTTCATATTGCACTGTTTGTCAGTTCTGTGGAAGTAGATAGCCTTTCTCATCATGAGTCCTTTGGAATTCTCTTGGATCCTTGTCGTCTTCAGAGTAGCTGTCTTTCATAGTTGATTGTTGTGTGTTTACTTGGTTCTGCTTAGCTCACTTAATCGGTTCATATAAATCTTCCCAGGTTCTCTAAAACTTTTCCTCTCATTATAAAATAATCTTTGTAAAAGCATTTAGCACAGTGCCTGGCAGATAGTAAGGGCTATTTAAATGTGAGCTGTTCTTCGTACTATTTTAGGTCACCTTCATTTCTCAGTTCCCTTTTTTTCCTTCCTAGAGAACCACCCCTGTAACAAAGGATGAAGAAAAAAATAGTTAAGCAAAAATGACCAACATATCGATCCACTTGATTGCGTTCCGCTCCCATAATCTTTGCACCTCTTTGCACCTTTGCAAAGAAAGAAGGGGCCTTCTTACCTCAATTTCACATCAGTCTTAGGTTTTTGAGGTCTTCTTCACCTGAAGGGCATCTGTTTTGTTTCCAATTTCCCCTCCTCCCCCAAGTGTTAACTAGTTATTAGTTACATAATTAATTATGTACATATTCATTCTTTCAATCCTCTGGGCTTTTTGCCTGGCAGGGGATGTCTAGATTAAAGGGTGCATAGTAACTTTCAAGTCATTCCTAACATTTTCTATGTCCTTTTTCATGGCCATTAAATGTATCAGAATTTGATATCTAGAGACTGATTGCTTGTGTAACTACTTTCATTTAGTACACTTTTAAATACAAATTGTAAATGAACTGTCAAGTGGTATGTGAGAAATGGGCAGTTCTGTTCCGGGATCTTGGTTTAGGAACTTAGGTGTAAGTAGTCCACATATAAGTAGTATATAAGTGCCAAAGGAACTAATTTTTCAGAGAAGGGAGAGATCATACCTGGGTGGGTTCATTAGGGAAGGTTATAAGGAGGTGTGATTTTAATTTGGGCCCTGAAACAAGCCAGGAAGAGATTAGTGAGATCCAGTTTGGATGGAGCAGATGGTATGAATTAAGGCGAACACAACTGACCAGTTTGGCTTGAGTAGGGGGAGTCTGGAAAGGTGGGGGTGCAGATTTTTAAAGACTAAGAAATACTTAATTGGTGTTCCTTAACATGTATTTAGTTTAACTAACCACAATAAAAGTATGCTTAAATCTTGCTCAGTTGTAGAAGTGTTAAAATGTCATCCTCTCCTCTGCTTTGTAGGCTCACAAGTCCGTGAACTTTGTTTCAACTTTGCTACAAATCACCATGTCCGAGCAGCTGGATTTACCAGTGAGACAGGCAGGCAAGTTTGCAGAGACCTTTCTCTTTTGAATGTGCAAATGTTATTTTAAATGTTCACAATTGAATTGACTTATCCAATAGCATGTCATTTAGTGGTTTTTCTGCCTGTTGGGCTAGGGTCCAGCATCCTGGGTCATGAATGCCTGTGTTATCAGAGGCCCAGTGAGTAGGGTGTCACTTCAACTTAAATGTCTCAGTTTATGCCTAGAGACAATGGTATAATAACAAAATTAAAACATTTCTCCTTAGTAAATCTGAACTTGGAATATATTAATATAGTTTAGAATGATGGGCCCAATGAGTCATTTGCTTTATGTATGTTTTTGTTCTAGATTTCAGCCTGTGAACGATGATTAATTTGAACATCCAAGATTTAAGGACTACTTACTTATTGTTGAAAAACTCATTTGTGGAGCTAACTTTATAAAGTTTGCTCTTCTACCAATTTTTATTCTCAAGCTTATTTTATAGATAAGAACAGTTTAGAGTGGAAGTATGAACTTGGTTCACAGTCTGTCATTTTCTTATACCATAAAGGATTGAAATTTAGCATTCTCAGCTGATTTTTGGTGCTGCCCATGGACTTTGTCACGTTTATTTATTCTTTTGGATAACTAATAAGGGTCATTTCAATTTCTAAGCAATTTATGATGAAATTTAGAGATCTCCTTGACTTTTCAGAAGATGGGACTAAATTTCAGAGATGAACAAATTGAATCTACTTACGTCAGAAAATTAGTTTTTGGTGAAGAACATATCTGTTCTTTTTGATGATCTATGAAAATGCATGTAGTACTTGAGTTGCATAGAGAAGGAAAAGTGGAAATTATTAGCTCTAGTTGTATCACTTGTCATTAGAAGAGGCAGAAGATAGGTTGGCTTTTGAATCTATTTTGAAACCGGTCTGACCAGTGCATAAACAAATCAATAAATTATAAATCACAGAGCTAGTGCTTTTCAGTAATCAGCATCTGGTTCTTTCTCATAACTTTCATTTATAATTAAGGTCTTTTTTTGCATGTCTGAAGAGCACTGCTAAATCTATATGTTCCGCTATATCATCATTTTTAGTTAAGTTTGGTAATTAGCAGACAGACAACTTCAGCATTTTGACTACTGACAAGAAGGTATGGTCTGTAATCTACCAAATAGTGAAAGCTACCTTTCAGTCTTTTGGTATTCTAAGTGACTTTTGATCCAAGATGTGGTATAAAATACTTTCTTTAATGGTTTGAGTGAAATAATCTTGATTATCGAAGCCATGTGGCATATGAAATGATTTTGTTATTTGGTACTGTTTTGAAAGCATTGAAGAATATCTTATTTAACAAATTAACCTATAATTTAGAGCTGTCTTGCAAATTACTGTTTGCCCTTGGAAAGGAGAAATAATTTTTTTTTCTGATCTAATGCCTTGAAATCTTGATCTCCTTAAAAGAATTATATATTCATAGCATTTTCTTTAGGCTGTGCTTTCAACACAGCAGAAAGCCAATGTCTGAATTATACTTAGTCAACTTCTGAAATAGTGATGATGAGGCTGTTTTTTTTTAAAGAATCAGTTGTAATTTGAAAGCACTTATTTAGATTCTTTAGTGATACATCAGGAGGCTAATCATGTACCTAACTATTCTTTTGTCCAACTGTCCTGATATCTTTCAGGTGTTATCTATTTGAAAAATATGATAACTCAGTATTGGCCTGATAGGGATACTACGCCAGGGGAAATACCTCCTTACACAATTCCAGAGGAAGATCGACATTGTATCCGTGAAAATATTGTAGAAGCTATTATTCACTCCCCTGAACTTATCAGGTATTTTTAAAATGTTATTCATTGTTTCAGTAATATCATATTTGTTCTGCTTTGGTCTTTTAAAAAAAACCCACATGTTTTGACATTTAAATAGTAAAGACCCTAGAAACCAGTGCAGAAATAGCATGTGTAGTTCTATAGTTGTAAGCTGAAAGGTTCTTTCACTTTTCAGCAGATGTATCTGTTAAATCATTCTTACTAAGGAATTCTGTGCGTAGTCTTGTTTTATTATCTATAATATTAGGCAATTAGTGGGTTTGGGGGGAATCAACCTAAGGAATTATTAAGGAAGTTAGCAAGTGTCTATATCTATTCACTACCTCTATTGGAAAGAAGAAACTGCAAAATCTTGTGAAATAGGTGGAGTCAAGCCAAACATTTTCTCACAGGGTCAGTTAATTGCTTAGTGGCAACTTCCCGATTATAAAAGTGCAGAGAAAGGCCTTACTATCCTGGGATGATCCTCCTCAGACTCTAAAATTTAAGGACAACCAGGAAACCTAATATCACTTGTGTTTGATAATAATACCTTACATTTTTATAATGATTGTCTTTTCCTTGTGCATTCCATTTGAGGATCGTAATGCTACTCCTTCTTTTACCTTTGCATTTAATCATATTCTATGTACCTCTTTCCCTCAGTACTAGCTTTGAAGGGGAAGGATCTTGGCCTTTTCCATCTTTGCATGCCTCAGGGTCTTGCATGTGCTTTCACATGTCACAGCAACCCTGTGAAATAGGACAGTTTTGTAGGTGAGGAAAGGGATTCCAAGATGCTAGTCAGACAGCTAGTCCTTGATGGCTCAAGATTTTCAATGTCCTTGGCTCTATCCACTGACCCATAAAAGGAAATGAACTTAAGGTGATTGTGTTTCATTTACCCACAGAATCTGCATCCCTCAAGACTAAATCATGATTTGAAATTACATATAAGTTGGATTAATAAAATGGATAATGCACTCTTGGTAGCATTTTCCCCTATTTATATATCTTATTTGACTTTCAGGGTTCAGCTTACTACATGTATTCATCACATAATCAAACATGATTACCCAAGCCGCTGGACTGCAGTTGTGGACAAGATTGGTTTTTATCTCCAGGCTGATAACAGTGCTTGCTGGCTCGGAATCCTTCTTTGCCTATATCAGCTGGTGAAAAACTATGAGTACGTATGTCATTCTCAAACTGTGAGTTCTCAAACTTAGAGAAAATCTGTGAGTGTTGAGATAAGAGAATTCAAAGGGGAGACTTAAGCCTTAATAGCATTTCTTAAATATATTAAGATTCATACTTTTGAATTACTGAATCAGGTGTTGAACATGATTTGGTATTTTCCATTTGTAATCCTGTGACTCATAGCTCCTGATTTTTTTTTTCCCTTCCTTAGTAACTAAACTTGAACCTGGAACCATTCTGTTTGTGGTTGGCATTACTTCCACTTCACTTTTCAAACTATGATGTAATCTATTCCTCCTTTTCCTATATCATTCAGTCTACCAGACCACTTAGTGTCCCTCACAGGACACTTAGTCTCCTCTGTCCCTGCTTTTACCCTGATTGTCCCTCCTGCTGACATGCCCTGCCTCCTCAGTATCTCCTCTTAGAGTCTTTGATTTCCTTTGACTTGCTCAGCTCAGTAGCCACCTTCTGCTTGAACACCCCCAAGTTGCTAAGGTTTTTCCCTCCCAATATTTTTTCTGCTTGTCTCCCCATAGAACGTTCACTTTTGCTTTTGTGTCTCTGGTGCCTGGACCTTGTTAAAGGCTACTTCAGTTCGTGGTGTGAAATTCAACTTCTAAGTGTGATAAGAGTTGAGAGAAGGTAGATACCAATGTTGCATGAAGGACTTACAGAAAAATGACCTCCAAGGAGAGATGCTCAGTAAATTCTAGATTGATTGAAAAAAGGGATAGGATTTGATATTTAAATGAATAAGACCAATGGGCACTGCCAGGCAGGAGAAATTATAATTGGGTGGCAGTGGGAATCACCATTATATGTTTGTAGAATAGTGAAAATAAGGGTTTAGTGATGAGTAGAGAAGCTACTGATCATTAAAGAAAGGGGGATCAGCTTATGGAAAAGGGAGCAGAAGTCTGAAGAGGTTCCTGGTTTTTAAAAACCACCTAGAGTTCAGGTCACAAGAGTCAAACTGTTCAAACAATTTGTTGTTCATAAACTTGTGAGCTCTCATAGAACTTAGAAGTTTACAAAACTTACAGGACTTGTTTCTTGTACCGAGTTAAATAGAGTCTCTGTTTTATAGGCCCAAATGTACGACATGATTACAGCGTAGCATCTTGAAAACTATACGCAATTTTACTAAGAATATTCAGATGTGACCATTACAGTTAACCCTTCCATATTCTGGGGGCTAGGGCTGCAATGTGGTGCCCCTGAGATCTGGAAAATCTAGGTAAAATTTTCAACCCTCCCTTTGTACCAAAGAACTGTTCTTTTTCTTTTATGAGGTGTTTATAGTACCTGATTGTTAAATATTTGGTCATAAGCTTTGTATCATCTGCTGGCCTTCAGGAGTCATCTACAGCTTCCACAAAACACCCCCAAAATTCCCATTTAATTTCTTATGCTGACCTGATTGAAATTTCAATGAGGAAAGTAGCTAGTTGGAAGGGGTAACTGTATTTAACGTGAGCATGTACAAATTGTAGCATTGGATACATCTTCATTTACTAGATTGTAAACATCAGCTCAGTACAGTTTAAGGATTTCTCCATAGCCAGAATTTGTATTCATATAGTATAAAAAGCAGTGTCACCCAGAAATGGAAATGACTTCATTTTATAGGACAGAGTATTATGTTGCCCAGAGGAAATTTCAATCCTTCATTGCGTTACAAGTTTTATCTAGTTTAAAGACTGACGATGTAGATCTTTTTGTTATGTTCCTTTAGAATGTCAACTGTGCATTATAAAAATTGTAAATTGACTTGTCAAAGAAAGGTGTTTTTCTGAGTTGTGTTGTCTCAAGGATCAACCTTACTGAGTGTAATGAAGTATACACACATTAGCTAATTCAGTTTGCATACTTAAAATAGTCTCCATGCTGTTGGTCATGGCCCCATGTTCTTGATTACTTTTTACCAGTTTCAGAAATAACTTTTTCTTGAGTGCTGCTTTGGTGATTTAATGTATTCATTTTTATCTGTGTTTAGTACTGTCCAGAGTTCCTTTATTTTTGTCCCATTTCGCTTTGCTCTACCGGAGTCTATAGGAGGCAGCTTTTTTTTTTTTCATTTATTAATGTTTAACAATCACTGCCATACAATTGAGATTTTATCCCCCCCACACCTACCCCCCACTACCCCCCTCCCACCCCACTACTGCATACAGTTCTGTATAGGTTCTACATATACTTTCCTATTGAGTACATTTTCACTATAGTCATGCTGTGTAGTTGGACTAAAATAAATGGAAGAAATCATATAACAAATAGGAGGCAGCTTTTAAAAAGTCTTTATTATATCAAAAGTGCCCTATTTTGCTTTTGTTTCACTAGGTGAACTATAGCTGCCTAGGAAAAAAGCCAGAAAATAAGAGGAAGTGAAATTTACTTAAAGTGTAGGGTTTGTTCAAAGCAGTTAATTTACTTTTTAAAAGAAAAACACACAAGTACTACTAGTGAGATAAGTGATCTCGTGACGTGTCAGTCATCGGATTTTATTAAAGTTGTTTTCTTTTTTTAAAGTTGAAGGATTGTATTTTACTGACAAGAAAGGGATTTTGTCAAAGAACTCTGGATTTATGGTCAGAAGTGTTTTGAGATCCTGGCTCTGCCAAATCGTTACCTACATGTCCTTGGTCAGGACATGTCACTTCTGAGCCATGGTCTCATTTGAACCACAGAGTTGATAATACCGACTTAATGTCTAAGGGTATCCTTACAAGTCAGAACTTGTAACCTTTACCTAAATGACACTGAATGAAATGTCTGATGGATGAAAATACCCCACAGATCAGCTACTGTTGGAATTACCTGTCAGCATAGGTGTGTGCTTGCTGTTGCCTTTGTGTTTGAAATAACCTTGGTTTTCCTTAGATGTTCTCAAGGAGGGTGCTTCTGTCTCATATGAAATATTTGTTATTTTTTTTACCTATAGTTGTGACTTTAAGTTCTTAGGGATTTTTTGTTTTGTATTTGAACCCAAAGGTATAAGAAGCCAGAGGAACGGAGTCCTTTGGTAGCAGCAATGCAGCACTTCTTACCAGTTTTGAAGGATCGTTTTATTCAGCTTCTTCCTGATCAGTCTGATCAGTCAGTCCTCATTCAGAAACAAATATTCAAGATCTTCTATGCCCTTGTTCAGGTACTCATTGATTGCATGTCCTTCTTAGGAGTCTTGGCCATGATTTCCCATAAATTTATGTAAAGTATCTGTCCTCCCTCAGACACCTTCCTTGGGACCTGTTGGTGCATTGTTTACATTTTTATTCACAGAAAAACAGTCTGAAGTCATTGTAAGAGCCGCTTTTCCCAGATTGTTACTGTCTAATAGAACCAGTTACCTGAGATAAAATAAGTTTGAAGATACATCTTCTAATGGAACACGAACAAAGATTGTTCTTGAGGATTGGTTATGTGTATTAAGAAGACTGAAGTTTGTAATGAGTGACATTTTTACTTATAGGAAGCAGAAAATACAGGAAAAAAAAGCAAAGTATTTTGATTGGTAATCGAACATTTTGGTGCTGTTTAAAAAAAAGTTGGACCTTTTTTTTCTCCTTTTAAAGTATACTCTTCCACTGGAGCTGATAAATCAGGCGAATCTGACAGAATGGATAGAGATTCTGAAGACGGTTGTGAACAGGGATGTGCCTCCAGTAAGTGCCTGCCCTCGGGGGAGGGTGGGGAGCTGTCAGCCTGGGCTTCTGTGGAGGCTTGAATTCCAGGAAACGTTTCATCAGCTTTTTTCCAAAGTGCTTCCATTTTGATGTGTGTGAGAGGGCTGTGCTCCCTAGGAAAGGTTGGAGCTGGGTGCTGTCCATATATTGCTGGTGTCTTTCTGCTGCGTTGAGGTTGGTTGGACCTTGAGATAGCAGTGTCTTTCTTTGTTGGTCTTGAGTCAACAAAGACAGTTAGAAAAAAGGAAACTAGTTGGGCTCTGATTCAGATAATTTGGAGAGGACAGTCTTATATGTGGGAAAAGATAATGTGGTAAATATCTGTCTCCTTTCTATTGGTGGCTTGAACTTGATTAAAGATTTTAATGTTCTGAATGAGCAATTAATAATTTTTTGTGGTCTTTAACCATACACAGCAGTTTTGTCCATCCCTCCCACCTCATCAGTTTGTCACCAACCACACATGACATGTAGGAGAAGCTGTCTTAGAAAGAGCTGAGGTGTGTTCCATAGTGGGTAATTTACAGGTCGGGCCTTGTGTCAGTGTCAGGTGTGGCCAAAACTCCTCCAGCTTTCTAGCTCTAGTTGTCACCTGAAATTACAGAGATGATCGTATCCGGGTCAGGTCATCTTTAAAGTGCTGGCTCGCCCGAAGTCTTGTTTCATGTGCGTGAACAGATTATAGTCATGGGTGTCGTCCATCTGTGGTACAGACTGCAAACCTTAGGCCCCGAATTAGCTCTTGGAGAATATTGGGTTGAGTTAATAAAAGCCTACTGTCAGCAGGGCTTTAATGTTTAGAGGCAGCACAAAAGCAGCCTGGAGAGAGCTTGGGTCTTTATCTCAGGGCTGGCCTTATGTCTGCGTGACTCCAGGAAGCTATGCTGCTGGGTTTTTTTCTTGCTCTTTTTTTTATTTCCGAGTGCTTTATGTGCTTGCTACTCAAGAAGATTAGATGGGAACTGTGTTCACATTTCCCAGGATCAAACAAATAAACTGGAGGTGATACATGTTTCTATGGCGCGTTGGTGGACCTCTGTCTTTACCTTTGTCAGAAGTGCCTCTATCTAATCTACTGACTCTAAGGAAAGGGGCTTCTTGAGGAGAAGAATTTGTAAAGGCCTTAGATTTTCGTCAGTGTAGAGAACTCATAGGGTTCACTGACAGATCCAAACTTATGCTCTTTTTCCTCTTAGAGGATTGTCTTGGGCACTGAGAAGTTAAAGTTAAGTGACGCTGTCTCTGGTCATTTTGCTAGGATGTGTCCCAAGCAGGATCTGATCAGGGCTTCCTATCTTTGAAGTTGCCTACCCATCCCGTCCTTCTCAAGGAAAGGGCACAAAACATACTTTAGGTGGCATATTTCTACAGTTATTGCTATTTTGCTCTTTTGGCTCTGATATTTGCATGCTATGGCAATTTGGATTTTTTTAAAATGAAGGTTTCCAAGCATTATTTAAATTATTTATTGGTTGAATCAGAGTTCCTTATGAAATTTCATATTTTAAACTAATTGTTAGTGATAGTTGGAGGGATGGTGTTTCTTCTTAGATTACTTAAAAAATTATTTTTACCTCAAGTGGCCACCACTTTGTGGAAGTTTTATACTACAGATCACCATGGTTTGCAAAAAGTACTGAAAGTTAACATATTGAAAGTACTAGCTACTTCCTAGCTTGCTTTATTTAAATGGAAGATTTGTACATTGGGAGATAATTTTGGTTTCCACAGCCATGGTGATAGCATAATACTTAATGTAATTTTTTAAAAAATCATTATCATTAATAAAATTTCTTCTAAAAGGAAACCCTTCAAGTAGAAGAGGATGATCGGCCAGAATTACCATGGTGGAAATGCAAGAAGTGGGCTTTACATATCTTGGCAAGGCTTTTTGAAAGGTAAGCTTCTTTCCTTGTGACTAATAATTAAAAATGTTCCCACCCTGCCATGCTCCCAAAGGCTATTTTAAACTATTTTAAAGCATAGCAAGAGGTTATTGGTTATTTTTACTTTGTTTTAGGTATGGAAGCCCTGGCAATGTTTCCAAGGAGTATAATGAATTTGCTGAAGTCTTCCTAAAAGCATTTGCTGTTGGTGTCCAACAGGTAAAAAACCCTTGTCTTAGATATTAGTAGAATTAAACTACTCTGATGCCTGCCTCTTCATGGCACGATGGTGATCCTGGATTTGACTGCACCGCTAGCCAAGCTTCAGCTCTTGTGATAATTTGTAGGCTGGAAAGGCTTTGTGTTTGGACCTTCAAATCAGTATCACTTTAACTAATAAATATAGAGAGGCTCAGAAGCCACCAAGTCTCCCCATGTCAGCCCTCTCCTTAGTACCCATCAGGGCTTCCCTAGTACCTTGGATCAAATACAAAACACTCTGTTTAGTATTCAGAGCCTTTCATAATCCAGTCCCCTCCTACCTTTCCAGTCTTTTTCCACCTTACTTTACTGCCATGTCCTCTGCAGTCTGGTGACACTGGACTCTTGACTATTCCTCACACAAGACAATCCAGCTCTTGATTCTGTGCATTTCACCCATACAGAGAACTGTTTCTCCTCATTTCTTCCTCCTTTAAGAAGCCTTTCCTGATTCCTCTTCAATGCTGATGCCTTCCTCTGTTTATCCCAATTTACCCAAGATAAAGCATAATTGTACATGGTTGTTTTCATATTGTCACTTTCATTATAAGTATGAGTTCTTTGAGAGCAGGGACTGCCTTTTTGTCTTTCTTTGTATCCCAGGATACACTGCGTGGCACAGAGGAGGTAATTAATGGCTACTTCTTGACTGACCAGGCCATGAATTCTTTTGGCCACAGCAGTTCATAAATATCATCCACTAAAGATTTAAAGGGACTGCTTTGGTGGAGGGAGTATTCACACTATGGGAATGAAGTATAGAAATATTTTACAGTAGGAAATTCAACATTTTTTGTAGAACTATTTGCATTCTGTTTTTTCCCCCTGATTTCCTTTGCTTAATTACCCTGATAATCTAAATTTTTAACCTTACTTTTCTCTAATTTAATGTAATCACTGAATATTTTTCTTTGTTTACCTTTTGCAAACCGGTGTAACAGTGTAGTGAACAAGTTAAAATGTTCCAGAAGAAGTTGCTCTCTCTGTGATTGACCAAATTTAAAATTTTTTCATAAATTTAGTAGTGTCTGATGTAATAAAAGTTGTTTTAAAATATAATTTATCTACTAAACTCATTCTTCCTAACTTCATTCTTTTTTCCTTTTTCTTTTTTAATGAGGAGGAAATTTTTTCTCTTCTTGCCCCTTCTATTCTCCCAGTTAAGGAAAAAACCCAAAATCTTTCTTGAAAATATGCATTATCAAGCAAAACCAATTCCTTCTTTGGCCATATTCAGATAATTTGTCTTCTTCTGAAAGATGTCATAATTTATGATAGAAGGAATCTTAATATTTGGTTTATGATTCTATCAGTAGCGATTTATTTCTCTTTTACTTGTCACATATATTGAACTGCTAAGTTTCATTCCGTAGGTGTTGCTGAAGGTGCTGTATCAATACAAAGAAAAGCAATACATGGCGCCTCGAGTTTTACAGCAGACACTGAACTACATCAACCAAGGAGTGTCTCACGCTGTCACGTGGAAGAACCTGAAACCACATATACAAGTAAAGATGCTCCTTCTCAAAGTTGGCAGTTGTGCTTATAGAATTATAGGGGGGGAGGATGTTTGTGTATGCATTTAGAAGTAGAGAAAAAACTAAAATAACCTGAATATGGTTTTCATTTGCTCAATAATATTATGATTTAGTTACCTAGTCCTAGTGCTATGATGGAGATGGATAGCATATAATGTAATTCTGATACCCTGATGCCTTACATGTCTTGACTTGGGTTATTACAGTTTAATCTGTATCTTATAAACACTTTCCTCTCATTTAAAGTGGGAGGCAGCTTGGGACAGTGAAAAGCCTATTGGCTCTGGGATTGGATAGCCTGAATTGAAAGCCTGTGTCTTATGATCCCCATGACCTTGAGAAAGTCCCATTAACTTCGTCCAGCTTCACTTTTTTCATCAGTAAAATCAGAGGGTTTGGACTTTGTGGTCCCAAGATGTTTTCCAGCTTTAGCTCTATGACCCTGTTGATAGTAGCCAGTTATTTAATTATAATGACAGAAAAAAACTTGTAGGCCAAACTTCACATCAGATTCACTTTCCATTGTAATTGGCCAATATTTCTATAAATAATCAGTTTGCTTTTGTATAGTAGAACTCTCCAACTTGATGAGTTTGACCTAAAAGTACATGAAGTACCACTGAGTCCTTGACATATCCAATATCTGCCTGCCATCCTCATGAATTTATAAGTTGAAAAAAGGGCAGATAACTAATGACTTATTGAGACAAATGCCTTCTTTTTTGTAGGATTTACATGTTATAGAGAGTTTAGAGAATAATAGCCATTGATGTCAAAATGGTCATTTTTACTTTTTAAATTACAGGGCATCATCCAAGATGTTATTTTTCCGTTGATGTGCTATACAGATGCTGATGAGGAGCTCTGGCAGGAAGATCCTTATGAATATATACGCATGAAGTTTGGTAAGGACTTGGTCATGACCCATAGGCTTGTCTCTCTTTCAAGCCCATATTAATTTCTTACTAAGTGAATATACATGTTCCTAGTGCAGAAATAACATCATATGAGGCCATACGAGGGATAGGTCCCGCCATCCTCACCCGGCACTCTGCTGGCATGTGCTGTAGCATAAGTGGTTGGCTCCTTTCACCATAGCTGTATAGAAAGGTCAGTGTCTGCATTTGAAGCTAGTCCAGAAATGACCCTTAAGCCAGACATGTGAGGATTCAGAAGAAGAAACTCTAGAACTGGGCTTTCAAGACAGTGATAAGAATCTTATTAATAGAAGAAATAAATTTAAAAGGTCCTAGGGTACACTGGCGATGTACCTAGAAAGAACTCACTTTGAATGGCCCATATTTTCTCAGGAATGGAAAAGACAAAGGAAAGTTGGAGAGGAAAGAGAAAATTTGAAGTAGCTTCAGGGGGGGTGAAATATAGCATCAATTAGAGTGAAACAAAGGGACTGCTTAGGGGAGGTTGATAAAAGAAATTTGCATTGTACCCAGTCAGTGAGACTGCTCCACCTGAGCTCTTTATTAGTGGGTAGGAGGAAAGGTGGCAGTTGTTAGGATCACTAAGACTGAGCAGCAAGACAAAAGGGGCCAGGAATAGAAGTGCCTTAGCTATTGGGTTAATTTTGTTTTGGAAAGTAAAGACAGGGAAAATGACCTAAGAAACTCCTGATGGTCTCTTTAAGGGAGAAGAATACTTTTTGGAGGGAGGAGGAATTACCAGAGATCATTATCAGAGAGGGGAATGACTCCTTAGGGCAATGGAACATTTATTGTGTAATGGTGATTTCCATGTGACCACTCGTAGGTGGAGTGGAGGGTGGAGTAAAGGAGTAGTTTATAGGATTGATTGAAGGAGTTTGAAGAATTGGGGGCATCTGTGTAGTATCTCTATCCTTTATGTGGGTATAGGGAGAAATGGCAAACCAGATTTACAATACAATCATATTTTTCATGAATTGTGTCAAATTCTGGGAATTATTGTGATTTAAGATGTTCTTAGCCTTACAGTACAATTTGTCCTATAGATGTGTTTGAAGACTTCATTTCTCCCACTACTGCTGCCCAGACACTCTTGTTTACAGCCTGTAGTAAGAGAAAAGAGGTAAGTTAATTCTTTGGGGCAAAATACCCATTCACAAACATTGATTGATTGCTTTAAAATGTGCCCAAAGACAGCTGCTTTACAAATTTAGTACTTTTAATTTGTTACTGACTTTCCTTATGCTGTTGCTGTCCTTTGTGTAGGTTAACATCATGGATCCTTTAAAAGTTTTCTGGTAGAAAATAAAGTCTTAGTTTTGAGCACTCACCATGTTGGCCGTTGTCTTTATTCTAGGTCTTGCAGAAAACAATGGGATTTTGCT
The DNA here is from genome assembly GCF_028372415.1 of Notamacropus eugenii. Taxonomy (NCBI): domain Eukaryota; kingdom Metazoa; phylum Chordata; class Mammalia; order Diprotodontia; family Macropodidae; genus Notamacropus; species Notamacropus eugenii. The sequence continues at coordinate 35,973,102 of NC_092877.1, read as the reverse complement.
ATCAGATTCTTACAGAGCCAAATGCTGATCCTCGGAAAAAAGATGGTGCTCTGCATATGATCGGTTCTTTGGCTGAAATCCTGCTAAAGGTACAAAGAGCTGGGGGATGGGAGCAGGAGCATGGCAGCTCTCTTCTTTGTGTATCTAGTCCTGCTCAGTGATGTCCTGGACACCAAGTTGGTTTTGGTTAATTGATGCTTCATGGATATATGCCATTGGCATTCGAGGAAAACCAGACCTTTGTAACTAGCATGCCCTGCTTTTAATTCAAACACAGAATAGCTATGAGCTTATAAAGCAGATACAAATTCCAGAGTGAATATTTGAGTTATAAAAGAAGTCTTTTGTCATTTGAAAAGGATTTATTAAATCTGTAATTCTTGTGTATTTAAAATACTACTTTTTAAAAAACTGCAGCCTAATTTGGGAGAACTCATTTTCATAGCGCAACTCTGTGGAATGAGGGACAGCATGATGGGAGTAAAAAAGCAGGCCATGGAACAGGCAGCATGAGTTCATGTCCTGTTCTTGACACACGCCAGCTTGTGGACGTGTTGGCACTCTCAGTGCTGGGGCTGGCTTGACTGTCCGTTCAGATTACCTCCTTTATAACGAATTGCACACCTAGAGTTCTTTTTACAGATGAAGTCACAGGTCTGTCAGAGGTCTTGACCAAAAACATTTCAGAGTTAAACATTTTTGTAACTGTTTGATTTGCATTAATGAACCCAAGTGATTGATTTTGTATATGTGTGTGCACACATGTATAAACATACAGATACACTTGTAAAGTATATTTAGGTTTCAGGCTGTGGTTGGAAGAATGAATCCTTCTGGGGTTTTGGAATTGTATGTAATCTTCTAAATGAAATATTACAAGGAGTAAGATTTTAGTCCCAAACCCAATGGATGACTAGACAGAGTAATGTAGGCTTTTTTCTGCACCGTGAGGCACAGTTTTAGCTTTAGCCTTAGTTCTGCATTTTGGAAACAACTAAAGAGTAATTACTTCAGTAAGAAATAACCCTCCTTATGTATCAACAGAAAAAGATCTACAAAGATCAGATGGAGTACATGTTGCAGAATCATGTATTCCCCCTCTTCAGCAGTGAACTAGGCTACATGAGAGCAAGGGTAAGCACATTTTAAAACTTACTTTTCTTTGTATGTTCATTTTGGGTTCTTAATTATGTGTGGTCTGTTGGGATTTTCTGTTTAACATAGATTTCCTAAATGGCTGCATCCTTGTGTGCATAGTTTTCATCTGTGTCTGGTAGCATTGTCTGTTTGCGTTTTGCATCCAGACCCTGCTGCCCACACATAATCCTGCAGCCAGAGAGAAAACTGGGATCATAGTACTGGCCTAGTGATGTCCTTTTGGACAAACCTACCACTGGTCAGCCTCCAAACTCCCGGACATATCAAACTTGGATGTTTAATAACACTTGGTTATGATCTGGCTTATCATTCCATGTGGTTGAAATGAGGCATAACCAAATCTTTTAAAGGCTTGCTGGGTGCTTCATTATTTCTGTGAAGTGAAGTTTAAGAGTGACCAGAACCTGCAGACAGCCTTGGAACTGACCAGACGGTGTCTGATTGATGACAGAGAGATGCCTGTGAAAGTGGAAGCTGCTATTGCCCTTCAAGTTCTGATTAGCAATCAGGAGAAAGGTAAAACGTTATAAAGTGACGTGGAGGAAATCTGTCCATTTACATTTCTGTATTAAATTATTTTTTATTGATGCCTTAAAATGTGTACTTACTGCTCACCTTCATTTCCAACTATGCCCCTCCCCCTCCCCAGAGGGTCATACCTTTCAAAGAATAGAAGAAAGATAATGTTTTAATTGTGTGAAACTAACCAGCACATTCACTGTCTCAGCAATGTTCTCCTTGCGGTCCTCTTCAGGGAAGAGAAGCTGTATTTTCTCTCCTTTCCTTCTTAGGGGACAGGTTTGGTCATAGTCACACCCCGGTGTTTTGGCAGGGGGGTTATGGTTACCCTCACATTTATCTTGTGACTATACTTTACATGTTCCTCCTCTTATTTACTTCATTCTGTATTCACTTCTCATAAGTCTTGCCACAACTTTCTCTGTGTGTATATTTGGGGAAGTATGCATAGAGGTAGAATAGCTCAGATGGAAGTCTCGATGCCTCCGTCCCAGACACTCTGAAACCATGGCTCCGGGCTGGGGGGCACAGACGCCCAACTCCCATATCACCAAGGGCTGTCCTTTCCTCTTGCCATGCAAAGGCAAGAGCCCCTGGCAATCTTTAGAGCCAGAAGATGAACGTTGATTTTTTTTGGTGTCCCCACTTCTGAACTGGGTGGCCCTTTTCCGTGTCCCATCTTTAAAGTTGAGGTGAAGATACTTTTATTTTACCTCCAGAGGGCATTTTCTGAAGATCCATTGAAATAATAGTCCCAAAGTAGCACCTAAGTAATGGGAGCTCTTTTTTTATTTTGCAGCTAAGGAATACATTACCCCCTTCATCAGGCCTGTGATGCAGGCTCTTCTTCATATTATAAGAGAGACTGAAAATGATGATCTGACCAATGTGATTCAGAAAATGATTTGCGAGTACAGTGAAGAGGTTACGCCTATTGCTGTTGAAATGACCCAGCACTTGGTAAGTGTTGCATCCTTGCACACTGTGTGCTATAGACGTTGGGCTCAGCTTTGGTAGAGGATGGATTCGGCTCAGTGATTCCTAAGGACCTTTCCACTTTGGGATATCTCTAACATTATTGTACACAGTGATTCCGTTCTAGCATGGGCGTTTAGACAGAGAGGCAGACTTTTTCCATAGGAGTTATCTGCTGTAGGGTTTCCTAACCACATGCTTGCAGGAAATCCTAACTTTCACAGCCTAAGTAAGCGCCATACTTCTGAAAGGCTATAAATGAAAAACAAAAAACCCAGCATGCCACAGTCCTCCACCCCTTTCTTGGGTTCCTACTATGGGCTTGTCTTTCCATGAGCACGGAGGTCCTGACGTTTGCAAGGATACAGGGGTGTGCTGGGGAGATTTTAGATATTTGCCACTGAATATCTTGCAACTCATTGTTGTTTTGAAACATGAGTTCTTCCAATATTCTAGGCCTGGTAGCTGTTTCTTGGTATTAGGAAGGGAAATCTTAGCTTTCTTAGATAGGAAGTGACTATGAATCTCTCCGAGTTGGAATATTGCAGTTAATGACAGACCTTTAGTGACTTTGTTTGAAAATGAATTTATCCTTCCCAAAGTTACCTATTATTGGATAAATTAAAGCTGATTCCAAAAAGGTATTCTGTTTTAATAGCTTTCCATAATTAAAGATATTGAATCTTTATGAGCAGCTAGGTGTTTCGGAAAGGTGATGTTTTGTGTTGGTTAATCAGACATGTTGTACTGTTGCAGGCCATGACATTTAACCAGGTAATCCAGACTGGGCCTGATGAAGAAGGAAGTGATGATAAAGCAGTGACAGCTATGGGAATCTTAAATACAATCGACACACTTCTTAGTGTGGTAGAAGATCACAAAGAGGTAAGGAAACTGCCCATGATCAGTTCTCCAAAGGTGACCCTTGTGTGTCTTTCACAGTTTGGTGGGAAAAGAATACACACAAATTGTTTGACTTCTGTGGTCTTTTACTTTTTCCCTTTCATTCTTTTCTGGGATTTTGTTTGGTTTAGGCTTCTTCAATGTATCTTCCTATATGTGTTTATCTTCAACAAGTCCACCAGCATTTAGTTAAGAAGCTAGTGTGACAAAAAATTGAGAAGGAAAATCAAGTAATATTTAATAGGTATTTGCATCCCCAAAATGTTAAACATGAATCAGCAGCTTGTGGCCACATGGCCTGTCATGTAGGTGCTTTTTTCCTGCTGGCACTTGCAGTTAGGAATCCTTCGTGTTATTGTACCTGGTGAAACAGAGGTCTTGGGTATTTCTTAAACTTTACCATTTGCATATATTTTCTTTTCTTCTTGTCATCTGTTAAGAATTTAAATTTAAAGTTGAAGTGATAATACTGAGTTGATCTTTTCTAGCATTGTAAATACTTTCTCCTAATTCTGTGCTTGTACACTTTTAAAAATTTTGATGTTGTTCACGTCACAGTATACTTTTATATATCCTACATTCAGTCCCTAGTCACAGAAGTCACTGGTTATTATTGGGTGCAGTCTCAGGATAAAGAATGAATCTGTTTGTTTTGAAATCGTGATGTTCTAGATATTTTGGAGGCAGAGACATCCAGTGGTTCTGATGTTATGATTTGATTTATCTGTTCTCTTTCAGATAACACAGCAGTTGGAGGGCATCTGTTTGCAAGTCATTGGTACTGTTTTACAACAGCATGTTTTAGGTACATAGATACATACGCTTTTGTATGGAATAAGGGGTCTGATGTCAGACAATCCAGTTTTATGTGAACAAAGAATAACTTTCAAATTCGTTCTATTTCAGAGTTCTATGAGGAAATCTTTTCCTTAGCTCACAGTTTGACCTGTCAGCAAGTCTCTCCACAAATGTGGCAACTTTTGCCTCTTGTATTTGAAGTCTTTCAGCAGGATGGATTTGATTACTTTACAGGTAAGAATCAGCTTTGAAATACTGTGACTTTCTTGCTGCTTTGTAATATCGATTGTTTTGGTCCCCAGGTTAGATTTTCTTAGACAGGGAAAATTGAAAAAAAAAAAGTTCTCTGTTTCACTCAGAATTCAGTATCCTGAGAAAATAAAATTTCTTTGCCTGTGCATACTTTGATTCCACTAATTTAGCCTAATAGAGAATAGTTAATTAGAAGCAGAGTAACTTAGTAAAAACGACCAGTTCGGTAAATCTGTTTTCAAGTAGTACATGTTACACAGGGTTGTTTTCATGAAGTGTTCCATTAACATGAGGAGTTTTTATTAAAATTTCAGCCCAAGAGGGCTGAAGACTAAACCTTTGTTACAGTGAAACAAGTCACATGTATAACCGATGACTTTTATTTAACACAGATATGATGCCTCTTCTCCATAATTATGTAACTGTGGACACAGATACTCTTTTGTCAGACACCAAATATCTTGAAATGATATACAGCATGTGCAAAAAGGTAGGTAGCCCTAACTGAGTGATGGTCGGTATCAGTTCCCACAAAGTCAGTGAAACAGTGCTTCTGCTCTGGTCCTCAGGTAGTGTTGTCCCCCTCTGTGGTAGGCTGCTGTTCTCCCTACTTGGTGTTTCACATCATTCACTCAGGAGTCTGTGGCCCCCTGGTGAGGATAAATTCCAGGCCTTTAACTTTCCTTTGAACTCTTAGAGTTAAAAGGTACATGGGGCAAGAACTAGGAACATAGGTATGGTATAATGAAGTGTTGGAAGAAAGCACCTTGCTTACTGCTGTTCAGTGCCTCTGCCAGGTTGAACCTCAGGTTCTTCAGCGTAAGTGGAGATCTTAAACATGCCAAGCATGTTGTGCTAGACTGTAAATAAATAACATCATTTTCTGTTTCCTTGTGTAAAATGAGCACATGGGATTAGGTGACATTTGCTAAATCTTGTGATTTATTGGCACCGGGTATAGGTACTGTGCAAAAATCTCTTAAGACATTTCCCTGCTTACAGTGTAGGAAGGAACATTTTTAATTGACACAGATACCTTTAGTATATTGTAAGTAGTATCTGATAAGTAAATAGTACCAATTTTTTCTGTGAATCTATTGCTGCTCTCCTTGCCCCAAATCTTCACTCAAGGAAAGAGTAGCCACTCGAGAGTGGAGCTCACCTCACCAAGAGAAGGGGCTGGAGGGAGCCCACCCTACCCTGGCTTCATTCTAGTTTTATCTTGTACTTTGATAGGTCTTGACAGGTGTAGCAGGAGAAGATGCAGAATGTCATGCAGCCAAGTTGTTGGAAGTGATCATTCTACAATGCAAAGGGCGTGGCATTGACCAGGTCAGTAATATTGATTTCTGCAGTTGATTTTTGAGGGTATCAGGGAAGAAATACCAGACATATTTAAGTTATAAAAAATTTCCATGTACTCACTTTCCATCATTTTGGAAAAATTAAATGTTACGTTGAGTCCAAGTGAATTTTTTTTCCCCACCAAAATTATTCCTTGCTTGTTGCACAGTACTTCTGTCATTAACAGTGACTTTTGGAAACTCTTAGAATGTGGGAGGTTCCCACTTAAAGGCCTTACAATATAAGTCCTTATTTAGCATTGCCTTGTATCTTGATATTAATTGAAAGCTGGTAATTACTTGATAGTAAAAGTTTGAGGCAGCTAGCAGGGCTTTGCATTATTATAGTAAAATTTGGCCAGGACAGTATCATGTGCAGTTGGTTTAGATATGGTCATTACTGGCGTTGTGAAATACCTGGCTTTTTTTATGCTTTACAGTGTATTCCTCTGTTTGTGGAAGCTGCGCTGGAGAGACTGACCAGAGAGGTCAAAACAAGTGAGCTGCGAACGATGTGTCTTCAGGTTGCCATTGCAGCTCTTTATTACAATCCTCACCTGCTCCTCAACACCTTAGAAAACCTTCGGTTCCCCAACAATGTGGAACCTGTCACAAATCACTTTATTACACAGTGGCTTAATGATGTTGATTGTTTCTTGGGGTGAGTTACTTCATCAGGAGAATTGTATCATCTAAATTTTGTGAATGCCCTTTTTCCACTAAACTTCTGTTTTTGTTTTTAGGCTTCACGATAGAAAGATGTGTGTTCTAGGCTTGTGTGCTCTTATTGACTTGGAACAAATACCACAAGTTTTAAATCAGGTTTCGGGACAAATTCTTCCAGCTTTTATCCTTTTATTTAATGGGTTAAAAAGAGCATATGCTTGTCATGCAGAGCATGAAAATGATAGTGATGAAGATGATGAAGCTGATGATGATGAAGAAACAGGTAAGGGGATTGAAATGGTGGAGTCCCCAACTTGTACCATGTTTACCTTATAGCAGGGAAAGAGTTGGAAATCAGAAGACCCAGGCTCCATTTTGGGGCTGTCACATTTTTGTGCGATCTAGTCTAGAAAGGGTACTGACTGTTGGGAAGCTGACTTTTGGGCAGTCTATATCTTCTCTGACCCCATCCCATCTTGTGGATTGAAATGTTCTTCAAGGTCACCTCCATCTTTAATGGTTTGTGTGGGATACAAAAGAGTAATAAATCCATTTTTAGTGAATGGTTGTATAGTTCTAGGTGTCAGAAAATATTGCATATATTTGGATCAGTGTAGTATTTTTTTCAGGAGTTAGGTTCAGAATGTAATTTTGTATTGAAAATTAAGACACTTGGGGATCTAAATAAGCATTCACTTACAAGTAACCAAGTCTTTTAAAAATGAAATGTACAGTAAACTCTCTCTTATCTGGCATAATTGGGGACTGGAGTTTGGTTGTTTTCTCATTCATTCATCAGATAATCTGGTTAGCTGAGAGTTTTTCACATGCATGGGAAAGAAGCTCCTTGGGCATTAAGGAGTCACTTGAAAGCTATCCATTGCCATAGGATCCTCATGGTCATGAACTTCCATAGTACTTGTCCTGAGCACGGCCAGAAGCACTAGTTGAGATTTCTGATTCATTGAGTGCCGGATAACAGAGTGTTTACTAAATGCATTTCTCTTCAGGTTGGATTAGTTGTAACAACCTCTCTCAGCAACCTTCCTCCATACTAACATTCCAGCACACCTGCCATGCAAAGGTAAATCAAGTGGACCATGGGTACTACTTTTCACCTCCTTAGAGGCACACTTGTCCTGCTAGTAGCGACCTGGTTGGTGATAAAAGGCTGTTTGGGATTTTGGAAAAGACTATTTTAGTGCCACAATAGGGGAGGGATAGTAGGGGGTCCTGGTTCAAATTTTAAAAATGAGGGGGTTGACCTAGAACTGAGGTTCCTTGTTTTTATTTAAAGACTCTTGGCTAGTCTTCGACAAACTTAAACTTAATTCCTTTTTTGATGCAATGGCTGTGCCACAGCGTTTATTGATAAGTTTTTGTCCTCCTCATCCCTTGTGTCATTGTAGAAATTCCTGAAGTGGTAACAATGAGTGAGGTGGTAATTTGGGGGAAAGAAAGAGTAGGTCATGGAGAAGTCATTTTTCAAAATTTAAATGTTTTTAGAAGGAAGGACTTTTTGTGGTAGGGAAATTTTTGGCCTGGGAATAAAAATTTATTGCAGACTAATTCTGAATCTTTGTATATCTATACTTGGCAAAATACTGCTGCCTGACCTCTTGTTAATATCTGTGTGGCCTTAGGTTTGTCTCCCTCACTTCTAACCTCTGATTTCCTCATCAGTACAGATTCTTTATACTAAATCGTATATAACACTCCAACAGTATAATTCTGGTCTCAATGTCAGCTTTTAGTTTCTAGTAATACTTTATATCTAGGCACCATGAGGATCCTAGGTAATACACAGTATAGAGAAAAGAAAGTTGAATTTGAAGGTAAGGGACCTTAATTATATTGTCTAAATGTGTTTGGGAACCTTCCTTTCCAACTCCACTTTTTTACGAAGAAAGAATCAACAACGTTTATGCTAGATGATCATTCAGGTCTCTTCTAATGATAAATCACCTGCAGCCCCTGCAGAAAGTATTAAGTAGTTGGGTTTTTTTTTTAAACCACATTAGGATTTAAATATTCTTTTGAGATTGTCATTAATAACCTTCTTATAAGTCTGCTTCTAAAATGGGCTTTCAGAATGATTAATGGTGCCATGGACACTCTTCCTGGAAATTCTTGAGTTGTGGAAGTAACAGTGAATTCCTGTGAATGTGTTGTCATTCGGTTATTTAAAATGATCTTCCCAAGTGTAAAATTATTCCTGTTTTTTGACAGAAGAGCTTGGGAGTGATGAAGATGATATTGATGAGGATGGGCAGGAATATTTAGAGATTCTGGCTAAGCAGGCAGGAGAAGAGGGTGATGATGAGGAGTGGGAAGAGGACGATGCTGAGGAGACTGCCCTGGAGGGCTATTCCACCATTATTGATGATGAAGAGAACCCTGTGGATGAGTATCAGATATTTAAAGCTATATTTCAGAGTAAGTAATTCCAATATGAATCAAATTGTAATTTATTAGATCTGTGCTCAGAATGGGCACAATTTCTGTACTATTTTAGTCTATCCTAAAAATAGGTAGGTTAACTAACCTAGAAGGAAATTTGTGAATTAGTTTTAAATTGTAATTTATTTTTCACCGTTCAGAGTGCAACAGATAGTTAATGCCTGGATAAATTTGGGCTCAATATAAAGACCTTTACTAGCTATATGAAAATGTAATGGGTGTGATGTATATCATCACTGTGGGTGTTGAAGCAGGTTGAGAATTATTCTTGTTGAGCCAAAGCAGCTGAATCATAACTATTTCACTGAAATGTAAATCACCTTGTTCTGTACACAATACCATTTGTGCTGAAGGCTTAGGAAATAATATGCCAAAAACTGGTATGTCCTGGGACTTCAGGGAACAGGAACTGGCGTGATTGTCTTTTTATTTTCTTCTCTGAAATGGTCATTTTTTTTTATTAATGAGAGGTGACCATTCTGAAGTTTTATTGAAATGCTTTTCTGGAGGAAGAATGAGAGCAGTTATATAGGAGGCAAAATGGGATTGTTCCACACTTTTCTCATGAACAGCTCTGAAATGAATATTCTGAAGGCTTCCGTATCTAGGGTGGTTGTGAGGATTTATGAATCAGCCTTTGCTACATGCAAGGCACTGTCATATTTCCTAGGGAATCACAAGAATGCTTCAAACACTGAGTCCAACCTCAAATTTATTATGATTGTGGTGATCATTTTTTACTTCTTTCTCTTTACTTTCTTTCTTTCTTTTTTTTTTAAAAGCTATTCAGAGTCGTAATCCTGTGTGGTACCAAGCTCTGACTCATGGTCTTAATGAAGAACAAAGAAAACAGTTACAAGACATAGCAACTCTGGCCGACCAGAGACGAGCAGCCCATGGTACTTCCACATGCTTTATTCCTTTTTGAGTGCCTGAGATAATTTTGCATATTGAAGTTAAAAACCGACTCCAAATGTGTACTTCTGTTGTTTCTTACAGACCACATGCTTAATGTAATTTACCACTGTTAATAGATTTGTAATGTTCAAGTAATTGTCCTGACCGTTGCATTAGATATAGTTGAATTTACTTGAGTTTGCAGTCACCAGTTGCTTTCTGTTCATATCTCTAAAATGTGCCAAGTCCCATCATATGGAAGCAAACTTAATTTTTATAGGTGGATTGGTAGGATCTTGGGAAAATATATTAAAATCACAATATTAACATGTAACCTGATCCTGTTATAGTGATAATAGAAATGCACACTTAACTTTTTAAAAAGTATTTTGTTCATAGGCACCCTATGTGGTAGATAATGATATAATTATTTTCATTTGTGTTATTCAGAATCTTTATCAGTATCCTTCCCCCCCAGCCCCCTTCTCAAAATTGCCTTTGGCTCCTATTTTACTGAAATAATAGAGCCCCTCTGGTGAGAGCCTTTTCTCCTGTCTGCTCCTCTGCATCTTCGACCAGTTTACCCTTCCTTTCCTCCTGTCTATGAAGAAGGTATTGCATTCCCTCCTTGGCAAGTTCAGCCCCTTCACTTGGACCAGTTATTGGTTATTTCATCTTCTGTCTCTACTTATTGTTCTCACTGGCTTCAAACAAACTGTTACCTAACTCAGGGAATTCCTATGGCCACCCTCCCCTGTCTCAGCCCTTCCAAATATAGCTTCTGAACTCCCTCACTTGACAGGCAGCTGTTTCCAAGGACCCTAGTGATCTCCTTTTTGATACATCAGGCCCTTTCTCTGCGGTTATCTTTGGCCTCTGCAGCTTTTAATTATTTTTCTTGTTCCATTAGCTTCCTTGACCCCTCTGGTGTTCCTCCTACCTGTTTTGACTTTGCTTTTAAGTCATGTTTGCTTGCTTCACCTCCTGCCCCCGCATTTTGGATGTCCTCCAATGCTCTATCCTGGATTTTTTCTTCTATATATTTTTTTCCTTTAAATATTTCCTGTGCTTCCATAGAAGTGTGTCTCTATGGTGATGAATCCCATATTTGTATTTATTTCCCTATTCTTTCTCTCCTATATTGCAGTCATTGTCTCCTTTCCGTCTCCCTTCAGTGTCACATAAGAAAATGTAACAAACTCATTATCCCCAAAACATAAGTACTTTTCTTCCCTAAACTTGTGCCCCTCCTCTCATTCACCAAGTGTGTAACCTTGGCATCTTTGAGTCTAACCTTCCCTTCACACCCAATATCTAGAATTGTGCTGCTTTTGTAGCCTTTCTGCTTCCATTGCCCTCCCCATCCCTAGATTTAACAGCCTTGACTCAGGCTGTTGTGCTTAGTAGTAGTCTCATTGTGTCCAATCTGTCTCTGAACTGCTTTTGACTCACATACATAAGGCTCTCCAGTTGCACTCTCATTTTACCTTTTTATCCTTACTTCACAGTCTTCTTGTCCAAGCCTCAATTGCCAGCCATACTGCAGTGTTAGCTTTCCTGAGTTCAGCACCCCATCTTCTACCTTATCCCTTCAGAATCTCTGTCTTCCTTCAAAATTGGGCTCAGGGACCAGCTCTTCTGCAGTCTGCTCTCATAACCCCATTCATTCTAGTACTCTGTCTGCCATTTTCCTTCTCCTACATTTACGTGTCAACAAGTCTTCCTTCTTGAGACTAGGAACTGTTCCATTTTGGCCTTGTGTTCCCAGGGTAAGGCACAGAGTGCTGGGCCTGCAGTCAGGAAGCCTCATCTTCCGAGTTCACTTACTAACAGTGTGACCCTGGACAAGTCACTTCACCCTGTTTGCCTCAGTTTCCTCATCTGTAAAATGAGCTGGAGAAGGAAATGGCCAACCATTCCACTATCTCTGCCAAGAAAATCCCAGATGAAGCCACTAAGAGTTGGACATGACTGAAAAGTATCTGAGCAATATCTCTGTTGCTTGTTTTTTGCATAATTGTTTGCATAACTTGAGTTGAACTAGTTGATTATGTATTTGGTTGTTCGATTTAGGGTGGTTAATGCATTGGATGAAGCGAATCACGATTGGGTTCGTAATCAGGAAGGCAGTTTCCAATCATGCCAGTAGCATTTTACGAGTCACTCAACCCTAGGCAAGTTGTCTCACCTTTCAAGGCCATTCAACATTTGGTAAGGGAGTTTCCCCACAACAGTGACATGACTGGATAGGGGCAAAAATCAGTTATTAAGTGATAGACATATTAACAAATCTCTGGAAAGAGAACTGAAAAGGGGAAGGAATTTTGGTCCATTCCACAAGCAGAGGCACAGACTTTGAGTATTTATTTTACTGGCAGTGAACTTGGTCTTTCTCCAGTTAAGGATTCTGAGGCCAAGAGAGGTCATACAGTGATAAATGTCCACCATTTTTACCATAAATTACATAATCTGCTTCTAATGATGAAAAAGCATGTCTTTTTTTTTATCCTTCACACCACTTGCTCTACTTGGCATTTGCCACTGTAGGCTTTTACTGAGTTTATGTGCTATATTTTCCCTTTTCATACTCGGAAAGATGTATCAGACATTGCAGTGAAGATAGCCTGAAAGTTTTAAGCTCTTAAAAAAAGCAAAAACCACACAATCCAAAATAGGTTTTGAAGAGTATAGAATTTGGTGCACTCTCTTCATCTATTTATAATGAGGAAACGGAGTCCCAGAAATTAGGTTCAAGGTTTTACAGACTGTAAGTAAGCCTTGTCAACCGGATCCGAACTGGCCTCTAACCTGTGGATGGCCTGAGCCAAATAGCAAGCTAGAGACAATAGAATCAGGAATCAAACAGAAGTTTAATTTCAGAGTGAGGGAAAAGGCTTGCAAGTGAGGAGGCAGATTAGACTCTGATATTAGAGGTGGGGACCCTGAGGCAGTGTGGGGAGATCTCATTACTTAAATCTTTGGCTACAAAGTGAACTGTAGCCCTGACAATGAGGGGTAACAGCCATAGTGAGATGAGTTTGATTCAGAGCAGGGCTTCATGACCTTTCTGTGGCTGAGATCATCCAGAGAGTGAGCACAAAGGATTGTTCTTATGCCAGGGTTAGGGCACAACTTGATTGGTAGGCCTTAGTTCTGGAAAACACAGTGTTTCCTAACATCTTGACAGCGTAAACATGTGCCCAAGGTTTTGTACTCCAGTGTCCTGTCCATTATGCCAAAGTGACTTAGAATAGTTTGACTTTTTGTAATAGCAGAAGCATGTTATGAGCTAAGTCCAAACATTCTTTTTTTCATCTTTTTTTATAATTTTTTTTTTTTAAAGATCTGCCTTCCCTTCCTCCAAAGTACTAACCCCCTCTCCCAAACCTCTGCTCATGAGAAAGCAAAAAAAAAGGTGGTCAAACAAAGCAAAGGTTTACTTGAGAAGTCTTTGTCAAAATATGTCTATATTCAGCCAAAAGATAATTCTACCATTTTGCCTCTTTACGTATTAATGAATGCTTTCTTTCAAAAATTTTAGCTAAAATAAATGTTATGTCTTCCAGAATCCAAAATGATTGAGAAACATGGAGGATACAAATTCAACGCTCCAGTTGTGCCAAGTTCGTTCAATTTTGGAGGTCCAGCCCCTGGGATGAATTGAATTATCCCTTTCTTTCCTGCTACCGTGTGATTGTAGTAAAGAGCTTGTGTTCCTCCCAGTAGTGGTTCCAGAACTGGTTTGTGTTCTCTACAGCTCACTCTAAACTAATTGATCAATAGATTGGACAGAAAACCCAGCAAGTGGGACCTGATCATGCAGCCTGGCACTGGAAAGTAAACCAGAGGGTTATTGGTTGGGGGTGGGGCTGGGTGGTTTTTGTTTGGTTTGGGGGGGGAGGGTTGTTTTCATTTTTTTTTTTGGAAGAAAAGAAGAACCTGACTTTGGAGCTTCAAATGACACACTGTGGAGATCTGCAAACAAACGAGGGGATGTCATAAGGCAGCTTTTCTTTTTCTGAGGAAAAAATAGGCATGGGCTGCAGGACTATTTAAAATGTCTCATTTACAGTACAAGCTCAAAGGTAGATGTAATTTTTACACTTATGAATATTTTGCCCAGTCTCCTTCCCTTCCCCATCCCCTCCCCCATTGGGTCTTTATTCTTTTAATGTAAATAAGGTAATCTGATAGCCTTACTTAATCTTCATCATTTCCATTTATCAAAGATTGTTCCTATATAGATTATTGGACACTTATTGTAGCACTACATAACTGATACAAATCTGTAAATGAATTAGCACTTTCATATTGAAACAAGCCTGCTAGCCTATGTATAAAATAGCAAAATGTTTGCTGTTTATAAAAAGAAGGGATGTAATGGGGCGGGGGGCTAGGGGAATTTCGAGTTATTAATTTAAAAATGAACTAGCAGTTTTGTACTTGGTGACTGTGGTGCACTCACCTCTGACAGTGACTTGAATTCGGTGTAAAAAGGGGTTAGTGATACTTCATTGCTGCTAAAAATGGCAACACCCTCTGTGTCCTTTGTTTTTTTCTTAAGGCTCTCAATGTACAAGTGGAAATTTGGATATAAGACCTTAATGTAAAAATGAGAAAGGTTATCTTCTCTTAAGCATGTGAATTGGACCCTAAGTTCTGCTCTTAAAGAGTTGATTGAAGTGTGTGGATGAACATCTATATATGCAATCTATTAAAAGAACTTAATTCGGCTGATATGGCTTGATCTGATGCGGTTTTTTTCTAATTTTTAAAACTTCTGTTATATTGACTTAATTTTTCCCCTGCACCTGGTAATAGTGCTAAGTGCTTGATTTCCTTCTGTTTTTGCATTTAAACTACCACATGTGTCTCTGTGCCTATCACAGTATCTCAGTCTTGTAATTCAGTCAGTAGGCACAGCTGTCTCTGGGACCACTATCAATACCACTCCCAAAACAAGCCAGCAGCGAGATGGTGCATAGAGGTTGGTTTGCCATCCCTCAACCTATTGACACCTCTAAAAGAAATCCATTTCTTTATCTTGCAATGATCATTGATCTTAAATATTTGTCTAGTTAGTCATTGTTTATTTGGGTTTTTTTTTATATATTTTACACACACACACACACACACACACACACATACAAACATATATCAAAGTGTTCTGTTATTGGATTCTAAGCTATTATAATTTAAATACTGTTGGGTCTCAGTCTAGAGAATTGATTACAAATGTAACAATGAAACCTGCACATATTGATACTCAAAATGCAAAATTTCAGAAAAATGGTATGTTTTTGTGTATTTCTTGAATGTTAATAATTAAGTCTGCTTTTCAGAATAAGTGGTTTTCTTGAAGGGCAAGCAGTTAAAACTTTTATCCTCCTACATAGGTTGTTAGAAGGCATCCCTAAATCCTATTTGGGCATTTGACCTTCTAGTTCTGTGCCCTGGGTATAAAACTCAGCTGGCCATCTAAAAATCAGTATAGTTGATACTGACTTATGTGTTTTCTCTTAATGTTGAGATCAAGTGTGTCATTATGCCTTTATTTCTCATCAGTTTGTATAGTTAGCTATCCTCATGTGAATCTGATAGCATCATCCCGGTGCTTGAATGTCATGGATCTATAATAGTTAAAATAAAACCTGAAACAGTTCTATGTTTTTGGTGTTATACATAGGAGTGGAAATACTTGAACTGGGTTATAGAAAAGCCACCTATTGCCACCTTATTCCCATCCCTTCAAAACTCCTCCCTTTGATTCCAAATATTCTATTTTTGGCTTCCTGTTTTAGACTTCATTATTAAATAAATTTATAATTTTAATTTTCACGTTACTAATTTGTCATTGGAAAAGGCCATCTCTAATAAAGGTTTATTATTTTCTTGTCAGTATTAAAGTTCTCTTTTGCTAAGGTACTTTAACTTGAAGAAATAAATTAGTGGTGTGTAAGAAGTTGGGAAGCAAAGACTGAGACTTGCTGTTAAATTCAGGGTAGTTTTTCAACACTAAACTGAACTTCAAATACAATGGAATCCTATTTCCAAGGATTATTTAGGAAATAAATAGGAAGAGACATCATTTGGCAATTTACTAAGACTTTATTTATTGTAAAATAGTGATGACCTCTAGTATCTTACTGAGTAGACATACCTAACTTCAAGGAAAACTTCATTCTTAATTATAACTGATTATCAATAGTTTATATACCTTGTATTCATATTGCCATGTTTTTTAAAAGTTTGAGCCTTGTTTCTTAAAATCTTAAACTATGAATAGGTGGAATAACAGTTTTATTGTTATTTCCTTTTTTTTTTTAATGGATGTACTAAAAATGTAGAAACTTGACATTTTTATCTTGGATGGTATTAAATGTTCAGACAAAAATACTACGCATCCTCGGGAACAAAAGTCATCCATTTTGTAGAAATGTATATTCCTAGTACTAAATAAAAGAAATAAATTTGTTTCTCTACAGGTTATATATAAAATGTTGGCTGCTAATCTCCACAAGTTATCAAGATGGTGGCTTCTATGCTCACCTCATGAAGACCAGAACCCTAGAGCAATGGTGGCCAAGTGTAGGCCTAGGCATGGCTCTTTGGAGCCTCATATGCTGGCCACTCATTGGAGCAAGCATGAAGAAAAGGCATTGGCAATTGTATTTGATATTGAGGGCAAGAGTTAATCATGTTCTCAGGAAGATATAGAAAAATGAATTATGTAAACATTTGTTGGTCTGTTCGTTTAATTAGTTATTAAAAGTTTGGAGAAAAAAAAATCCTATGACTCTTTGTTGCTAAACCTAGTGAATTCTGGCTCCTACCCTTGCCATAGAGCTTCAGTTACTGATAAAGGAGTCTTGAGTGCCAGGTTAAGCTGTTCCTCTCTGACTCACTCCCCAAGGCCAGTCCCACTTATCATCCTTGGAGGGGAATTTAAATCAAGGTGTAGTTTTTATAATGTGTCCGCCTGAACTTAAGCTTGTTGTGTCTGCCTACCATCACAAACCTTTTCATTCTGTTTCAGTTGTTAGCATTCAATTTCTTCCAAAAATACAGTGTTAGGTGTGATCTGAATTCCTACCAAATTCTACTTAAATCCAGGATATAGCATAAGGATTTCCCATACCTCATTCTGTTGTGGAGGCGTCCCTGATCTCTGACTGACAGAATACACATTCCGACAGGTTCCAGCACAAGGCAAGAACTATTTCTGATTACGTTGCTCCAGTCGTTTTTCTGATTACGTTGCTCCAGTCGTTTTCGTCACGATCCAGCCAGTCAGAGCAGAGAAGCGCAGGCATTTACCAAAGTAGGATAGATCCATCTATTAACAGGTCCTCACTGAATCAATGACTCGTTTTATTATAAATTGGTGACAACAAAAAAGTCATTCTTGGAATATCAATAATTAAAAATACTTTTTAAAAATCTTGAGTGCCAGAAATTGAGAAGAAAACATTTTAGAGGCAGTGCGGTACAGTCAAGTGGAAAAACATTGGCTTTGGAGTCTGGACCTGTTGTAACATCAGTGGCCTGAATTTTCCTGTAACGAAAATTGAAAGTATTAGATGAGATGGCCTCTTAAAATCATGCAGTCTGATCCTAAGCAAAATGGAGTAATAAAAGGTGGTGACTGAATTGAAAAGACATCTTTTTCTTTGGAGATGGTTTCAGTCATAATGAGGGGGCTGGTGCTAGAGCGGAAAGAGTGAGAAGGGCCCAAGTTCAAATTCTCCATCAAACACTTACTAGCTATGTGACAAGTCAAGTTTGATCTCTCATGTAACAGGCACTTCATAGGGTAGTGAGATTCAAATGACATAGTGCTTTGCAAACTTTACTTGAAGCACTACATGCCTCCATTACCCTGACTCCCTAACAACCAGTAAGTTAAAAAAACACAGATGAACTGATGGAGCCAGTTTGATTGAAGCATATTTTCTACTATTTTTCTTGGAACATGGCTAATACAGAAATTGTTTCGCATGTCCATACATGTAATGGGTTTTATTTTTCTTTCCTCAATGGAGGGGGGGTAGAGGAGATAACTTGCAGCTGAACTTAAAACATAAATGTTGCCAACATGTCCACAACATGTGATTCATTCCACACCTGTGTTCCTGAGCCTCATCTTTACGCTGAGTTGGAGGTACGTGTTCTGTCACCATCTTCAGTCACCATCAGCCAAAGTTGTCTTTCAGTTTCCAGATTTTCTTTCCAAGTTACCATGGTATGAATTGTTCCATTTCTGTTTATTTCGCTCTTCCTCAGTTCATACATATCTAATTGAACACGTTTGTTGTTACACCATTAATGCATTCCTGTGCTGCTGTAGTAGCTTCAGTACATGTATGAACTTTCTGTGTACGACCTAACTGTAGTGAATGCCTCCTAATTATGGTATGACAGGGTCTAAGGGTATGTGGAGTGACTTTTCCAGTAGATTCCAAATTGTTTTTTTAAAACAGCTGAACCAGCAGTGCATTAGTGTACCTATTACTCCTATAACCTCTAAAACATACCCATTGCTTGTCATTTTTTGTCAGTCCTGATGGAAATGAGTTAAAATTGTAATGCTTATTGTCTACAACTTTCATATTTTATTTGTATTCTTTTGAAAACTAATTGTTCATATTCTTTGACCACTTTTTCCTGGGTAATGTCTTTTTACTCCTATTCCTCTTTATTTTCATCCTAAACTTAAATAAAACAAGCATTTTCAAAAAGTGGAATAGAAAAATTCACCTGAGATTGTAGATCTATATCATGTACAACTTAATATTCTTTATAAACATATAAGAAAATTGTTGATTTTTTTTTCCCCTTCCCAACTCCTCAGATGGCCACCATTATATACAGGTATGTGTATAAATATGTCAGAATTTTCTCTGGATGCAGTTACTGTCTGCCTTGACAGTATCTTTTTAGTTAATTTGAGTATAACAGAATCACCCATTCACTCCAAATTGTTCTTAAAGCAGTGTTGTTACTATTTACAACATTCTCTTGCTTTGTTACTTTGTGTGGATCTTTGCAGGTATCTCTGAAATCATCCTGATTGTCATTTCTTACAACAGAGTAGTATTCCATCACAAACATACTCCAGCTCGTTGAGCTATTCCCCGATTAATGGGCACCCCCACAAAGAGAGTTGCTATCTTTTGAAACAGATTCTTTTCCTAAATCATCTGTTGAAACACACTTAATTGTGGCTGGGTCAAAGGGTTATATATAGGCTGCTGAGTAACTCTTTGGGTGTAATTCCAAATCTTTCTCCAAAGAGTTGAATCAGCTCACAGATCCACCAATAAGGACTTAAGGTCATAATTTTTCCACACCACTTCCAACATTTGTTGCTTTCCCCTTCTATCATTTTAGCTAATCTGCTAGGGTGCAAAATGTTATCTCAAGATTGTTTTAATTTACATTTCCCTAATGATGATTTAGAATATTTTTCATGACTAAATTTTGATATCTTCAAAAAACTTCATATCCTTTAATTGGGGGATGACTCGGATTTAACACAATAATTTATATATTTGAGATAGGGCAACTTTGAACTGTCTATAGACTTTCGTCCCAGTTTTCTGCTTCTGATCCTGGCTACTTTTCATCAGTACAAAAACAATGTAATCGAAATCACCTATTTAACACCTCATAGGGAGTGCCCTCCCATTTCTTCAAGGTAATGTCTTTTCACAATCACCTGTCTCTACTTGAGATTTCTATCTTTGGCCATAATTGAAATAGGCATCTTCAAATTCTCTCCTTTCCGATGGAACATTTTAAACTTAGGTGTGTATTCATTTGGAATTTATTGTGGTGTGAATTGTGAAAGATTGGGCTAAATCTGTTTTCTTCAAAATTGCTTCAGTTTTTCCTAGCAGTTTCTGCTGAACAGGAAATCATCCCAATAGTATGTGTTATTGGCTTTATTGAGGGTGGTATAGAGCACCAGGCCTGCAGTTAGGAAGATGAGTTCAAATCCAGCCTTGGACACTGACTTGGGTGTTAATGGTTGCCTCATTTCCTCATCTATAAAATGGGGTAATGCATACCTAACTCAGAATTGTTGGATCAAACAGGAGAAATACGTGCCTGCCCATAGCAGGTCCTGTATGTGTCAATTCCTTTCCCTCCTTTTCCTGTAAAAAACCCGAAGGTTATGTGACATTGTTTCTGGGAGGTATTTTTAGGTTACTGAAAGATTGAAAAAGGCTGAGAAAATAATGCTCAGAACAGGGGGCAGTTAACAAATAGGCCCATCTAGCTTGAGCTACTGATTGATGTGGGGAGTGAAAGTGGGAGTTACACAGGACCAGGTTATTGGATGCCTGGGGCGTTAGCCCAAACTGTTCCAATTTAATTTTGGGGAAAAAGACTGGTATATAGAATTTAGACTCTGTATTTCAGTAACTTAGCAGTGAAAATTGGTGCAAGCACCATTCTAAGAGTTGGGGATACAAAGGCAAAAAGTAATGATCTGCTCTCAAAAAGCTCCCAGTCTAATGGTGGGGATGGGGGGAAGGGATAACAAAAACAACATAGGTGGAGGTTCAATTGAAAATAACAGGGCAAGCACATTGAGAATTAGGAAAGGTGAAAGGGAAAGAAGGTGAAGTTTTACCTACAGCTTGAAGGAAGTCAGGAGATAAGAGATGAGAATTTCAAGCATGGGAAATAAATGAAAAATGCACAGAAGCAGGAGGGGGTGAAGAAAGGCAAGGAGGCAGAACTGGGGGGTGGAGGGGAGTCTAAGAAGTCTGGAAAAGTAGTTGAGGATTAGACTGAAGAGACTAAATGCCAAACAGGATTTTATATTTGATCCTGGAGGTAGCAGGGAGCAACTATCATTTAATGAATTAGGGGAGAAGGCTGAGATGGTCAGAGCTCTTCTTTAGAACTCTCGTGATCCCATCTGTCCAAGAGAACCCCAAGAGTCAGATGTGATGAACGACTACTGACTACTGTCAGGTTCTGGTGGTGTCTCAAACTCCACATTTCCAATGCCAGATGGGACCATCTTCCTCCCAAAACCCAGCACCAGTCAGACCTGCCTTCCCTTCCTTTTTCATCCTCTTGCCTCCTGACCTTTGTTACCCCATAATCTCTGATGCATGTTCTACTGTTTGTGCTGCACCATTCTAGGTTCTCCGTATTTATTCCTACTTTCTCTGGCTTCTCTAAGTCAGGACCTTACCTCCTCTTACCTAAATTCATTTATTAGTGTGCCTGCTCTGTCCCTCCTCCAAGCCTGCCAAATTGACTTGTATTAAAGCATAGGGATGACCCTGTCATTCCTTTCTTCCTCAGCAAATTCCACTGAAGTCTTCTAGTCCAAATTATTCTTCCTGTAATATTTTTCTTTGGACTTATGTTTGAGATAGCATTAAGGCAAATGACATTTTCAGGACAGAAATCAGGACTAGGGCCCCTGGGAAAGGATCAGATCACCAAAAGGGAGCTGGGGGAAGGAACCACATGTGACACGAGGCGTAATCATGCTTCTGACTAAAGTCATTTCCAGTGTAAGGTTTGTGCAAGACTGTCCATTGAGGAAGAAAATACTTAATCTCTATCTTTATTCTTCTTACCTAAAATGAGAAAAACCGAGCAGTGTTTGACATTCAGATTGACCCTGGTACCTCTAGGCTGTGCTGAGAGGTGACATCATGTATGTACAGTATGTGAGGCAGGCCAGTGTATTCAAACAGCAATGGACTCAAGAAAAGTTGAGTTTGATCCCTACCTCAGACACTATGTGATCCTGAAGAAGTTACTTAATTAACCCTTCTCAGCTTTGGCCTCCCCCTCTGTAAAATGGGGGGAATCGCACCTATATGCTAAGGCTGTTGCAAAGCTCAAATGATATATATATATTTATGTAGTGTCTGCAAACAAGGCCTTATATAAAATTACTTGCCCACAAAATAGAGATTCAAAGTAGTACTTTGTTTTCAACGTATCATTAAGTATTACAGTGTACATGTACCCAGCTGACTTATGGATATTATCCAGTTTTAACTAAACTTGCAATTAAAAAAGACAACTGGCTTCAAAAGATTCATGCGAAGAAATTACAAATTGAAGAAAATATGATTAAGTGAACATAAGGGAAAATTAAAGCTGATAATTCTACTTTGAGTTTTCATCAACCACATTTTGGTAAAACAATCACAACTTATAAAAATTGACCCCCAAATGGAAATTATCAAGTAGCTTATTTTAATATGGATTTGTATTTTAATATGGATTTGTATATATTCATAACTGCTGACAAAATTCACCCTAAGTGTATCTTGTGCATTGGTGATATTAGCTGTATGAAGCAAAACATAATTTATAAGACACTTTAAAAACCTTTTATTGCCAAAACAATATCGCCTATAAAAATCTCTTTACATTTTAACTTCAGAAAATTTTTCTCGCTTGTTTAAAAAACTTCCAAGTGTTCCAAGTGTTCAAATACACAACTGGCATATAATAACTGATACCAAGTAAAATGCAACATTTCAGTTAAAACCCTTTACATATTGGTAGATGAATTTGAAAAAATGAATACTAAGATTCATAAGCACAGTCCATAATGCACTTTTCCCATTTATTAAGAGCCTACTCTTCATCAGGCAATATTCTGGGTACTAAGAATATTAAGATAAAGGAACAATTCCTATTTTCAAGGAATCTACTGGAGGGGCAGACAACATACACAGATAGATGATGATACTACAGCTTTGTCTAAGAGATGGAGGGGGAGGAAGAAGTGCATTTTGGGAATGGGGGATGGCCAGTACAGAAAGGAAGGATAGAGGGGCAGCCAGTTTAACCTGGATTCCAGAGTTTCTGAAGGAATAACAGACAGTGAGGTGGGAAAGATCCGCTGAGGCTGTGTGGGGTGTTGAGCTACAGTTTACATGGGATCCTAGAGGTAAGAGTTTACTGAGCAAGTAATTTGTGTTTAAGGAAAATCACTTTGGTAAGCATGCCAGGGAAAGGATACATTAAAGTAAGAGCTACAGGCACACCAAAATTTGGCAAGCCATTGTCATCATCTTTGCTAAAGGTGATAAAGGACTGAATGAAGGTTGTACTTTGTATGGGAAAGATGTTAGAAGGGAAAGGAGTCAAGGAAAATGCCAAGGATGCTATGGAAGAATGATGGTGCCTCTGAAAGAAATAGTGAAGTTTAGAAGATAGGTACTGACAGTCAAGATGAGTTCTCTTCTGGCCATGTTCCGTGTCTCTGGGATATCCAGTCTGAAATGTGCAATGGAAACTTGGGAGAGGGGGAGACTACTAAGGTCTGGATATATAGATCCATGAGTCACCTGTATAAAGATGCTAACTAAACCCCACCATGGGTGTTGATGAGGTCATCAAAACAGTATAGATAGAGAAGGCCCAGGTCAAAGTCTGGGGGAACATTTCAGGTACAGAATTATGAGATATGGACAATGGAGACTAAGAATAGGCAGGTACAAAAAGAACTAGAAGAAAAGTAGTGTCATCAGCAAACAGTATTCATAAAAAGGTAGACAGCAACCTGTCAAATACGGCAGAGTGAGTGAGGGCGGCAATTAAGAGATCATCCGTAGCGTTGGATAGAGCAAGTTTCAGTTAAATGAGGTCTTAAACCAGACTGAAAAAGGGTGGAAAAGAGAGGAAGCACAGATAACTTTTACTAGGATTCTGGCTGACAAAGGGAAGAGAAATAAAGAACAACGGTTAAAAAAGACAGTAGAGTCTAGTGAGTTTTTCTAAGGGTGAAGGAGACAGGCATGTTAGAAGGCAGTAATGGTGAAGACCAGAGAGAGGAAAGATGACTGAGGTTATACTGTGCTCTGCTATCAAGATAGAAGACACCCTGTTTTCAAGAGCTAAGGTCCAGCAAGCAAGCTGTGCCCTGAGCTTGGCATAACCACAATCCTTTGCACTCACCTTCTGGCAAAAATCACAATTACTGTATGGCTCTGAGCTTGGACAAGAAACTGCTGCAGTCACGTAGTTCTGCTATGAATCAAACTTGTCTCACTGCTGCTGTTCCCCCTCACTGTCCCGGCTACAGCTCACTTTGGAGCCATAGGTGTAAGTACTGAGATCTCCCCACACCTCAGGTCCCCAGCTCTAATAGGAGACTCTAATCTGCCTCCTGGCTTGCAAGCCTTTTCTCTCACTTTGAAATTTAACTTCTGTTTGATTCTTGCCTCTCCTGTTTCTACCTGCTGTTTTTGGCTCTGGTCACCCATAGGTGAGAGGCTGGTTCCATCCAGTTGACATCAGATTTTTTTATGTGATCCTTTTCAGCTGCACAGCCATTAAAATTTAATCTTTGAATCAATGTATCATGGCATTAAAACAAAATTTCAAAGTAATGAAGCAATAACTTTGCTCTCACTAAAAATACTACTGTAATAACTTAGTAAAAAAGGCTTTTATGCCATTGATAAACACAATAACCTATTTTTAAAATTCTTTTAAATTTTTTTATAGTGCACATATTAAGAGTGGTAAATGTATATAATTCATACATTTTATGCGCACACACACAACGTGCTCAAATAAAATAATGTCCTCTGCCTTCATTAACAGAAATACAAGAGGTACTAATCTTAAGAGTCTTAACTGGAGTAATATTCGTTCACAAAGCTACATTATAGGAAAGGCAGTGACAAGTTGGGAGTATGTCTCCAGGAAGGGGACCAGGGAGCTGTGTGACCACAGAATGACTGACAATGAACTTACTGCTGAAGAGTCTGAAAACACTTAGATCTTACAAGAATGAGAAGGGCTTTCAACAGGCATTTATTCAGTCTCTATCATCTTTATAGTTTGAGATGTTCAATCCCAGAGGAACTCATGTCTTAGGCATTCTATTCATGGCCAGTAGGAAAGAGGGTGATGAATGGCCAGGATGCCCTGACCTTCCAGAACTCCGCTGTTCTCCCTCTTCCTGCTTCCAAGTCCCGTCATCTCCATAAGCTTCCAAACATCTGCAGGCACAATTACTTCCCTTGTTTGAATCCTGCATCACTGAAAGTCTAGCCCCTTACACGGTTCTTTAATTGCTTCGTGTGTTAGTCATCTCTTCCCAGTAAAGCTCTGAGTTGTTCCATTCAAGCTGGTCAAGACCTTAAGAACTTCTCGGCCCAGTGAGCTCTGGTTTCTCCCACATTTCACAGAACATACCGTGCAGGGGGCTGAGGACATCGTGAAATACATACACATTATGCCTGGTTTGCCTAAAAAATGAAGCTCTGCTGTCCCGTCTCCGGACTTCTTAAAAGCCAGCGTGTTCTTGTGCAGGTAATTCGATGGTTTTCTTCGCCTCAGCGGGGCCAGAGGGGAGGCTAACAAACGGGCAACGTTCTGGAGCAGCAGTTAATGCTACTTGAACGCTGACGACTCCCTCCCAGTGGCTGCGAAGTACCACTCCTCTGCACGTGCGGGCACCTGCCAGCGCACGTAAACCCTCGATGCCCTTCCTGCTCCCACTCTCCCACTCCTGGAGCTGAGCACAAAGGCACCCGCTCCGCTCCTCCTCCGGCTTCACCTTCCAGAAGCCCCGGGACCTCTGGCCTCTGCAGGGGGCCGGCTTCCCAAACGCTGCCGTAGAAACCCGTGAAATCCATCGCTTCTCAGGACAGATCCGAGCCACGTCACCTAACCTCACCTAAGAACACCTCCTGTTTTAGCTAAACCCAAAATATCAGTGCGCCATGAGACTTCTTTTTGAACCGACGATCACTGCGGAAATGGGGAGGGCTGTGCGGGGCGTCCTCATCAATGAAAGTCAAGACCTTTACAACAATCCTTCCTTCTACCAACCCCGGGGCTGAAGAGATCCGACAGTCTGCCCTCCAACACCCTCAGGCGCCCGGGCAGGCTGCGGAGAACGCCGAGCGGGCGGCCTCCCGTTATATCTATGTACATCCATCTATCTTCTTCTATAACTTCGCTCCCTCTGGATGTACACGTGCATATATGTATATATGTGTGTAAAACTTCTGTGACTTCTCTATGTAAAACTTGCCCAAAGTCCCCCCCACGCAGAGACAACACCCCTGCACCCCGCTAAAAGTGCCCGGAGAACTCACGACGAGGTGGCTTTTCTTCGTGGTTCCTCACACCAGCTCCCCAAGAACTCGAGATCCACCCCTCGGCTTCCTGCCGAGCTCTCCAGCCCCCCAGCCTTTAACCTTGTTAAAAGCTCCCAAAGCGCCTCCCTGAGCACCGTCCCGCGGTCTACGCAGCCCTCCTTCTTCCGACTCTGCCAAAGCGCTCCGGCCCCCAGAACCGTGGCAGACACGACCGGGTTCGATCAGCACAAAGGCCACCAAAGGGGCGTTGTTGCCAGGGGGCTTTCCCCGCTGACACTCGGACGTCTAAGCCGGGTCTCCTCCGCCAGCCCGGCCCCGTCCTCAGGACGGGCTTTGTATCTCGTAGGCGCTTAATAAATGCTGCCTGCATTCCTGCACCGGCCTAGCTCCCAGGGGCCGCGAGTGAAGGGACTCAGACTCTGGCTACCACTGATTATTGTTCCTAATGGGGGCCGGCACGTTGGGCGGTCCCCTCCTCGGGCCGCCACCCCACAGCCCACCCCGCTGCCCCGTCCTGCCAGGCCCCCGGCTCGCCGCTCCCGCGAGGATCACCCACCGCTCGTCTCCGGAGGCTGGCCCTGCTCCCGGGCCCGGGGGCTCGCACTCCGAGAAAAGGCGGAAACGGGCCGGCGGGGAGGGAGCGGCCTTCGCTCGGTCAGGCTCGCCTCCGGCTAGAGCCCCCCGGGAGCTTCGGGAAGCGGCCGGCCCAGCTCCCCGCTCCTCTCGGCCCGGCGCCATCTTCACTAGAGCGCGGGCCCCGAGGGCTCGGCTCCCGGGAGGCGGAAAAGCCGCTGCCGGCAAGTCCACGGGGAAAATGGCGCCCGCCGCCGCTTCTCCCTTCTCAGCTAATATCAAATGCCAGCCTCTCTCCCTCGCTACAAAATGGCGCCTCCCGCTGAGGCCCCAGAACCGGCATAATTCACACTCCGGAGAGGTGTAGTCCGACGGGAGGAGACGGCTCTCCCAGCCAATCATCCTGTGGATTCTGTGTTCCGCTCCTTTGGTCAGCCACTCAGCGGCAAGCGCCCAAGCCTGGAAGTGTCTACGTCACGGGGAAGGGCCCAGAAGAGACCGCCTCCTTCCCGGTCCCTGCCATTTTGACCAATGGCAATCACGAGTGGCTTCGTGAATGACGGGGCGGTGGCCCAATGGAGTCTGGGGGCGGGCCTCGGGGGCTCTATGCGTGTTGCGGGGCCCTGGGGCCGGGGCGGCTGTTTCCTGTCCTGGTGCATGGTGGTCGGACGAAGGAATTGTTGGAAAATTTTCTCGGAGGTTCGTATATAAATGTGTTTTTACCCAGTGTGCATTATTCTCCACCCGGCCGCCGCCCTCAGCGCAGCGGCGCCGGCGAGGGCTCCGGCCCCGGTCCCCCGGCTCGGGAGCTGGGCCCTGGGGGCCGGACGCGGAGGGCGGCGGCCTGGGGCAGAAGCGGAGTTTATTAATAACTCGCGGCGGCGGGTGCAGCTCCGTGGGACTCCCGCCTCGTCCGCGGGCCGCTCTCGCGCCCTCCCCCTCCCCTCCCCCCGGCCCCGAGGGACGGCCGCCCGCCCGCCGGGGAGGGCGCAAGAGCGAGCGGGCGGGCGGGCGCGAGCCCCGGGGGGAGCCCGTGCCGGAGCCCGAGCCGCGGGAGCCCGAACGCCGCCCCGAGGCCTTCCCGCCCGCGGCTGAGGCGGCGGCTGCCCCAGCGGGCCATGCCCCCGGGGCTGTGCCGGGGATCGGGCCCCGCGGTGGGTGGGTCGGCGGCTGGGTGGGGGGCTCCGCGGTCCGGAGTAGCTGTTGATTATCACCGTAATTACGGGAGCCAGGCGCGCCGAGGTCCCGGAGGCATTAGCCCCAGGGGCCGGGGCCGCGCCGGGCACTGCCCGGGCGGGTCTGGCCAAAGAGTGGAGCCGACTTGGCTGTGGCCCTCCCGGGCGGACGGGACGGGGCCGGAGCCGCCACGCTCTCGTTTGTTCCTTTACAAAAGGAAGCCCCCCGAAAACTTGCCGCCCCCCACCCCTTCCCCGAAGCGTCCGTCCGCTGGGAGTGGGGGGCACGCTTCGGCACTGGAGGGGCCCGAGTTGGTTTAGTTAGGAGCTCCCGAGTGGTGACCGTCAGTCCACGTGGGGCCGGCCGGGAGGTGAGGTCCCCGAGGCTCGGCGCCTCCGCCCCCTCGGCCGGTCCTTCGTGGCCGGCAGAGAGGACGGCCAGCCGCCTGCGGGTGATCTGTGCCGTGCCTTCGGGCAGCGTCCGCACGTGGAGGTGACGATCGGCTGTGTTAGTCTGCGTGGGGGAGCTCCCGTCTGATCCCCCCTCCGGCCCAGGACGGACCCAAGGTCCAGCCCACTCACTCAGTCAAGGCCAGCGAACCCCACCATTTAAATGGGAATACTTCGTGTTAATGCAGAATGTGTACGTCAGGTGCCAGGGCTTGGCTCTGGGTGAGCTCGCACCCTGGCTAAGGAGATGGTGGGCACACGTGAGGGAAAACCATCGTATGTCCGAGGTGGTGCAAAGTGACAGAATAGATGGCCTAAGAGTCGGCGCTGACCCAGGGGCTGGGTGGTGAGCACACTGTGCCACAGTCTAAAAAAAAGGCTGAAAGTGACAGGCTGTGATGCTCTAGCAATAAAGAAAGCTTTCCCGCTGCCCTGACAGAGGCTCTCCTACTCTCTTATACGTGCTCTACAAAGTGCATATGAAGGAGGGAGGTTGTTCTCGGGTGGGAGAAGGTAGGCAGGCTGAGGAGCACAGGCGCGTCCAACGGGAAGAGAAGGCTAGCCGCGTGCCAGAACAAGTACCAGCCAAGTGCGTGGTGCGGGCCGGGCAGACCGGCCTGCCAAAGTTGTGGGCTCGGCTCCGTACTGTCCTCTAAAGGTCTGGACTGATTCTCCTCGTTACCTCCCGTGTTTTACTTTTGTGTGCTTGTTTGCATTGATCTGTGCGCATAACCCTTCAGTAACATGTAAATGAGAATAGGAGTGGTTTTTGTTTTGTAAAAGACGATAGATAGGGAGAGGTTTTGGGGTTTTTTTCCCTTTGTTTCTCGGTTGCTCTTGGCTCTTTGCTGGGGAGGATGACTTGATTAAAACTGTTTTGAAGCAGATAAACATCTAGGTAGAAAGAATGGGAATCATCCCTCTTTGCTCAGAACTGAAGGGTGGAGAGCTAGAACCAGGAAGGCAGATTAGGAAACCCAGTGGTACAGAGAAACAAAGTGGTGAACTGTTAGCCAATAGTGTACTTTATTTAATGAATGAAAACCAGAATAAGAGAGAGGTTTTTGATTTTTATTCTAAAGAGGTGAAAGAATTCGGTAATCTTGAGGGTACAACATGGGATATCACAGGATCAAGAAAACTTTGAAATTAAAAAAGTTAGAAAATTTGAGTAATCATCTAGTGTAATACCCTCCAGTTTTAAAGAACCTGAAGCACAGAAAAATAATTGGCTTCCTACAGTTAGCATAGTTGTTAGTGACATCAGGGACTAGAACCCATCTCCAAATCCTTTCATCCAAAGTTGCACATATAAAAACAGGGTTTGAAGATGAGGGTAGGAGCTATGTGATGAAATATATTGATTTGGCTTTTTCCTGTAAAGGTGAGTTCATAGTGATTCTACCACTTCTGTTCCCAGGGTATTTCTTTATTGTATATATTTTTATGATTTTATGTACATTGAAGGATACCCTACAAAATCCCAGATTTCCAATAAAATGTAAGCTCTTTGAAGGTAGGAATTTTCTTGATGTCCCTATATATAGCATAATACCAGTGCTGTATGTGTTCTAGGGATAGAACCCATGGATTGAATATAGGGAATTTATTTCTACCTTCCTTTCAACTTATAGAGAGTGGTCTAGAGCAGTAGGGTCAAACTCAGATAGAAATTTGATAGTCACATAATAACTTAGAAAACTACGAATTAACCACGTTTTTCTGTTTTTGTTGATTTTTGTTAAATGTTTCCCAATTACATTTTAATCTGGTTTGGGGGCATGCTCCTTAATTTTGCTGGTGCCTGCAGGGGGCAAGTGTAGCACTTCTGCTCTAGAGCTCAGAGAAGTCAAATGACTTGTCCAGGGTCATGTAGTAGGATTTACATTGGGGTCTGCTGGCTCTGTCTACCGTACCATGCTACTTCTCCAGTGAGGTATGCACCAGTCAAGGTCCACACCTGTCACTTCACTGGTATGGAGGACCTTCCCTGAGGAAACTCCCATCACCCAATGAAGATCAGCATTTGCTTCACAGCTTCTAGTCTTATAGAGTTGCCTGAGTAGTGAGGTGAAACCACCCGGTTTAAGAGGCAAGACTTGGACCCAACTATTCCCAACATCTTGATCCTGGCCACCTCTCCACCATGCTCAGTGTTTTTGAATTGAGCAAAATTTAATGTGAACATGTGAGCCATAGAAAGGTGGTTGTGTCGGCAGGGCAAGCTATTTTTGGAGGGTACTTATTTGATGACTTTTACAAGCAAGAAGATAAAGGTGTTCATTTTTTCTCTTCTGGACTAGATGACCAGAGATGACCCTTTCAGCTCCACACATCTGTGACTTGGGTTGTGGTCATGTTGAAAGGATGCTCATGCTGGATTACTTTTCTCCCAGAACTTTGAGGATCTGATGCCCATATGTGGGCAACAATTATGAAGGGATTTACCTTCATAGAATGGAAGTCCCTGGACTAAGAGAGTTTGGGGAACCAGGGGAGTCCATGACTCTCTTCCAGGCTCTGCTGCCACATGACTGGGACTTTTGGACAGTTACTCTCTACTTTTCCTGTTTCCTTGCCTGTAAAAAAAAAAGGTTGGATTCAAAAGACTCAAAGAAATACGTTAATAACAACTTGTTTTAAAAAATTCTTGTTGGATCAATAAGACTAAAATTAAAAGAAAATCATTTTAATGGAGTCTTTTTTTTAATGTGTCTGTAATGGAATCCCTAGCTCAGGGACCAGTTTATAAACTTATAGACTTAGGATCGCAAGAAGCCATCTATTACAACCTGAACCTAACTTTTACTCTACAACATCCCCCAAAAGTGGACATTTGGCTTACTCTTGAAGACCACAAGTGAAGGTCCTCCTAAGATATCCCCTTCTACTTTTGGTAACTCAGATTGGTACAAACATGTTTTTTTAGGGGGTGGGGGGATGGTACATTCTGCTTAAATGTGTCTGCAATTTTTGCCCATTGCTTTTAGTCCTCCCCTCTGGAGCCAAGCAGAAAAATCTCATCTCTTTTCCTTGTGACAATTCTTTGTGTGACTAGTGATTGTTATTACGCCTTCCCGCAAGTTTCTTGTCTCCAGGTCCTTTAACTGCTGCTTGTGTGCCATGTTGTCCAGGCCCCCTCATCATCTGAGCTGTCCTCCTGATGCTCTCCAGTTTTTCAATGACTTTCCTAAAGTAGGGTGTCTATAATCAAGCAGAAAAATATGATCTGAACAAACTGACTGCTCAGTTAATTGGCATCGAACTCCCATAACCTGCATATTCATCTGCATTCTACCTCAGACACCCACTGACAGGGATGGTCATACTTTGGATCTCATCACCACTAATTGTATTACTTCAGTGATGCTGAATTCTGAAATTCCTCTGCTCATAATTCCTTATCTTTCCATATTCCTCCTGTCTTCTAAAAATGCCCCTTGTCCCCACTCAGGCTACCTCTCCTGCCCTGTGACCCCCAGGTCATACCCCCTGTTTTGGCTTTATTTTCCTTCATTCTGTACATTGGGAGACAACATGTACAGAGGGAAGAGCATTGACTGGAGTCAGATGGAGTAGCTCTGACACAGCCTTGGGCAAGTCACTTCATTCTCTGTCCCAGGCACCCTTGGTTGTCATTTTTCTTTTGAGCTGAATCAATCAATAAGCTTTTATTAAGTGCCAGGCACCATGCTAAGGCCTGGGGACACAAAATAAAAATAAACTGTTCCTGCCCTTGAGCAGTTTATATTGGAGAAGACAACACATATATGTCAGAAGATACAGTATTAGTATGCAGAAAATAATGTAATGCAGTATAAATAATTATGACAAGCACTTTAAAGTTTACACAGTTCTTTGCATAGGCTAAATTTATAGGCAACCTTAGAGGAGATGGTACTAACTATTGGGAGGACCAGAAAAGGCTCTCTGGAACAAATAGCATTTGAGTTGAACCTCCAAGAAGGGCAGAGGTCCTAAAAATCAGAGGGTGAGAATTCCAGCCCTAGGGAATAGTCTATGCAAAGACATGGATGTCAGAAGTGGAATGTGCTGTGCAAGAGTAGCAACTGTGGCTGGATTGTAGTGTACATGGAGGTGGAACAGAAGGTAAGAAGGCATTTTTGGGTGCCCCCCCAAAAAGGAGGATTATCATATTTGGTAGGGAGCCACTAATGATAGAGATGGGAAGGGATGACTGCCTTTGACAGCAGAGTGGAGAATAAAGTGAAGAAAGGAAGACAAGGTATAGGACTAATAACTGTTAAGCATGATAGGATCAAGAAAGATAGTTAAGAATGGGGCATACAAGAGCATATCTATAAATACCTATAAGTGGTAGGAAAGGAGCCAATAGACAGGGAAAAAAAACAAATGAATTAGTGTATATAGGAATGAAGAGGGGACAATCTGCTGGAGAGGATGAGATCAAGGGTACATGTAAAGGGGTTGGCTTTGGCAAGCAGAAGATCAACCTTGTCATCAGAAACAGGAATGAAGGGATATTGGAGAATGAAGTCAGAGGAAAGAAGATGGCACTTTTGTTGAATGGCCTCCATTTTTTTTCTGTAAAGGATGCAATGAAGTCTTTAGCAAAGTCAGCAAGTATGGGAGTCTTGAGGAGAGAAGAAAAGGTTTGAAACATCTACCTAGGTGAGTGGTATAGAGGATCACTTAGGAGGAATAGGATTATTCATCCTATACACTTGTGCCAAAGTGATTTTCCTTATGTACAGATCTGACCATGAAGTTCTGTTCATCTGACTCTGGTGGGTTCCTATTGCATCTAGGATCAAATGTAAATTCCTCCATTGGGCTTATAGAGCCCTATACAAACTATCCCCAACCTACCTTTCAAACCCCACTGGATGTCACTTCCCCTCTGCAATCCAGCCAAACCCTACCTTCTCTCTGTTCTTCACTAGTGGCACTCCATCTCCTGGCCAAACGCTATAGCTGGAATGACTTTCTTTCTTGCTTTTACCTTGGAGAGAACCACTCTTTAAGATGCAACTCAAGTGCCATCTTGGGCATAAAGACTTTCCTGATACCCACCTGCTACTGTTTTCTCTTCGAACTACCTTATATTTAACTACTTTGTATATACTGGTATTTATTCACTATGTATTTGTGTTGCATTTATTTTTATATGTCCTTGTCCCCTCCATTATAATGTAATGTGAGTAGGGGATGTATTTATATCCCAGCGCTGACATATAGGTGCTTACTAAGTGCTTACAGACTGATTGTGTGAGCTGTAAGGTAGCTCAGTTAAGATTAGCTATTGTATGTAGTGGAATGTACCAGACACTGATAAAAAGACAAAGAGGACATAATAAGATAGACAGTCCTTGTCTTCAGGGACCTTACCTTCTATGTAGAGAAGTCCCTACAAAGTAACCAGTAGGGGAGTTGAGAGAGTGAGTTCAGGAAAAGTCTTTGGGAGGCACTCAGTCACTATGTGCCAGGCACTGTGCTAAGCACCAGGGATGCAAAGAAAGTCAAAAGATAGTCATCTCTGCCCTTGAGGAAGTCACAATCTATTGGGGGCAACAACGAGCAAACAAATGGGTTTAAAAAAAAAAAAAAAGCTGTAGGAAGTAATCACCAGAGGAGAAGCCGTGAAAAGCACCACCAGGGATTGGGAAAGGCTTCCTGCAAAAGACTGGATTTTAGCTGGACCTTGATGGTGGCATCTGAGCTAACTCTGGAAGGAAAAGAGCTAGTTTCTTCATCTACAAAATAGAAATGATAGCTATAATTTAATTATTACCTAGCTCATAGAGTTGTCCTGAGGAAACACATTGTAATTATTGAAGCACTGTAGAAATGTGAGTCATTAATACAGATTTTATGTTAAAAACAAAAAAAAGTCTAATTACCACTTTGTTGTGTGTAGTAGTCCCATTATCTACCGTTCATTTAGAAATTCCTAATTTCCCTTCTTGCCTCCTTCCTTTTTTGGGGGACTGGGTCATTTTATCATTTACGTTTTATCAGTTCATTTTAGCTCTCCCAGCGCTAGCCTGGTTACTTTCCACCTATCTAAGCCTTTTGGTAATGGGGTTATTGTAGACATCTGATCAGCATAACCTGCTAACAACTCAGAATTCGGAGCTCAAGAAAACCACCAGCCCTCAGCCTCTCAGGTAGCAGGAATTTACAGGCATGTTCGATCATACCCAACATTTTAAAATATCTTAGACTTCAAGTATTTTAGCACACAAACCTCCCTGTTTAAGGTCCTGTCTCAATATTGCTTTCAGGAGAATGACATATCTTAACATTGGGGGCTAAGAGATATGTGTAAAGTACTGAAAAAGATTCCTCTCTTCCTTTCCTTCTCTGTGTGCTCAGAGTTGACCCTGTGACAGAGCACAGTAGCACTAGCCCCAAAGCATGAAACCCAGTAGGAGTGTTCATCAGAGTTGGAGAATATCATGGATGACCAGGGTGATTATTTAAAAAAAAAAAAAAGACTAGCATATAGCACATGAAATGCCTTTTGGAGAAAGTAACATCCAAGTTTTGAATTTTCATTAAGACTAGAAATGTTGCATATTTAAATTGACTTGACCATGAAGCAGTTTCAAAGGTAGATGGCATCACATGCTATTCCCAAGACATCTTCTTTCTCCTCATCTCAATGAAAGAAAGCCAGAGGACATTACTTACCTTTACCCTCCTCTCTTGACCTCCTCATCTCTCCTAATTCTGGTTCTTGACATACCTGCTCATCATAGAACTTTCCCTCCAAAACCCTGGATTCTTCTCTTGCCTTGTGGTCCAGGATATTCCTTTCTCACCCATAAGCATTTGTCTTCAAGCTTCTTGATTCAAAATTGTACTTCCTCTGACGGGAGCTTGGAGCCCAGTTCCCCGTCTCAGCCCCTACCTGTGCTTTTCCTCCCAGGCTGTCACGTACATCCCAACTGCCATTCCCAAGCAGCAGGTTCCAGCTTCCCATTTCTAACTGCCAGCCTGTTTCAAGCATCCTGTTTCTGAAGGGTCCTAGAATCTTACACAGCCTTCTGGTTCTAATATTTCATCCTCCAGTTAAAGGGCCCCTCCCCAAATTAATAAAGAAATAAATCCACTGCTTGCCAGAAAATTAGGTTGTATGATTGTTTTCCGGCAGCTTGTTTTCTGGTGTCAGAGTCTAGTCAAGTCTATGGAAACCTTCTACTACTTCTGCTAGTGTATTCTCCTTTGCTGCTCTTGAGTTAAATTTCATCCAGGTGATGAAGGAACTTCCACTCTGTCCCTTTATATATTTAAATGTACTTAGGGGTTTTTCCTAACTCTGTCATGGGATGAGCAGTTGCTCCCAAATGAATGAATTTGTGCTGGCCCTCATTTCACCATACTAGGAAACTGATTCCTCCGTTCCTGTGTAAGAAAAGACATCTGCAGAGCTATACTCACAATTGCATTGTCATGATTAAGTTAGATATAAGAGAGGATTTGCCAGTAGTAAAAGCTGTAAAACACTTAATTGAGTAACTAACAGGTGGAAAGATGCACTCTGGCTAGACTGTGTGAGGTGGACAGCCTGAGGACCAGTGATGAAGCATTTTACCCGTCTCTGCCCACAGAGGTGATGGACTCAGGCAGCAGAATGAGACATAGATTATTTTGGCTACGACTGATACAGGAATTCATTTTGCTTGGCAATATGTATTTGTTACAAGGGTTTGGATACTTCTTTTTTTTCCTTTTTCAGTGGGGGAGAGGGTTAGCGATGAGAGGGTTAAAAAATAGATTTTTTTCATTGAAAAAATTCAAATGAAAAAATTTTGATAGAATTAAAATATAACTGTTAGAATTTTAAAATTGTTTAAAAAGTTGTTTGGGGTGGGGTGGAGACCAACAGAAGGGAAGGCAGATTAGGGGAGGTGCTAGACAAGTAAAACACTGGTGAGAGGGAAAGGGAGAAAGGAAAGGACTACCAGGAGGAAAAAGTGAGTTACAGGCATTGTGAAATGTAAAATAGATAATTTTGATTATATTAAAAAGCTTTTGTATAAACAAAACCAGTGCAACCAAGATTTGAAGGAAAGCAGAAAGCTGGGAAACAATCTTTATGGCAAGTGTGTGGTAAAGACCTCGTTTCTCAGATTTATAAGAATACGAGCCATTTCCCCAGTTGATAAATGGTAAAAGGATACAAACAGGCAGTTTTCAAATGAAATCCAAGCTATCTACAGGCATCCAAAAAAGTGCTCTAAATAATTTTTGTTTAGGGAAATTAAAACAACTCTGAGGTAGCACTTCCTATCTGTTAGATTGGCTAATATGACAAAAAAGGAAAATAATAAATGTTGGAGAGAATGTGGAAATTGGGACACTTATGCATTGTTGGTGGAGCTATAAACTGATCTCTGGAGAACAATTTGAGACTATGCCTAAAGGGCAGCCAAACTGCACACATACCCTTTGATCCAGCAAAATCACTCCTAGGTCTGTAATCCAAACAGGTCATAAAGAAGGGGAAAGGACCTACATGTACAAAAATGTCCATAACAGGCCATTTCATGGTGACAAAAAAAATAGTAATTGAAGGGATGCTTGTCAATTGGAATGGCTGAACAAATGTAATAGAATAATGTTGTGCAATAAGAAATGATGAAGACGCAGATTTCAGAACAACCTGGAAAGACTTGTACAAACTGATGCAAATGAAATGAGCGGAACCAGGAAAACACTGCACATGGTATCATCAACACTGTGTGAGGATCAGCTGAGTGACTCAGCTCTTCTCAGCAACATAGTGGTCCAAGACAAGTACAAAGGACTTTGGAAGAGCAATGCTGTCCACATCCAGATAAAAAATTGGTGGTCTCTGAGTGGAGATCAAAGCATATTTTTTCACTTTTTTCTTTTTCATTTTTTTTCCTTTTCTGTTTCTTTCACAACTGTGACTAATAAGGAAATATGTTTTACATGATAGCACATATATAACATCAAATTGTCTACCATTTTCAGAATGGGGGAGGGAAGTGAGTGAGAAAAATGTGAAACAGAATCTTTTAAAATGAATGCTAAAAGTCTTGAAAAAACAGTATTTTGAAAAATAAAAGAAAAAGGAAAAAAAAGGTTGTTCAGCCTGCCTGGTGTCATGGATCTGCACACAACCTTTCAACTTTATATTTTTCTAATCTTGTGAGTTAAGAAAGAGAGAGAACATGTACAAGAATGGTCCAAAATGAGATGTTGAGGTTCTTGTTTGAGGAGATGCCCGGGATGAGGTGGCAGAGTGTCACAGAGAGACTTGTGATTCTAAGGAAGACCTTTCAGGCTCTGGCTTTGCTGCCAGTGATCTATGGGGGTCACTCTGGGTACCCCTCTGAAAAAAGAATATACGTATTAATTAGGCAGAAGGCACTTTGTAAGTGGTCAATCTGTTTATAGACATGAGCTATTAATATATGTGATATGTTATAATGTAATGCAATAATAATGTAAGGGGGCCAGAGGCCCTGTTGGAATGGCAGAGATACCAGCAGAGGATTCATTAGTGATGCCCAACCTGCGGTGTTTTATCACCTTCTTGAGGCTTAACAGAACTTCAAGATAATTTTTTTTATGACATATCAATGAAGAGGATTGTGTGTTTATCCTGAGCCTCAGAAAACATAGACCAAATAAAAATGATCACTATCTCCAAAATAATGTTTTCATCACCTAGATACTCAGATTCATGATTCCCCTTCCTCCAGTAGCACAGATCAAAACTCTTGTCCTTGCCTTTTCATCCTGCGTGATTTTCTTCTGTCTCTGCATAAATTCTCCATTGGCAACTCCTCCAAATTGCCCTCAGTTATGTTTCTGCTTCAGGAGTAAGGCATAGTCCTTAGCCCTGTCCTCTGACTATAGGACCTTCATTCCTAGTCTTGTGTGTCTGTGATGATTTTATATTCTTATTAAGTCTTAAAATAGAAATCCTTCCATTTTTATTTTCTATTCTTCTGTTTTAGAGACAGCATGTTTGCCAGTCCTCTTGAAATGAGTTGTTGATCTGAGCCATAAGTTGCCTGGTACAAACAAAAATAACTTCATGAAGGAGTCATTATTCTCTGGCTTTTTTTCTCAGTCTTCATGCTAGTCTAGACTGTACTTTGATACAATGTAGTTGAATATTGGACCTTGGTCAGAGAAAGATGTTTCATCTGTTAAATTAAAACTGTTACCATTTTTGCTGTGGTTGTTACTAGGAATATAAATTAAATACTTAATTGGTATGATTGCAAGCTAGTAGTCTTAAGACAATTTGCAGAAAATAGCTGCAAATGAATTTGAAATTGATTTTAAAGCCAGTGTTGGAAATAGCATTCTTAAAAGTCCAGACATTTTGAATTGAGCCCTAGCAGCCATCCTGGCCACCAGATGGCTTCCAAAAATGCTATTTTTATGGGATGTGTCTCTAAAAATACTGGAAAATATATTAAAAATTGTAATGCATCAAATCTCACTGCAAACCACCAATTTATTTTCTATAACTCAGTGCTTAGATTTGTTCCAAAATGAAGGTTTAAGGGGGCAGAGTAGAATGACTCACATACTCTAGCTCTTCCCCCACAGCCCATAAAATACCTGTAAAGAAAGACTCTCAACAAATTCTAGAGCAGCAGAAACCACAGAACGATGGAGTGGAGGAGATTTCCAACCCACGGTGACCTGGAAGGTCAAGGGGAAAGAGCAGAATGCAGCCCAGCCTTGAGCAGCCCTGGGGGTGGGGGGGGCAGGGGCAGCAGTGAGGTCTGTTGTTCCATTGTTGGAGCCTCAGCTTGAAGTCCCTGGGGGAATAGACCAGCTGATCTGAACCTCAGCCCTGAATGATGACCCTGCCCCTGCCTAAAGCCCCTGGAGGCACTGAGTAGCTGACTTGAATCTCAGCCATGAGCCAGCCTGGGAAGTAAACTCCTCTCCCTTTATTGTGCCACCTTGGAGGAACTGAGAATTTACAGGTCCCCAGAGTATACCCTACTCTTGACAAAGGACCCAAAAGTCAAGTAACTGGTTGGGAAAGTGCACAAAAAAGGGGAAAAAAAATAAGACTATAGAAGTTTACTTTCTTGGTGAACAGGTATTTTCTTCCATCCTTTCTGATGAGGAGGAACAATGCATACCATCAGGGGAAGGCATAAAAGTCAAGGCTTCTGCATCCAAAACCTTCAAAATAAATATGTAATGGTCTCAGGCCATGGAAGAGCTCAAAAAGGATTTTGAAAATCAAGTAAGAGAGGTAGAGAAAAAATTAGGAAGAGAAATGAGAGCAATGCAAGAAAATCATGAAAATCAAGTCAACAGCTTGCTAAAAGAGACCCAAAAAAATACTGAAGAAAATAACACCTTTAATAATAGACCAATTCATTTGGCAAAAGAGGTCCAAAAAGCCAATGAGGAGAAGAATGCTTTAAAAAGCAGAATTAGCCAAATGGAAAAGGAGGTTCAAAAGCTCACTGAAGAAAATAGTTCTTTAAAAATTAGAATGGAACAGATGGAAGCTAATGACTTTATGAGAACTAAGAAATTACAAAACAAAACCAAAAGAATGAAAAAATGGAAGATAATGTGAAATATCTCATTGGAAAAACAACTGACCTAGAAAATAGATCCAGGAGAGAAAATTTAAAAATTATTTGGCTACATGAAAGCCATGATCCAAAAAGGAGCCTAGACATCATCTTTCATGAAATTATCAAGGAAAACTGACCTGATAGTCTAGAACCAGAGGGCAAAATAAATATGGAAAGAATCCACCAATCACCTCCTGAAAGAAATCCAAAAACAGAAACTCCTAGGAATATTGTAGCCAAATTCCAGAGTTCCCAGGTCAAGGAGAAAATATTGCAAGCAGCCAGGAAGAAACAATTTGAATATTGTGGAAATACAATCTGGCTAACACAAGATCTAGCAGCTTCTACATTAAGGGATCTAAGGGCTTGGAATATGATATTCCAGAGGTCAAAGGAGCTAGGATTAAAACCAAGAATCACCTACCCAGGAAAACTGAGTATAATACTTCAGGGGAAAAAAATGGTCTTTCAATGAAAGAGAGAACTTCCAAGCATTCTTGATGAAAAGACCAGAGCTGAAAAGAAAATTTGACTTTCAAACACAATGATCAAGAGAAGCATGAAAAGGTAAACAGGAAGGAGAAATCACAAAGGACTTTCTAAATTTGAACTACTTAAATTCCTACATGGAAAGATAATATTTGTAACTCTTGAAACTTTTCTCAGTATCTGGGTAGTTGGAGGGATTATGCACACACACACACACACACACACACACACACACACACACACAGCACAGGGTGAGTTGAATAGGAAGGGATCATATCTAAAAACATAAAATTAAGAGGTGAGAGAGGAATATATTAGGAGGAGAAAGGGAGAAGTGGAATGGGGCAAATTATCTCTCATAGAAGAAGCAAGAAGAAGCTTTTCCAAGGGAGGGGAAAAGGGGGAAGGTGAGAGGGAAAAAGTGAAGCTTACTCTCATCACATTTGGCTGAAGGAAGGAATAACATGCACGCTCAATTTGGTATGAAATCTTACACTGCAGGAAACTAGGGGAGAAGGAGATAAGTGGGGTGGGGGGATGATGGAAGGAAGGGAAATGAGAGGAGGGAGCAATTAGAAGTCAATACTCTTGGGGAGGGACAAGGTTCAAAGAGAGAATAGAAGAAATGGGAGCTAGGGTAGGATGGAGGGAAATATAGTTAGTCTTACACACCATGACTATTATGGAAGTCATTTGCAAAACTACATATATAGCTTGTATTGAATTGCTTGCCGTCTCAGTGGGGATGGGTGGGGAGGAAGGAAAGAAGAGAAGTTGGAACTCAAAGTTTTAGGAACGAATGTTGAGGATTGTTTTTGCGTACCACCGGGAAATAAAAAATACAAATAATGGGGTATAGAAATTTATCTTGCCCTACAGGACAAGAGAGAAGATGGAGAGAAGGGAGGGGAGAGATGTTAAAAGGGAGGGCTCATTGGTGGCAGGGTCGATCAGAATGCAAGGCATTTGGGGGGGAGGGGGGCGGGGAGAGATGGTGAGAAAATTTGGAACTCAAAATTTTGTGGAAATGAATGTTGAAAACTTAAATGAAAAAAAAGAAAGAAAAAAAGGAAAAAAACCAAAATGACGGTTGAAGTACAAATGTACTTGCTGGTAAATAACTTCTCCAGGGATTCTGAGAGGTGGAGGTGAGAAGGGAGGGCAAAGGTACAGAGATGGGAGATGAAACATAGTATGTAAGGAACAGCAAGGAGGTCAGTA
Organism: Notamacropus eugenii; assembly: GCF_028372415.1. Classification (NCBI taxonomy): domain Eukaryota; kingdom Metazoa; phylum Chordata; class Mammalia; order Diprotodontia; family Macropodidae; genus Notamacropus; species Notamacropus eugenii. The sequence goes on along the minus strand of NC_092877.1, from coordinate 35,931,535 downwards.
TGGCTGGGCTGTGGAGAAGAATAACATGTAAGAAGCCTGGAAAGATAGGAATGGGCCACGTTGTAAAGAGCTTTAAATGCCAAATAGAGTTTACATTTAATTCTAGAGATAATAAGGAGCCTCTGGTGTTCATGGAAGGCAGCTGCAATAGTCCCAGGTGTAAGGTGACAAGGGCTTGTACTAGAGGAGCACCTGAGTAGGTAGAAGGGGGCTTCCACTAGCTGAGTTCTGGAGAAAGACTACGCAAGAGTTGGCAACTGATAAATGTGGGGCGAGGGTGTAGAATGGCACTAAGGTTGCCTGGTCGGACCCAGTTGGATGGATGAACGGATGGACGGACGGACAGATAGATAAGATAGACTGATCCAATAGATGAGAATAAAGTAAAATGGAGTAATTTCAAAGAATTGATTCAAGGTACTGTTCAGAAAAGGTAAAGGTCACTTTTGGCCTGAGGTGAGAAAGTGCGCTGTCAGGAACAAGGATGACTTAAGAAGGAAGCATCAGATGTGAGCCTTGAAAGACGGTAGAGCTTGAGCAGGATAGATGGGAGAAAGACATTTTGATTGTGGGAACCATATTCCCTTCCTTTACCTAAAAAAAGTGTTTAGTAGTTTCTAATTTTATTAAAAGATCCAGTGCTAGGCCTAGAATCAGGAAGACCCAAGTTCAAATCCAGTCTCAGACACTTACTACCTGTGTGACCCTGGGCCAGTCACTTACTTCTATTTGTCCCAGTTTCTTCGTCTGCAAAATGAGCTAGAAGAAAATGCAAATCAGTCTAGTATCTTTGCCTAGAAAACCCCACACAGAGGTGGGATCACAGAGATTCAGACACAACTGAACAGTGGTTATATTAAAATAAGTAGCTTATACTTGGTAAATATTCTTTGTTTACTGTATTTTTTTAAAGTTTTATTCATGGTTTGGTATCAGTCATTTCCAGACACAAGTCTCCACCCCTGGCATAGAACTCTTCCAGTAACAAAGAAAAATAAAGCAAAACTAACCAGCACAATGACCACATTGACATGAATGCAGTTTGCATTCTGTACCTGTTGTCCCCCTCCTTTCTCCTGAAAGTATATCAAGGTGTGATTCATTATCTGTCCTTTGAGACTGAATGAGGTCATTGCAATTACTTAATTTAGTTTAGTTTTTTTTCCCATTTATATTATAGTAATCACTCTATTATCCTTCTGGTTCATTAGTTCATAGTTCATAGGACTGCAGCATCCCACGGTCCTCCCCTACAGGACTTCTCATATTTCTTTAAGTTCGTCTGTGGTTTCCTACAGTCTTTACTCCTATAAGCTTTACTGGATGCTTGTTCCATGCGAAACACTGTTAGGTACTGTGGATGTAGAAACCAAAATGAAACCACCCCTACCTTCGAGAAGCTTTGATTGCATCATGAAGACACGGTATAATATGTATTACACAGTAAATGCAAGCTAATGTATGTGGAGGGGGAGTGCTAGAAGTTGGAGGAAAGAGGATTAGGGAAGGCTTCATGTAGATGGTGGAACTTGAGGTGAACTTGGAAGAAAACTAGTTTTAAATGGCAGAGGTGAGAGAGAGGGAGTTCATTCCAAGGATGAAGGATAGATGGTCAATGAAAAGGTAGGACATGGAGTGTCACCTGTGAGGAAGAGTAGCGAAGCCAGGTCGGTAGGACTGGAGAATTCATGAAAGGGAGTTAAAGTGATAACCCTGAAAATGTAAAGTGGGACCAGGTTGTGAAGAGCTTTGAATACTAAACAGAGGAGTTTGTATTTGACCCTGGAAGTGAAAAGAGCCACTGAAGTATATGGGCACCCTCTGTAGTGGGTGGTTTGGAGCTGAGGGAGACTTGATGATAGAGAAAGGGGCTATGGAGGCTGACCTAATGGGTTCAAGCATCCAAGACGAGCCAGGCCATGGGGGGATGGTGCCATTAACAGAAATATGGAAATTTGGAAGTTTAGGGGGAAGGTTCTGTTTTTGACCATTACATTCATCATCATCGTTGTTACTGTAATTATTGTTTACCATGATCCCTTCTCCAGTTCTGGAGCTGCTGTAGCAGTGAGGAGCAGTGGAAAAGGTGGTTAGGGCTGCCCAGCTCATGCTCTCTTCTGCCTTCACAAATGGCTGGGGCCAGGCACTCTGCCTCCCCTCAGACCCTTCAGGCCCTAAGTGAGCCAGGAGTGCCATCTTTTTGGCCAAAGACCAGGGAAGCTTTTGGGGAACTTAATACCAGGGTGAATCCAACCATGGGACGAGACTGGTGAGGAAGATTTGGGGGGAAAGTTCTTGGGATCTCCTCAAGTCATGCTATAGGAGAGGCTTCTGAAGACTCAGCCCTGACTTGCCAGCCTAGTGAGTGTGAAAGGGAAGATGAAAATCTCTATAGATCTGTTGTGTTTAGAATATTATTTACAAGATCACTGGGTTTTGTTTGAGTGCTCCAAAAGAATGTGACCTGGGATTTGGGGCTCATCCGCGTAGCTTTGCATATTAAGCGAAATTGTGGGTGAGGTAAGAATCTTTTTAGACTTGATCGTTTTTCTCTTTACCTACATGTGTTAGTGTATATACTTTCCTCTTGCTCTTCTTTTGGTTCTAAGGTGACTCTTTTTATTTCAGAGTAAACCATGTTACTAGCCCAGATAAATCGAGATTCTCAGGGAATGACTGAGTTTCCTGGAGGGGGAATGGAGGCTCAGCACGTCACCCTCTGTCTGACAGAGGCAGTAACTGTGGCAGGTGAGTAATCTTGTGTTTAACATCTAATGCAGCTCAGTAACACAGACAGTACCAAACAGAAACAGAGACCTGGGGCAAAGAGATTGGCAGTTTGATCAGCAAAGTGCAGAAAAAGAATATGGAGACCTGAACACATTTCCAGATATAGTGAGGGGAGGGGGGGAGAGGGAAGGGAGATACTACTTATTCCAAAATAGTTGTTTAAAATGTTACACACCTAGTCCTCAGGACATCGGCGTTGCAGTGTGTTCTATGAGGTCCCCCGATGGTTAGAGTTTTTAGCCATGTCATTGCAAGTTGTTTATGGGAGTTCTCCCCTGACTCTGTTGAGAGATAATTCTCTAAGTGGATGAAGATTGCAGAACACAATTTCTGCCCGGTCCTTAAATGAGAGCCATTGTTATCTACTTAGAGGAGTACAACTCAATGTATCCTCAAATTTCAGAGCAAACTTAAGCCTTTCAGAGCAACTCTCCCTGGTTCCCAGGTGTCCCAGGAAGCTTCCCAGAGCTCTGCCCACTGTAATAAAACAGTGAATGGAGCTCAAGAGCTTGTGGTCTGAGCCATTTATTTTTTGTGTCCTTGGTGAGGTCTATAGACCCAGTTCCCCTGGTGTTCTCCAAATGAAATAACTGGATGCTGTTGGTTGTTTTTTTTTAATTTTAAATTTTTTCTCAATTACATGTAAAAACCAATTTTTAACATTTATTTTTTATAATTATTGAGTTCCATATTCTCTCCCTCACCCCTTTTTAAGAAGGCAAGCACTTTGATGTAGATGTTGTTTTTCATAGATGGTGACAATTTGGAGAACATGGAAGGTGTCAGCTTGCAAGCGGTGACCCTGGCAGATGGCTCCACAGCTTACATCCAGCACAATTCCAAAGGTAGGGGCAGCCTCTCACTGAGGGGCTAGCTCTGCAGGTTGGCCTCCATCAGGGGGCACTACCGGGCTTCTAGTTTCGTTGCCCTTTTGGTGGCAGCTTGATTTCGAATACTGCTTCAGATACTCACTAGCTGCGTGGTGCTGGACAAAGCATTTAACCCCTGTCTGCCTCGGCTTTCACATCTGGAAAATATGTACAATAACACCACCTACCTTAAGGGGTGATTTTTTTTTGCAGATCAAATGTAATAATGTGTAACGTACTTTACAAATCTTTAATTGCCATACAAACATTAGCTTTGTATTGTTGCCATTAATGTTGTTATTATTAATGTTTTCATGACACATCTCTTGCTCCCCAGTGGTACTGCATAGCATATGCATGGAAGTGGATTAAAAATAAATTTTGTTTTGAAAAAAGTTGTTACAACTTGAAGACATGCTGGGATATCAAAACACCAGGTTTCAGGAACTCTTTGCCATCCAGACATTTATGAGGGGGTAAGGCAGGGTAATCTCTAAGGTTCCTCTCAACCGCCAAGGTCCTGGGTATCTCTTGGATAAGATTATGCCTAAGAATATGACAGATAAACTTGAGCATAAAAATATGTGCAATTTGCCAATGTCTGGTTTTTATGGTACTGAAGACTAAAGATGATGTCTGTTTTGTGCCTCCTGAATCATGAGAGCCCAGTCTCCCACAAATCCTCCAGATCCTAGTGAGTATTCATAGAAATTCACCTAGGGAAGCTTGTCCCCTCTGTTATGTATGGGTTGATAGAAGGCCTTCAGTATTCCTGTAGCCCCAATGGGGTCACGGGGGACTGGCCCTTTCCAGCCCAGTGATTCCTGCCTCTGAAGGCCTGTTGGAGCAGAAGAAAGTTAGCAGAGGAAAGGTTTGTTCCTTCCCACTTTTCCACAGAGTGCATCCCTTTTTTAAAAATTTCATTTATTTCAATAAACAGAAATCCCCTTCTCTCCTTCCCATATACTCCCCCTATGTAAGTGAACCCCTTGAGCAGAAAACAAACAAACCAAAAGTCTTGTAACAAACAGCGTCGTCGAGCAAAGCAGATCAGTGCATTGACTGCATCCTCTGGCCTCTCATTCGCACTCCCACCAAATACGTTGTGGACTGCCTTGGAACTCGGGAGAGAAGAAAGGTGTGGTCATATAAACTGAGTGTGCATTTGTGTATTGGTGCCTGAATCTTGTGTTTCAGATGGAAAACTCATGGATGGCCAGGTCATTCAACTAGAGGACGGTTCTGCAGCCTATGTCCAACATCTTCCCATACCTAAAAGCAGTAAGTATTTAAAAAACAGTCATGGCCTTCTCCTGATGGTCAGATTACGCTTCTCGGCCTTCTCCTACCACTCCTGCATGAGCCAACGTCACCCTGTCCTTGTTGTTAACAAAACGAATAGGCGAGAGATATCACTGCACGTTGGGCAACCCCAGATCGAGGCCTCCCTCATTTCTGATTGAATAAAATAGATGGTGCTTCATGACCCTGGAGAGAAAGTGAACAGTTGTCCTAAAAATGTTTTATCCAAAAAAGGCTTAGATATTTGTCTGTTTTGGAGGGTTCTATCACTTATCCCCAGAAGGCTTTTCAGTAATTATGTCATGATGCCAATTGGCTTTAATTACTTCACCCTGGCATTTACAATTTAAATATGAAAGAGCTTGCAAGTAGAATATGTTATTTGTTCAGGTTTTTAATGCCCAGTGGTATGCTTTTCTCAAAAAGATTGTCAGAATGGGAAAATTGAAAGCTAAGTTTAAATATTTCTTCTGGAGCAGGGGACAGTTTGCGTCTAGAAGATGGCCAGGCAGTTCAGTTGGAAGATGGAACCACGGCTTTTATTCATCATACCTCCAAAGGTAAAATAGTTTGGGGAACATGTGGGATACAAGTAAAGGAGAAGGGGAGACTTGGGATGTATTTAATATTTGAGTGAATTATTTGAAGGGCTGTCATATTGAAGGAGGCCAGCTTATTCTGCGCATCTGCAGAGTGTGGGCCTTGGAAATGGACAGGTTTCCATTCAGTGTAAGGAAGAGCTTTTTATCAGTCAGAGCTTTTCAGCAGTGGAATGGGCTTTTATGATCTCTAAAAGTATGCAAGCAGAGGCTGAATGTGAAGTGTCTGAAAAGACAGGTTGGGACTCGATGTTGGTGGCTCAGAGTGAGGCGTTTGTGTTTTATCTTTATAAGTAATATATGTGGGGATTCTTATCTCCAACCAAGAACTTGGCCCCTGCCTCAAGAAGCTTATATTCTACTGAAGAGAATTTTAAGAGAAAGAGAAGGCAGTAACATCTCGGGCTCAGGAATGCTTCCCATAGTTTGGGGCACCTGAGTTAAGTTTTGAAGAAAGCTAAGAATTCCAGGGGTTGTTGGTAAGGAAGGATCTTCCAGGCATGGGGCACAGTGTGCTCAAAGGTGAGCTCCTAGAAGAGATGGGAGGAGACAAAATGCTGAATTCAGAGAAGAGCAGGTAGTAGGTGGCATAGCTGGCCTTCAGAGTGTAGGAAAGGTCATCTGGTGATGGTGAAAGACTTTCAGTGCCAACCTAAGGGGTGTGCTCTTTATCTTAGAAGCATAATGGGAGGTTTTGAGCACAGAACATGAGCCTTGGCAGAGTTATTTTGGCATCAATGTGGCTTTTAAAGCATTTATTTGTCAATTAAATTTAAGAAATGTTCATTAGTTACTCCATGCAGGGCATGTGCTTAGCACTGGCTATACAAAAGAGAGAAACCTTCTAGCTCCTGCCATCAAGTAGCTTACCATCTGGTGACGTTAGTTTGTATCATAATTCCTTGTGTTCGTATGGGACCCTCTATTGGACTATAAGCACATTGGGCTCATCGTTTCATACTCCAGAATGCTCAAGCCAGTGCTATACACATAGTAGGTGCTCAGCAGACAGGATTTCGGTTAGAAGAGCCTTAGTGGCCATTTATTTACTTCTTCTCAACAAATCCCTACTCAAAAGCAATCCCCGCTACAACATAGCTCACAAGGCCATCCACCTTTTGCTTGAAGACCTCCAAAGAGGAGAAACCAACCACCTCTTAAGGCTTCCGAATGAATGCCTTTAGGGTTGCTCTAATTGGTAAGGATTATTTTTTTTTAATATCAAGTTCAGTTTGTCTAGTTGTATATTCCTCCCATTGTTCCTCATTGTGACCTCTGGAGCCAAAGAGAACAAGCCTGGTCCCGCTTTAGACATAAAAACCTTTCAGAGGACAGTTATCCTGTCTCTGAGCCTTCTCCAGGCCGAACATCCCCAGGTCTTTCATCCACTTCTTATATGCCTGAGGGGAGGCCTTTCATTCTTCTGGCTGCCCTGGACATGCTCCAAGTTATCAGTGTCCTTCCAAGACTGTGGTCCCCAGTTCCTAAGCATAACACTCTCTATACGGCCTGATTTGGGCAGAGTACAGGGGCCTTCTTACCTTTTTGCTCATTGAATGAACTAATGAATGGGTTGGAATTAAAGTTGCCATGTGCCTTTTTCAAGATAGAAATTGCAACTTGAAAAATAGCTTGATTTTTTCACTTGATCATTTTTGCCTCTACCCTTGCCTCTTAACTCTGGAAGGTCACTTAGATACTGTGTAATCCCAAAGAACAGCTGAAGTTATTTGTGCCTGTGCTAGAAGAGTTAAATAATGTTAGTAAGATTTGCTTAATTACAGGTAGAAAGAAGGTCAACAGCTAATGTGTGAGTGTGTGTGTGTATGTGTGTGTGTGTGTGTGTGTGTGTGTGTGTGTGTGTGTGTGTGTGTGTGTGTGTGTGTGTGTTCTTTTAATGGTAAAGGCTAGGTCCTCTCCGTGTTATTGTGACCTGCGTGTTCACATTCCATCGTTATCTTGCATCTTTCTAAGCTGCAGTGGTTACTATTTATTGTTTGCCAGATTCTTGTCATCTCTTGTAACCGTATTTAATCTTGTATCTCAGACAGCTATGACCAGAGTGCACTACAGGCCGTCCAGTTGGAGGACGGCACCACTGCCTATATTCACCACACTGTACAGGTTCCCCAGTCTGACACCATCTTGGCTATTCAGTCAGATGGTACCGTGGCGGGCCTGCACACAGGGGATGCCACCATTGACCCTGATACCATAAGTGCTTTGGAACAGTATGCTGCAAAGGTATGAGATTCATTTGGATTGTGGGGGCTGAGCCATCAGCTCCATCACAGTAGCCTGAATTAGCCCCACTGAGTAATTCCTGCACCCCTAAAAAGAGATTTCTTTGAAAAGAAAAAAGTAGCATTCACTGAAAAATAACACAGATTTCTAAGCTGCACTCTGGTATTACACAAGCCATATTTGGGGGAAGATGTAATCTGTGCCAAGACTAGTATATTAAGAAAACTTCCTGTCTCCCTTTTCAGGGTTTTTTGTGTTCCTTTGTGCTTTTTAGTTTTCTAAATAAGAACCTACCTCCACAAACCAGGTCTGTGCTCCCTTTTCAGCTTTATCTTGCTTCCCACCCCTCTCCTCACTCTATGTGTTAGCCAAACAAGCCTCCAAACATACTCAGGACTTTACAGCTGGGGGGCCTGGGTTCACACTGTGCCCTGTACCTGGAGAACCCTCCTTCACCACCTTCATCCAATGAATTCCTGTTTATTCAAATCCAAATCATGCGCTGCCTCAAGAAAAATTTATGTCTCCTCAGGCTTCAAATAGTGCTCTTGTTTTGTACTTCTCTATCATCCACTTACCTCTCTTTTGTAACTCTTTCATTCACTTGCTGGGAATGGGCACTGTCACTCTGGCAGTATTTTTCCCCCTACTGCTGGCCTGTAAGCTTCCTGAGGATCTGGGTTCAGATCCCAGTTCTGATTTTTAACATTTGTGTGACCTTAGGATCTTTGGCCTATGACCATGTGACTGAGTATGATATCGGCTTGTTGCTCTCCAGAGTTTAGTGCTCTGCACATCATAGATATTTAATAAGCATTTATTATATTTAACTGTTTACATTAAAAATCAATGTCCAAGAGACATCACTTCTAGTGTGAATTTGAGAATGATTGGGAAGGTAAGCAGCTGGGGTTACACAAACAGAGGGACACTTCAAATCCTCCCAGCAATCTCGTTTGGCCTTCCTTGGTGCCTCTGGACTGAAGTGATTTTTCCTCTTGGGCATTTAATATTATATTTTAATACTTTATATTTTGTTCATTTATGCCTGTTCCCATATAGCATAAGCTTTATAAGGTCAGGGATTGTTTTATTTTATCCTCGGATTTCACAAATCTCTCGGAACAGGACCCTGCATGTAGTAGGAGCTCAGTAAATACTTGTTTAATTTTGAAATAATGTGATTAGAACCCATAATGGATTATGAATCTTAAAGAAAAATGGAGCAGTGTATTCAGAGAGCGTACAAAATGTGCACCTTAGAAGTTGCCTTGTTTTCTGAATTAAAAGATCTCCTGTTTCCTTTCCTTTATTTCTAGGTGTCTATTGATGGAAGTGACAGTGTAACTGGTGCTGGCATAATCAGTGAAAATGAGCAGGAAAAGAAAATGCAGGTTTGGAAATTTGCAATGATCTTGGCTTGAGTTCATTTGACCTTTCTTGCCAATGTGCCCAGTTCTTCCTGCCCTGCCCAGCACTGTGAACAAGTGGTTTCTTTGTTCCTTCAAGGCTTTGGTGGGCTCTGTGAGTGCATGGCAAATGTCCGTGGTTGAATAGCAGAACCTGTAACTTTTAGACTGATGATCAACTTCCAGCCTGCCCTTACACCTTACAGGAGCCAGTCTGTGGCTGGACCCAGAAATCACGTTGAAGAAACTCCTAATTTCTTGGACCTTTTGTTTTTAGAGCAGATTTCCCCTTATTAATGACTTCTATGTTTGTCCGTTTTCTGTTTAGCATTATGTATCAGAGTTCAAACTCGAATGGCACACGTAACAAATTTATACATGGCCCAAAGCTGGAAAAAACCAGCTACACATCATATGGCTGAGTTAAAATTTTAAAACATTTAGACAGAGTCTGTAGAACATTGGGATAAATTAAATCAAACAAAATTTAATAGGTACAAATGTAAAGTTTTATGCTTGGGTTTAAAGAATCAGCCTCACAAGTACTAGATGATGGAAGCGTAGCTAGAAAGCAGTTTATTCTGAGAGTTTTAGTAGACTGAAGACCCTGATACTGGAGCTAAGAAATGTGGTTCTATCTTAGACTGCCATTAGAGAGACTTGGATCCACAGCTATGGGAGGAGGTATTTCTCTCCCCAATCAGACCACATTTGGAGCGTTGTTCTCAGTTTTGGACATTACATTTTTAAAAGGATGTTGATGAGTCAGAAAGTCTCCAGAACAAGGCAGCCGTTTTGGTGAAGGGCCTCCAATCCAATTCATGCCGGATGAAGGTCAGTCAGAGGAACTGGGAATATTTAGCCAGGGGAGAGAAGAGTTACAGGATCATGTAATGAATTGCATCTCTTCTGGTAATTCCAGGGACTTCTAAGGTAGGAGAGTTTAGACTTGTTCTCCCTTTGACCCAAAGAGCAGGGCCAGGAATAACCAGTAGAAGCTGCAGAGAAGCAAATTTATGCTTCCCAGAAGGCAAAAAACTCACTAGCAGTTAGAGCTATTTAAAAGTGAATTGGGCAGCTGGTCCCTCTCCCTGGAGATCTTCTAGCAAAGGCTGTTGGATATCTTCTGCAGCATATAATGTACAAGAAATGCTCATCCAGAGATAGACTGGGCTAGGACTATTTTGGGGATCTGTCCCTTCCCACTAAAATGTTGTGAATGTGTTGTACCACATTGGGCTCTTTGGTTTCAAGGCCTGGAATTTTTTTGTTGCTCCATCGTGTACAGAGAATACGGGTGTTGGTGGCTTTAGCCTTGATAAGAGAGAACAGATATTACAAAGCTCACTTTATCTCAGCCCCCTAAGATGTAGCCCCCATAAAGGTTATATGCTCAAAGTATTAGTTATAGGTCAGAGGGGAGGAATTTTTACAGTTATTTTTCCATTTTAAATTTCTTTTAAAGTAGGGGTCCATAATATAGCAGCGTGTAATTGAAACCAGTGATCATCAGCATTTTTGAAGCATGGGGGCTGTCAGCCATAGAAGTTTTCCAGAAGTAGGCCTTACCAGGATTGCCTGTTTTGTCCATGTTGATCCAAAAGTTTGGTTTGCCTAATTTGGCTTATAACATTAGAGAAGAGATGTAGTTTCTGTGAATGAGGACCTTGACTTTTCCCCTATGAATTAGAAATAGTTTACAGAATTGGGGTTGAACCAGAAGGCTTCTGAGTCTCCTTCCAGCTTTACATCTAGAAAAGGAAGAAAAAAGAAAGGAAAGAAACAAAAGGGAAAGAAAGTATTTGTTAGATACTTACTATGTGCCAGGTACTATGCTAAACTCTATGTGAGACAAAAATTTATACAGAGACAGTCCCAGGCTCCAAGTTGCTTATCTTCTAATAAAGGTAATACATATGGCCCTTGGTCCCCAGGAAGGGATTTTTGTTCTGAGAAAGGACAGGAAGGAAAAGGAATCTCCCTAGCCACTTATCTGGCCATCCTTGTGCCTGGCACCTCCAGGACCAACGGTAGAATTGTTGGCCAAGGAGTAGAGCAAAATCAGAGTGCAGGTGGATTGGATCCATCGCCTTCTCCTTCGTGTGGTGTTTTAACAAACTGGGCTAACTGGTGAAAGGCCGTAGAAGATAAACAACTGGGTCAGCTTCTGTCCCTGGCACGTGCTGGCCGCGTGATACCAAGCTAATCACTTAGTCTCTCAATGTGCCAAACAGCTCTGAGGCTGGAAGCAACAGATCAGCTGCCCGTGGGGGAGACCATTCCCTAAACTGATGAAATCATGCGTTCAGACGTCCCCCAAAATGTTAACATTAACTTTATGTATCAAGAGATGGAATCAGAATCTGAGGCTACTTTTCATTTTTTCCTTCAAAAATTGTCACTCCAACCATTCCTGTGACGTCTTTTCCTCCAGATTGTGTTACATGGACATGGGACGACAAGAATTGGTGCTAAATCACAACAAAGTGGGGAGAAGGCCTTTCGGTGTAACTATGATGGGTGTGGAAAACTCTACACGACAGCTCACCATCTTAAGGTGACCTTGCCCTTGGCTTTCAAACTCTTACTCTGAAATCCTTAGCCCTGGTGGCACTTCCCAGTGATCATCCACTGGCAGACCCCTCCCTTGTAACGATGTCCAGTTTCTATCCCTGTGCCCCCACTCCACCCTTCGTAGGTGGCCCCTTCTTGACCTGAGATGTTTCTGTCACAGACGGTCTGATGCCCTTCGGGGAGCTTCTCCCATTTTTGTGGCCATGGCCCAAGTGGTTTGTCCAGGTCCTCAGTTTATATGACTCGTATAGTTGCCCTAAATCCTTCCTATTTGTTGTGCCATAATTAAATCCAGCCATTCCATAACTGACAGGCACCTACTCTGTTTCCAGTTCTTGGCTACCTCAGAACAGTGCTGCTGCTGCTGCGTGTGTGTGCGCGTGTGTGTGTGCGTGCGTGTGTGTGTGCGTGTGTGTGTGCGTGCGTGTGCGTGTGCGCGTGTGCGTGTGTGCGCGTGTGTGTGCGTGTGTGTGTGTGCGTGTGTGTGTGCGTGTGCGTGTGTGCGTGCGTGTGTGTGTGTATGTGTGTGCGTGTGTGTGCGTGTGTGTGTGCGTGCGCGTGTGCGTGTGTGCGTGCGTGTGCGTGTGTGTGCGTGTGTATGTATACATGTGGGTAAAATAAAAACTAAAGGCACCTCGCTGCCATAATTCTTGTAGGTGCTCCTGTTGACAGACAGCATCTTGTAGTTCGCTTTTACTGCAGGAGACTTTGGGAATGATCATTCTGACCTTGCGTGGAGAGATCTTTCCCAAGTGCATGTGAAGTCTCTACCAGGGGATGAGTCTTTGTCAGCCACAGTAACTCATAGTGATCTGCAAAGGAAGAGAGGGCTTGTGGTCTCCACCAGTAGCGGAGAATCCCCCAGTAAAAAAAATCACTAGCTAGGTGGTATAGTGGATAGGACACCCCACCATGTAGGTGGGAAGACCCAAATTCAAACACTGCCTCAGACACTCACCATCTGTGGGACCCTGTTTGCCTTTGTTTCCTCCTCAGTAAAATGGGGATAACAATGACAACTACCCCTCAGGGTTGTTGTGAGGGCCAAATGAGGTAATCACTGTAAGACAGCGCAGTGCCTGGCACGTAGTATGCCCTATGCAAATGTTAGTCATTATTATTAATTTGATTATTTATGTTCCTACTCAGACCCTTCATTTGTCCCCTGTCACCCATCTCATAAAGACTAAACCCAAGGTCCTGCACGGTTTGGTGCTGGTCTTGCCCTAATCCTTTAGTGCTGTGACCCAACCAGACCTTTTGCCATCCCTGGATACACCATATGGCTTTCCCACCTCCTAGGTGTGATGCTGTTCTCAGTCTCTCGAAGCCCCAGGCCCTCCCTTCCTCTCCCCCAGTTCTCGGTCTGTTGAAGTGGCTCCTGTCCTTGAAGGCTGAGCTCTACAGCTTTGAGATTCCACAGGCAGCAGTGATCTCTTCCTCCTGTGTTCATCATGGTCACACCTTTCATGGAGCTGCCACATTCTTTCTTGTGTTATTTGTGACTAGGTCTTATCTTCCCCAAGTTTGTGAACTCCAGGATGGCGTCTTATCTGTATTTGCCCTTCCCCGGGGTCCCCAGGAGGCACTTCAAGGCTTCAGTGAAAAAATCAGTCTCTTCCCTCCAGAACTCCCATTGGTTTCATTCTTTTCTTATTAACCTTTTGCATTCGGTCATATATTAGACTTGTCTGTCTGTGTTTTTTATCTCCCCCAATAGCTTGTAGAAGCAGGGACTGAACCTTAATGTGTCTTTGTATCCACACCCCACATACTGCTTTGAACCTGAAAACACACAGTATTTATTGAACAATGGCAAACATGCTGGGTACCTAAGGCAGTGTGTGTTTCTTACTAGATAAACTGTGGAGTACTTATTGTGTGAGGAAGGGGGTGGAGTATGGTTTCTGTTTCTGAAAACACCAAAATCTGAAGTGAGGGGAAATGCTACTGTTTTCATGGTGAGAATGTCTTGAGGAGAGACAGACTGACAGTCTTATTTTAACAGGTCCATGAAAGGTCACACACAGGGGATCGGCCGTACCAGTGTGAGCATCGCGGCTGTGGGAAGGCCTTTGCCACAGGTGAAAACAGCACCCTCTGACCTTCCGTCCACTTGTGTTCGCAGAGGCAGGCCTTGAGGCAGCATTTCTCATACATAAGAGAGGAGTAAAAATTCTCGTCTTAAGTTGCAATGTTGACCCCTCTGCCTTGTCCTCTTTCTGTGTCCCCTGTTCTCTTTAGCCCCTTCGCTCTGTTCCATTTTCTGCTCTCCTCCATTCCACCATTTAGATGAGAAAATGAAAACTTGAACAAAAATTTTTTATCCAACTCCTCTTCCTGTATGCATGCATAAATGTCTCTTTCTTGTCTGTGATGTAAGGTCTTTGAATGGAAAAGGTCACCTTGTACTGTTACAAATAGATCTAACACATTAGGAATGCTAATTTTAAAACTTTAAAATTTCCTGTGAGGTTATCCCAGTGACCCCTCTCTCAGTCAGATATGCATTTCAGTTGTCTACTCAGCTCTTCACAGTCTAATAGAAATTAAATGGCTTTTCATCTGTTTTATTCAGTGATTGAATCCTGAGGGCTTGTGTTTAAATTTCTTTTTTTCAAGGTTACGGATTAAAAAGTCATTTCAGAACCCACACAGGAGAAAAGCCATATCGGTGTTCAGAAGATAATTGTACGAAGTCCTTTAAAACATCGGGCGACCTACAGAAACACATTCGAACTCACACAGGTACTGGCATTGTGGGTAAGCTCACAGGACATTAGCTCTCAGGGATTGTTGAAGCCAGCCCCTTCATCTTATGCATGGGCAGACTTAGACTTAGGTCAGACAGCTCATTAGTGCCAGGGGCAGAGCAGCAACCCAAGCCACCTGAAATTCTAAACCTCTTGTTCTTTGATCTATACCCTGGTGCCTCTGCAGTGCATGGATGGCACGGTGCCCCTTGGTTGCCTCAACCTTCCCTTCTTTCATTGCCCTTGGGCGTCTATGCCTTACCCCCCTCTTAATCTCCTCACTCTCGGTTTATCCCACATCAGCCTTGTGGAACTAAACATCAGAAAGACAGCTTTTTCCCCTGGTCCTCAGCTCCGGGAGTCTTGCAAGTGGCTGATAACTGGTGTTGTTACGAGTTGTTGCCTAAGTCACACAGGACAAGCCCTGATTTCATTTATACTGTGCATGTAAGCAGGGATATTTTAAACATCATGTGACAGTTTTACCCACAGATATTGAGATTTCTGGTGCCTCTAATGGATTTTCTAGCCATCTTTCCCCCTGGCCATTAAAAAATGAATATTTCCCCTCAAGGGGAAACCCAGCTCTTTGAAGAGAACACATGAGCCATCCTCCCACTTAGTGTAGTTTACTCAGGAGTTCTTAACCTTTTTTTGGATCATGGACCCTGTTGACAATCTGGGAAGTCCATCCCTTCCCAGAGTAACATTTTTAAATGCATAAAACAAAATACATAGTATTACAAAGGAAACAAATTATATTGGAATACAGTTACCAAGATTTTTTATAAAAATCCAATTTCCCTAACTCCAGGTTAAGAGCTCTTGATTTAGAACAGGCCTGCACAACTTACAACCCATGTCTTACATCCTCTACATTTTGTGTGGGCCACAAGGGCACGGGCCATAAGCAGTGTGCAGCCCCTATGTTGTGCAGACCTTATTTAGAACAGGAACTCTTAAATAGTTCATATCCACTGGGACTACACTCCTAGCCTTTCCATCTTGATAGAACCTGCTAGAACTTGGGCTGCACTGGTGCGGCTTCGAACCACCCAACGTCACCTGCACATTCAGTGAAGGGTCAGGGGATAGCTTTTGTAGAAGGGTTGGCATGGATGGTTTCGTTGTGTGCCCCAAAACAAGAAGACACATCCTGTTGTGGGACACTTGGTTGTTTTAGCTTAGGCAAAGAGGCCACATGATGGCACATGCATCCATACAGAAAAAGAATTTGACTCACTAGGGCAAACCCACAGCCTTTAAGACTCTCCTTCAGCAAGAGTAACTGCTGTGCATCTGTCACATCTGGTCACTCATTATTTCTTGATAAATTAAAAACAAAAGAAGGAAATGACTAGAATGGTGTGTTCATCTTAATTGTGGAAGGGAGATGATGACACTGTCACTTGGGAGCCCTTGTGACCACTGGCATTTGCAATCCCTGACCCTAAAGGTATGACCCAGGAAAGCTATGATTCCCTCTTCTTCCTAAAATCCTGCATATTCACTTGAAGGTTTAAAATCTGAAAGCGTTTTCATGTATATGAAGCTGCTTCCAGTGTCACAGAGGGCATCAATTCCTATTCTCCAGGATGCTTTCTGAAATTTATTGTAAATAGAGAAGCAACAACTTACTGTGGAGGAAAGGCCCTTGAGCTTACAACCAGAACCCCTGGAATGGAGTCCTGACCTTCCCAATTGTTTTCTGGGTGACTGAGCAAATTACTTCTCTGAGTTTGCTCATCTCTAAAATGGGGGTGATAATAATAATTCCAGCTCTGCTGACCTCATGAGGTTATGAATGAGAGAAGCACTTTGTAAATTGAAAGTGCTATATGAATGTGAATGACTATTTTTATCATTATAGATGCAGTCAAGGTAACAGGTACACTATAAAGAAACCAGGCTCCTATATTCAAACCTTAGGTATAGAGGGGTTGGGTATTTTTTAACACACATGCATAATCTGAATAAGATGCTTTGGTCAAAAAGGCAGACCTCAGAAATCTTCTCATGTTTTTCCACAGTCTGTGAAGTTATTTTGCCTTTAACCTAAGGGAAAATAATCACTGACACTCAGATCTTTTGATCTATATTCCAGGATCGTTTTTTTTTTCCCCTAAAATTTCTTGTGATACTGAACTCTTCCCCTTTCTGGAACTGTATCTGCAGACATTTGAAAATTAAAAGGGAAGCCTACTTTCCTTTTCATTTTTGAAAGACAATTTACATCCCTTTTGCTTATCCCTGATACTGGGGAATTCGTAGAGGCAAGCAGACCTTGTAATTTTTCTTATACTTAATGTCAGCCTGCTGAAGAAAAGATCATTCTTTTTTCTGTGTAATAATGCCACAAAATGGAAGGAGGCTGATTTTCCTAATCAACCAAAATTTCCATAATTGATGGAAGGTGGTCCTAAGAAGGTTCTGATTTACAGCCTTATCATTTTCAAATTTGTCTTATTCAATTATCCCTCCTTTCCAGTCTGTCATTAAAATGTACACACTTGGTAATTCCTTCTGAGACTTTCATGTAATTATTGATGTGAGTTCTTATTTCCGTTCAGAAACTTTTCTTTGTCCCTTTACACCTGGCAATTTATATTTTCTTTAAATATTCATCCATCTCACTTAGATTGTCAAATTTATGGGCATAAAGTTAGGCAAAATAATTTCTAATTATTGTTTTAATTTCCTCCTTGTTGGAGCTGAGTTGTCCCTTTAAACTTAGAAAGAAAAACAAACTTTATGTAGAAAGTTTTGCTCAAGTGAGAGAAATTCAAATAGCAAAGCTGCCCATCATGGATTTTGCTTTTGCTTTTTATTTTTAAAAAATGTTTTATTGATGCCATTTCCAACTTTTCTGCCCTCCCTCCTACCTAGTGAACCTTCTGGTGGAACAAAGGAAAAAACAGTTTGAGCAAAAACCTCCAGATGCAGCTCGATGCCCCTTCCTGACTGTTTAATTTACCCTCCTCTCTATTTGCAGGTGAACGACCCTTTAAGTGTCCCTTTGAAGGATGTGGCAGGTCCTTTACTACATCAAACATCAGGAAAGTGCACATTAGGACACATACGGGAGAAAGACCCTACTACTGTACAGAGCCAGGATGTGGGAGGGCATTTGCCAGTGCAACCAATTACAAGAACCATGTGAGGATACACACAGGTAATCAGTCTCTGGGGTTGGGGTCTTTGTTTCTACCAGTCCTCCCTTGAAGCTCACTCAGCTCATCAGCTTCTTTTCCCAGCAACCCCTGTTACCTCCTTCATGTGTATAAATCTTACCTCCCAACAAGAGGGCACAAACTGTTGTGTTAGGCTTCTTTTGTGCCCCTTACCGTTCTGGGTATGCAGAGTATGATTATGGTTTTTGAGTGGTCTTAAAAGGTCAGGTGAGGTCACTAAAAGACATCTGTGCTTGAGTCCTTGCCCTGAAATGGCCAGCTATATTAAAGAGTATTTTATTATCCTTTCCTGCATTTTGGGAGCTATTTTGTTTTTTTGGTCCAGACCTTTGATCCATCTGTATAGGGTAGTGGTGTCAAACTCACATAGAAATGTGGGGCTCTAAACCACATGTAAGGATCCTTGCAGGCCCCATATTGACTTAGAAAATCACAAACTTGCATATGTATAATCTGTAACAAATAGCTTGCCTCTCAAGGAGAGAGGAAGAAAGGGAAAGAATATAGAACTCAAAAATTTTTTTAAATTTTGAAAATTCCTATTAAAAAATTGTTTTGATTTTAAAAGAAAACCTCAAATTAACATCATGTTTTATTGGATTTATATATATATATATTTACATATATACAGACGTACATGTGCGTTTATATGCATATATGTAGTATATCATATATTATTTAATTTCTTAAATATTTCCAGATTGTGTTTTAATCTAGTTCAGGCTGTGTTTGAGGCTTCTGATGTAGGGAATCCCCAAGGAGGAAATTCCCTTCCTTGGTATAGATAGACAACTCTTTTGTAACTCATAACTTAGAGAGTTGCCCAGGGCCCTGAGAAGATTCAGGGACTTGCCCAATGTCATACAAACAGTACCTGTTAGATGTGGAACTTGAACCCAGTTGTTTTAGATTCTGAGACCAATTCTGTAACCACCACTGGTGGCTAATCAGTAATGCTCCCAGGGTGCATTATTAATAGTAATGATGGCTATTTCTTTTATGATAGTAAATAGGGTTCAGGGTGTTAATGGCTTGTCTAGTTACAGAAAGCAGTAAATTAGAACTTCACAAAAGGCGTGACTTAAATTCATCAGAATCTAATGTTCTGCTATTTTTTTCTTTTTAAATTAAAAAAAAAAAGAAGTCAAATAGTCATTTTCTTTGAAGATAGGGTTAAGGTGCCAAAAGAGGTAGAATCCTAGATGGAAAGACAGTGGACTGAGCTAGAACCTTCTGAAGTAGGAGGATGGGGGCTTTTCCCATTGTTCTATGTTCTGTCCATACTCATGCTTTTAACTTTTATGACTTAATGTGTGACATGTCGACTGTGTGTGTGTGTGTGTGTGTGTGTGTGTGTGTGTGTGTTCTCTTTTCCGTAGGGGAGAAGCCATATGTTTGTACAGTCCCTGGGTGTGATAAACGTTTCACAGAATATTCCAGCTTGTACAAACACCATGTTGTTCATACTCACTCCAAACCATACAACTGCAATCACTGTGGGAAGACATACAAGCAGATCTCCACCTTAGCAATGCACAAGCGGACAGCTCACAATGACACAGAGCCGATCGAGGAGGAGCAGGAAGCCTTCTTTGAGCCCCCCCCAGGTGGGTCGCTGTAGCGGGCAGTGCTGAGTAGGAGGGGGACCTTAAGGGGCAGACCCCTTGCAGACTCTTGTTTGGAGCCATCTCAGGTGCCTTCCCAGCGGTAACCGGACCAGTTCGGTAACCTGTCCATCTTGCTTGGAAGCGCTCTGATTGAAAGCTTTCTGGTATTGGTTTTCCTTTTTGCCTGCACCTGTGACTTTGGTTGGCCAGCTTGGCCATTTAGAAACACAGAGAATAAGTTATCGGATTCATTCGTGGAGAAACATGAGGAAACTACTGACTATGATAATAACCCACATTCATAGTATGTATGGGTTACAAAGTACTTTGTTCCTACAGCAATCCTGTGCTGTTATCTCCATTGTACAGATGAGGAAACTGCCCTTCAAAGGGCTCTGACTTCCCTGGGATGGCTCCTGAGAGGCAGAGCCAAGGTCAGAATTGGCACAAGTCTCTCCTTTCTCTCGAATAGAATGTTGTTGTAGGTGTGCAAAGCTGTGACTTTTAACCTTCTGAAAAGGATATTCTCTGATCCTCTTTAATAGGGAAGCAACATGAGCGGCACAGTGGAGAGAGCACTGGATTAAGAGACAGTTTGGGTATGGGGAAGGGGCAGGGCAGCATTGTAGAGTGGAAAGTGGATTCAGCAGACCTGGGTTCGAATCTTGGCTTTCTGACTTCCTAGTGTGTCACCTTGGGCAGATCACTCAGTGTCCTTATTTGTCATATGGGAAGAAGAATATTCATATTTCATACCTTACAGAGTTGTTGAAAAGTACCTGGTAACCTTCGGGAGTTGTATAAATGGGAGCTGTTACTGCTGACATTTACAAAACACCTCTAGGTCAAGATGAGAAGAAATGGATTTGGGGAGACGAGAGAAGCAGTGGGTTAATGGGTTAACAACTATTCAGACTTTTCTTTTTTGGACACAGTAGACTTTTCAGAGGTTATACATGGAAAAATGTTGTGGAAACCCTTCCTCCCTATCCCCCAAATTTCACACCATATTCCTCAGTGATTTCCAGCTGGATGGTGGACTTAAATTTAAAAAAAAAACAAACTTTAAAAATGAATGGTGTGTGTATTTATCTTAGTTGTGGAAGGGAAATGAGGTAAGCGTTGTTGATATTATGTACACTCTCTCCCTCAGAACCCTTGTGACCGTTGGCATACATTTTACAAGAAGTTGATAGAAAGGAGAAAGGTTAATGGTGCCCCCTAGAGACTAAACGGATGACCCTGGGCCTTCTTAGCCCAGTGCTCAGCATCCACAGACTTCAGGCAACAGCTTATAACTGTAGGTCACCTTCAATTTCCTTTTAAAGTGAAATGAAGATCTTACTTGCCCTATTTCTGCCTTTCCTGAGAGTTAGAGAATGGAGAATGGATCTGACATGACCAGTCTGCCCAATTTGGCTCCTCCTGAGCAGGACCATTACAGCAGGGACAGTGGAATGCAGTGAGAGCCTCTTTGGCTTTTAGGAAATGATTAACTTGAACTCAGACAGTACACCTTTACACAATGGTGAATGTCCTTTCCTGGAGGGCCGGAGATCACTTGTGTTAATGAATACTTGTTAGCACCATTTTATTGTGTGTACAGACCATTCAGGTTGCTTTGTTGGTTAGTATTGTAACATGGTGAATCATTATCTCTGGGTATCTTTTACTCTTTTCTAAGCCAGTAAAACAGATAAAGTGAATGCATAACTAAATTCATATTTACTTTAGATTATTTTTGGAGACTTTATTTACCTATGTCTTCTTCACCACCCCCAAAATACACACTCTTTAACCATAAGGAGAAAACAGATTCGAGAACTTGGAACATTTTGTTGGATTTGGTGATGTTAAATTTGGGGGATGGGGATAGGATATTGTAGAGAATCACTAAGAAAGGGCTCTTTATGGTTAATCATTTAACACATAACACAAAGATCTTTTGTCTTTTTTCCCCTTAATTCTAATTTGTATATATTTTTCTTGAACAGGTCAAGGCGAGGATGTCCTCAAAGGTCCCCAGATAACGTATGTTACAGGCGTAGAAGGGGAGGATGTTGTGTCTGCACAAGTAGCTACAGTCACTCAATCTGGATTGAGCCAGCAAGTCACACTCATATCCCAGGATGGGACCCAACATGTAAGTGTCCACCATAATAAAAGTCAACTGAAGTTAATCCTGTAGGATATTCCTGTCAGAGAATGGTGAGAGACGGGACTGCAATTGAATGTTTGAACCAGACTCTGGAAGCCCCTGATTATCAAGCTAAGGAAACTTGACATTTGTCCTATAGGCAGCAGAGAACCTCTGAACATTTTTGAACTGCTGAGTGACTAGATTAAAACAGAGTTTTAGAAGTGTTAATATGAAAGTGACCCATAAAGTAGAGAGATTTTTAGGAAGCTGTTCCTGTAGTACAAATATGGGATGATTAGGGTCTGAGCTAGAATAGTAATGGAATAGGAAGGGGAGATGAAGGCAAGAGGTACCACAGAGGGTCAACAGATGAAGAAAAGGAGACGTGTGCTCTGAGCCATGTGCAGAATTAAGAAAGGGAGTGGAGCCTGTAAAGTGTCCCTGCCTGCTTGTATCAGAGCTCGTAGTTCTGCCTCCAAACATTCTCAGCCCCTCTTTGCTTCTCTTCTCCCTGGACTACAGATAGTCTGCAGCTGCCACTCTCTGTGATGTGCCTCTGGAGGTGTGATTGTAAAGCAGGTCCTTGTAAAGTAAATTGTCATATATCGGATTGTTTCCCCATGGGAGCTGTGTAATAATTAGGGACTCCAGGGTTTATAAATCGTAGACATCAATGCCAAATAGATAGCCGTTATAAACATTAACTTTCACTATTTAAAATAGTAAAATTATACTGCAGCTTCTGTAAAATAGATAGAAATGTACCTTGGTGATACAAACAGTACTGAGGTGTATAATACAGGATACAGACAGTAATAATAATAGTGCACATTTATGTGGCACTTTACATAGGTTGTCTCATGTGATCCTCGCAACAAGAAGTGTGACATAGGATCATATAGCATGTCAGCATCCGAGGCCAGATTTGAATTCCTGCTCCTGACTTCTGACACAGTGCTCCGTCCATTACTAGCTAGCTGCCTCAGCATTAACAAACCATTGATTCATGAATTTGATGTAAAACTGGTCTTCTCACTATATTAAACAATAATTATGCTTGCCTTCTTAGAATTTAGAATTAATTTTGTAAAAGATTATTCAGATGACCTAGGTCTCTTTCAAAATATGTTCTTGAAAATTTGAACTGATGCCTTTTTTTCCTTTCCCAGTAAATTTATCATAACCAGAAAAATTCAGAACCATTCCATTGACTTTAGAACTCTACTCCAAGTAGTAAACGCTTAATAAATGTTACTACTGATAATGGTGGTATTTGTCCTACTAAGAAACTTTTTTTTAAAAGAAGGGCTTATCCATGATTTATCCTCATTGTCCTTTATTACACTCTCATTTTATCCAAAATTACAAGTATGTCAAGTGTCTGACCCAGTCAGGGACACCAGGAAATAATAAAGGTTGTTGGATCACTTTCTGTCGCAGCCAACCCTGACAGGATGGTTCTCTCAAGCTGGTGGCACAGCCCAAGGTTCGGTCAGCTCACCCTATAAACTGGACAAAAGATGTTTCTTAGACACTTAAACCCAGAAGCTTTGCTTCTTTTACTTCAACTTGCTTTCTAACCTTTTCTCCAAATTTAAGCTGAATATGATGACTTTTAGCACTCCAAAAATACTTTCCATGGAGAAAACTCACCTCTTGATACAATACCCAAAAGTGCAGTTTGGAACAGGCAAGCATTTGACACTTTTATCCAAGCCCATTACTTTGGTTTGAAACGTCCCCAAAGCAGATTTCCTCATATGACTCCACAAAGAATTGCTGAGGCAGATTTGAGATGGTGTTTTGATCCTGCGTACATTGTGACCTGAAAGGTGTGGCTGAAGAATGGTGAGCTCTGGGCCAGAGATTTCCATGGAAACAAAGAACGAAAATCAGAGAGGAGGGCTGAGCCTTGGCCTTCCTGCTGATACTCAGCCGTTCTTCCAAGGCTGACTCGTTTTCTGCCTCCTCCAGGAAACCTTCTCTGAGTACCTAGATTTCCTTCCTCTCCCAAACACATGCAGCCTTCGTAATCAATACCACTTCTTTCACATCAAAGTGCTCCTGTTTTTCTACTGCTGCTATTTTCTTTATATGTATTTAAACATAGATTTTTATAATTATATACAAATTATATTATATATGTTTATATAATATCTAATTTATCTAAATTTTTATACTTCAATATATATTTATTCTTTTATTTTCTTTGTAAAGACTCGATTATCTGTTTTATATCTTTGTCTGACCCAAAGGGCATAAGTCCATACAATGCAAGTGGTGGTACCTGGACGGGATCTACAAGAGCTTTGGGATCCCTACTGGATCATGGACACTCTAACCCCAGAGTGTTATTTCATGTATTTCCTGTTGGTCACTAAGTGGTGATTACATAAAGACCTTGGAGCCAGTTCATCTACTTCACCTCCTACTGCACTGACCCTACTGCGTCATTGACAAAGAGTCAGACAGACACTGGGGATGAAAACCTCACCCTCATGACCCATCTCGGCAGTCCATTCCTTTTTCAGATGTCACTAAATATTCGAAAGTGTTAAGCTGAAATATGCCTACCTCGTTTCCACCCGTAGGGCCTAATTATTGGGTCAGTCAGTATAAGTCTAACTGTTCTTCCCTGGGCAACATCCTTAATTTCTTTAACCAAGCTTTACCCAGCATGGTTTAAACATCCTTTATTCCCTCACTATCCCGGTTACCCTTCCCTGGACACAGTCCAGCTTGTCAGTGACCCTTCTAAAATATGGTACCCAAGGACTGTACATTCTACTATCTTGTCTTCACTGCTAGGGCAGGAGCTCTCACAGATCATCTCTCTCATATCCCTTGTCGTATCTGGCACATAGTAGATGCCCACTGCATACTTACTTGGTTTGTGATACCTTAAAAACATGGAGTAGCGATATTTGTGACAAGGGTTTGAGGTTTTTGTTTTTTGGGGTTTTTTTTTTTCAATTTGTGGTGGGGAGGGTTTGGGAAGGAGAGAAAATAGATTTTTTTTGTTAGTTGGAAATAATTAAATTTAATTTTTAAAAATGGACCAGTGCAAATTTTTGTAGAGGAACAACTGAACCCTGGAAGGGATAGCTTAGCCCCATCATTAGGCCATTCTTGATTTCTGTTTTCTTGTCAGTCCAGTAGTTGAATTATTTTCTTGATATATTTTTTTTTTTGATGCAACAGAATCTTTCACACAAACATCCTTACTAATTATGTTCCTTGGAAAATATTTATCAGTGGTTGACAGAAAGGAGGGCTTGCCCTCTCACTTTGATAGTGTGGTACCATTAACCCTCATTCATTTGATTATCAGGCATTTATTAAGTGCCTGTTGCATGCTAGGCATTGAGAATTCAGAGACCAAAATAAAAACAGTACCTGTCGTGAAGGTACTTACAGTTTAGCTGAGGGAGGGAATGTGTGTGGTATATGTACCATCCATAGAAGATAATCTAGTGGGAGGAAGGGACTAGCTATGAGGGGAACAGAAGAGGTTTTTGTTGAAAGAAGGTAGCATGTGACTTGGGCTTTCAAGGAACCTAGAGATCCTGAAGTAGGGATGGTGAGGGAGTGCCTTCCAGACATAGGGCACAACCAGTGTAAAGTGTGGAGAGGAGATAGAGTATCATGTATAAGGGACAGTAAAGAGACCATTTGGCTTGATTTGTAGAGTATGTATTTCTCCCTCTGCCACCGACTTCCTTTCTTTCAGCTTTGGTGTATGTAAGGGAGCAAGGTACCAGGATGCAGAAGTAGCAGATTGGTATAGTCCCCAAAAGGAAGGGTTCTGATTCTGGCTCTGTCCCATGACCTTCAACAATTCACTTTCTCTCTTTGGCAGGAGGTTAGGTTCCATGATCTTAGGTTTCTCCCAGCTCCAGGTCAATGGCTTGCAGGCTCCACCTTCCACACAGTGATTCTGTAGCAGGTACCAGGCAGGGCCTTGATGAACCTAAAATATATTTTCTAATATAAAATATTTTTCAGTTTTCTGGACCAGACTGGCTAAGCAAAAAAACTACCCTTAGATGTAGTGTCCAAGCGAAGTGTGTTTGCGTTTGCTGGCCACTTGGGCTTTTGGTGGCCTAAAAGCATTTCTTAGCATCTAGAGGAAGATTCGGTTCAGTCATTGTCAGTTTATTCACTGAAGGGTTGGGTCCAAATGACCCAATGTACTTGAAGCATTTCTGATTTGTCTTTTAAAAATGTCTCATTTCAGGTCAACATATCTCAGGCAGACATGCAAGCCATTGGCAACACCATCACAATGGTGACGCAGGATGGCACCCCAATCACAGTCCCCACTCATGATGCAGTTATCTCTTCAGCAGGAACACACTCTGTAGCCATGGTTACTGCCGAGGGTACAGAAGGACAGCAGGTAAAGAAATGCCTTTGTGTGCATATGTATGACATGGAAAACATGTCCAGAGCCAGCTTGGGAGAAAGCATGGTATCACGGAAAAAACAATGCATTGGGAGTTGGATGATGCAGGTTCCAAACCTGGCTCTTCCCTTTTCTGAGGCTCAGTTTCCCCTTTGTTAAATGAACAGTAGCACTGGGTGCCTTCCCCAGCCCTGTGTCGCCCTGATGTTCTGTAGTCTAAGCCGAGACATCAGTGCCATGCAACATTGCTCTCCAAGGTCACTCGTCCAGTGGTCGTCTGGAAATAGCAGATTCAGCTCTAACTCTCTAAAAGGAGTTGGTGCTGTGGCTTATTGTAATTCTCTCAGCCCATTTAATAATGGGGTCAATCCAGAGGAGCAAGGATATCATCTCTTCCCTCTGGCTCTCTTTAGAGTGGCCCCATTCAACCTATCTCTCATCTTTCCCATGGTCCCTGGATATTTTTCCCATGGGTACCCTGTAGTAGGCAAAGAGGCAGAAATTCTAGCAGGTCATGTGACCATTAACTGACATAGTAAACACTTATCTAAAATCTTGTTTCAAGAAGTGTGGAGCACAGAATCCTGAATTTAGAGTTATGGGGACCTTGAGCCATTTACTCCAGTCTCCTCATTTTATGGATAAGGGAACTGAGATCCAGAGACCTACATGATTTACCCACAGTCATAGGGGTAGAGAGTGGCAGAGCCTGGATTTAATCCCATGTCTCCTAACTACAAATCCAGTGAGCTTTCTTGGTTAGAGCATCTGTAAGAAAAAGCATCATGGATCAGTAATGTCACTGGGAATGTCATTTATGGTTTGGTGCTCCCTTTCCTCTGCCCCTCCCCCTACCACTGCTATATATTCACTTCCATATTCAAAATTGAAGGACCCTGGATCGACCCTATCATTAGGTGGCCTGAAATAGTTTCAGTAAACTCTTAACAGAATCTTTAGCACACAGGCAGATATCCGCTGGGGAAATGTTGAAATCTCACCTGGAGTGCTCTGATCTTACATGGACTGAAGCCTGCCACTGCAGAGAAGGGGGTCACCTGACTCTTCCCTGAGTCCACCTTTTAAAGAGAGGCCAAGGCGACCTGTTTCGGACACACTCTCTAATGCAGGCGTTGGAAAGCATGATGGCTTAGCAGCCTGCAGATGGTTTTTCTTTCTACTTCATAGACTAAAACCTGTGATTATCCTGTCTTGAATTTTCTAGTGGGTTAAAAAGCAAGGATTTGTTAGTGGAATTGAAGCCCAGAGTACTGAACAGCAGCAGCCAAGCTCTGTGACCCCTCTGCATTTGGTAGAACTCATTCTTTCTTTTCCAGCCTCTCCTTGGGTTGCTTCAGGACAAGAGGTCAATGCCTTTTGTCTACTCATCAGCTATGTAGGAAAGGCAGTCTTGTGACTCCTGAAACAAACACATTCAGTACCCTTTCGTTGACATTTGGAGGGGAAAAGTAAAGTGAGTGTGTAACATCCAAACTTAAACATTGTATTAGATATCACACTATAGTATATTGGTCCACTAAAGATGTCCTAATTATACAAAAATGTGGTTTTAAATAGTTATGGATTTGAATAGAAGAAAAGATGTTGCCCAACCTTTACCTAGACCCAGGAACAAATAGATGTTTAAGAATGTTGACTCTGTGCTTGTGGGCCAGCCTGGCTGCCTCCTAACTAACCACTTGGGGGCAGCAAAATTTAGGGGCAAGGACGGCTTGCCATCAACTGAAGACAGGCTCATCTAAGGTGGTGGTAATGAGCTCACTCTGTCAAATTGGCCTGAGCACCCTGAGGTCTGAGGATAAACCTCACACTGAGTATCTCTGGTTTCGGTGTTGCAGGTTGCAATAGTGGCCCAGGACTTAGCAGCATTCCACACAGCCTCCTCAGAAATGGGGCATCAGCCACATGGGCATCACCTGGTGACGACAGAAGCCCGACCACTGACGTTAGTGGCCACATCCAATGGAACACAGATTGCAGTGCAGGTAAGCCCACGGATGTGGCCAGTTTGGCCACACTAGACTCCCCACTCTACCACTTTTACCCAAGGGACTGTTTCTGGTCCTCATGGCACGCAGCCAGAACCTCAATGCACAAGCATTGGCCAACCCAACACTCAGTACCCCTGGAACTTTTGGCACAGATATTGATGTCTCGATCTCCAATTCCTGTGCTTGCTACAGAGAAAGATACAGAAAAAGAATAGACAAAACATTCATGGCTCTGTATCCCAAAAGGCTATCACATGACCCCCAGGTTCCCCAAAAGCCTCCCATAGATGCCCATCCAAACGTCCCTTCCAAATTGTGTGATTTGGTGAATAAGAGCATCTCCTCGCCTTTTGCTTTCCAGCAAGGCAAAAAAGGGACATAGATCCGTCCAAGTCAAAACCACATAGGACTGACAGTGTTGGGGGTGGGTTAGGCTAGATGGTATTCCTGATTCCTTCTCAGCCTAGGGTTCTCTGATTCCTCGGCCAAGACCACTGTGTTCCATGCTCCAAGACTGTCACCTTCAATGTTAGGTGCCAGTTCCTCTCTTGTCCTGCTTAATTTCTGTAAACTGTGGAGAGGATGACTGACTGGACATAGTGCCCTTAGCTTGGAACTGATCCTCTTCCATGTTTGTTTCTGAGGGATAATATGTTTCAACTTAAGAGAACCTTTCCCAGGAGCATAATGTGCTGCCTGTACAAGTATACACCTGCCTAGGTACATGTCTTCCCCTCACGGGCCATCATGGTCTTCAAAGTCTCTTAAATGTCTCTCAAAGGACTTTGTAAAATAAATGTACCTCATACCTAATCAGTAGAGCACAGTACAGGTCATGAAAGACTACCCAGCAGAGGCAAAGAAAAAGACCCAGGGTCTTATTCCGGCTGTTAGCTTCCAAGGGTAGCATCTCGGGCACTTCACTTCAGGAAAACTAAAGAAAGGCTTGACTTTCCTCTTTCTGTCAGAATGAGAGGATGAAGTAGATTATGAAGACTCCTCCAGTTTCTATCTACGGTCTTGGGATGGTCAGATGAGTCCTGAGAGTAACCAGCAACACTGATGGAAGGAAATGCTTATAAACCTGAGAGAGAAGCAGACAGATAGCTGGAGACAGACTGAGGGATTGAGGCATGCAGATATAGCTAAGGTCCATGGATTGTGGTGGAGAAGGAGAGCAGAAGGGACACAGCTTCCTGAGGGGACCAGACTTTTTTTAAAACTCTTCAACTCAAATACCAGAACTCAAATATAGAATAGAGAAAAGGAAAAAAATCTATCATAAATTCAAATATTGAAATTTAAATACAAAGTAAGAAAAAGGGGAAAAAAAAATGTGTCATGTGCGTAGCAGAACGAGAAGATTCAAAGTGCATAGCGACAGATTTTCATTTCCAGAGAGCCTGTATGGTAAATACTACACATTGTGTTAGAACTGGCCTTTTCACTTGCCTTATATGAGGCAGCCATATGTTTTGTGGGCTTTTTGGGGGAGGGTGAGAGTACATGCACATGTGTACATACATATATACACACATATTAAGAACTTAACATTCATCAGTAAACATGAATATTTCAATATACAAAGGAGAACAAGGAGGATTGCCTCTGAAACCATGAATTTCCATTTTGTGAACTTTTTAAAAAGTATAAATTAAATTTAACACAGTACTGACAAAATCGCCCTATTTGTATTCCCTTCTAAACTACTTTGTTTCTTATGGTATGTTTTTTTAATGTTTTATTGATCTCTCCCTCTTCCCTTCCCTCCCTCCCCCATAACCTTTTCTTTTCTCCTTCCCTTCAGCCTTTGCTTTGCCCTTCACCGTCCCTAAGCAGTTTGACAGACATACATCCAACTGTGTGCCCTCAGCTGGTCATCACCATTCTCAAAATAAAACCTCAATCATACTGCCATCTTGTTATAAAATTAAATTTTACATTTATAGATCACCTTATGGTCACAAAGTACCTTGAACACATCGACAGGCCTGTGAGGTAGATGATGCAAGTAATATTGTTTCCATTTTATAGAAGAGAGAACTAAGGCTCAGAAAAGAGATGTGACTTGTCCCAGGTTACTATAATTAGACTCACCCCTTGGAAGAGAGGTGCCCTTTCAGCAAGACAGCTGATTGATTAATGCTCAAAGGCTCCTGACGACATCTCGGTCAATTCAGCAAACATTTTGTGGAAGCTGAGTGTTTCTGCATAACTCCCTGTAGTGGATGCAGAAATTAGGGCTAGGACAAGACTCCCGACCCAGAAGGAATAAATAGTTTAGTGGGGAGATAAGACAGATACATAATAGAACTATGGTATGAGGCAGAACTCGATGACTGCTCCGGAGAGAGGCACCCACCTCTTGTCTTACAGCAGCTAGGAATGCTGGGAATCATGATGGAGATCTAGAAGGGTTTCTGGTGTGAAGGGCAGCATGCCCTATATTGGAGAGATGTGAAATAAAGATGCCTTTAAAAAATGCTTTTACAGACACTTAACTTGAAATGATCATTAGAATATAGTTCAAGAAAATGAAAGCCAGCTCTTGGTGTGGAAAACTGCTGGAAGAAGAGGCCTATGGAATGTCTTTATCCTGAACTTTCAAATGAAGGAATTTCCTTTGGCCCTTTTGGTGTAAAGGCTTTATCAAACACCCAAAGAAGCTGCACCTAATCTGTCCCCACCTTCTTCTCCCCTCACATCACTTAGGTAGATATCTCTGGCTGTGCCCATTCATTCAAAGCCAAATACAAAGAACATTTCTTCAGCATTTGTTGTGTTCTAGGAAGAACTGGGGACCCATGGGCAAAAAGTGAATATCCCTGGACTCTTGGATAAGAGACAGATAAGAGGGCACAAATTAGTCAGTAAAAAGCATATACAAACTGATAGCATGTTCTTACCTTCTCAGTGGGTAGGGAAAGGGTTGGGAGGGAGAGAATCTGGAACTTAATTTTTTAAACTTTTTTAAATATTCTTATTTATTTAGGATTTTATTTTTCCCCCAATTACATGTAAAAACAGTTTTAAACATTTGTTTTTAAAATTTTGAGCAGAATTCAATTTTTTTTACAATAGCCTTCTCATTTTTTAATTTAAATTTTAATTAATTTATTTATTTTTCGTTTTCAACATTCATTTCCACAAGATTTTGAGTTCCAAATTTTCTCCCCATCTCTGCTCTCACCATGCATTCTGATTACCCCTTCCCCCAATCTGCCCTCCCTTCTATCATACCCCTCCCTTTCCTTATCCCCATCTTCTCTCTTTTCTTGTAGGGCAAGATACATTTCTGTACCCCATTGCTGTATTTCTTATTTCCTAGTTGCATGCAAAAACAATTCTCAACATTCATTCCTAAAACTTTTGAGTTCCAACTTCTCTCCCTCCCTCCCTCCCCACCATCCCCATTGAGAAGGCAAGCAATTCAATACAAGCAATACATATATAGTTTTGCAAAAGACTTCTATAATAATCATGTTGTGAAAGACTAACTATATTTCTCTCCATCCTGTCCTGCTCCCCATTTATTCTATTCTCTCTTTTGACCTTGTCCCTCCCCAGAAGTGTTTACTTCTAATTACTCCCTCCTCCCATTTGCCCTCCCTTCTATCATCCCCCTCACCTCACTTATCCCTTTCTCCCCTACTTTTCTGTAGTGTAAGATAAGTTGTCATACCAAATTGAATGTTCATGTTATTCCCTCTTTAAGCCAAATACAATGAGAGTGAGCTTCACTTTTTTCCCTCTCATCTCCCCCTTTTTTCCCTCCATTGAAAAAGTTTTTTCTTGCCTCTTTTATGGTAGATAATTTGCCCCATTCCATCTCTCCCTTTCTCTTCCCAATATATTCCTCTCTCACCCCTTAATTTTATTTTTTTAGATGTCATCCCTTCCTATTCAACTCATCCTGTGCCCTCTGTCTATATATATGTGTGTATAATCTCTCCAACTACCCAAACACTGAGAAGAGTTACAAATATTATTTTTCCATGTATGAATGTAAACAGTTCAACTCTTTCTTGTTTACCTTTTCATACTTCTCTTGATTCTTGTGTTTGAAAGTCAGATTTTCTATTCAGCTGTGGTCTTTTCATCAAGAATGCTTGAAAGTCCTTGTTTCACTGAGTGACCATTTTTTCCCCTGAAGTATTATACTCAGTTTTGCTGGGTAGGTGATTCTTGGTTTTGGTCCTAGTTCCTTTGACTTCTGGAATATCCTATTCCATGCCCTTAGATCCCTTAATGTAGAAGCTGCTAGATCTTGTGTTACCCTGATTGTATCTCCACAATATTCAAATTGTTTCTTTCTGGTTGCTTGCAATATTTTCTCCCTCACCTAGGAACTCTGGAATCTGGCTACAGTATTCCTAGGAGTTTTTCTTTTTGGATCCCTTTCAGGAAGGAGGTGATCGGTGGATTCTTTCAATATTTATTTTACCCTCTGATTCTAGAATTTCAGGGCAGTTTTCCTTGATAATTTCATGAAAGATGATGTGTAGGCTCTTTTTTTAATCATGGCTTTCAGGTAGTCCCATAATTTTTAAATTGTCTCTCCTGGATCTATTTTCCAGTTTTTCTAATGAGATATTTCACATTGTCTTCTATTTTTTCATCGTTTTGGTTTTGTTTTGTAATTTCTTGGTTTCTCATAAAGTCTTTAACTTCCATCTGCTCCATTCTAATTTTTAAAGTACTATTTTCTTCAGTGAGCTTTTGAACCTCCTTTTCCATTTGACTAATTCTGCTTTTTAAAGCATTCTTCTCCTGAATGGCTTTTTGGACCTTTTTTGCCAATTGAGTTGGTCTATTTTTAAAGGTGTTATTTTCTTCAGCATTGGGTCTCATTTAGCAAGCTGTTGACCCACTTTTCATGATTTTCTTGCATTGCTCTCATTTCTCTTCCCAATTTTTCCTCCACCTCTCTTACTTGATTTTCAAAATCCTTTTTGAGTTCTTCCATGGCCTGAGACCATTGCATATTTATTTTGGAGGTTTTGGATGCAGAAGCCTTGACTTTTATGTCCTCCTGATGGTATGCATTGTTCTTCCTCATCCGAAAGAGTGGCAGAAAATACCTGTTCACCAAGAAAGTAACCTTCTATAGTCTTATTTTTTTCCCCCTTTTTGGGCATTTTCCCAGCCAGTTACTTGACTTTTGAATCTTTTGTCAAGAGGAGGGTATGCTCTAGGGACCTGTAAGTTCTCAGTTCTTCCAAGGTGGCACAATCAAGGGAGAGGAGTTTACTCCTCTCCTGACCTGCGCTTTGGTCTCAGAGCAACCATAAGCACTCTTCTGCCCAGGATCTGTGAGTAGTATTCCCTGTCCAGAACCTTCACCAGCTCCATCAGCCAGTGCTCCTCCTCACCCCAGGACTGCCATTCAGGGCTGAGACCTAGATCCTCTGCTTGATTCCCCCAGGGTCTTTAGGTGGAGGGCTCCAAAAATGGACACTGCAGCCACCTGGGGTCAGGGCTAGGACAGGACCTTACTCCCTTCTCACCCAGGTGAAAGAGCTTTCTCACTGACTTTTGAAGTTGAGTTTGGCATTTGTGGGTTGAGTAATCTGGATACTACAGCTGCTCCCTGTGATTCCACCCCCAAGGCCTGCTCCCGTCCTGTCCCTGCGTGGCTAAGGTTGGGCTGGGCTCTGTGGGCTGCATTCCATTCCAAGACCCGTGCAATAGACCTTTCCTGTCAGCCTTCCAGGCTACCTTGAACTGGAAATCTCTTTCACTCTGTCATTTTGTGGCTTCTGCTGCTCTAGAATTTGTTTAGAGTCATTTTTTTACAGGTATTTTATGGGCTGTTGGGGGAGAGCTTTTATAGTTCTGTGCTTCTACTCTGCCATCTTGGCTCCACCCTCAACCTTCTCATTTCCAGAATTCAATTTTTTAGAAAAATGATAAAATAAAATAATGTACATATTTTTTAAAAATTAAATAAAAAGTCCATACAAAGTAGTGTAAGAGGGAGAGCATATTTGATTCCAGCAAGCCAGGTTTTCCAAGAGAAAGTGAGAAAGATTTGGCTCTTGACCTGTTTTTTTGGTTTAATTTATTTTTTTTTGTTGAAAATTTGTTGGGTGAAACTCTTGATCTTTCTCACACCTTTATGTTGCAGCTTGGAGAACAGCAGTCTTTGGAAGAAGCCATCAGAATAGCCTCCAGAATCCAGCAAGGAGAGACACCAGGCTTGGATGATTAACCTGGACCTCGGAACCATCCAGCAGAGAACATTTTCTTTTCAGACAGCAGAGACCCCTGCAGCCAGAGTCGAGAACACTTGGAACTTTCCCATTCCCTGATCTTCTGCACACATTTTTATGCACAAGTGGGCGTCTCACACTTGACCCTTAAAAGAGACTGGTTGGACTCGGTGACCACCAAGGTCCCTTCCAACTCTGCAAATCAGCACCTCTCGATTTCCAGCCTGACCCCTTGTGTATGCAGAAATAGGAAATTAGGACTAGATGGTAGATTTTCCTGTTGTTACTCTTTTATCAGCTCTCAGACTACTGAGGTCTACCTGCATGGCTGGTGCAGCCATAGAATTCTGCCCCAGGATGAATTTTAACTTCAAGTACATGATCAAGGCTGTTCAGATGCTTTCAGATGTCTGAAAGGTCCTTACAATCATAATTCCAGAAGCCATTTCAAATGACAAAAGGATGCAAAGCCTTTAAATATGTTCCTCAATTAGTGGGGACCCTGCAGATTTTGGTTCTATATTTCTCTGTTTTGATTTCTGTCCCAGGTAGCTGGATGACTGTTGTCTTCCCCATCCTTGTTAAATACAGCCTATTCAGCTATTTCCATTAGCTTTAATTAGATTATGTAAAAACTGAAAAGCTTTGGTTCAGAATTAAAAGGTTAAAATCCAATACTTTGGTTTCCTTAAAGGTTTTACCTTATGAGTTTGTTTTCAGTTTGGTTTGGCTTTTAACAATTCCAATTATGATCAAGAAAAATGTGACCATAGTGTCCAGGGAAGAAGGCAGGGCCATGATCTGAAGTGAATTGACTCTGGGATGAGTTCAGTGTAACCTATTTATTTTTGTTTAACATGTGTTATATCCTTGTTCCAAAGTTTATTTATCCTGTAGCTCATTTTTAATTGAATCTAGTAGTTCAATAAATGATAATTTACTTTTATTAAATTGGGTGAATAAATTGCTGAGGAAAAACAGACCAGAAACATAGTGGAGACAACCACCAGGACTCTTTGGAGGCCTGTCACAACAGAATTGAGAAGATTTTTTTTACAGATCAGTGGTTCAAATTCTGCTTCAGTAGAAATTCAAGCCAAAAAGGCAATTCCTCCTCATCCGCTAATTCCAGCACTATACTGTTCTTTGTACAGTTAAGAAGCCCACATATGGGAATGTTTCATTTCAGTTTGTATAGTTAAAAAGAAAACTTTCCTGTTTTGTTTTTTTATTATTGAATATAAATGCTGTGTCTTATCTGTTTCTCTTTGAAGTTTCTACCGAAAGGAAACATTTAAAATAGAAGTGGGACCACTGTTGCTCAGGTTCTTGCTCTAACAGGCAATCCCAAGATTCACAAACCCTTTCCTCTTCTTTTACTGAATATTGGGGCTCAAGGCTAGACTCTCCAAGGAGAAAAGAAGGGTGCTGAGTCAGAGGAGATGCCCACCCATTTTCCTTTTTTTTTTAAATTTTTAAAAAATTTAATTAATTTATTTGTTTTCAGTTTTCAATAATCACTTCCATAAGTCTTAAATTTTCTCCCCCTCCCTTTCCTCCTCCCTCCCCAAGATGACTTGCAATCTTATATGGGTTCTACATATATAATCTTATTAAACACATTTTCACATTAGTCATGTTGCATAGAATTAAAACAAATGGGAGAAACCATGAGAAAAATTAAAACACAACAAAACATAACACAAGAGAAAAT
The DNA here is from genome assembly GCF_028372415.1 of Notamacropus eugenii. Classification (NCBI taxonomy): domain Eukaryota; kingdom Metazoa; phylum Chordata; class Mammalia; order Diprotodontia; family Macropodidae; genus Notamacropus; species Notamacropus eugenii. The sequence goes on along the minus strand of NC_092877.1, from coordinate 35,895,714 downwards.
AGTCTGCTTCATTCTGTGTTCTGATGCCACAGTTCTTTCTCTGGATGTGGATGGCATTTTGCTCAAGAGTCCTTTGGGGATGTTTTAGGTCCTTGCATTGCTGTGAAGGGCTTAGTCTATCAAAAGAAGGCTTTGAGTACTATGGCTGTTACTGTGTGTAATGTTCTCCTGGTTCTGCTCATTTCACTCAGCTTCAGTTCATGTAAGTCTTTCCAGGCTTTTCTGAAGTCCTCCTGATCATCCTTCTTATGCACAATAGTATTCCATTACCCATCTTTCTTTATAAGGAAGCTTTTGTACCTGCCCTATCAGGCCCTACCTGTGCCCCAAATGGTTTAGGACAGGTCTTGCCCTTAAATTGTGGGCAAGGAGAGAGAGGCCACCAGGGTTACACTCAAAAAACCTCTCATGAATCACTTGGAATTCACTCTTCAGCCTCAAAGTTGTCCCCTCTCATTGTGCCACCAAATCCCAAAGTTGACAAACTTTCTCTTGGGTGGTTGCCCCTTGACATTTGGGCAAATTTTTCACAGCCGATGTTTCTTGATGCTTTCCTATATGTGTGGCTTTTTGCCAGTATTCTAGAAGGAAACCATTTGCACTGATTTTTAGGGACTTGTTTAAAACAAATGAAAGGGGATGAGGAGACTTGTAAGCTCTAACTGTCTGGAGTAATGATCCCCTGTAATGTATTCAGGCACTCAAAGGTTTTCTTTCTCCTTGCCTTTGGCCTTGTGACTTACCCCTAGAGAAGGAGAAATATGACTAGCTCATACTGGTCCAACATTCCTGGGAGTTGTTAAAGCAAGAAGTTCCCAATTCCTTTTCAACAGGAACTTGGCTGAGCTGGAGAGAGACCTGATATGACAGACTGAAAACAGCCACTAACTTTTGTCAGAGAAACACGTTTCCATCCCAGAAAATCAGTCCTACTTACCCCCTACCTGTTATCTCCCTCTTTCTCCTTTTGTCTTTCTCCTCTTCCTTTCCATCCCTTCCCCTACACATTATTGCCCCTAGCCCCAGGGAACAGCTAAGAGCTGTCCATAGGCCACTGGCTTCCCCCATGGGGTGTGTAAAGTCTGCCCTGCACTGCTGAGAATACCCTCACAAAGGTCCAGTAACACAGCTCGAGTTCAACCCACTGTATACAAAGCAGGTGTCTGACAAATGACAGAAACAATCCTAGTCAACAAACTTGGTTGGAAAAAGGACCCAAGGGTCCTAGGCATCAGAACTTCTGTTACGAAGCCACTGGGTGGCCTTGGACACCAGGACACTTCCTGGGATGCCTCACCAGAGCATTGATTTAGAGTCAGCAGCAACTTTAGGAATCATCCAAACCCTCCTTTTCTGTAACTGAGGGGAAGGGACTTACCCAAAGCCATACAGGTGTTATTAGTAAGAAAAGCTGGAATTTGAACTCAGAACCTAGGACTCAGGCCCCCAATCCAACATTTTTTCCAGGCCTTCCCAAATCCACTTTGCTTTTCATTAGCCTTAAAATGAGGGGATAGATGCTCCTGAGGACCCATCCAGCAGGGATAAAAAGTTAGTGCATTAAAGGTATGGTGGGTCCTGTGGTAAGACATGACATCTCATCTGTATCCCTTTTCCTCTCTGAGGTTTGGTTTCCCCATCTGCAAAATGAACCTTTGAAGGTCCCTTCCATCTCTAAAACTCTGACTAGGTGTGGCATCTTTGTCCTAAGACTTCTTTCCCTTCTCCCCCACGAGAGAAAAGACAGGTTCCTTCAAAGCGGTAGCTGACTTTTTCCCTTAGTAATCCCTTGGGAATTAAACGGTCACTCCAACTTCACAAAGATGTCAGCCTGCCTCACCAAGGCTCCTGGAAGACTAATCTCATTTGGTCACTTGTGTTTGTATGGGTGTGAGTCATATTCTTCATCTTTGATCCTGGACCCTTTCTTGGAAGCATCAGGTTGTTTCCATCTGCGACTGAACCCAACTGGATTGAGAGATAATAGGGAGAGGGATGGTATCCCAGAATGTCAGACAAGTTAGTCTGTGAATCATCTAACATTTATTAAGGGCCTACTGTGTTCCTGGCACTATGGTACATGCTGGGGATACAAAGAAAAGGAAAAAACAATTCCTGCCCCGGGGGCTTAGTCTCCTTTGGCTGTCAGCAGCTCTCCTTTCCATAGATTTAAAACTGGCAGGAACCTTAGAGGTCATTCCGGGAGAATGAAGTCATCTTAAGAACAAATAATGCCTTATTATCTGTATCCACACCATCTAGCATAGGCTGGCACAGGGGGCAGCCAGGTGGAAAAGTGAATAGAGCAGTAGACCTGGAGGCAGAAAGTCCTGAATTCATATCTGACCCTTAGACACTTACTAACATGTGACCCTGGGCAAGTCACTTAACCTCTGCCTCAGTTTCCTCATCTGTAAAATGGAGGGGGTATAATAATAGTACCTGCCTCTCAGGGTTGTCATGAGGATCAAGTGAGATAATAATTGTAAAGCGTTTAACACACTTGCCTTGTAAATAATAAATACTATCCTTATTAAAATGAATGAATGTACCCCAACCCCTCATTTTACAGATGAGGAAACTGAAGCCCAAAGAGGTTGAGGGACTTGCCCAATTCAGCTGAAGGAAGAGGAAGCAACAGTAGCTACTACCCTGCACACCCTGGCACCTGGGATAAGACCCTGATGACTCTGTGGAAAGGGTGGAGTTACTGAGTTGCATGCCTTTCTATCTGTAGGGGAATTATTCCCAGCTAGCTTTGCCAACCACACTTCCCCAGGGCTATGGGGCTTTTTTTTTCTCCCTAAAATAAGGGTTAGACTGGAAATAAAATAGCTCTTTTTCTCTAGTAGACAGAAGCATCGTCTAGGTACCAGGGAGGAGTTGCAGATGTTAGAAGCAGAAGGTCCCTCTGATCTGATAGGAGATGCTCCCTGAGGACCAGTCTTGGCCATGAAACCGATTCCTTTTTGTATTCTTGGTTTAGGAGGAAATCTGAGCTCTTCTTTTGGAGTCAGGAATCAATCTTAGAATCATAGATATCAAGCTGGTGTGGACCCTCCGAAAACCATCTGGTCTGACCCTCTCATTTTTTTAGATGAGGAAACAGTTCAAATGACTCAGGAGACAGGATTCGAACCCAGGTCCTCTGACTTCAGAGCTCTTCCCCATTGCCTCGTACTACTCCTGCTCCCAATCAACCAAGCAAACAATCTACTGCATTTATTAATTACTAGGAGTCAGACAGTACTGAAGACAGAAGGACAAAAACGAAACCACTTAGCATCTCAAATCCCCCCCGAAGTGCATGATAGCCAGTCACTTACTAGCTGTGTGACCCTACGCAAGTCACAGCCTCTCTGCCCCTCACTTACCTCATTTGTTAGATTAGGAAATTACTCTTAATTGCTTCCTATGATTCTAACTTTAAATAGGTCATTTAACCACCGTGGGCCTCGGTCTTTTCATCTGTGAAATGAGTCTTCCTTTCTGCTCTAGACTCTGAGGACCCTAGTTATGTGACAACTCCCCTAATTTCTTTGTGCCTGTTTCCTCATTTTACCCATGTGGGAGGAAGGAAATAAGCATTTATAAAGCACCTACGATGTTTCAGGCACTGTACAAATAGACTCTTGACAAATGTTATCTCACTTGATCGTTACAGCAACCCTGAGAGGTAGGGGCTAGTATTACCCCCATTCTACAGTCGAGGAAACTGAGGCAAACAAAGGTTACGTGACTTGTCCAGGGTCACACAGCTAGTAAGTGTGTGAGGCTGGATTTGAACTCAGTCTTCTTGACTCCAAATCCAGGACTGTGTGTCACCTAAGTGCCAAGGGGGCTAACAATAGTTTCATTCCCTCCCTCACAAGTTTATCATGCAGAAATAGCTGTTAAAAGTGTCCAGCGACATGATTGTAAACCATCATATCAGCTAAGCGCTTCTCACAAAGCTCTATCTCCTCGTTGAGTCCCCAGCACAACCCTGTGAGGTGGGTTATTCCCATTTGGCAGATGAAGGAACAGATCAAAGAGTCAAAGCAACTTCCTTGGGGATGCCCAGCTCACAAGCAGCTGAGAATTTCATTAGTCGGAAAGGGTGTGTTTGCCCCCAAAGCTCTGCCCTTCTAGGGCTCACAGCACCTCAGATTTAGAGGTAGAAGGGACATTATAGACCACTGAGTCCATATCTTTATTGTAGAGCCTCATATCCCGTCTGGTGGTAGAGTGCCTCACTTGGAATTAAGAAGACCTGAATTCAAATCCTACCTCAGATATTTAGCTGTAAGATGAGGATCATTGAGGTGTAAAATGGGGTTCTGAGATAATATCCATAAAGCAATTTGTAAATGCCAAAGCCTTATGTAAATGTTGGCTACTCCTATAATTTTACAGATGAGGAAACTGAGGCCTGGTTTCTCAAAATCACACCTAGTAGAAAGTGGCAGAGCCAGTAGAAAGACACATCTCTGCCTCCAAACTCATCACTCTTCTCCTTTCCCCACCCTTTCTGGTGTAGGAGACACAAGAGCTTCTTGCTTGGGCAGGTCCATCCTTTCGAGAGAGTCCATCTCAGGACTCCATGACCTGCCAAGCATTCTTCCACAAGAGCTCTGAGATGGGAACTTCCCCTCAAGACAGGGCATCCCAAAAGTCTTAGTGCAGTTGGGCTTTTGGCAAACTCCATATAATCCCCATAGGCCACCATCTACCATCCCCATGCCTTTTAGATCATCTATCACCCGTGCCTAGGATGCTACACCTCCTCAGTCTGGCCTCATACAATCCTTCAAGATTCAACTCAAATCCTATCTTTTATAGGAAATCTTTCCCTGTTTCCCCCTTCCTCCCACCTTTCCCCTTTATGATTACCTTCCATCAACTCCGTATGCATCTTTCATGTGCCCATTTAGATACACGTGTTCCCTTGCATTAGAATAGAAGCCCCTGAGTGCAGGGACTGTTTTTGTTTTTTCTTTGTCTCCCCAGTGCCTAGCACTTAGTAAGTGATTAATGATCGACTGAGTCTTGTGTCAGGTGCTGTATTTTGGACCAAGATTTTCTCCCCCATAAAGCTGAATGCTGGGGAGCTGGACTGAAGTCTCTTGCAAAGCCTGGAAAAACATTGTGAGAATTCACATGCTAATAGGCAACGTGGCCTGTTCCATCTGCAAATCAAAGACCCAGCAGGGTATCCAAACCCTGGAAATTTGCCTTCTGAGGTACTCACTCCAAATCGTAGATTAAGATCTGGAAAGAGATTCATGGAAATCATTTACTCCAACCTCCTTATATTATAGGGAAAGAAGCTCTGCTCCAGAGAAGGGAAGTGATTTGTCTAAGGTCACACCTTAGCAGAGTCCAGATTCGAATCTTGACCCTTGGACTTTGACCTTAGGGCTTTAGGACATTTTTGTGTTTTGAAAGGAGGACCTTGGAGGTGGTGTTTTCTTCACTCTTTTTCCCAGAGGAGGGAGGCATGTGTCGATGCCCTGATCAGCGCCAGCACTGATCAGCATTCTGAAACTTGATATATTTTATGTAAATTTTATGTAATGTTCAAGAACCTCTCAGAAGCAAGGTCTCCTATTTAAAAGACTATGTCCATAGAACTCTTACTATAAATCAAATCATGTTTTCCAATAGGCACAAATATTATAATAGAGTTGGCTTGTCTTTTTAATTTTAATTTTTTCATTTGGAAGTCAAATCTCCCCCCAGAAGGACATTTCCACAAACTTTTGTTGTTCAGTCGTTTCCAACTCTGTTACCCCATTTGGGGTTTTCTTGGCAAAGATATTGGAGTGGTTTGCCATTTCCTTCTCCAGCTCATTTTACAGATGAGGAAACCGAGGCAAAGAGGGTTAAGTGACTTGCCTAGGGTCACACCACTAGTAAGTGTCTGAGGCCAGATTTGAACTCAGAAAGATGAATCTTCCTGACTCTAGACCTGGCACTCCATCCACTGTATCACCTAAAAGGGGGATTCTATAGGAAACCATGAATCTGTTTTTTAAAACATGGCTTGCTTTTTTAAAAAAAAAAAATATAATAATTCTAAATGTCACTTTCAAAACTTTTCTGCTTGCCTGTGTTTCCTTCCAGACTTCCTCCTGTTCTGTTACATGCATCTTAAAAAATGTTTCGATGTATCTCTTTATTGTTGGCATAACTCCTCCTCTCCTCTGACTCCTCACCCCTCTCACAACCATTTACCATTAAAAATAAAGAAAAAAGAAAAACATAACAAATTGGCAGCCAGACAAAACGAATCTACACAGTGGCCATGTACAGAAATGTATGTCTCCTGCATCTTGTGTCCACTAGCTCTCTGCCAGGAGGTGGGTCATATGCTTTCTTGGAGGTCTTTTGGTTTGTTGTTAATTGGAGATGGGCATTTTCTTTCTTTTTTTAATTTTTCTCCACTTAATAGTATTTTATTTTTTCCAGTTACATGGAAAGAGAACATTTGCTTTTTAAGATTTGGAGTTCCAGATTTTTTTCTCCTTTCCTCCCCTTTCCCCACGATGGCATGCAATATGATATGGGTTTTACATGTACAATCATATTAAACATATTTCCACATTAGTCATGTTGTGAAAGAAGAATCAGAACAAAAGGGAAAAGCCACGAGAAAGAAAAAAAGAGAGAAAACCACATACTACGACCTGCATTCAGACGCCACAGTGTTTCTCTGGATGCAGATAGCATTTTTCATCATGAGTCTTTTGGAATTGTGTTGGATCATTGTATTGTTGAGAAGAGCTAAGTCTACCAAAGTTGGTCATCACACAATGTGGCTGTTACTGTGTATGATGTTCTGGTGCTGCTCACTTCACTCAGCATCAGTTCATGTAAGTCTTCCAGGTTTTTCTGAAATCCATTTGCTCATTATTTCTCATGGAACAATAACAGTATTCCATTACATTCATATACCACAACTTGTTCAGTCATTCCCCCAATTGATGGACATTCCTTTCAGTTTCTAATTTTTTACCACCACAAAAAGATCTACTATAAACATTTTTGTACACATATTTATATAAAATTCTATATAGAATAAATGCAAAGGTAGTCAGGGAGGGAGGGCACTTGCAGGTAGGGGTGTGGGATAGGGGGATAAGGAAAGAGTTTAAGTAGAAGATGGGGCACCTGCTGACTTCTTTCAGCTGGAGAGGAAGAAGGAGTACATCCAGCTAGACAGGAAACAGAATGCCAAGGATGAGGAACAGTGAGAAAGCCACTCTAAACTTGACAAAGTTGAGCCTCAAATGACATACACAGTGTCCCAAAAGTCTGATTGCAGCTTTCAGCTACTAAAACTTTAATTAGCTTAAAAACTGCACTAGAATTTTTGAGATTCCCTGCACATTAAAATAATTTAAATTAAAACTGTGGTTTTTAAATTGAAACACTCACAGGGAGAATTCATTTCTGTAAGGAGTGTGTTGCTCTGGACTTTAGGAACTCTTTGCCCACAAACAGATATTTCTAAGATTCTGTTCAGATTCTAAATTGAGTTTTCATTTCACACCTGTTATATCTGACTTCTGTTTTCCTGCTCTCCAGACTCAACCTTTAGTCAGCATAGCAAATCAAAACCCAAAGTTAACCATCCTACTTTCTTTCCAAAAGGTGCTTTTAGTAACACAAATGGCCAGTCCTCACTGGCTATGGGGACTTGTACTTTTCGGCATCCATTGTTCTGATCCCCAGTTATTTCACAATTACAAAGTTTGAGCTTGGAGGTCAGTCCTGAAAGATGGACAAATAGGGTGACTTGACTAGTTTTTTCTGATTATCTTCCATAATCCTGAAAATTCCCAGGTTGAAAATAAGTGAGGAGTGACCTCTGTTTACTGTGTAAATTGTAATTTGTAATTGTAAAAATTGTAATTAAGAGTTTTTAGAGGGAGGGGGTGTGAGATTAGCTTTGGAAACTAAAGATTGTATAGTATTTTGAATGGTGTCCAACGAGGCAGCTGGATAAACTAAGTTTTACAATGACATCCAATTTGCTATCAAGTTTCTTACAGCTGTCCCTCCGAGGCTGTAATCCTCTGAGATCAAAGTAGGAAGATAAGGACCGGGGCTTGGATAGCAATAGGCAAAAGAGACCTCTCCAGTAGAAATGTGAATGAGAAAAAAAAAAATCTGAACCATGCGCTGCTCAAAGTCTAGGCTGAAGAAGGATGGGATATTTTCCACCTTTTTGCAGGCCTGGGTTGAAGTATGAATTGGAGGTGGCCAAAGGCTACAAGCTGATGAGAGGTTGCACAGGTTAGCTCAGAGTCAAATCAATCAATCAACTAACAAGCATTTATTACAGGTCACACATATTAGCACATGGCACTGGGAAAGACAAAAAACCAAAATGAATGATAAAACAATCCCTGCTTTCTATATTGGAATGTTGGGAAATGAAAGTGACAGGGATAAGGACTAGTTCTGAGAACTCCAGATGAGGAAAACAAGCTCTCTATAATTTAAAAGTAGTAGAAAAAAAGATGTCAATATATTTTCTTAAAATTAACCTTTATTGACTTTTAATTGGCAGAACCAGGATAAGGGCCCAAGTTTTTTGATTCCCTGGGGAATACTATTTCTTTTGCATTTTTCTGTCTTCTAAATTGTTGGCATAAGAAGCAAAAGATGGGGGAGCTGGGGGATCTAAGATTGTCAAGTACAGATAGATGAGGGTATCCAGTGAGTGTTTGTGTGTGTGTGTGTGTGTGTGTGTGTGTGTGTGTGTGTGTGAGACAGAGAGAGAGACAGAGAGAGAGAGAGAGAGAGAGAGAGAGAGAGAGAGAGAGAGAGAGAGAGAGAGGTATCAGATTAAAAGACACTGTCTTCTGACTTCCTCAGAGCAGTCACAGCCTGTGGGGATGGAAGGGCCGAACACATCAACCCTCCAGAACACTGAGTTTGATTGTTTTAATTGATAGTGCTGGGCAAACAAAGAAAGGCATAAGACAGACAGACAGTTCAGAGCACAGGCTTGGAGGTGGTCAATGAAATGGCAAGTTTGGGGAACTATGTACAGTACAGCTGAAACATAGGGTGAATGAAGAGGAGAAATGAAATTTTTAGAAAGGTGACTTGAGGGGCTCCTTTTTTATTTTTTGAGGAGCTCTTTAGACCCTAAGCTAAGCTTGTATTTTATTCCAGAGACCAAAGGGAGGTAGTTAGGTTGACTTTGGGTTTTCATGACACTGCTGTTTCCTGGCTCTCTTCCTGACTCCGTCTGCTGGTTTTTCCTTGGTCTCCTTTGCTGCTTTTCTCATCCCCTTAAATGTAGGTGTTCCTTAAAGGTCTGTTCCGAGCCTTTTGTTTTCCCTCTCAATGCATTCTCTCTTGGTGACCTCATCAGCTCACATGGGTTTAATTATAATCTCTATGACAATGACTCACAGATCTATATATACATCCCCAGGCTCTGTGAATTTCAGTCCTACATCACCAACTGCCTATTGGACTGAATATCACAGATATTTCTTAAGCTCAACATAAATATAACAAAACTTTTGGGGTATAGCATCAAAGTACTTTCCAGGATAGCTGAACCAGCTCACTGCTCCACCATCAGGACATTAACACACCAGTTTTCCCAAAATCCATTTTTCTTAAGCCCCTCCAACATTTGTCATATTTCTTTTTTGATCTCTTTGCCAATTTGAGGGTTGTGACATGGAACTTCAGAGTTGTCTAGGTTTCCCTTAACCTGGAGGAGAAGGTATTTTTCCTGGGGAGAAGCAGTTTTGGGGTAGGAGGGAAAATAGGAGATAGAGAAGGGAGGGCCTGATGAGCCGGGTCCACATCCTGCATCAGTGACCATCACATGGGAGTGGGCAGAAAGCAATCGATCAGTTGGGATGGATCAGAAACTCAGTAACTGTCTCAGAATTTCATCCCTCCCTTTCACGACTCAGGGACCCTGAAGTCATAAAACCTTAGACCTGGAAGGTATCTCAGAAAGTAGAAGTTTGAAGCTGGGAGGACTCAGAGAAAAGGGGAACATGGAAAAACAGAGATGGAGGCCAGATGGAAAAAGGAGAACACTAAATTGTGAATCACAGGATCTAGGTTTGAGTCCTGTGTGACCCTGGTCAAGGCACCTAACTTCTCTGGAGTTCTGTAAAATGAAGATGTTGCACTGATCATTCTAAGGTTTCTTCTAACTCTGTATCCTAGGAGCCCCCAAAGAAGGGATCTGAGAACACAGATGGTTATAAACCAAAGGGACCATGTAGTCTAACCCCATCATTTTATAATAACCATTTTGCCCTCTGATTCTATAACATCTAGGCAGTTTCTATTGATAATTTCATGGAAGATAGTGTCTAGGCTCTTTCTCTGATCATGGCTTTCAGGAAGTCCAATAATTTTTAAATTATTTCTCTGGATCTATTTTCCAGGTCAGCTGTTTTTCCAGTGACTTGTTGTTCCTTATCTTCTATTTTTTCAAATTTTTGGTTTTGTTTACTAACTTCTTAGTTTAACTCACAGTCATTCATTTCCCTGAACTCAATTTTCTCTTTCAACGAATTATTTTGTTCAGTGAGCTTTTGAACCTTCTCCTCCATTTGGCTAATTCTGCTTTTTAAAACCTCCTTCTCCTCGTTGGCTTTTTGGACCTCTTTTTCCAATTAAGTTAGCGTCTTTTTCAAGCTGCTATTTTCCTCAGCATTTTTTTGGTTCTCCTTTAGTAAGCTGCTAACTTGTTTTTTAAAGTCTTCTATTGCCTGAGCCAAGTTTTAAGTCCCCTTTGGAGGCAGGGTCCTTGACTTCCTCTGACAGTATGCCTTGTTCTTCCTCATCTGAAGGGATGGGGGGAGATACCTGTTCCCCAAGAAAGTAACCTTCTGTGGTCTTATTTTTTTTCCCTTTTCTGGGCATTTTCCCAGTCAGTTACTTGACTTCTGAGTTTCCTCTCCACACCCACCTCACCTCCCGTTCCACCCAGTCAGCACTTGGGGGCTGAGATTCAAATGCTGCTCCCAAGCCTCCAGGGCTTTCAGCGGGTGTGGGGCTGCTATTCAGTGTGAGATTAAGTTCAGCTGCTCAGGTGGGGGCAGGGGGGCTCAATTCCCTCAGGGGGTTTACACGGAGACCTTCAACAATGGATGCAGGTTACTGCCTGCCTTGGGGGCCCCTGTCTGCTGCTGCCTCCACTGCTGCTGCCTCCGGAGGGGGCCTGAGTTATGAGGACACCCTGCTCCCCTCTCAGCCAGCCAAAAAGACCCTCTCACTGACCTTTGGTGCTTGTGGGTTGAGGGACCTGCACTGCTGCTGGAGATTCCATCCCTGAAGCCTGCTCGGATCTCCCCATCATTTTATAGAAAAGGAAATTGAAGTCTAGAAAGAAGAAAGGAACTCGGCTGAATCCAAAGAACAAGATCTGGGCCCTAGTGTCAGCTCTCCTTACTCCAAGTTCAAGGCCATAACTCCTATCATCCAACATCTGGAGGGTTTCTGGAGTCAGAGCATCTGAGTTCAAATCTTAACTCTGCTACAAACTAGTAATGTGATCTATGATTATGCACTTAACCTCCCTGGGTCTCAGTTTCACCATCTGAAAAGGAGGTGGTTGGGTGGATTAGGATGATAGAGCTGGAAGGGTCCTTGTTCAGTTGTGGCCAACTTTTCATGGCTACATTTGGAGTTTTCTTGGCAAAGATACTGGAGTACTTTGCCATATCCTTCTCCAGCTCATTTTACAGATGAGGAAATTGAGGCAAAGAGGGTTAAATAATTTGCCTAGGGTCACACAGCTACTAAGTGTCTGAGGCTGAATTTGAACTCAGGTCTTCCTGATGCAGGCTTGGCCCTATCTACTGTGCCCCACTAGTAGCCCTAATCCCCTCTTTCTACAGATGGGGAAACAGGTTCAATGACTTGTCCAGGGCCACACAGCTAATAAATAGGAGATAGGATCTGAATTTAGGTCTTCCTGAGGCTAATCCAGTCCTTCAGTCTTGAGGGCAGGCACTGTCTTTAGCCTCTTTTTATGGCCCTAGTACTTTGAGTCTGGCACATAGTAGGTGCTTAATAAATGTTTATTGATTATGCACTCCCCTCCCTGCCAGCTTCATACTTATGATCCTATCCAGAGTCAGCAGTTTTGTGTTCCTCACTCCCCTGAGTTTAATTCTTCTTTTCTCCCTCCCTCCCCCACCAACTGAACTGTCTGCCACCTCACTCCCAAACACTTGTTTCCTGTGAAAGTTTTCTTTTATAGGCCAAACAAAGCAAAGATGTCGCTTTAGTAATGAGCTCCTCACAAGCAAAAGATGACTTGTCTCCTCCCTGCTCCCTGAGAGAAGAAGGGAGAGGAGCAGTAAGAGGCATGGTCAGAAACAGAGAGAAAAAGAAAGAGACAAAGAGAGAGAACGAGACAGGGAGGGAGAGGAGAGACGGAGAAAGGGAAAGAGTGTGTGTATGTGTGAAAGAGAAACAGACAAGGAGAGAGAGAAAAGAAGAGAGAGTGTGTGTGTGAGAGAGAGACAGAGAGACAGAGATGAGGAGGGAGAGAGAGAGGAGAGTGTATGTGTGAGAGAGAGACAAAGAGAGAGATAGAAACAGAGACAGAGAGAGAAAGACAGAAAGAAAGAGAGAGAGAGAGAGACAGATGAGGAGGGAGAGAGAGAGGAGAGTGAATATATGAGAGACAGACAGCTGAATCTGGAGAGACACAGAGTGACAGAGACAGAGAGACAGAGATGGGGAGGGAGAGAGAAGAGAGTGTATGTGTGAGAGAGATAGCTGAAGCTGGGGGGAGAGAGAGACAGAGGAAAGGAGAGGAAAGGAGAGGAGAGAGAATTTGTATGACAACTTGACAGACAGAGACAGGGAGAGAGGGAGAGAGAGGAAGCACCTTGCCCCTGTGGGAAAGAGTAATCCCCAGGGAAAGATTGATAGTGACCCAAGGAGACAGCTATATGTGTGAATACATGGAGAGAAGAGATCCCTTAAAGCTGTGTACAGCCTCTCTAGAAAGCAGTTTGTAACTATGCCCCCAAAGTCACTAAACTGTTCATACTTTTTGACTCAGTGATACCATTACTAAGTCTGTTCCCCCAAAGAGATCAAAGAAATAAGGAAAAAGAGCCAGAGAGATAGATAGATAGATAAAATAATTACAGCAGTTCTACTTGTAGTGTTTTAAGCTGTTAAAGACTTAAAGCTGCACTGGGACTTTTGGGACACCCGACATTTTATTTTGTGCACTTAGAAACATGACTCTGAGAAGGGCTCCTCTGGTCCTCTTCGACAAGGAAGGACAAACAGCATGGACAGCAACAAGGCTTTCCCAGTCAGTCAAAGAGCCACATGCCACAAGGAAGGTTGAGAATCCCTGTTCTAAAGTTTTCCTAAGATCTTGATCGGCCAGGAAAGCACATTGAAGGCTCTAAGCTAGGGACCATTCAGGAGGAATCTCTTCTGGTGGAAGAGAGTTACGGTCACAGAAAGGACCTAGGTCACAATTGTATCTGCCCATACCCATTTTTAGATATACAAGCTTAAAGTTCCATTTTGATTTTTTTTCATCAAGTTCTCCATCCTATACTAGTAAATTAGAGATAGTCACCTGATCACAGTATCCGATATTTACTCAAACACTTCAGCCTCATTTCTTTGGCAAATTTACGGGAGGACATTTGGACAAGAGTTGTTGCAGGATGATGAGGTCTGGGCAGGTTGTGGCCAGGATCATAGGAGAGAATACCCACATTGATGAGGTGCAGATCCATTGGAAATGTCTGAATAAAGGCCAAATCCTACCCGGGGTGGAACTGATTTGAATTGAACTTACATTCTATTTTGTACCAACTTTCCCCAAAAGGTGGCTCTCTCTGGCAAAGTGTCAAAGACAGAAGTCCCAAATTTTCCTCTGGTCCAAGGCTTCTCAAAGTGTGATCTGAGGACCCCTGAGCATCGCAGAGACTCTTTCAGGGAATCTATGAGGTCAAAGCTATTTTCAAAAGAATACTAAGATGTTTTCATTTCTCATACGGTGAATATTAAGAGATAGAACCCACATAAACAAAAGTTTTTGGTGTCCTCAGTTTTTAAGAGTATTAAACGGATCCTGAGATGAAAAATTTTGAGAACCATTGCTCTGATCAACGAGGGTCTCTTTCCTCTATGCCCGCTCCCCGCCCCCTCCCCCCACAGTGATTTCTTTGCAAGGACCCAATGAAAGATGAGAAGAAGAGACAACTCTATGTTCCACCAGAAAGCCGTATCCTGAACCAGCCCAAAGGGCATGACTGATTCTCTCCAAACAATCCCAATACCTTCCCTTTGTTCACACCTGGCTTACACCTTTGATGATGGGATAGAGATCTGAGCCTTTTTCACACTTTGATCCGATTCAGGGAGAAGTCTAGGGTGTGTTTATTGGAAGGAGGTAGATTTCCACCCTTACACTCGGAAGCTCCGAGAGAGGGTTTTTTCACTTGACCTGGGGTAGAAGAAGTAACTATCTGTGAACCAGAGATTACTTAGTTCAATCCAACAAATGTTTATTAAAGGCTTCCTTTGTACAAGGTGGCCCAGTGGATAGAGTACTGGGCTTGGAATCAGGAAGACTTTCATCTTCATGAGTTCAAATTCAGCCTCAGACAATTATTAGCTGTGTGACCCTGGGCAAGTCACTCAACCCAGTTTGTCTCAGTTTCCTCATCTGTAAAATGAGGCTGGAGGAAAAAAATGGCAAACCACTCCAGTAACTGCCAAGAAAACCCCAAATGGAATCACAAAGAGTCACACACAAATAAAACAAGTGAACATGTTAAAGGTCCATACTCAGGCATGACTCTCCACTGAATCCAATACTGGATCTTAATGATTATGGCTTCCCATTTTAAGTGCTTAACAATCAATTCTGTTGCAGATCTTTTCTAGAAAGAGAGCACAAGGCCGTTGATCTATGGTCTGCAGAAGTTTCCTTTTCCTTCTTTAAAGATTTGGGACATTTACTCTAGCTCTAGGCAGCTTTCTTCTCCAGTTATACAGAGGTCGTGGATGCCAGTCCTTTCAATACTCTGGCATTTCAGATATGTAAGACGTGATGTACAGAAACAGGAGCAGAACCAGGGCAAAAATTTATTAAAATTATTGTTAATTTATTCAAACAACACAGTGGAAATAACTTTGAAAGACTTAAGGACCAGCCATGATTTCCAGAAACCAAAGACCAATCATCCCTCCAGAGAGGTAGTGAGTTCAAGAATCAGCATGAAACATACATTTCTGGACACAGCCAAGATAAAGTCTGTTTGGCTGAACTGTGCAGATTTCTTATGAGGGTTTTCTTTTTTATTGCTTTTTTCTGGGGGTGGGAGTAATAGAAAATGAGTGTTTGTAAGAATTAAAAGTAATAAAATTTAATGTCAAAGAAGCCAGAACAAGCAGGAGTGAAATATCTGACAGCATGCATCTTTGTTCACAACTCAACTGACGGGACAACTCTGTAAAATAGGGGAGCACAGGAAAGACCAGTTCCCTCAGCTGTGAAGTGGAAACAATTATCTTTGTAGAAGTTTATAAATTGTAAACCACAATAATTATGAGCTCCATTAGTACAATTGCAACAGAGAATGATTTATCTAGATGGTATTAACTCAGCTGGATGGATTACAAATCAAGTCCAATGTGTAGATCTGTTGAATGGTGGAACTTTAAGGACTCTCATAGACCATCCAGTCTCCTTGTTTTGCTGATGAGAAAAGTCCCAGCACGTGAAGGGACTTGCCCAAGGTTATCATTGCTCAGTACAGGATCATTTGATTACTGTTTACTGAGAACTGACTGATAATTAGGGCTACAGGCTTTTCTCCTTTGCCATCGATTATAGGAAGATGGACTTACCGGTTGAGTTCAACTCTGTCCCAACAATTCTGCTGTGGTGGAAAGCTCACTTGTCTAGAAGTCAAGAGACAAACTGCAGCTCTCCTTGCTTATGAGCTTTGGGATGAATTAAGGAAGTCAGTTCATCTGGATAGACCACAGTTTCTCCGTGTATAAATTGAATATAACCATTCCTGCTCTACCACACTCATAGGGCTTTTGTAGGGATCAAGCAAATTGAGATATAAAACTCCAAAGAGATTATTTTTCTTATTGTTATCTGAACTTCCTGACTCAAGTTTGAAGTCCTTGGAGAGCTGAAGTGGTTCTACATTTGTGGTTATCCCATCCCCCCAACCCCAGCCCCAGTTTTAAGGACTGGTGATTTCATGGGTATGAATGCTCCCTTTCCAGATAAGATTGCAACTTTTCTATGACTGAGTAGTTTCTGGGGCAGAAATATTCAACATAGTGTAATCAATCTGGAGATGAACCTTTCCAAATCTAGGGAGACTGATCCGTGAACTGTCCATAGCTAGGTTTGACCTTGATGTCTTTTTTGTCTTGGTGGGACCTGTCAGAATTAGCTCTTAATGTGAGTCTTGCAAGAACTTGAACACGATTATTTTCTATTTGCCCAGAACCTTATCTTCTCCAGTTCTCTTCTCTAAGGAAATTGGAATGAGGAGGGAAGTGATCTGTGGGCACTGGGAGAGGACGAATGGTAGTGAACATTCCATTTGTCAAAGATCATTCCTATAACCAAGTCCCTAGTAGTGGGGCTTGAAACTGGAACATGAGAAGATTTGAGAGTTTAGGCAGACAAGAAATTCAACTTTAAAAGACTTAAGAACTCTGATCAGCACAAGGCTGGACCACGATTCCAGAGGATGGAAGCTGAAACATGCTACCCACCTCTTGCCCCCAAGAGTGATGGATGGACTTTAAATGCAGAATTTAGGAACATTTTTGGACATAGCACTGAGCTACTTTATAAAACAGAATTTTGACAAACTGAAGACTGAGCGGGGGCGGGGGGGGGGGTACCCAGAATGGGGAAGGGACATGAGATCACACCAAAATAGGACCCATTGGAAGAAGGGATGCCCATCCTGAAGACAAGATGTTGTAGACTTGTCTGCTATTTCACAGTGAGGATTTCTTTTGTGTCTGGGTTGAAATTTTATGGCTGCTATAAGACCTTTTCAACTCTCAAATTCTGTGATTCTATAAAATTCTCCAGTTGAACATAGAAGCTCTCTTCAAGTATTTGAAGGGTTGTCCTTTGGAAGAGAAATTAGGTTTGTGCTGCTTGGCCCCAGAGGGAGGAACTAGCAAGGAGAGGAGTGAGGTACTTCTAGGCCTCCTGAACTTCCTAATGGAGAGAAAAAACTTCCAGAGGACCAGAGATTTTTCTGTAATTCTTTATCCCCCCAATTTATTAATTTATTTGTCTTCACTTTTCAACAATCACTTCCATAAATTCCAAATTTTCTCCCCCTCCCTCTTTATTCTCTCCCCAAGACGGCATGCAGTCTTATATGGATTCTACGCATACATTCTGATTAAACACATTTTCACATTAGTCGTATTGCATAGAAGAACTACAACAAATGGGAAAAACCATGAGAAAAACAAAATAGGAGAAAATAGTCTGCTTCCTTCTGCATTCTGAGTCCATAGTTCTTTCTCTGGATGTGGATGGCATTTTGCATTATGAGTCCTTTGGAGATGTTTTAGGTCCCAGATGACTAAAGCTTTAGTGGATTGAGCTGCCTCTGGATAGGAGTTTCCCTTCACTAGAGCCATTCAAGTGGGAGCTGCAAGACCAGTTGTTGCTAATACATTCTAAATCAGGCATAGACAGGTTGCATTCAATGACTTTAGGATGATCCCTTCTCCTCTCCTCCTCCCAACCCCACCCACCATATGGCCAACCACTCCAGGAGTCACGGCTAATCCTCCTAGGGCTACTCAAAATTCCTGGTGTTTGCATTTGCTTTCCCTCATCTGTAAAATAGGCTCAATAATCCTGCCATGTCTCTCCTCTGGGCTATAGTGGGGATCTAAAGAGATAATGGATGGGAAAGCACTTTCTCAAGTGTACTGTTGTAAACGCACACCCCTGACAGGCTATTATTATTTCCTTGAAGTGTCAGTTTTTCCTAAGAAAGGGGAAAGAGGAAGGAGTTGGGAAGTAATTCTGTGCTGGTGGGATCTCCCTTCCAGGATGCTGCTGCTTTGAGCTATTACTATTCTCTTTGAAAACTTAGTTTCATTTTTTAATCAATATTTTGTTTTTACATGATCTTTTTTTTCAAAACATTTCCCTCCCACCTCTCCTGCCCAAAGAGCCTTCTCCCTAGTATTAAGATTTTTAAAAGGAAAGAATTTTAAAAAATAAATAGTATAGACAAGGAAGTGATTTGTCTAATGTTACACAGCTAGTGGCAGAGCTAGGATGTAGACCCAGGTCCGTTCTCCAGAGGCCCCTTTCCTTCCCCTCCCCTCCTTTCTTAAAATAGATTTTATGTAGACTTGTGCTTTGAAAACCCAAAAGGCTGCTCTGTCCTTACATCCAGTTGGTGTCTGTGGCTGTCCCAATCCCCTTCCTCCTTCAAACTCACAAATCTGAACTTCAAGATGTGCTACTGAATTTGCAGGCTAGCTCTGTCTCGGTGTCTGTCTGTCTTTCTGCTCCTCCTCTGTCACTGTTTCTCTGTTTCTGTTTCTGCTTCTCTGTTTCTGTCTCTGCTTCTGTCTCTGTCTGTGTCTGTTTCTCCCTATCTCTCTCTGTATCTGTCTGTTTCTCCTTGTCTTTGTGTCTCTGTTTCTGCCTGCATCTTTCTGTCTCTGTCTCTGTTTTAATCCGTTCCTCTCTGTCTCTTTTCTCTACTCTTTTTAAGGATTGAGGCACAGACAGCCCAGCTCTGAGCCGTCCCAGAGCCTGGGCTTCCTCCCCTCCCCCAGCCTGCTCCAGGATGAGATCACCTCCAAACAACAAGGCTGCTGTTTACAGTACTTTTAAACTGGTTTAGCCTGAGTCATCAAAACTTAGCCAGGCTCACACACAAAAGGCGAGCTTGAGATGGCTGACTAACCCCTTCTCCCATCCCCCTCTCCTCTCCTGGGGCCTTTTACAGCATTTTGACTCATCCAAGAGGAGACATCAGGACTTTTTGTGCTAAGATAAACTGAAAAAACCTGATTTAAATAGACAATTGCTTTTTACAGAGTTGGGTTTTAAGTCGGAAATTCCTCTGGTTCTCCAATTAACTTCCCCTGCATGGCTGATGATCTTTAAAATGACAGATTCGGATTTGCAAAAGCTGTCTAACACTTCACTTTCTATAATTCTCTAGTTGGTCTCTCCTGTTGCAGAATGCTCTGGACTTTCCCTACCCCTGTCAAAACTGAACTCTTGTCATTGAATCACATCCTAAAGTACAGAGTCTTCGAAAGAACCGATTCAGACCTCTACTCAGGAGGCAAAGAGCAGATTTATAATCCTGGCTCTGGGACTCACTACCAGTGTAACTGAGGAAAGTACTTAACCTTTCTGGTCTACTTCATAAAACCAGGGGATTGGACTAGATGATCTCAAAGCTTCCTTCCTGCTTTAAATTTTATGATCCTTTGGCTTCCAAGACATTGTTCTTCCCTGTTTCTTCTCCTCTCTGCCTATTTCTCAGTCTCCCTTGCCATTTCAATACCCTCCTTTCGCTTCCTAAGCCTGGGTGTCTCCCAAGGCTCTGTCATGGTCCATTCTCTCCCTTTGGTGATCTCACTTGCTTGTACTGACTCAATTTTCAACTCAATGCAGGTGATTTCCAAATAGATCTAAGCAGCCCTCACTCCTACCAGAACACCAGTCATGGATCTCCCAGTGCCTACAGTACACCCCGGTCTGAATGCCCTGCTAACCCTTCAAACTCAATACACCCAAATCTAGATTCATCATTTTGTCTGCCTTTCGTCCCAACCTCCCTATTTCTGTTGCTGACATCTGGCTGAATCACCCAGGTTCAGAACTTGGGAGTTATTTGTGGTTCTTCCTTCTTCATGTCCAATGGATTCATTACCAGGTCTTCACAGTGACATCTCTTTAAACCATCCCCTTCTCTCTGTTAACTCTAACGTGGGCGCATTCTTCTGGACTACTGTAACAGCCTCTACCTGCAGTCTCTCCCTTCTCCATTTCATCCTTCCTGCCAAAATAATATTACTAAGGTATAATATTACTAACAAAATAATATTACTATACAATATTACTAATAAAATAATATTTCTAAGGTATAATAATAATAGCTAGCATTTACATTTTGATTCGAGGGTTGTAAAATATGTACTTTGCAAATATTATCTTGTGATCCTCACAACACCCTAGGAGGTGCTACTCATCCCCATTTTATAAGGAAACTGAGGCTGAATATAGTTGAGCAAGTTGAGGTATAAGATGGTGATGGAATATTATTCTGCCATAAGAAATTATGGGCCGGTTGATTTTGGAAAAACATGGAAAGACTTGCATGAAACAATGAGAGTGAAAAAAGAAGAACCAAGAGTGAGGTAACAAACAATATTGTTTGAAGAGTAAATGTGAATGACTAAGCCATTTCAAGTAATATGAATATTCAGATCAACCATGAAGGACCTAGGAAAGAAGATGCTATCCCCCTCCAGAGAAAGAACTGATACGGAACTATGGATTTTATGGTTCTACATATATATGTGTCAAATGCTGGCCTTTTCTAGTGAGGGGGTTGGGAGGGAGGGAGACAGCTTGGAACTCAAAATGTAACAAAAACAAATAAATAAAATCCTGAAAAAGTAAAAAAGAAACCAAAGCTGAAAAGGGATAAGCAACTTGGGCAGAGACACATAGCTAGCAAGTGTGTTTGAGAAAAGGTTTGAACTCAGGCCTTCCTGACTCCCGCTCCAGTGCGCTATCCATTGTACCACCCACTCGCCCTGTGTTATTCTGCATCAGAGACTTCTTATTGTCTCTGGAGGAAATACAAACTCTTTAGCCTAGCATTTAAAGCCCACTGGTGTCACACTGAGTCTTTGTTACAGAGCAAGACTCAGTGTAGAAATGGAGAGGTATCAGAAAATGATTGGGAGACAAAAGAGTAAAAGTGTCCAAGTCCTTTAAACACAAATGAATGAGATGCTGACTGGGTTACAGAGCTCCCTGGCTAATTCTCTTCAGAGACCTGGAGTTTGCAATCTGCCAGACCAGCTCTCACCTCCTTATCTAAGTATGACAGGGTCAGAATTTTCTCTTGGGAAAAGCCGTAGATTCAGGATTACAGCCCATTGGTCTGAACTGCTTCGGGTGATGGTCTAATGTCGGTCAAGATAGGGAGCCTATGTAATCCCCTAAGAAGCACAGAGAGCTGAGAAACAAGTCAGAGGGCTACTCTGAACAACTGTGACCTCATATGGACCTGTGTTGTCTCCCCACATCCATGACAACTTTTAAACATCTTCCAAGGGTGTGTCTCACAGCTGCTAATCCTAGACCAAAACAAGAAGAGAACGACTTTGTTGTGGCAACTACTGGTATTAGAAACCTGATTTAAATCCCAGGTCATCTGTTTACCATTGACTATGCGATGCTGGACAAGTCAGATGAGGACATACATAAATCAGAGATACAGAACTGGGAGGGACCAATCCAGGCTCCTCATCTTACAGATGAGGGACCTGAGGCTCCAAGGCATAAGAGACTTGTGCAAGGTCCCACAAATAGCCAGGAAAGGGAGAATATAGGATGGTAGCGAGAAGGTGTGCTGATCAAGTAAGCATCTCTGTCACCATCTGGGACTGTAGCTTGATCAATGTCAATAAGCACTGATAAATGAAAGGCTTTGTAATCACAGAGTGCTACCTAAGTGTGAGTCATCTTAAAACACATCCCATGTGGACTTGGCTTTTCTATTCCCTTAAAAGGAGTTCAACATTTAATATGTACCTGGAGTATCTGGCTAGTCTTACCTCCTTCCTCTGGCAGGAGGGGGACTGTGGCCACAGATCCTTGTTTCCTTTCCCCCATTCTAGAGTCTCCTAGGGGTTCCCACTACAGTAAACCCTCCCCTTTCCTACCAGCCACCAGCCCTCAGAGGGGCCTCTGAGTCACTTCCTGCTTGAACTAGTTGGTCTCTGAGCATAGCAGAGCTACCACAGGGAAGGGCTCTGGATTTGACTCAGAAGACCTGGGTTTGACAGCCACTAGGTGACTTTGGACCAATCCCTCTGAGCTGATGATGCTTGCGTTACCTGCTAAAAATGTGATGAAGAATGAACTTTGGGCTGAAAACAAACTCTTTCAAAATCCATTTTTACTGATATCTTGTATTTCCATCCCTTCTATTGGCAGGTGCTGGAAATATAAAGACAAAAATGACCCGCAGACCTGCAGAGCTAGTCCTGAAAACAGCTGCACAAAAAACCTGAAGTTTGGAGCAGTGCCTCCCCCACCCCAGGAACAGAGGACAACTTAAACATAAAGCTAAAAGTCACAAAATAAAATGGAAAAAAATGAGCAAAAGAAAAAAAAAACAAACATGACCATATGGTGACAGAGAAGATCAAAACATACACTCAGAATAGGACAACAATGTCAAAATGGCTATATGCAAAGCCTCAGAAAAATGTGAATTGGTCTCAGGCCAAAAAAAAAAAAAGAATTCCTGAAAAAGCTCAAAAAGGATTTTAATAATCAAATAAGGAGCAGTTAGATGGTGCAGTACATAGAGCACTGGCTCTGGAGTCAGGAAGACCCAAGTTCAAATACAACCTCAGATACTTACTAGTTGTGTGAGCCTGGGCAACCCCAATTGCGCGCCCCCCCCCCCCCCAAATCAAATAAGAGACGTAGAGGAAAAATTGAGAAAAGAAATGAGAATGATATAAGAGAATTGTGGAAAAAGAGGCTACCATTTGGTAAATGAAGCACAAAAAATGGAAAAATGTATAAAAATACACTGAAAAAATAACTCCTTAAAAATAGAATTGGTCAAATGGAAAAGGATGTACAAAAACTCACTGAAGAGAATAATTCCTTAAAAATTAGAACCGGGCAAGTGGGAACCACTGAAGCTTCTTCAAGGGAAGACCAGGGTCAGAAGTGACCTGGAAGAGAAGAGCTGGACCTTCATTGGTTGAAGGACTGTGGGCTCTCTCCAGGAAGGGAAAGTCACTACATTTGGGGAGCTAAAAGGATCTATTGGACTTAAGATTGGTGCTGGGTAAAAGGTAAATTGTTTTGGGGACTTTGGAGGGATAAAATGGATTTGACTCAGCATCACTCCTGTCCATCTAGATCAGAGGTGTCAGAGTGCATTTACCAAAATAAATAAAAATACAATAGAACATATGCAGCATTAATATGGGGTTTTCTAAGTCAATATGCTGACCAGCTGGGATGAATGATCTTGGCTCTCTGTTTCTATTAAATTTGACACCATGAATCTGGATAAAAAAATCCTAACCTGGAGTCTATGAACTTTAAAAAATATGTATTTTGATAATGATGCCGTTGTTTAGTCATTCAGCCACATCTGACAGTGGAATTTTCTTGGCAAAGACAGTGGAGTGGTTTGCCATTTCCTTCTCCAGTGTGTCCCCATTTTACAGATAAAAAACAGAGGCAAAGAGATATTAAGTGACTTGCCCAGGGTCACACAGCTAGTAAGTGTCTGAGCCCAGGTTTGAACTCAGATCTCCCTGACTCCAGGCCCCATTCACTGTACCACCTAGCTGTCCCTTATTCATTGTATTTCAATATAATTATTTTCTTTGTGATGTTAGTTATGTATTAATTTTTATATGTTTAAAAACATCATTCTGAGAAGGGGTATATAGGCTTCACCAGACAGCCAAAAGGGTCCATGCCACAAAAAAAAGATTAAGAAGCCCTGACTACGTAGAAGTCAAATTTCTCACAATCTACATGGTGCAGTAGATAAACATTTGAGTTTAAATCCCATCTTACCAGTGATGTGGCTTGGAGACAGTCACTCAATCTTTTTTTAGACTGTTTCCTCATCTGTAAAATGGGGATCATAAAGGCACCTACCTCTCAAGGTCATGGTGAGAAACAGGTAAATTAATATGTGCAGAGCATTTTGCAAACTTTAAAACCCATCATAAATGATAGTGCTTATTATTATCCAAAGTGCCTCTAACAGAATAAATGTGAGTGGTGTGTGGAGCAAACTCTCTGAGCTGAGAAACTCTGGGCAAAGAGAGCCTCAGAATAGTCTGAACTGCCAGTGATATCACAAATGGGGAGAGTGGGGGTGGGTATGAAAGCTGGGGCACGAGCTGTTGGGCGTTAGGAGACAGTGGTGAGGAACTGGAGAGTTTATTTGGTGGAAAAACAGAACTAGACAGAAGTCAGAATTGCATGCGATAGTATGGCCAGCAGGCTGGGACAGGCTTGGGCTAAGGTCAGGGATGGTAGCAGGTCTTTGCAGTCGGAAGACTTGATTTCTAATCACACTTCTGCTATTGATCTGCCTGCTATGGCCTTGGGCAAGCTGAGTTCCCATGGGGAGCCTATCCATTCAGCCGGGAGCCTATCTGATCGCCACAACAGATAGTGTGTTCTCCCTTTCCTCAAATTGTCTTGTATTCCCCAACTGATAAATGGTCAAAGGATATGAATAGCAAGTTTTCAGAGAAAGAAATCCAAGCTATCAATAAACCTAGGAAAAACTGCTTGAGTGTGAGGACACATGTTTGTATTTCCTGATGTTGGGGATGCTGAGGCTGGTGGATCGCTTGAATTCAGGAGCTATGGTAGGGGCTAAAGCTGATCATTTGTCTACATTAAGTCTGGCACCAATACCATGAGCCCTGAGGAGCAGAGGACCACCAAGCCTGCCTAAGGAGGGACAATGAAGCAGGTTAAAATTTTCATGTGTAGGAGTGAATGCTGCACTTCTAGCCCAGGCAAGATACCCAGTTTCTTTTTCTTTCTTTCTTTCTTCCTTCCTTCCTTCCTTCCTTCCTCTTCCTTCCTTTTTTCCTTTCTTTCTATAATAAAGGGTATTTTCACTTTTTCAGTTACATGTGGAGACAATTTTTGGCATTCATTTAAAAAAATTTTGACTTCCAAATTTTTTTTCCTTCCTTTACCTCAAAATGGTAGCAATTTGATATAGGTTATATATGTGCAATCATGTAAAATATATTTCCATATTAATCATGTTGTAAAAAAAGAAACAGACCAAAAAAAAAAACCCCCAAAAAGTGAAAATAGTATGCTTCCATCTGCATTCAGACTCCCTTAGTGTGCACAGCATTCTTCATCATGAGTCCTGTGGAACTGTCTTGGCTCACTGGATTGCTAAAAGGAGCTGACAGTCATACTTAGTTAACAATGTAGCTGTTACTGTGTACAATGTTTTCCTGTTCTGCTCACTTCACTTTGCACTACTTCATGTAAGTCTTTCCAAGTTTTTCTGAAACCAGCCTGTTCATTATAGCACAATAATTCTGTTACCCTCATATACCACAACTTGTTCAGCCATTTCCCAATTGATAGACATCCCCTCAATTTCCAATGCTTTGCCACCACAAAAAAAGAGCTACTATAAATATTTTTGTACCAATGTGTTCCCCCCCTTTTTAAAATCTCTTTGAGATACAGTCGGAATAGTGGTATTGCTGGGTCAAAAGGTATGCACAATTTGACCGCCCTTTCAAATTCTCGCTCATGTATCTAATGAGCTTCCCAGAATTAAAAGTGCAACTAAGAAAGAGTCCTTACTTGAGGCTAGAATCTAGTCTCCCTTTGTTTTCCACATTTGCTCCCCTAGAAAGTGAGGGCATTTAACGTGAAGACTGCAAGATCTTTAAGGCATATTCCAATTTCAGCATTCCATGATTCTGTGACTTAGAGCAGTGGGAGAGGATAGGGAGTTGACCTGTGAATCAGGATGACCCAGTTCTAGTCTGCCACATCCTGACTCTATATAACCCTGGCCAAGTCACTGGAGTTTTCACTGCCCCAAACTATGCTCTAAGACTTTGGGCAAGACCCCTAAGGAGCAGAGGGGCTGCCCATCTTCATTAGTACAAAGAACTTCCTCAGGAGGGTACTCCCTGGACCAGCGAAATCACAGGTCCAGAATCCAATAATAAAACAAACCACCAGAAAAAGGGGAGGCTGAGCCTTGTAAGTTCTTCCACTCTCAAAGCGAAATTTGATGCAGACGCGAACAGAAACTCACTGTTTAAAAAAAAAAAAATTCCCTAAAACAAAAACCTTCCAAACCAGAAATTGACTTGGCTTCTGAATCTGAGGCTGTTCAGGCTTTCAGGCAAGAATCCACCTCTGCTGGGAGCAGAGGAATGTCTGGCCCCACAAAAGGCCTTTCACTCTTTCAGTCCTGTTTCTTAAAGGGGACAAACAGGTTAAGTTTGCTTGCCCAACCACCAGCAGCAAGAACTTGCCCTCTCTTCGGTTATTGCAACATTATCAAAAACTGTATGGACTGGGCAAAAATTGCCTAGCAACAGCACATTGAGCAACATCTCGGGGTGAGGAAGGGAAGGAGGCCCCGGGGCTGCTGGGTGGGAACCGTTCTCTGCAGCCTGGGAGGCTGGAGACGCCGAGTTCCCTTTAAACAGCCCAACACAGAGGGAGCCAGGATTGGCCATTTAAAAGGTGAGCTGCAGTCTGCTACCATACCCTCTGGTCGCCCCAGCCTGTGCACAGGATGCGCTGTGTTCTTGGGGGAGAGTTTCTCTTATCTGACCACTTTTACTTAGAGAAAAAAAGGCACCTTCACCTCTAAAGTCTCAAGGCAGACAAAGGCAGACCTCACGCTAGAGCTGATGTTCTCCTGTGGCAGAATGGAAAAGAGACAACAGAGCTGGGTATTCACAAGACCAGGATTCGAATTCTCTTGCATTCATTACTAATTATGGGACCATTTTATTTCTTTTTCTTGAGCTTTAATTTCCTCATCTCTAGAATAGGGTTAATATTCCCTACCATAGTTTCAGCTAGGCATATTTTCACCTGGGGTAAAAAAAGAGTTGGAGGTATGGGGTTCTCACCTGAGAAAAGGGGAGGTTCAATATATCTGCCTGGCAGAGTATATTCCCCCGTGGGCGCTAAGAGGAAGGCAGCCTGGAACGGGCAAGTGGTACCCTGATCCCATATGTGCGTGTTTCTACTCAACTATTATTATTAGCATTTATAGAGCTCATCAAGATTTGCAAAGTGCTTGACAAATATTAACTCTGGGGGGAAGTGCTATTATTATTTCCATTTTATTGGTGAGGAAACTGAGGCAGACAGCTCAGTCGGTCCACTAAGTGTCTGATGATGGATTTGAATTCAGTTACATTCCTCTGCAGCTGGGTGACATGGTGGATAAAGCCCAGGAGCTGGAGTCAGGAAAACACTAGCTGTGTGACCTGGGGCAAATCACTTCACCCTGTTTGCCTCAGTTTCCTCATCTGTAAAATGAGTTGGAGAAGGAATGGTAAACCACTCCAGTATCTTTACTAAGAAAACTCCAAATGGGGTCACAAAGAATCTGACCTGACTGAATAACAACCATACTCCTCTGCAATCTATCTCATAAGCTTGTAGTTAGGCTCAAACAAAATGTAAAGTATCAATTATTGCTAATTACCTAGCAGCAATCTTTTAGCATCTCCCTGGGTACAAGACAAAGAATTCCTGGCCTGCTGGAGCTTATAGTCGGATTGGGAAGACAAGACACACATCCAATTTACCAGTGATTTATTAAGTACTCCCCACCTGCAGGGTTTTGTGTTTAGCACCAAGGGAAATAGAAGAATGAAAAACAGCATTATCCAAGTTGTTAAGGAGATGACAATTAATACAGAAGATGAGAAGAACCTAAATGAATATGCCCAAGAGCTTAATGTGATAGGAAGAAAGGTGAGATCCAGAGGGTTAGGAGTATCTGAGGAAGAAAAGGGAGGTCACATTGACCCTAGATCAGAGGGGGCAAACATAGGGTTAATATTCCTGAGTACTGTCCAAATCAGATTAAAATGTAATTAGGATATATTTGACAAGATCAATAAAAATATGATAAAATCCAGATAACATAACATTTTCAAAGTAAAGTCAATATTCGGTTGGCAGGGTTTTTATGTACAGACTAGTGGGCCCTTTTCTGTTTGAGTCTGATGCCACTGCTTAGGGGTGGGGGGAATTAGAGAAGGCTTCACAGAGGGGACACCTGAGCTGATCAAAGAAGAGAAATTATTCAAAGAGTGATGAGGAGAAACTGCATTCCAGTGGGCACACTGTGTGAATACAGGAAATTGTGAGAGGTCAGGACAAAATTAGGAAACAGCTAGTGGAAAGACAGAAGGATCAAAGGCTGGAGATTGGGTAGAGCCCTAGTGTGAAGGGTCTTCCATACCAAAAGCATAGACTCCAAAGGAAAGAAGGGTGGTGGTGAAGTTGGAGGAACACCTTGGCTGAGCCAGAGCCTCAGTTTCCTCCTCTGTAAAATGAGGAGGTGGGAGGGGATGACTCCTGGGTTCTTTGCCTTCCCTACATCTGGGAACCTGTGGTTTTTATCCTGTAGGAAGCCACTGAAATCTTTGGGATGGGAGTGACATGGTCTCTAACCTGACAGTCAGGGAAGATTATTTTAACATTATGTGATGGATGGATTTGAAAGAGAAGCCATGTATAACCACTGGAGAGGTTGTTACTTAAAAGGGATGATGAGGTCCCCAACCAGAGGTAGTTAAAAAAAAAAAAAAGGAGATGGATGGGTGGGATTCTTTAAAGTTGGGGATAAGAAAGAGGGGAAAATTCAAAATGGTTCAAAGGTTTGGATCCTGGTGACTGGAGGAGGATCACACATTTTAACAGAAATTGTATTTTTCATATGTATAAAGGGTAGTATGTTATGCCTTCTCAATGGGGGGAGGTAGAAAGAGGAAAAGAATTTGGAATTGGAAAATAAAATTTAAAAAATGTTAACTAGGAAGTTGGAAAGTCCTTGGCTCTGTCCAGGACAGGTGGGCTGGGGCACGGAACAGGGCACTAGGACGCTCCGGGAGGAGAGGCGCTCGGGGCTGGGTATATTTGGGTGGCATCTGCCGGGAGGTGATAACGGGGACAGTGGGCGCGGAGGAGAAGACGACTAACGGACCCCAAAGGGCAGGAGATAAGCCAAGGACAGGAGGCCAAGGTTCCTGGGCTCGTCTGGCCTGGTTGGGGCGCCCCGACCGTGGACGTCTTTCCAAAGTCTGATGGTGTCTCCTTTGGACAGTGACACCAGGACGCCCTTCGTGGGGGGCCCATCTAGATCCCCTCCTGCGCCCCCAACGCTCGGGACCCTTGGGGCTGGCCGCCCCCGACCACCCCCCGGACCCACGAGGGGATTGAGGCCAGGGTCAGAGCCCACGCGTGACCGGACCGCGGAGGGGCACCCCACTCGGGGCCCAGCAGGTACGTCCTCGGCGGGATTCCGGCTGCCAAGGTCTGCCCGGACGTGGACTTTGCACACGCGTGTTTACTCAGCTGCTGGACGGAGTTCTGTTCCGCCTGCCTGGCCGCAGCAGGGGGCCCCGCGGTGACCGCTCACCCCAGGGGGCCAGCCCAGGGGCGCCCAGGCCCCGGGGGCCCTCCCTTCTTCCCCATCACAGCTCAGGGAAAGCACCCCGGGGGAAAACCCTTCTCCACTGACCCCAAAAATTCCGGTCTGCGCCTCGCAACCCTCCCCTTCCCCCCACGCTTCCCCCTCCTCCTCCTCTTCCTCTCCCGGTTTTCTCCCCCTCCCCACCGTCCCACTTTGACCCTCCTCCTTCTCACCTACCAGTTCCCCCCCCTTTCTACTATTCTTTTTCTCCCCTCCCCCCATTCTTCCCCCCTCCCTCCTCCCCATTCTCTTTTCCCTTTCCGCCCCTTTCGTGGGGAGGGTCCCTCCACCACCCTGTCCCCCATAGGCCAGCATCCCTAGCCACGCCCTCTCTCCGCCCCGCCCCTCTCTCCCTGGACCGACGTGCGTCTGTGTTTGTGTGTTTCTATCTACGTGCGTGTAGGGGAGGGGCGGAGCCACACATTTCGCGCCAAAATCGCGTAGCACGTACCCTCCTCCCGCGGGTAACGTAGCGCCCTCCTTTTTTTTCAAACCCCAGACGGGGCGGGGATTGGTAGGTTGGGCGTTCACGTGATTAACGGTCGCGGGAAGCCGCGGAGCCCGAACCTCGCAGGCAGATCGGCTCGCCGCGCAGCCCCTCGGTTCGGCCGCCGCCGCCCCTGCCGCCTCGGAGCCGCGACCCCAGCCCTCGCCCCCCTTCCCCGGTCGGCGCCGGGGGCCGCGGTGACGTCCCGCCGAGGCGCAGGAGCCGCCGCCGCCCAGGCCGCCCGGGCCGCCGCCGCCCCTGCGGAGCTCCCCGGGCCGCACGTGGCGGTCCCGCCCCCTCGGCCCCGGCTCCCTGCCCCGGCCCCCATGAGCTTCCAGAGCCGGCACCAGGCGCCGCCGCCCCGCGGCCGGCCGGGAGGCTCCTGCGCGCTGCGGCAGAAGCTCATCTTCTCCCCGGGCAGCGACTGCGAGGAGGAGGAGGAGGAGGAGGAGGAGGAGGACGAGGGCAGCGGCCACAGCACCGGGGAGGACTCCGCCTTCCAGGAGCCGGACTCGCCGCTGCCGCCCGCCCGCAGCCCCGCCGCCCCGGGGCCGGCCACGGAGCCCGAGAGCGAGCCCGGCGGCCGCCGCCGCGCCCCGGCCCGAGCCCCGGCCCCGGGCCCGCCGGAGGAGGAGATGCCGCCGGCCGACGGAGGAGGCGCGGGCGGCGCCGAGGGCGACTCGTGGGAGGAGGAGGGCTTCGGCTCCTCGTCCCCGGTCAAGTCGCCGCCCCCCGCCGCCCCCTACTACCCGGGCAGCCCCCTGTCTCCGCTCCGCGGGGACCGCTCCCCGCGCGGCCGCCAGCGCCGCGACGGCTCCTGCTCGCCCGTGCCCGACTACCCGGGCACGCCGCCGCACAAGACCTTCCGCAAGCTGCGGCTCTTCGACACGCCGCACACGCCGAAGGTGAGCACGGGGCCGCGGGGGCGGTCACCTAGCCGCCCGGCCGCCCTGGGCACCGAGCCCCGGGCACCGGGCCTGCCCTCCCCTCGCTAGTGGCCGTTGGGCTTATGTAACCGCAGCCTGCGCCTTCCCCGGGGCCGGGCCGCGGGACGGCCGGGGAGCAGAGCCAGCCCCCGGCCTTGTCAGCTTGTGTCCCTGGGTCTTTTTAGTGGGAGCCGCCCGGCGGGTGCGGGGCTCGGCCGCGGGGGCTCGGGGGGCTGTGCGGGGGAAGCCAGCCCCGCGCCCGAGGGAGCTGAGACCCGTGTGTCTGTGTCTGTGTGTGTCTGTCTGTGTGTCTGTGTCTGTCTGTGTGTGTGTGTACACACGTGCGTGAAGACCCGCACGGCACGCCCCGCTGCCGGGCTTCAGCTCACGTAGGGGTGTCCTCCAGTGACACCTACCCTGGGCGTTGGGCTCACGTTTGCTGAGAGCATGAGCGTCTCCTCTGCCCAGCCAGCGTGAAAAGCCTCTGGAAACGTTAGATGGCTCCAGAAAGGAGTTCTCGAAAATGCCTGGCTTTCCCAGCCGAGCGCCGTCCCCTCCCCTGTTTATGCGGCTTAAGATGGAGGCTGCGCGGGGTCTGCGGGGCCGGGGCAGAGGGGAGGGCCCGCTTCACCGAGGGGCGGCTGCGGGGTCTGTTGCACCGGGGGATCGGCCCGGGCCGGGGTGCCCCGCCTTGTCTGGCCGGGCGCAGCTGTCGGTGGGCCCACCGTCCTTAACGCTGACCCTCCCTCCTCCTCACCGTCCAGAGCTTGCTGTCCAAAGCCCGAGGGATAGACTCCGGCTCCGTGAAGCTCCGAGGCGGCTCCCTGTTCATGAGCTCGGGACGAGCCGACAAGCCAGGCTTTGACATGAGGCAGACCCCCCAAGTGAACATTAACCCCTTCACTCCAGACTCGATGTTGCTGCATTCTTCCGGCCAGTGCCGCCGAAGGAAGAGGACGCATTGGAACGAGTATGTCATTGGACGGTGTGATCCCCAAGAGCTTGTACTAATGGTCCTGTTCACAGTTAGCGTCTAGACTGTTGTGTTCCGGAGGTTCTGGAGTGGCAGCAGTGTGTTTAGCTGTAAAAATGATGAGTGCTATTTCCTGTTGAAAAAGGATCTTTGTAGAGCAGGAAGAAATAAAAGGTTGCCTGCACATCTTGGAGGAAGGCATGGAGAGCTGGGAAATTAGAGGTGGTAATGAATAGTCATAAGAAGGGAAAGTTAGAGAGATGGAGTGCTGTTGGTGATACAGCCTGCTTCAAGAGGTGGTGAGACCCTGGTCACTGGAAGTTTTCAAGCAGAGTTGAGACACTCTCAGGGAAGTGTTTTTTATCAAGTGAAGGGGTTATAGCTGTTAGATGATGGGACTTCTTCCAACTCAAAGGTTCTATTAAATTCTAGGTTGGGAGAGTTAACTTGGAAGGACTTTGGGAGACACTTGTAGTAGGGTTAGGGAATTACCGTCCAGGTCATTGGGCTGGACCAGATATAATATTTGATAGTCATAGAATCCAGAAAACAAATGTGGGGTGAAGGTCTTCACCATAAACTAAGCTGATTAGTAATCTTACCTTAAAAACCTTTGAGGGAGCAATACTTGGTTACATCTTCAGCCTCCTCCTATGAAAATTCCACTAGTAATCTGTATAGACTTGCCAGATAAAGTTGAGAGCATGGGTTGGAATATGTCTTGCAAGTATATTTGATGCAGAGAGCACCAATTCTTGTTTCAGTTCCTGTGATGAAGACATGGAAGCGAGTGATGGGGAGCTTGAAGATGAGACCCCCAGACCTGCCAAGGTAGGTTGTTCAAGCCTCCTCTTCTTTGGTGCCATCTTCTGTTGACTTGACTTTGATACTTTTGAAACAGTCAATTTTTTTGTTGTTACAGAGAATTACAATTACAGAAAGTAACATGAAATCAAGATATGAAAGTGAATTTCATGAACTGGAGAAGATTGGGTCAGGAGAATTTGGTTCAGTATTTAAGTGTGTAAAGAGGCTGGATGGATGTATCTATGCCATAAAGCGATCAAAGAAGCCATTGGCTGGTTCTGTGGACGAGTGAGTATTTTTTTTAAGCCCTCCTCTTTGTTTCTGTGCTCCTTTGTCAGAGGTACTTTGTTAAACTCCTGAGTTCTGGCAGCATCCAAGTTCCAAACTTAAAAGTATTGAAATTGGAAAGGTTCTTTAAAGTTAGAAAAATTCTCTTCTGGTCCGTTTTGCTTTCTTTCCGAGTAGCTTTCTGTTTGAAGTCTCGTCTGAATTTGGTACATAACTGTACTGCTCTTACCTTTACAAAATGTATTTCCATGGATTTCTTTTGTTTTTTACACAACTCACATTTCCTTCTTCCCTGTTCTTTGCCAGAGAAAGAGTTATAACAAATCATTTTTTTAAAGAAGATCAGAAAAAAACTGATCCAAACAAATCAACATGCACACATCTAACACTGGATGCAGTGTTTCAAACTGTGGACCCCCCTTCTCTGCAGAGCAGTTGGAGGGGGGTCTTCTCCTGCCTCTTCTTCGAGGCCTTGCTTGTTCTTTGTAATTTTGTATTGTTGTAGTCATGGTAATATTGTTTTCCTGACCCTGCTTACTCCATCCTGCATCGGTCCATATAGATCTTCCCATGTGTCTCTGTTCATTACTTACATCATTTCTTAAAGCACAGAAGGATGCCATTCCACTCATATGCCACAGTTTGTTTATCCATTCACCAACTGATGGGCATCTACTTTGTTGCTAATTCTTTGCTACCATAAAAAGTAGTGCTATAAATTTTTTTGTACGTTGAACATGTGTGTGTTCTGGGTCAAGTGGTATGGCCAGTTTGTTTTAGTAGTTTACATAATTCCAAATTACTTTCCAGAATTGTATTGGTGCATAGCTCTACTAACTAGCCCGTTAGTGTGTTTGTCTTCACACAACCCCTTTAGCATTGACTATTCTTTATTTTATTATCTTTACCAGTTTGCTGGGGGTGAGGTGTGAAACCCTCCAGTGTTTAGATTTGCATTTCTCTTGTTACTTACGAGTGATTTAGAAATTCTTTCACATGTTTTCTTTTTTTTTGAATTTATTTAGTATTTAATTTTTCCCCAGTTACATGTAAAAATAATTTTTAATGTTTGTTTTTAAAACTTTGAGTTCCAAATTCTCTCCCTCTGTCCCCACCCACCCTTAGGCAAGCAATCTCATATTGGTTATTATATATGTGTAGTTGTGCTAAACATATCCACAATAGTCACTTTCGTATGGTTCTTAACAATGTGCAGTAACACTCTTGAGAACTGTCTTTGGTCTTATACGTTTTATTAATATCAAGCTCTTCTCAGAGGTATTTATGTATATGCCCATGCTTCTTAATCAAGTTCACAGTTAAGCTTTCCTGCATCATAGGACTCAAAGTGGCTACTGTCCCTTAACCAAACCTCTGCCCTTTATAAAGGGTCCCTGAAGGAGTAGAGACTGATAGAGTTTATCAGATGATCTATGACAGGGTGAAGTTGCCTGGTTTATGTTGGTACTGATCTCCAAACTTCTCGTAAACAGACAGAATGCTTTAAGAGAAGTGTATGCCCATGCAGTACTTGGACAACATTCTCACGTGGTTCGATACTTCTCTGCATGGGCAGAAGATGATCACATGCTGATACAGAATGAGTATTGTAATGGTAAGCCAGACTTTTTTGGGGGGGTTGTTTACAACATTTTGTTTTTCTATTTCTTCCCACATGAGGAAGCATGAGTGAAGCAGGAAAAGTTCAAATACCGGCATTCTATTCCTAACTGCTATTTACTGAGTTACTTTAGGTGTCTCAGTTTCTTTAAAGTGTGGAATCCTCCTTGTGCCACTTATCTCTTGTGGTTCTTTTTAGAATTAAGAGATTATAACTGTTAAAGGCCTTGTTGTAAACTGAAAAGCACTTGAATGAGTATCAGCTGTTGTTGAAACTGTTGTTCTAAACAAAGTGAATACTGAAAGTAATTGTTCCTAATGTCACTTAAAGTCTTAACTTTATTGATGTGTTTCTATATCAGTTGAGTTTAACAAGCATTTATCATCAGTTAGCTGTTTAAAGAGAAACTAACAAGGCCAGGAGAAATCCATTTTCCTTCCAGCTAAAACCTAGGTTATGGTTTTTTTTAATAGTTGAGCATATTTTCACCCAGCCGCCCTTTCAGGTTCACATGGCCAGCAAGCTGCAGGTGCAGAATAGTGCCTCCTTATGCTCTTTTCACTGTCTTGCTGCCTCATTAACTAGAAAATACCACAGCAATTTTCTTATTAAAATAGGAGAGGTCACAGGCCCCAGTCACCTTTTCAGTACAAACAGATGTCATGCTTTTGGTCCTGTGTTTCAGGTAGCAGCAATGCTTTTATGTTTTTTTTTTTTTTTTGATAGGAAAAAGTATTTGAGAAGTCTTCTGAGAATCGTTGTATCACTAGAGAAAACTGTCTACATATATTTATTCCACTTCCTCACTGTTTGCTCGCATCTCAGACTCATGTAATCTGGCTTCTAATTCCACTGGCCTGAAAAATGGTGCTCTCCAAAGTTACCAAAGATCTCATGGTCACCAAAGCTGATGGCCAGATCTTGGTCCTCTTTACCTTCCTGACATCTCTATAGTTGACCATTTCCTCCTCGTTAGTCTCTGTTTTCTTCAGCTTTCTTACTTATGTTTCTGTGTTTCTTTTTTTTTTTTTTTATTTTGTAATGTTTAACAATCACTGCCATACAATTGCGATTTTATCCCTCCCCACCTACTCCCTACTACCCCCCTCCCTCCCCACGACTGCATACAATTCTGTATAGATTCTACATATACTTTCCTATTGAGTATATTTTCACTATAGTCATGCTATGTAGTCAGACTAAGATAAATGAAAGAAATCGTATAACAAATCAGAACATGATACACAAACACATACACATACACAAACATGATCTGCTACAATATGTGAGTGACTTCCATATTTCTCTCTCTGAGTGTGGCAGGCATTTTGCCTTGAGATCCTCCATTGGGATTTTTTTTTTGGTAAGAAGTTCTTGTGTTATTACAAAAATCTAAGTCTACCAGAAAAAACTCTCACACACTGTGGTTGTTGCTGTGCATAAAGTTCTCCTGGTTCTGCTCCTTTCACTCAGCATCAGGTCATATAAGTCCTTCCAGGCCTCTCTGAAGTCTTCTTGTTCATCATTTCTTATGGCACAATAGTACTCCATTACATTCATATACCATAATTTATTCAGCCATTCCCCAATTGATGGGCATCCCCTTGACTTCCAGTTTTTGGCAACTACATAGAGTGCTGCTATAAATATTTTTGTACATGTGGGACCCTTTCCCATTTTTATGATCTCTTGGGGATATAGTCCTAGTAGCGATATTGCTGGGTCAAAGGGTATGCACATTTTTGTAGCCCTTTGGGCATAGTTCCAAATTGCTCTCCATGTTTCTGTGTTTCTTGTTGTACCTTTCTGATCTTTCCTGTTCCATATCCATTGATGAATCATTCTCCTCTATCCCAGTCTTTAACTGGACATCCCCTAAGACTTTTTCCTGGGGCCTTTCTTCTTGATAGCTTCTTGGTGAACTCTTCAGCTCCTGTGGGTTCATGTAGCATCTCTTTGCCAGACGACTCAGAAACATATATCCAAACCTCATCGTTTTTGAGCTCCATTCCTGTATTGCCAGCTGCCTAGGAGTCTTCTTTGAGGATGTCCCACAGGCACGTCCAAAATGGAATTCCCCAACTTAGCTACTTCTGTTAAGGTGGTGACCATCTTCCCAGTTAGCAAGATGCACAAACTCAGTTATTCTTGACCCTTCCCTCTCCCTATACATTTTGCCTTCACAGCATCTGCAGCTGCCTTTTCTCTCTGCTCCCAAGGCCTACCCTGGTTCAGTACTTGATCACATCTTCTCATGGACTATGGTAATAGTTTCCTAATCAGTTTCCATGCTTCCAGGAGCTCTCTTGTCCAGTTTATCTTCCTCGGAACTGCCAAAATAATCTATCTAAAAATAGAAGTCTGACCATACTTTTCCCCACCTGTGAATTTTCAATGGCTCCCTGTTGGCTTCAGGATAAAATACTTAAATACTTAAAAAGAGCATTTTAAAGTCCATTGCTATCTGACTTCATCCAATTTTTCTAGATTTATTTCATGTTGCACCCCTTTCCACATTTATGTTTTAACCAAACTGGTTTACTTGTTTCTTGAACTTCTCATTTCCAGCCTCCATTCCTTAGCATAAAATATACACCCCATGCCTTGGATGTACCTCAGATGCTCCCTCTTCACATCTGCACAGGAGAATTTCTTAGCTCCCTTCAATATTAGGTGGTCACTTGGCTATAGGAAACTTTCCTGATCTCTCTAGGTGGGAGAACTTTCCCTCCTCACATTCTCCCTCATTTACTTGTATGATAGGGAGGATCCCAGGTAGACCATAGGTTCCTTGAGGAGAGGGGCTGTTTTTCAATTTGTTCTTGTATCCCCAGCACTTAACACTAAGGCCTTGGACATAATAGAACTTAAAAGTTGGTTGAATTAAGTTGACCTTGGGGTCAAGCTGTGGGAGCCAAGAGTTTTTCTTGGTCCATTTGAGGCTTTCCTTTCCAATTAGGCTTTAGAAGATAGGAATTCAATTTTCTTGCCTCCCTTTCGTGGCTAAATGCTTCTATAAAGCCATCTACAATTGGTGCCTTACCTTCTTCTCTTACTCTTGTAAATGCTCTGCAGTCTGGGCTCTGACCTCGTGCTACTTGAAGCTGCTCTTTGCAAAGTTACCATTGATCATCTGGTGGCCAAATCTAGTGGTATATTCTTGATCCTTGTCCTTCTTAACCTCTTTGCATCTTGTGACACTGTAGATGACTCTCTTCTTGGCCTTTTCCTCTTTAGGTTTTCATGACACTGCCCTGTCCTTCTACCTGTCTGATTGTTCCTTCTGGGTCTCCTTGCTGGATCCTCCTCCGGGTCATGCCTGCCAAAGTGGACAATCACCTATGACCTGGGCTTTTTTTTCCTTCTCCCTCACCATTATCTTACTTGGTGATCTTATTAGCTACTTTGAGTTCAGTTACTTTATCCAGCTTTAATCTCTCCCTGACCTCCAGTCTTACATCACCAACTGCCTGTTGGACACCTCAGACTGGATGCCTCAGACTGGCATCTCAGACACAACTCATTCCCACCTTTATCACCTCATGCTTGAACTATGGTAATAACCTTCTGATGGATTCCCTGCCCCAGTTCTCCCCATTCCACATCATTCTGCATTTAGCTGCCACATCTAAACCCTAGGTCCAACTATATCACCACCCTAGGCAGTAAACTGAATAGTATCTTACCACCTTTAAGATCAAAGATAAAATCATCTGTTTAACTTTAAAGTCCTTCACAATCTACTCCTTTCCTTTCCAGTTTTCTTATGCTTCACTTCTTTCCATGTACTCTATAACTTGTTGACACTGGCCTTCTTGATCCTCCATCTCCCAAAGCCATGCCATTTCACTGGCTATCCTGGATGCCAGGAATGATTCCCCCTTTGCACCTCAGCCTTCTGGCTTCCTTCAAGATTCACCTTAAATTCCATCTTCCGAAAAAGCCCTGTCCTGATTCTCCCTGTAATGGTAGTGTCTTCCCTCTGACATTCCCTCTCACTTATACTGCATGCATATCTACACAAATAGCTGTTTGCATGTTGTTTTCCATTAGGTTTTGAGGGGCTCTTGAGGACAGGGACTGTACCCCACGTAGCCCAGGTCTTACTGCTCGGTTGGTGCCACTTAATAAATATTTGTTGAATGATTGAATGCAACAAACATATTCAGTTGGGAATCTTCACTGCACTAGGGGAGAAGCCAGGGACGCAAAACTGAAGTAGGACATGATTTTTGACCTTCCTTAATGCAGTGGGGACAGTAAGATGTGAACAGCCAACCCATGGTGCAGCGTAGAATAGGCTAAGTGCATAGAGCCAGCATTAGCAGAATTTTGCAGGAATGGTGAAAGGTGCCCAGCATAGATGTTGTCTGGTCTGTGTAAAGAATTTACATAGCTTTGGTATAAATATCTGTGAAGGGCTAAAACTAAATATTAGGGCCAGGAAACAATCGACTGTCAGTCTCCCTGAAACAGAAGGAACTGGTCGGATAGTTAGAGGAACTGAGGATTCTGACTCCAGAGCTGGCATCTGTCCCAGCCATA
Organism: Notamacropus eugenii; assembly: GCF_028372415.1. Taxonomy (NCBI): domain Eukaryota; kingdom Metazoa; phylum Chordata; class Mammalia; order Diprotodontia; family Macropodidae; genus Notamacropus; species Notamacropus eugenii. The sequence goes on along the minus strand of NC_092877.1, from coordinate 35,856,557 downwards.
GAGAACATATAGAAGGTGTTCTGTTAGGTTTAGATCTCATGAAGGCAAGGGGACCAAGGCTGTAATGCAGTATCGTCGTCTTTCTCTTTTGTCTGATTTGAATGGTAGAATTTCTGAAAACATATTTTGTGCTTTGTTCCCAGAATCTCTCTGGGGCTGATTAAATAAGCATAACTTCCCTCTAAAATCAAGAGACTTGCTTCAATATATTTTCGGAAGGGAAAAGCTAATTTGTCTCTTTTTTTTTTTGTCAGGTGGAAGTTTAGGGGATGCCATAAGTGAAAACTACAGAAGCATGAATTATTTTTCAGAAACAGAACTTAAAGATCTTCTCATACAAGTTGCTCGTGGCTTGAAATATATTCACTCAATGTCATTGGTACACATGGATATTAAGCCTAGTGAGTACAGTATAAAAAGTTTTGCTCTGTTGGAGGCCACATTACTTGATATTAGATGAAGGACTATGTAGCTTTATAGTTAATTTTCTTTGTTTAGCTTTGGGTGCCTCGCTTCCGAGGGGTCCTCCTCTATGGCATCATCATAGTGTGGAGGTGCCTCTGGATTCTCAAAAACTGTGCCAGCAGGTCCTAACAAACTAGGAAGACTTTAGGTACTCATGAGGAATTTGACTAAAGGAAGATAGACTCATCACCAGATGGTTGGCCACCAGGCAATTACTTTTTTCACCTACAACAACTCCCAGAGATACCTATTAAGGTGCACACCAGTGATTTCACCAGTCCTTAAAATAGTGACATTAAGTAACTTTGTATGCCCTTTAATGCCAACATTTATGCAGCGCTTTAAAGATTGCAAAGTGCTTTATACATATTACATTTATTTAAAAGTTTAAACAACTTTAAATTAAAATGGGGAATTGAAAAGTAGTTCTTGACTCAGAATATGTTATTGTAGAAATTACAGAACTGGGAGCACCTAGTTTGGGATAGCCTGTGCTTATTTTTATTAAACCTACATGAGTTTATTTTGAGTATTTAATTGAATGTTTTTAAGAACTTTGTAATAAACTTAGATATCCAGACATCAATGGCAGTTTAAAATGAACATGTAACTTTTATCCATCCTTATGGTGGCTGAGATACTGAGAGAAATGGATATTCATGGAGAAACATGATAATACGTTTCAGTGGCACTCTAGGGTCCTTTAAGATACTGCTTTGAAGGCTTAAAAGGTGTTGGGAGTTCCACTGCTGTGGCTGGAAGTGCTACTTGGGCTTACTTCTCAAGATGAGATTAGGAGGGGCAGAGATTGACACCATCATTTTTCTAGAACAGTATAAGTTATTATAGAATTAGTTGGAAGAGACCTTAAAGGATTATATAGGTCAATAGTTTCATTTTACAGACAGGGAAGCAGGTCCTGAAAAGGGGCACACCAGGTCACACAGGTAATAACAGAGCTAGGACCCAAAGGACTCTACCCCAATATTGTGCTTTACAATTTTTTGCTCTTTGCATGACACCAATGTGGACCAACAAACATGGTATTGTTGGCTTCCTTGATCAGTATAAGCAAGTGTATGTATTGATTAGGTAATTCTCAGAACCCATGCCTTACTTTGTGGTGTCATTGTTGTTGTTCAGTCGTGTCTAATTGTATATGACCCCATGGACTGTGTCCATGGCTTTTCTTGGCAGAGATGCTGGAGTTCACCATTTCCTTTTCCATTTTATATTTGAGGAACTGAGGCAAATAGGGGTTAAGTGACTTACCCACAGTCACACATGCGGTAAAGTGTCTGAATCCAGATTTGAACTCCTATTTGTCTGACTTTAGGCCCAGTGCTCTATCCACTGTGGCACACAAGTAGGTTATTCAGCTTTATAGACTCAGGTTCTTTGGGGAGCTGTGATCAAAGAACAAGGAAGGAGATGTGTCTTTGGCAGGGTCTGGAAATCATGCATCTTGTATCTTGTGTATGTTTGTGCCTGTTGATCTTGCATGTCTAGAAATAATATTAACATCCTTAAAGGGATGTTTATAACAAATCATCTTAGTTTAGATTTCTGATTTGGATTATTTTCCTTTTGTTTCCACATGTAATTTAGCACTCTACTAGGGCCAAACCTTGGCTCTGCCATGTAGAGCTGTGTGACCTTGAGTAAGTCATTTAACTCTTGAACCTTGCTCAGATCCCTCCTCATCTGCAAAATGGGATGGTAGTATTTTAACTAAGTACTTCACACAGTTGTGAGTTGGTTTAAAAATAAGTTAATAAAGTCCCTGATAAAGCCCCATGCCAATGTAGGCTGTCATTAATTCAAGTCTAGCGTTAATACTCCAATTAGTCTGAAATTAATGGAGTTTGACTCGGCTTTGAAACTTGTATTATGTAATTTTTTAAAATGTCATTTTTATTTCTACTCAGTTTTATTTTCCCTTTGGCAGGTAATATTTTCATATCTAGGGTGTCAATCCCAGGTACAGCTGAGGAAGGGGATGAAGATGATTGGACAGCTAATAAAGTTATTTTTAAAATAGGTAAGAAATCTGGATCATTAGGATATTATTATTTGTATTAATATAATAATACAAGCTTCTGTTTTGTTTGACTTGACTTTTGTTTTCTCTAGGTGATCTTGGACACGTAACTAGGATATCTAGTCCTCAAGTAGAAGAAGGTGATAGCCGTTTCCTTGCCAATGAAGTTTTACAAGAGGTAATTTGAGCTGTCAGTGCTGAATCAGACTAAGTTGCAGCCAGCACTAATTGTGGGCCTTTGTGGTTTCCTACAGGGCCTGTCCTGGTAAAATGAAAACTTGAGTGTAGACACTATTTTGCTTTTGTTTTTTGCTTTTATCTTTGTTCTTCCCTCGCATTTAATAGGAGCTTAATAATGTTTGTTTAATTAAATTCAACAAGCCAATCTATGCCACCTATGTGAAAGACACTGTGGCTTAGATAATGTTGCCCCAGCCCTGTTAACCTTGTAGTAATATCATTTATGACACTATAACCAAACCCTAGAGTAACATTGCCCTCCGGTGTTTTACATAATGCTGGGTTTCTCTGAAACCATTGAGTAATATTAAGTTAGGTATGTCTGTATTAAAACGCCTGGAGATTAGAAGACTTAGGAAGTGATCTTATCAGTTGTAAAACATCTGAGCTTTTTCACAAGGAAGAACAGGTTAAACTTGTTATACTTGGCTCCAACAGGGAGATGTACTATGGGGAAGCAGGTTTTGGCTCAGTCACTATGTAAGGAAAAACTTCTGAGAAATTAGTATTATTTAAGGAGTAATGAAATGACTGTTGAGCTCTCTCCTTTCTCCCCTTTTGTTGTACCATATGTTGAGATCAGAGAATCATATGTTGAGGTTTGGGGTTCCAATACTCATACTCCAGGTCCTACCCGAATGAATTTGGTTCAAGCCTTCTTGTAGCCAAAAACAAAGTTTATTGAAGATTTGCCATATTGAGTAGCTCTTAAGGAGCCTAAGCATTTGTGACACTTGTATTGACAAGCAGGCCAGATTGCATCTCAGAGCTAGACAGAATCTGAGCTAGATTGAGCCCGCTTGTCAATACAAGCATCGCAAATGCTTGAGTTCCTTAAGAATCTACCCAGTATGGTGAATCTTTAATAAACTTTATTTTTCTTGGGCTAAAAGAAGACTTGAATTGAATTAATTCGGGCAGGACCCAGGGTGTTGGTATTTTGGGGTCTCAAGCATCCCAAACCTGAACACATGGTTCCCTGACCTCAGCACTTTGGTATTTATTTTTTATGATGTATATGATATATTTTTTAAAAGCTGTCAACCCAGTAAAAATGCATGTTTCATTCTGCATTTTTAATTCATCACTTCTCTGACAGGAATTAAAATGGCATGTTTCATCTTCAGTTCTCTGGATTTAGGGTTTTATCATTGCATTGATTGGAGTATTTGAGTCTTTCAGAGTTTTTCCAGATATGCTATTGTTAGGACATAAAGAGTTCTCCGAGTTCTTCTCACTTCACTCTGCATCAGCTCATAGGATTTCCTTTGAAACTGTCTATTTAATCGTTTCTTACGCCACAGTAACCTTCTATTACATTCATGTGCCATAATTGGTGTAGCCATTCCCTAATGGGTGGGTACCACTTTAGTTTTTCTTGTTCCTTCTTTGTCTCTTGATCTTTTTCTTTCTTCCTCCCTTCTTTCCTTACTTTCTACTACTATAAAAAAACTACTAAAATATATTTGTACATAACCTCTTTCTTTGACCTCTGTCTAGGTGACCATGTGTTGGATCTAAGGTTCTTGCCAATTTCTCAGAGGCTAGTTCAGCCCAAGTCTGAATCCTTGCTCTAACATTCTGAACCCATGGCCCCTAGCAGCATGGTTATTGTGTTCCGTATGTAAACCAGGCTGGTATTGATTTGAGGAGAGAGCATTCTCTTCTGAGACTATATCCTTCTCTGCCTTTTAGAACTACACTCACTTACCAAAAGCAGATATTTTTGCTCTGGCCCTCACTGTGGTGTGTGCTGCTGGTGCTGAACCACTTCCTACAAATGGAGACCAGTGGCATGAAATACGACAAGGAAAGCTGCCGCGGATACCACAAGTCCTTTCACAAGAACTGACAGATTTGTTGAAAGTGAGTGTTGGATATTCTTGGTAGTTCTGCCTTGTGCTGCTCTGTTCACCAAGGTGATCACCAAGGGGACTTCTGTTTCCTGAGGGTCATTCATTTGGGAATCTCTTCTTTCACAAAGGTCATGATTCACCCTGACCCTGAGAGGAGACCATCAGCGGTGGCACTGGTCAAGCACTCAGTGTTGCTCTCTGCCTCCAGGAAGAGTGCGGAGCAGTTACGCATAGAGCTGAATGCAGAAAAATTCAAGAACTCCCTCCTGCAGAAGTAAGTCCTTGAATTGTTGTCACAGCATTGGGAGCCTCTGTCTTGCTTGGGGATGAGTTCATAGACATCATGTTTTGTGTCACTCTTTTTTCTGAACAGATCCCTCAGCATTCCTTTTAACAGATTTTAAAGGAGGAGAAAACCAGTTCAGCAGAACCAACCAAATTGTTGATGGACTCTGGCAGTGTAGCCAGTGTTCCCAGCTCTACCAAGAAAAGAGATACTTTTTCTCTTCTCTTTTCTGAGGCCAACCTTGGCCCTTACACCCCACCTGCACGGTGTACATTGATTTTTGGTCTTCTCACTTAGATGGCTGTGATCATTGTGTACATTGTTGTCCTAGCTCCACCCCTATCTCTGGATCAATTCTTTTAACTTTCCTAAGCATCTCTGAATTGTTCAGAGTAATTGTTTTTTACAGTGCACTAGGATTTTGCTACATTCATGACCATCGTTTATTTAGCCATCCCCCCTTTCAGTGATCACTGCTTCGTTTATAGTTCTTTGTTGCTATGAATATTTTGGTGTATATGAGACCTTTTTTTCATTTCTATAATACTGTGTTACAGGGCAACTTTTAAAGAAGTAGAATAAACCCTTGGTCCAAATATAGGCTGCATTCCTCCAATGTTCTCTTTGAAAACAGAAACAAATAAGTAGATGCTGAAAGACTCCTGGGTTGGGAGGTCATGCTCAGGTTGTATAAGAAAAGCTACGTTGGAGGGAAAAGTGCAGCCTATATTAATTAAGACCAGAAACAGTACCATTGGTCTGAGCTCTGTCCTATCGGTATATAATCTAGATTTCATGGCCATCTGGTTTTCAAAAACTGATTTTCAGTGGGAGAGAGCTTTGCTGCCATAATACAGTTTTGGCTCGTAGTTGTTGGTGTTGCACGGTGAAGCAGATCCCAACACCTTTTTCGGTGCTTTCTCATGATTGTATCTCCATAAATCTTTTACAGAGAAGCTGCCCAATATACCAGGGGTCTTCTGGCTCCATAAAGGACTAATGTGGTCTCTTTCTCCTTCTGTTTCCAGTACCCCTTTCCCTCTTTTCAGTAATGACTGTACTTCAGCTGCTTCATATGAGGATAGTAAATAACTTGATGGTTGTTGGATAAGGAACATGCATGTCAAAGAACAGTTTGGTTCTGAAAGGGCCCTTTCCCTGCTTTGCCTCCTTGACAACAGAAGGAGAAAGAGACTCTCTGTAGGACTGGCTGAGGAATTTTTGTGTTTTTGTCAGTTTTGTGGGTGTCTGACTGAAAAAATGTCATGGAAGTTAACTTTTGGTAATGGACTCTCTCATCTTGGCTAAGCTGCCTCTCAGACAGCAGGCCACAGGAGCCATAGTCAAAGCTGGAAGACCCTCCCTGGCTCGTCTGTCTCCACTGGCCCAGCTTTTGAGAACTTGGGGCCACTCCTATACCATGGCAAGGCATTAAAGGAGGTGTTTTATGAAGACCAACTTAGGAAGATTTGCTTTCCGTGAGAGAAGTCGGAACAAAAACCACTCCCAAAATATTGCCTTAATGGCTCTCTAGTTCCTTATAAGAAATGGAGTATGGCAGTTGGGAACTAGCTGCAGCGGTGAGAAACCTGTATGTAGCCTTCTCGGTCCTCAGGTACGGCCCTTTGACTGAACTCCAAGTTTTATAGAACAAATCCTTTTATTAAGGGGGAGGAATTTGTTCTGTTAAATTTGGATTTGGTCAAAAGGCTGCACTTGAGGACGTAGAGGGTCACATGTGGTCTCAAGGCCAAAGGTTCCCCACCCCTGAGATAACCTTTGTCTCACAGTAATTGTGTTCTTTTAAAGAGTATTGATTTGTCTTGAGTTAACTCACTTGAGACATACAGGATGTGAGCCTAATTGACTCTCACTGTCAAATCAGTAAGCAGGATGCATGTGAGAGCTATGACAACAGATTTCAGGCTGTAAATCACCCAGAGCACAGTATGTTTTGCATGTCGTCCTTGTTGCAGGCTCTTTAGGCTTTATCCAAAAAGATGATGCAGGCAAGTACTTGTTGGAGGTGTTTTAAAAGGAAGCCCTAAACTGGGTAGGAATTAGGATTGTTGAATCCCAAAGTTTTGTCAAGAAGCACTTGAATTTCTAAGTGTGAAACACACAGTTTAAAAACATGTAGCCTGTCTTCATGTTTTCACCTAAAGGTAAAGGTGATCAGTTGAGACCTCCCTTTTCCGCCAGTTGCTCCTCAGAATTTTGTAAATGGCTGTGGAATTCTTGCCTCCTCATTTCTTCTTTCTCCTCTTAGAGAGCTGAAGAAAGCACAGATGGCAAAAGCAGCAGCAGAGGAGCGGGCTCTGTTCACAGACAGAATGGCCACACGGTCCAGCACGCAGAGCACCAGAACAGCAAGGCTCATCGGGAAGAAGATGAACCGCTCCGTCAGTCTGACCATCTACTGAGCTGGATTTGCCACAGAAAGCTGCGTGGACGGCATCTCTTTGCCCTTACTTTATTGAAATCCCTTTTATGGGTTTTACTGGTGAATTACAGTTGGAAACTGTATGTTGACCATTGGTATCTATCTTGGACGTGGTACCTGGTCTCGTGACCTGTTTCCCGAGACCGTCACCCTCAGTTACGTTCTTGCTCCATGTTTCACCAGCTGTCCCAGGGTTAACCACTATTGTGGTGTGCTGCTTTGAGATTGCTACCACATTGTATAATAGAAGGCATTGATCTCCCCCTTACACTCATTGGGAGGACTGTATCGCCTTACTGCAAATCAGATTCTGCCTTTTTGAAAAAGAAAATTAAGTGCTGAGATGACTCGGCACCAACCACCCTTAATGTACCTGGTGTCAAACTTTGTTGTTTAATTGTGAATTTTACTTGTATATCCAACTGGGAGCACTTTGTGGGCATTACAGAAACCATGGGAGGATGGTCCCATGGGAGTATTTGCCTTGTGAATTTGCTGCTATCTTAGTTTTGTCTTTGCTGTAAAATTGTAGCATTAAAACAATCATTGTTAATAGGCTTTCTGTTGAAACAATTATGTGACATATATAAGCTGCTCAGGAAAAAGCAGCTTTTTTCCCCAGTTTTTCTTGGAAGCTAGTGCATTAGAAAGATGCACCTTTGTCTCTTTTTGGAACTCTGTATTAATGTAGTATAATTATTACTGGTTTTGTAATTTTTCCCATAATGGCCTTCCTACTCTACCCTTTCCAATTTTAAAAATTGTTTCCTTCTTTTCCTTTTTCCTACTTCCAAGTATTTGTACTGAGTTGTACTGTTAGTCTGTTTTTAAATGTTTTGCCTGTTTCTTTGATATTCTTGTATATAAATTGATTTTTGCTGATACTGTACAGACCTGCAATCTATACCTGAATGACTTTTCATTATTCCAAGTTCTTCATGAAACATATTTTGACTGTAAATTAGCTTTTTGAACTAGTAATACAGATTGTTAGTGGATTTAGTGGCTCTTGCCCCAAATAGAATTGACTATTACTGGTTTGTTTGTCATTAATTTTGGTTTTAAACATTTACATTTGTCTGGGTTCAGCTTATGTTATAGTGTTGTGACGGGCATAGTAAAAGTCATTCGGAGCTTACTAAAGGTCTCCGAATGCCTTTGTGATCTCTTGAGTTGGGTCTTGCGTTTTGTATAGCTAGAGTATGGTAGTATTTGAAGGAGCACTATATTAGAGGGAGAAAATTTGGATTTGTGTCCAAGAACCTTCATTTAATAGTCTCTGTAACCCTGTGCAGTTCGTTTGACCTTTGGCCTCAGTTTCCTGTAAAAGTATAAAATCTCTCTTTGTAGCTGTTAATTATATTACACCTAACCCCAAAATGGAGATGGCACTTGTGTTTATCCTCCTCACAGAGATTTTGGGTGGCAAGCACTTTGTAAATGGTTAAATGCCATAGGTAATGATCTGTGCCACACCATGACAAGTCTGGAGACCATTGCTGCACTGGAAATACTGATGGGAAGAGATGATTAGCCTTTTGGCTTCACTGGGTAGTTCATCAGTTCATAAAGGGTGCGGAAGCTCAATGCTTACATGATTTTCTCTAATCCTAGAAAAATTTTTGTAGACGAGAATAATTGCAACTACTCAGTTTCTGGAATGCAGAAATCTTAGACTCAGTATTCTTGAACATGAAGAGGATTTTTAATCACATCTCTAAATGTTTGAAATGTGTTTTTGTGTGACGTGATATACTACACATTTGACTTCTTGCCAAATGGAGAAATTTTCATTTTTTTTTTTTTGGTAGCTTCAGTTTGGGAGCATTCTAGCTACCACTTTTGGCTTTCTTGTTGCATCTAAATCATTAGAGGTCTTTTAAGTTGTAAAAAGATTGAACTTGATATCAGACTTAGAATTTGGATGTGCAAACTGAAATGCTTATCAAAAGTGAGGCAGATGGAAGAAATTCTCTAGTCAGGGAGAATGTATTTAAGACAAGAAAAAGGAATTTGGTCCTCAAATACTTCTAAAGAAATGGTTGTTGGACTTATATAGGTTTTCTCTTGAGGTTATCTCATCCTCAGAATAACAGACCTGGGGCTAGACAAGTCAAAGAGGAACTTTACAGATAAAAACAGTTTGTGGTAGGTGATGTGGCAGAATTGAAGCTCACACTCAGAGACTCTTGACAGTCCCAGGCTCTCTCTATATTCCCAGCTACTTTTTCGATTAATGTAGATTCAAATACATTTGACCTGGGTGTGATCCTTTGAACCTCAGACCTTTGCAGTGTGGTATCACTCTACTGAAATTTCCATCAAAGATTGCTGGATATGTTTAATAAGTAAATGACCTTTTTTCAGTTCTGATGTTTGGTAGTTCTGGAGCTTTTGGTGCTGTTGGTAACTGCCCTTTGTGTGGGTTCTCGACACGGTTCCTCGGGCCATGTCTTTAGCTATATTCTCTTGGTGATCTAATTCTCTTCTCCTGGACTTCGTTATGACCTCTGCAAGAATACCTAAATCTATGCTTCTAGCCCTAATCTCTCTTTTTTAAAAAAAATTTTTAAAGGCCTACATAGATCTCCAGCTTCACCGTATAACCTCAAATGCAGTATGTCTGAAACTAAACTTACCTGCTTCCCCATTAAACTTGTCCCTCCCAATTTTCTTATTCCTTTTTTAATAATTAAATTTACTTGCATTTTAAGTTATAAATTGTATCCCTCTCTCCCCACCAGGTACTAGAGAAGGCCACCATTTGACACAGATTTATAAATATATGTAAAATGGTACTATGCATACTTCTATTAGTTTTTTCTCTGGAAGTGTATAGCATCTTCATAGGTCCTTTTTAGTTGATTTGAGTATAACGCTCATAATAACTTGGCTTCACAATTATTCAAACAATATTGCTGTTACTGTATATAATCTCTTTGCTCATTTCACTTCTCATTTCATGCAAATCCATGTTTTTCTAAACATGCAGTTTTTCTAAAGTCACAGCACGGTAGTATTCATAGTCACATATAACAACTTGTTTCGACATTTCCCGGTTAGTGGGCATCCCCTCAATTTCTAGATCTCTGCCACCAATTTTCTTATTCCTGTTGCACCACCATCCTACTAGTTGCTTCAGGTTAATAACCTTTGAATCATCTTTCATGCTCCTCCCTCAGTCCACATCGCCCTTCCCTCCCAACATCCAATACACTTCCACATCCCAACAGTCCTACCTTTATAACATTTCTCAATTCTGGTCCCCTTTCCACTCATCCTAGTTTAGGCCCTCATAACCCCCAGCCTGAACTAATACAATAGCCTTCCCATTGCTTTCCTTGTTTCTGTCTCTTTTTCCAGTCTTACCTTCCATAAAGCTACCAAAATGAATAGGTCTGTTCATACCAGATGGTAGCACATCAGTCAGTCATTTCAGACTTTTTTGGGCACTTTTGGGGTTTTCTTGGCAAAGATACAGCAGTGGTTTGCCATTTTCTTTTCCAGCTTATGAGGAAACTGAGGCAGGCAAGGTTAAGTGACTTGGCCAGTCACACACCTAGTGTGTCTGAGGCCAGATTTGAACTCAGGAAGATAACAGAGTCTTCCTGACTCTAGGCTGAGTGCTCTATCTACTGTGCCACCTAGCTGCCCTGTGACCCATAGATCTACCTTATTTATAAAAATCAGGATGATCTACATACATGTCAAGGCTATCCTTGAAAATATGGGAAGGAAGCAGGAAGACTTTCAACCAACCAGCCAACTAACTTAACAAGGCTTTATTAAGTACTGAGTTCCAGGTGCTGTATTAAGTTCTACTTGAATCATAAACCATTATCTCCTTAAAGGTGCTTTTTTTTTTAAAGGGTCACATCTGTTGAGCACTTAAATGCATATTTTAAACTATTTTGAAACTTGGGTCTGTGATCTTATGACTTTAAGTCAGAGGGTCATAAATTAAGAACTGAAAGGGAATTTTAATTAGCCATCTTAATTAAACCCCCCTCATTTCACAGAGGGGAAGAAAACAAGATTTATTAAATCTCTCCTGTGTGCGAGTCACTTTACAATTATCTTATTATAATTACCCCCATTTTACGGTTGAGGAAATTGAGACAGACTAAGGTTAAGTGACTTGCTTGGGGTCATACTGTTATTTAGTGAGGTTGGATTTGAATTCGGGTTTTCCTGATTGCAGGCCCAGAGCTCTAGTCACTACACCATCTAGCTACCTCCATTAGCTAACTTGTCCAAGGTCACGGAGGTCACTAGTAGGAGAACCAAGATTTGAACCCAGTTCTGATTCCAAAGCCTGGGCTCTTTCCATTACCTTTGCTACATCTCCATGCACATCCCAACTCATCCATGACTTGCTGTGCCCATTCTCTTCTTCCATGTGCTTTTGTCAATGGAGATGCAGCATGGGGTCATGGAGAAAGGACTAAATTTGGGGACAGAAGACTTGGCTTTGAATCTTTATTGCCAAATCTGTGTGACTTTGAGCTCCACATGTTCTGGCCCGCAAAATGAAACTATTGGACTGAATGACCTTGAAGGTCTTCTCTGTACTCCAATGCACTAGAAGTCTTTCTTTGGTTCTGTCAAAGTAGCTGTGATAACATTTTGGGAACCTTTCATGCCTTCACATCCTATGCAAAAAAATTGTCTTCATGGAAAAAAAATGGAATCCAGTGATTAAAGGTGCACCAAGTTATGTGATTCACAGATGATGCTCAAGTGGGAATGGATGAACAAGCTGGCATGTGAACATAATGGAATACTGTCATGCTGTGAGACATGGTGAGAGTAAAGAATTCAGGCAAACTTGGGAAGCCATGTAAAAAAATGAAGGCTGAGTGGCAGGAAGATTTATACACTGACCTCAGTATTGCAAAAGAAAACAACACTGGAAGAACTCTGATCAATTTGGTGACCAATTGACTACAGAGGACTGTCAGGTGGAAAAATATGGGCTCGGAAGAAGCTACATATTTCAGACAGATCTCATATTGATTTTTTTGGACTGTTCTTTGTTGCATCTGAGGGGTTCTGGGGATGGGAAAGTGAGAGCAGTGTTAAAAAAAAGTCAATAAACCTTTTTTTTTTTTAAAGAAGAAAGAAACATTTTCCCTGTAAATGCCAGAGAGTGTTTTACCAATAATCAACAATCCTGGCTATATCTGAGTCCTGGCACTGCTAAGCAAGTCAGTGAAAGTAATTTACAGGAAACAAGGCACTACCACAGAAGGTCTCAACTTCCTGCCCAGATGTGATTCCAGTCTTCTCTTCAGTATATAAACAATCAATCATGGTGAAAGAGGCTTGTTTCTACAGTAGATATCAAGTTGCTGTACAGTCATGCCAAAAAAAGAACCACAGAATCACAGATTTTCAGAATTAGAAGGGAGCTGAGAAGCCTCCTAACCCAACCCAAATCTAAATCAGATTCCTAACTACCACACACTTGACATCATCCTGTCTTGGCTTGAAGACCTCCAGAGAGAAGGAATCAACTATTTCTAGAGGCAGCCTATTTTACCTTTTGGCAGCTCTATGTGGCAGTAAACCTCAACTTCTCTTTTTTTTTTTTCAAGGTCCATCCACCATGGTCAAGCAGAACCTAAAAAGTCTAATTGATTTTTTTTTCTTTGTAATGATGGCTAACATAGGAATGGAGAACCTCAAGGATACATGTGGCCCTCTAAGTGCTCAGGTCCTCAAGAACATTTTGTTCTGTGAAGTTTGGATTCAGTCAAAGGACTGAATGGGATAGAGAACCTGTAGCCTTGAGGCCACATGTGGCTTCGAGGCCACAGGTTCTGCTTAGTGTATCCCTAGTCTTCTCCAGGAGAACACCACCAATTTTTTCATTCTCACACAGCATGATCTTAAGGTCCTTCACCCTCCTCTTACTCATGTGCTTCCTAAAATGTGGTACTTAGAGCTGGATGCAATACTCAGTGCTCTGATGATGGCTGGGGTGTAGCAAGGCTACCAATTTCTTAATTCTGAATTCTTATTTCAGTTGAGGATTGCATTAGCTTTGTTCACTATCCAAATTGATCCAAATCCAATTGATCCAAAGTATGGATCAATTCTCAGCTGCCTGTGCTAACTTGGGGCTAATTACTAATGCCAAGAAAACACAGGTGCTCCATCAGCCACCACACCATCCATATGTGGAACCACTAGTTACAACAAATGGAGAAGTTTTGAATGCTGTGGATAAGTTCACTTACCTTGGTAATATACTTTCCAGGGATGTACACATTGATAGTGGGGTTGATGCATACATTGCCAGAGCTACCTCAGTGTCTGGGAGGCTCTGAAGAGAAGTTTGGGAGAGAAGAGGTATTAGACTGACTACCAAACTGAGGGTCTACAGAGCTATTGTGCTGACCTCATTGCTGTATGCCTGTGAAACATGGACAGTCTACCAGCGCCATGCCAGGAAACTGAACTGCTTTCATTTGAAATGTCTTAGATTCTGAGGATCACCTGGCAGGATAAGGTAGCAGACACTGAAGTCCTTGCTCGAGCTGAATTGCCAAGCATTCAAACTATGCTTCAGAGAGTGCAACTCCAATGGGCTCACTAGGTTGTTGGAATGCAAAATATACGCTTGCCAAAAAGACTATTTTATGGAGAACTCACATGGAGCAGGTGATCACATGGTGGTCAGAAGAAGTGATACAAGGACACTCTCAAGGTCTCTCTCAAGAACTTTGGATTTGATTGTGGATCATGAGAGACTGGCACAGAACTGCTCATCATGGCGTGCCCATATCAAAAAGGGTGCTGGGCTCTATGAGCAAAGCAGAATTGAGACAGCACAAAGTAAACATAGAATGCGCAAATTTGGAGTATCCATCCCAAATGTTCACACAGACTATCTGTGCCCAATCTGTAGTAGAGCATTCTGAGCTCATATTGGTCTGATCAGCACAGTTGGACACACTGAAACCTGAGGTTATCATGGTGATGTCATTTTGGTCCTCTTTGAGAACTTAGGACAACAACCAACCAACCAGCTTTGTTCACTATCATATACTGATGGTGCATATTGAGATTTACAGTCCACTCAGACCCTCAGATTGTTTTCAGATGAACTACTGTAAGGGGAGACCTCATTTGAGGTCTTTAATCAGACTGAATGACCACTTACCAGTCACATTGTAGAAAGAATTTTTTTTCACCTAAAGACTAGATGATGTCCAAGGCCCCTTCCAACTCTTGAAATTCTGTGATTCTGTTGTCTTGCCATGTGTCCCTCATTTTGTACTTGGGCACCCTTGGGGGAAGTAACCAATTCATCTTAGAATTTGTGATAGAGAAGGAGAGGAAATCTGGGCATAGCCTGATAGACTTCCTAGATTTGGAGAGAGCTGTTTCCAAAGGATTCAGAAAAAGGATAGGTAGGAAACCATGATCTAAAATTCTCCAACAGGAAGCCAACCCAGGAGGGATGGTGAGTTCTCAGGAATGAAACTGAAGAACAATTCTAAGAAAAAAAAAGAAGTGGTCTGGAGCAACGATATCAACTCTGTGGCTGGAACCAGATTAAGCTGTAATAGGGAAATAGCTAACAAAGTAAATAAAAATATCATGAAACATAGAAAACACTGCATTTTAGAACTAAGCCAACAAAGACACTTACATAGGGTTTAGTGACCACCTTTTCTACCCGAGTTTGATACCATTGGTCTAGAGAGACCCATGTGGGTGCAGAGAGAACTTACCAACTAACTTAGATTTTTAAAAGACATGTACAAAAGATGGCAGCATTGCCAATGCTGAGTCCAGAGCAATTAGAAAATATGTCAGAATAAATGCTTTAGATAAAGTTGTTCAGAAAAGAGAAGATACTCTGAGACTTCTTCAGACAGGTCAAGAAAGCCAAGACCAAGTTCCTGCAGAAAATAAACACTGGGACATATTATCTGGCACAAGTACAAGCAATGGCCAATACTTTCATACCTAAATAAAAGATACCACAAAAAGAAGATCTTTGCACTGCCTTCGGTGGAGCAGTTCATCAGACTGAGGCTCAAAAAGTACTTACTTGGGAAAGTACAGAAGAAAAAAATTTTAAAATGAGAAGTAAAATTTTCAAAGTTTCCACACATCTGTTAAAGCCCCAAATTGAAGTCTAACCAAGGAAATAGCAGACTTTTTCTTTTCCTAGTTCTATTTCACCCTAGTAAAATTAGATTTTTTTACTTGAATTGTAATTTGTAACATAGGAAAAAAATTACACATTTATTTTCACTAACCTCCAACTGAAATTTTAGCATTTACTTCAATTATTTAAAAACATTATTCTGAGAAAGGGTCCAAAGGTTTTGCCAGACTGTCTAAAGTGTCTAGAATATCAAAAAATAAAAAAAAGATTAAGAACCACTGTACTAGACATATTATTATCATCCCCATTTGGTAGATGTATAAATTGAGGTTCAAAGAATTTAGTGTTAACAGATAGTAAGTGTTAGGAGAAGGATATGAATCTAGGGTTTCCTGGATTCCCTAGCCAGGATGCCCTTTCCTTCTCCTTCCCAACTCAATTATGTTTTTCTCCTCACTCACCTCCTTGGGATGCTGAGTTCACTCCAGTTTCTTGGAATCTTTTTTCCTTTCTTTTCTCTTGATGGTATTCTTTCTTCTGTATAGAATACTGAACTTGGAATAAGGAAGACCTAGGCTCAAGTCTTCCCTCTGACACTAGCTGTGGGTCCATGGACAAGACATTCAAGCTCTTTGAGTTTTATGAGTCTTATGGTGATCTGGATGATAATAATTAACAACAATAATAGCTAACATTTATATAGCATTTTTTATGTGAGACGCACTGAGCTAAGTAAGTTTGCAAGTATCTCATTTAATCCTTACAAAAACCCTGGGAAGTAGGTGCTATTATTATTATTATATTATTAATAATATATTATTATTAATTGTTATTAATATTATGTTGGTATCCCCATTTTACAGAAGAAACTGAGGCAAACAGAGGTTAAGAGACTTTGCCCAGGACTGTAAGTGTCTGAGGCTGAATTTGAACTTGAGTCTTCCTGAAGCTAATAATATTTATTATAACCAACCGACCAATCAATCAATCAAAAAGTACTTATTAAATGTTTCACACACTAAGCTAAGGACTAGGGATACTAAATAAAAGCAAAAATAACCTCCCCACCCCTATCCGAGCTTTCATTCCAATAGGGGTTGGGTAAGGAAGGCGATCTTAGTGGTGAAGGTCCCAACAGCTGTGCTTACCTCATGAATAGTCAAGGACTCTGAAAACCTTGAGGACTTATAGAAATGCCACTTATCCGTCACTGCTACTCTAGAGAACGGGGCTCCTCAACCTCCCCAACCTTCTCTTCCAGCAGAAGGGACTACACACACCTGCCACAGACCACTGACCATGAGGTTGTCACTTATCCTTGGGTTGGAACATACCGATCATAACACTAGAGCAGGAACGTGCTTCATACATTATTAAGCTGTTTCTTCAAGTATTAAAAAAAAAAAAAAGTGCATCTTTTGTAGGCTCCTGTCACGGCTCTCTGTATGCCAATCACTCTGGGATCGCTAGAGAAATTCACAGTAATAGAATTGTGGGGCAGCTAGGTGGTGCAGTGGATAGAGTGCCACACCTGGAGTCAGGAGGACCTGAGTTAAAATCCAGCTTCAGACACTTGCTCGCTGTGTGACTCTAGGCAAGTCACTTAACTCTGCCTCTGTTTCCTCATCTGAAAAAAGAGCTGAAGAAGGGCATGACACACGACTCCAGTATCTCTGCCAGGAAAACCCCATATGGGGTCACCAAGAGTCAGATAGGACTGACATGACTGAATACCAGCAAATGGGATTGTCAGATCCTAATTTCAGATTAGAAGCCCAAGTGCGCTAGTAAATCTATAAATTCAGATCTCAGTTGGGGGGCAGGAGTGTGTATACAAATGTCTTGAAGTTTAATTTGTAGTTATATTTTCTTAAGTCCACATCAATAATCAGGTGGGTGACAGAGGATAGAATGCTGGACCAGGAGTCAGGAAGACCTGAGTTCAAATCTGGCCTCAGACGCTAGCTGTGTCACCCCAGCCAAGTCACTTGTCCTCTGCCTCATTCTCTTCAGCCCAAGATGGGCATAATAATAACCCCAGGGTTGTTGGGGGATCAAATGAGATCACGTTGTAAGGTGCTTCGTTAGCACAGTTCCTGGTACATAATAGGTGCTTAATAAATGCTTATTCCCTTTCCCTCGTTTACCCAAAATAATAAATCAAACCCTGATTTGTAGCATTTTTCTTGGTGATTTCTAAGGCTTGACATGCTCACGCTGAAAATTTAAATCAGCTCTTACAAGGTGAATGAACCTAAGAAATCAATCCAATCCCTTTATTTTTTTTTTTACAGAAGAACAAACCAAGGACTCAAAAGGAAAACAGATTTGTTCAAGGTCACAAAAATGGTAGAGCTGGGATTTGATCTCTGGGTGACCTTGGACAAGTCAGCCTCCCTGGGCTTCAGTTTCATCATCTACAAGATGAAGCTGATGAATGGGGTGGCCCTGAGGGCCCTCTAAGGCTAAGCCTCGCTTTACCCTTCCCTACCTATCTGATTCCCCCTCACCTCAACAGGAGCAAGAACATGAGTTACAAAAATGTCCTCCCTTTACTGGGGAGCACGCTCTCCTGCCTGCATGTTCTTAGGTGAGTCTTCCTCCTCTATAAAATGAAGGTGTTGGAGCAGATGACCCCCACCCAGCTCCAAACACCGGGATCTTTTTTAATGACCGCAATCTGCTAAGCAAGCAAAAAGGAGCTCATTTGAATTGTAGTTTATTTCTAATTAATCTCCTGGTCTGTAACTTGACAACCTGCTTGGGACCATGAACCATTAGTAAGTTATTAACCAATTCCTCTGGAATTCTTCCCCACACATAAAGGAGTCTAGGAGAGAAAGGGCCCCTTCCACTCCCAGGTCCCTAGTAAAATTCCACAAGATATTCCAAACACTTACTTCAAAGTTTGAAGGATCCTTGATTTCATGAGGTGAGGGGTGGGGGGTGAGGGGGAGAAGAGATGAGGATTGGGGAGGAAGTTTCAAAATCAGAGCTCCTCAGCGTCTTAGCAGACAATCTTTAGAAGTTGTGTCCGTAAAAACAAAACTTAAAAAACAAATCAAACAAACCCAAACAAATTCCTCCCCAGGTGATCAGGTCTCCAGTGACGAACTTCAGCCCAGTTCTCACGGTGGATCTTTGCCAGGCCCTCACTCCTCCAAGCCCTGGCACCTTGTGTAGATAGGTGGGTGTGAGCTGCTGCACCATGGGCTCCCCTGGCAGAGAACTCTGAGATCCTGGGGTCTCCTCCCCTCCCACAACGAGCCGAGGCACCCAGGCTCTCTCCCCCGGTTTTGTCTGTTTGGGTCTTTCTTGAGTTACCAAGACAACAAAAAGCATCACAGGACTCCAGTTCCCTGGAAACCAAAAACCAGCTTCGGCTTAGCTCTCTGGTCTGGGTACTGTCGAGGCTTGTAGCAACACCTGGTGGCCAAAAGAATCCTAGTCTTTTAGAAAAAAGTAGCATCAGGGCTGTGAGAAAAGTACCAGGGAATTAGAGCTGGCCCCAGGTCCAGACGGAGGAGTGTGTCTCTGCATGTTGGAGAGAGGGAGAGGGAAGCTGGGTTATGGCTCCATGCCCACTCCCCCTACGAAGTCATGGCCTTTTCAAAACTCCTGCCCTTTCCCGTTTCGGCCAGTTAGGCTCCCAGAGCCCATGATAGATTGTCCCCAGCTCTTCAAGCAATTCAGAGGAGAGGAGATGGGGGCAGTCAATGCTGCTTTGGTCAGAGCAGGCCAGAGCATCCCGACTGATCCCCTAGGACCTGGTGGTGGGAGGGTGAACAGTAAACATGCTTCTGGAAAACCCAGCCAGAGCTCTAGGCCCAACTGTAAATAACGTTTTATATAAACGCTCTGTGAACCGGCTCATGATGGCATTTCCTTTTCAACAAAGGTGAGAAATCATGCTCTGTTTTTTTTGTGGTTCCTCCCATTCAGAGATGCCAAGACTGGCCACAAATACTCAAGTATTCTTCCCACAAGGCCCAGCCCTCCCCAGGGTCATGAGCAGTATGTGAATTTGTGGGTAGAAATTCCAGAGAAAGACTGGCATTCCAGCATTCAATTTATTATAGGTCTGAGTGAGGCTCAGTCCTCTGCTGGTCTGTGTGCTCTGGGGGATAAAGAGATGGATAAGACTTAGTCCCTGGTCTTCAGGAGCTCCCAGTCTTGTTGGGGAGCTAAGACAAACTCACATACATGCATTTCCTTAATTTCTTTATAGGTAGTGAGATCATCCAGATAGTCCTCCTTAAATTGTGAACTTCTTGAGGGCAGGGACTGACTTTTGCCTCCCCAGCACTTGCCACAGTGACTAGCACATAGTAGGTGCTTAATAAATGTTTACTGACTGACTTTGTGGATGACATTGTGCCTGTTGCATCAAGCCATAGAATATTACAGAACTTTCTAAATGAAGTAAAAAAAAAAATCACTCAAACCAATCATCCACACAGGAAAAACCAAGTGGATAAAGAATGATTATCATCCAGTCTGGGATAGGCTGTTGTCCATTGGCTACGTGGCATGGTGGGAGCTGCCCCAGATACCAGTACTAGCTGTGTGATACAGGATGTCATTTAACTTCTTTAAGACTTACTTTCCTCATCTGTAAAATGGGAGTAATAAAAGTACTTCCCTCCCAGAGTTGTTATGAGGACACATGAGATAAGATATGTATAGTAAAGAGTTTTCAAACCTCAAAGTGATAGATAAATGATAATTATCATTATTAACTATTAGTATAATATTAACTATATATTATTATAAGCATTAGCTATATTATTATAAATTGTAACTATTATTATAATAAACTATATATTATTAGTAGTAGTATCTTGAATAGACTCTACAAGGAGAGAATGAGCAGAATCCAGAGCTAAACAGGAGGAAAAAGGTTGAATTACCTCTTTGGGAAATTGCTTTGTGATTCTAATGACCCCATGTTTCTCCTTGAAACAAATGCTCATCTTTAAAAGTAAGCAAACAAAAAAATCTTTTATTTTTTAATGAACAAAAATACATTTTCTATCTTTTATTCTGTCTCTTCCAGCCCCCCCACACTTAAAAGAAAGACAAAATCTGTGTTAACAAATATGCATTGTAACAAAAAGCAAATTCTTGCATTGGCCATGTCCAAAAATTACCCGTCTGCAGGTGGAGAAGTGTGTCTTGGTGAGGCCTCAGGGGAGGACCCCAGTTGGGGGTAGGGCTCCAGAACTGGGACAAAGCAAATACAGAATGAGTGTGGTTGGCTCGCTGGGGCTTAATGTAGGGAACTGGGAACCCAGCCCAGAACTCATTCATCCCTCTGGTCCTGGGTCACCCCCACCCCCACCAAGAGATGAGACAGCCCCAGAGGACTGCTTTAGGTCACCTCTTCCCTTTGTCACTCATTGGTTAGAATTTGGGGGTCAATACTTTCATATTTGTAGTAACTAATTTGCACACATAGGATCATGTTGTTTCTCCCTGCAGAATACAAGGTCCTTGAGGGCAGGGAATGTTTTGTTTTCGTTTTGTAATCAGTTTTCCATTCTAGTACAGTGCCTAGAATAGGACCAGGTGTTTAAAAGATGCTTAATCGGTTATCATAATAGCTAGCCTTTATATAACGCATTACGACTGCTAAAGCACTTTAGACGTTTATTATCTCCGTTTTACAGATGATTCACCTTGAGTGATTAACCTCACACATGATCACGGTGTTGATGACGATGACCACAACTATCTAGCACTTACTGTATACCAGGCGCTGCGCTAAATGCTTTGCAATCATTATCTCCTTTGGTCTTCACAACCACCCTGGGCGCTAGGTGCTGTTATGTTCATTCATTGATAGTTGAGGATACTGAGACAGGCAAGGGTTCAGTGACTTGCTCAGGATCACACAGCTAGTAAGTGTCTGAGGATGAACTTGAACTCAAACCATCCCGAATCTTGTGTCTGAGGCACAGGGAATACAACAGTAGCTTGGAGCACACATGCATGAGGCATCCTTGGAAGGGTAGGATAGGGCTGTATCCTGGCTCCAACATTTAGCAATCACTCCAGAGTGACTAAACACCAGTCATCCTATTTCTCTGAACCTCCTCCATTTCCTCATCCATCAAGAAGGGACGGTATGTGCATTACCAGCCTCATATGGTTGGGTGAAGAAAGTACTCTGAAAACTGTAAATTACTGTAGAATATGGATTTTTATTGTTTCTGTGGAGGGCCTTGAATGCCAGGCTAAGGACCTTGGCTTTTATCCCATAGGTAGCAGAGATCTTTCTAAGGTGGACCATTGTCTTCATAATAACTGGCATTTCTAAATGACTTGGAGTCTTTCAAAGCACTTTACCTGGGTCATCTCGTTTGACTCTCAGGAGATCCTCCTTTTTACAGATGAGGTTTCCAGAAATAAGTGGTCACCCAGGTCCTAAGTATTAGCGTCTTGCCTCATTCCACATGTAGTTCTATCCACTATTCTACACTGTCTTTCAAACCAGAACAAGAGTCACGAGATGAGAATCTTGGAGATGAGACGGAATCTGGGATGGGTGAGTGGGAAGAGGTTCCCATATTGAGGGAATCACAGCTCATTCTTAAGTATCCAAAGGAGGAACTCTTTTTTGAGTAGGAGTTGCTCAGATGAAACTGATCAAAACTGGGTTTTAGGAGAATTAGTCTGACTGCAGGTGTCCTGGGTGTAATGGAGAAGGGAGAGGCTAGAGGCTATTCCAATGGTCTGAGTGAGATAAAGGTGAGAAAGACCCCAACTAGAATAGGGGTCGCCTGGACGAAGAGGAAGGAACGGATGTGAGAGGGAGTAGGAAAGGAGAATCAGAAGCGTCTAGTGACTGGCTGAACCTGGAGTCCTCTTTATTCTGTCCTCCCAAAGAGGGAAGGACCCACCTTGACTCAAGGGGGATGGATGGGCCTTCCATTTTGCTTCCCAGAAAGGTAGATCCCATTCCAGTCCAGCAATGTCTATGGCTAAAAATCTGTCTTGTGACATTGATGCAGATGAGACATCAGAGCTGGAGGGTTCATTTCATCAAAATGCCCTCATTTTATAGATGGGGCTATAGCTCCAAAAAGGGGAAGGTCTTTGGCCTTAGGTCCCAGCCAGTAATGGAGTTGTGGCTCTGTTTTCTGACTCCCAGTTAAATGCTTCCTCTCCCCTAGAACTCTTCTTAAAGGTTTTGACATCGTTTGATGCTCTGCTTTCTCTGGCTCAGTGAAATGTAAGCTCCTTGGAGTCAGAGACTGTTTTTTGACCTTCTATGCCCATCTGTCCCAACTCTCTCTGCCTCTTCACCTGCTGATCCCCATGCCCAGAACACCTTCTCTTTGACTCCTATCTTACTTCAAGCCTTCCTTCAAACCCCATCTTTCTTCCACTTAAGTGTTTTATTTTTTCCAATTACATGTAAAGATAGTTTTCAACATTTACTTATATAAGATTTTGTTTGAAATTTTTTTTCCCTCCGTTGCCCCTTCCTCAAGATGGCAAACATCTGATATAGGCTATACATGTACAATCATATTAAACACGTTTCCACATTAGTCATGTTGTGAAAGAAGAATCAGAACAAAAGGGGAAAACCACAAGAAAGAAAAGAAAGAAAGAAAAGAGTATGCTTCCATCTGTATTCCGACTCCACAGTTCTTATTCTGGATGTGGCAAATCCCATCTTCCCTCCCTCCTGCAGTTAGTGCCTTCCCCTCTGAGCCATTTAAACAGTACATACACACACACACACACACACACTTATATTTATTTATATCACAGTACATAAACAGTACACACACACACACACATATACACACACACAAATACACACATATTTGCATGCTGTCTCACCCATTAGATTGTGAGCTCCTTGTGACCAGGTACTGTATTTTTATCTTTCTTTGTATCCTTAATACTTAGCACAATGCCTTACGCTTAGTAGGGACTTGAATGCTTGTTGAATTGAAAGAAATTAATTGACAGGAGTAAGGAGAATGAAATAATAATGACTCACATTTATATAGCAAATTCTTTGTAAACTTAGGAAGTGGGTAGTTTGCTTCTGATTTTCCTCTGGACCTGTGATTTAAGTAATAGAGGGGATTTCCTCACTCAGTAGTGCAAGCGTTCTTATCCTCACCTTAGGGAGGAAGAAACTGAGGGTCAGAGAATTTAAGTGAATTGGTTATGAGGTCCCACAGCTGCCAGAGTCAAGAACAAAACAGGTCTGCTGACTTGGAGGCTTCATGCTCTTTCCACATTATACAGGAAGTATTGGCTATAAGGGACTAAAAAAGCCTCTTAGGGCTCCTAGTGGTCCTAAACTTCTTGAAACAAAGGCTCATCTTTTTATTTTTAAAAAAGAGTTTTAAAAATTATTTCCCCCCCAATTATCAGCATTTATTTTTCTCTCTCTCTGCCAAATTGGAAACAAAACAACAAACCCTTATAACAAATATACGTAAGGAAAACAAAACAAACTCCAGTATTAGCTGTGTCTAGGAATGTATATGCAGGTCCAGCTGTCAGAATGTCAGTTAAATGGGGGCTCAGCAGCATCTGAAGGGTTCTGATCGGCTGGCTTCCAGTGGGTCTGTTTATTAACTAATGCAGCCCCGTGGGATTTTTCCTGGTGTGACTCATGCATGTGTCACACCTCTGGCAAGGCTGGACAAATAGCCTCTGAGGTGGCACATCTTTAGATACTAGGAATTGTATTTCTTCCAAGCAGAAGAAGGGAGGACTCTTATTAAGGAATCAAGACTGGAGGGTGGAGATTCTGGGAGGGAGTTTAAAAAAACACTCTAGAGACAGAGAAGAAAATTGGAGATAGATCGTGGCAGTTCCAATCAATCAATCAACATTTATTAAGTGCCTACTATGTGCTGGGCACTGTATTAAAAGGAGGCACAGTGCTAAAGAGAGTATAGAGAGATGGAAGACTCTTCTCAGAAACCTCTTAGCCATTCTTCCCCCCTTGGCTCAAGCCTCGCTTAATAAGACAATCCATCAGGAAGTGACTGAATTCTGGCTTCTTGGAGAAATCAGAAACAAAGGTGAATCTCCTCCACTCTCAGTTTCTCTTTGTGTTTTTGGCGGAAGCAGTGGGTGACAAGATTTAAACACTATAGATTGCTTTGATATTCAAACATATTTTGCCCACTAGTTGTTCACTTTCTCTAATAATGCTTCAGTGAAGGTAAAATAATTAGTGGCCTCTGGACTTTTGTGTTTTGACTTAGTAAGTGTGAGAGGAAAGGAAACCCCTAGATATTTGATTCTGCTAAATTCAGCAGGCTGGGAAATCACCATCAAGGCTTGGCAGTGAACAGATTGCCAGGGAGCCCAAAACATGCGAAGAATTCTATTTGCAGTTTGCATTTTAAAGCAAATTTGTAGAGAAAGTAAGCCAAGTGGAACTTTGACCAGCTAGCAAAACCCCCAAGTTCTAATCTCATTACCTCTAAACTGGGGCTTGTGCCTAAGGCTTTAGAGGTAGAGAGAAGGGGAAGGGAGTGGGGGAGGGTAGAGACCTTTAGAAGATTATGGCCTGAGCCTCTCCCAGAGACCCCTGCTGGGCAGCTGGGGATTGGAGTCAGCTCAGTTCTACTGGACACTTGCTAGTTGTGTGACCCTGGGCAAGTCCCTTAACCACCATCTGCCTCAGTTTCCTTATCTGTAAAATGGGGATAATTGTGTGACCTAGAGCAAATCATTTAACTGCTATCTGCCTCAGTTTCCTCATCTGTAAAATGGGGGTAATAGCAGCTAGCATCTACCTCCCAAGATTGTTGTGAGGATTAAATGTGATATTATTAAAAGTTAGATATTATTATTCGATGTCTGTTTGCGGAGCTCCCATAGTATGCCAGTCCCAAGAACTTGGGGAAGATTCTCTGTGGTCCCTCAGCTTTCTCATTCTCAAGATAACTCCAACAGTACAGGCAAATTTTCTTGTGAAATCTGTCTCAGTGCCGGTAGACACACTTCTTCATTTCATGACACTCACCCAAGGTGGCTATTTTTTCCGTGTTACTTATGCAAATGCTTCATGCCTCTCTCCCCCCAGGTTTTGTTCCGGGTCTGCCCACACATCTGCACGTTCAGGGAGGTGCACAGGAGGCTTCCCCCACATAGATCGGTGCATCTGTGGCTAACTCTGGAGGGGTCTATTTCAGGAGTCTGGGAGTTTCCTCTGCAGTCTCAGACTTTTGGAGACTTTGGTGCCAGACTGTCGAGGCCTGGGACATTCTTTTTTTTAATTTTAGTCTTAAAATATTTTATTGATGCTCTTAAAAATTTTTTGCCATTTACCAATGATTTTCTCCCTCCCAATGGTCCCCACACTTGTAACAGATAAGTACAACCAAGCAAGACAAATGAGCACATTAGTCAGTCATGTCTGAAATGTGTACTCCATTCCCCCATAGCTACCACCAAGGGGAGAAATTAGTGAGGAGAAGGGCCCACCTTTCTCATCATCACCATGGCCAACTTTTACTATCTCTACTGTCTTCTACCATCTCTTTACTAACTACCACCAACAAGCAGATAGGTTCAAAAACCCTGTGGGTGGCAGCACTCTCCTTCTACCCCCCTACCAAACCCCTTCAGACCACTGTACCTGTTGCTAGCCCAGACCTTACAGTCTTTACCAGGGGGAGACAGAACCTGTGGAGAAGGAGTCAGCCATCCCCACTAACTGCTTCTCCTAGGAAAGATAAGCCAACCTAGTTAGAGCATCAAGGCAGCCCGAGGGAGAGAGAGACCAGAAGCAATGTGAGCCAGGCAGGTCGAATCATGAACACCATCCCAGTGACCACCATCTTTCCTCACATCCTGATGGACAGAGCCCAAGACTCTAAGCCCAAGAGCCTTAGGAATAACATCATTTCCAGCCCAGTCTCAAATGGTTCACTATCAGAAGCAACTCAACAAACAAGAAAATTATTCAATTCATTCCACACCTCTCTGCCAAGAGGAGGTGATAGTGATATTTCACTATCAGTCTTCTGGAGTTAAAACTGGTCAATGTGTTGATCAAAGTTCTAAAGTCTCTGAGTTTTAAAAAATTTTAAAAAATTTTAACAGTATTTTTTAACAGTTTAAAATTTTTTAACAGCATTTTATTTTTTCTAATTAAAAAATTTTAAAACTTTAAAAAATTTAACAGTATTTTATTTTTTCTAATTACATGTAAAGAATTTTCAACATTTATTTTCGAAAGATTTTGAGTTCCAAATCCTATCTCCCCTTCCTCCCCCCTCTCCACCCATCTCCCTGAGATGGCAGACAGTCAGATATACATGTGTTATACATGTGTAATCATGTAGAATGTATTTCTACATTAGTCATCTCAATGTAGTTTTATATTTTTATGGGTCTTATAAGATCATCCTACTCATTCTCCTCCTCCATAGTTCAAAGAAGTCTTCACAAATTTCTATGATTTCTTCATATTTGTCATTTCTTATGGACACTTTCTACTCTCCCAGTTGACCTAGAGCTCAGGGAAGGAGATGCGGAACTGTGGGAGTTGTCACTGGGAAGTGTGTTACCTTGCCCTTGGGATAAACAACATAAGAATTTCCCCTCCTCTAATTTGCATCATATTTGTCTGTCTTCCATGAGTCTTAACATCTGCAAGAGGGAGCTCTGAGGTCATGAGATTTGGGCTCAGGAGTCCTGGGTCTTCCAGTCTTGGTTCTATCTCTCATTAGTTGGGCAGCCTTGCACAAATCTCTTCACCATCCAGAGTCTCAGTTTCCTCATCTGTCAAATGAGGATAATAGTACTTTGTCCAGACATATATCCTAATGTAGTCCTGATCCTGAATTCTCATTTCCTTGGTGTCTGGTGAGATTGTTGCACACCCTAGAAGCCCAACCATGGCTGAGATGACAAGGAGCCACTTGTGAAATAAGACTCAGGCTGGGGGTGGGAGAGGAGTGAGGAGAAACAATGGATCTCTTTTGGAGGAAGATCCTTTGGTGATCCTTTCCATGAGCTGGCCTTATTTCTGCCTTTCAGAACTCCAATCCTCCTTCAAGGCTAACCTCAGGTTGTCACTCCCTCCATGGAGTCCTCCTTGATCTCCATGGATGTTCTCTCTCCTCAGACTGTCTTGGGGTGTTTTGTCTCATCTCTCCCTTGCCCCGTTTGCCCCCTCTTTTATTATCTTTGGACACATGTAGACGCTACCCCCCAAGGAACTGCTTTATTTTTTGCCTTTGTACCTCAGGAACTAGCACAGTTCTTGGCACAAAATAGGTACTGAATAAATGTTTGTTAAGTTAAACTCATGGGAATGCTTGGGATGCTCAGAACACAATGGATCCTCTAAGGCCCAGGGGCTTACACAGTCACACAGGAGTCACATATGAACTCAGGTCTTCTGACTACAGAACGTGGTCTCTACAGGTCGGCTTACAAATACCCAAGACGAGAATGAGATTGATCATCAGTCAATAAATATTTACCAATGTGTGCCTGATACTGAGGTAGGTGCTGGGGTACCAGTACAGAGAACAAACAAATTCCTACATATAATGAGCAAGAACGTATATAAATATATTGGATGAATATAGATGTAGACTGTAGTCAAAGGGGTTTGAGAGGGAGGGCACTGGCAGTTAGACGGATCAGAACAGACTCCATTAAGAAGATGGTGCTTGAAAAAGCTGCATCTTAAAGGACCAGAGGGACTCTGTGAGGCAGAAGGAGGGAAGGAGGGCATTCCAGGCATGTGTGCCCATCAGGACAAATGCACAGAGATGGGAGATGGAACATCACATGTGAGGACAAGAGAGGAGAGTTTGCCTTGATCACAGAGGAAGTGCTCAGAGAAGAAAATGAATGTATTTGTCCAAGGTGAAAAGCTACTATTAGATTTGGAATGAATGAAACGAACTGAGAAACCCGTGAAGTTTCATCCTCCCACTCTGTGGTTTTTACAGACTCTGTCCTCTTCCTCTTTCTGCTCCTTTTTTCTGCCATGGTGTTAGTCCCAGGGTGTGCTGAGGAAATGAATGGGTCATGGAGGGGGTTGGGGGAGAGAGGAAGGGGAGAGAGAGACAGACAGGGAGACAGAGAGAGAGACAGAGAGAGAGAGAAGGAGAGAAAGGGAGAGACAGAGGGAGGAAGACAGAGAGACAGAGAGAAGAGAGAAGACAGAAGAGGAGAGAGGGGGACAGAGAGAGGGAGACAAAGAGATAGAGACAGAGAGGAGAGAAGAGAGAGAGAGAGAAAGGGAGAGACAGAGAAGATGATTTAATTGGGGGAAGGGGACAGCAGCTGGGAATATCAGAAAAGGCTTTTGGCAAAAATTTGCACCTGAATTGAGCTTTGAAGGACACTAGAGATTCTAGAAAGTGGAGATAAGGAGAGAGAATGGGACAACTAGGTGGTGCAGTGGATAGTGTCAGGAAAGACTGAGTTCAAATTTGACCTCAGACACTTGCTAGCTATGTGACCCTGGGTAAGTCACA
Source organism: Notamacropus eugenii (assembly GCF_028372415.1). Taxonomy (NCBI): domain Eukaryota; kingdom Metazoa; phylum Chordata; class Mammalia; order Diprotodontia; family Macropodidae; genus Notamacropus; species Notamacropus eugenii. The sequence goes on along the minus strand of NC_092877.1, from coordinate 35,827,611 downwards.
TAAGAGAAGGAAATGTCAAACCATCCCAGTATCTTTGCCAAGAAACCTCTGTGGAGAGTACTGCCATTTTATTTTCTACAGAATGACGAAGAGTCAGGCCCAACTGAACAACTATAACTACTGATCTCCTATCTTATGTGTTCTATCCACTGAGCCACATAGCTGCCTAAAATAGTGTTAAAATATGGTAGAAAAACCAGTCTGTGAGTCAGGAGATCTGATTTGAATCCCAGTTCTGACTCGTGCTGGCTGTGTGACCATGTGGCTTAATTCCTTTGAGCCTCGGCTTCCTTATTTGTATACGTGGGGATAATTATGCTTACAGCAACAGTGGGTTTTGTGGAGAAAGAGTTTTAGAAAATAGGCTTCCTCCCTGTAACAGTCAGGCCTAAAACAGCATGGAAAGGTGAACTATATTGAGAGATCCCAAGTGGAAGGGAGAAGTGGAATCCAATTAAGGGGAGAGGGCACTTTGAGCATCAGGGGAGGATTATTGAAGAGTTATGAGTAGAAAAGAGATAGTGTATGAAAACCCTAAACCAGGGGTGGGGAACCTGTAACCTCGATGCTACCTGTGACTCTGTAGGTCCTCAGGTATGGTCCTTTGACTAAATCCAAACTTCACAAAGAGTGTACATGAGAACTTCAGAGAGCATGTGTTAGTACCCTAGAACGATTATGTTGGGGGGAATGGAGAAAGAAACCATGGCTTGGAGAGTTAATCGGGCTATCTCTGTCAAATTGGAGCAGATTGTTAAATTTTCAGTGTGAAAAATTCAGGGTTTGATTTATTATTTTTTGATCATCTAGACTTAAGAAAGTGATGGAGAAAATATGATTAATGCGAATTAAACTAAAAAATGTGTCAAATGTATTTTTCATTTCGGAGAGTTAGTTGTTAAACATTTACCAGCACATCCTTGCTGCTCAAGCTCTCCAATACTGGCCTGGGGCCACGCAGGTTAGAGAGACAAACTAGAAACTGTGTGGAGACCAGCAAGCAGTGAGCAACAGATATTATCAGGAAGAGTTTTCCGGCAAGGAGGCCAAAGCTGCCAGGACTGAAGGTTTTAACTCTCTCATTCCAGTTACAGAGAGAAATATTGCATATATATGCCTTCAGCACTGGGGCAGTCGTGGAGATAGTCATTTCCCAAACTACTTGGGCGAAAGGGGATGAGATTGTACTCGTGGGGGAACGTGGGCTGCCGTTATGCTTCGTTATTTAGGAAATACTCCAGTATTTTGGTGATGTTCCTTGCCAGGGTCCGAGAACAATTTCAGCCACTGAATACTTTAAACAATTTTGTATTTTCAGTTCCAAATTCTGTTCCTCCCTCCAGTCTCTCCTCCACCCACTGAGAAGGCAAATAATACCTGAAATTATACATGAAACTGAATATTTATAGCCAAATGAAGTCAGTCTTTTACATGGGGTGGGAGCAAAAGTAGACAAGAGAGATAAAAGACTGTTGAAAATGCCTCAAGATTTGAACTTAACTCTGGAAGTCCAGAACCATTGGAACTTGAGCTACAGGTTTTTTTTTTCTTAATTAAGAACAAACAAATGCACAAAAGAGACGTTAGTGAAAATGAAAATGGGCAAAGGGACAAAAGACTTCGAACTCCCAAGAGTTTCTCTGACATGTTGGTGGACCAGAATCTCAGAGGACTTGGGTGACCTTTGGGCAGAATTTCCTGCTTTGGAGGAAACATTTCCTTTTGTTGCTTAACCTCCCCAGCCTGTGGCAGATCTTGATGAGAAGAATGGACATATGTTGTTGTTTGGTTGTTTCAGTTATATTTGACTCCTTGTGACCCCATTTGGGGTTTCTTGGCAAAGATACTGGAGTGGTTTGACATTTTCTTCTCCAGTTCATTTTTAAATTTTTTTTTAAATTTTTTTTATTAATTTATTTGTTTTCAGTTTTCTACAATCACTTCCATAAGTCTTAGATTTTCTTCCCTTCCCTCCCCGAGACAGCATGCAATCTTATATGAGTTCTACGCATACATTCTTATTAAACACATTTTCACATTAGTCATGTTGTATGGAAGAATTAAAATGAATGGGAGAAACCATGAGAAAAAACAAAACAAAACACAAGAGAAAAATCATCTGCTTCATTCTGCAATCCAATTCCATAGCTCTTTCTCTGGATGTGGATGGCATTTTGCTTCAAGAGTCCTTTGGGAATGTTTTAGGTCCTAGCATTGCTGTGAAGGGCTAAGTATACCAGAAATATTCCTCACACACTGTGGTTGTTCCAGTGTACAAAGTTCTCTTGGTTCTGCTCCTTTCACTCAGCATCAGTTCATGTAAGTTTTTTCAAGTCTTCCTGTTACTCATTTCTTATAGCACAATAGTATTCCATTACAGCTATATACCACAACTTGTTCAGTCATTCCCCAGTCGATGGGCATCCCCTTGATTTCTAGTTCTTGGCTACCACAAAGAGAGCTGCTATAAATATTTTTGTACTTGTGGGACCCTTTCCCATTTTTATGATTTCTTTGGGCAGTCCTAGACAAAACAGGAAGACAATAAATGTTGGAGAAGATGTGGGAGAGTTGAAACACTAATTCATTTTTGGTAGAGCTGTGAGCTGATCCAACCATTCTGGAGAGCAATTTGGAAGTATGCCCAAAGGGCTACAAAAATGTGCACACCCTTTGATCCAGCTCCTTTTACAGATGAGGAAACTGAAGCAAATTGGGTGAAGTGACTTGCCCAGGGTCACACTGCTAGGAAGTGTCTAAGGCCTGATTTGAACTCTGGGAGATGAATCTTCCTGACTCCAGCACTGGCGCTCTTTCCACTGTGCCCCCAGCTGCCACCATGGATATATGTAAGGGACATTAAAAGAGAGGCACACACCTAGGGAACACTTGTCTGTGACACAGAAATGGAAGGAAAACGTTCTTTGTCAGGCTGTTTCTGTCTTCTAATGACATCAGTGTGCTGTGGAGCAGCACTCCTCTTCCTTCAGAGGAGAATGGAATCTGTCATGCTCTTTTAGAGCTAAACCTGAAGGGCTCATTTATTTATTTATTTTATTCCTGTAGTAAAGCAGCAGTCCTTCCTCCATATGATTAGCAATACCCCTTAGCAAGATGGGATTGGGGGTGGGGGAATCCTTCCGGCTCTTTCCCTTTATGGAATGACCAGTTTTTTCTTTTCAGTTTTGTCTAAAAGACTTTCTTATTCCCATCAGGAGATTCTTTGGATCAGGCACCAAGCTCATTAGGACACAGAACAGGGTCATCTAAGTTAGTTAGTGCTCTCAGGATAAATCTTTTCTTCGGATTGAACATCCGAGAGTCAGCTTGAATCTTTGTGGGGAGTCTCACTCTAGTTTATGGTAAGCATTCCCTATGAATTTCATTTTTAACCTCTGAAGGCTTGTCTATGCCTAGTTATCATCCATTTAAGACCTTCTTACTTAATAGCTTCCAAAACACTCTGAGGTTCCAGGAATCCTTAGTTTATAGACTCCAAAACCTTTCCATTTTCCCATGTACATAAGCAGGAGGGGGGAAAAGTGGAGAAACAAAGTTAAGTCCCCAAAGCAAGGTAATTTTCTCTCCTACTTTTCTAGTCATAGTCTTGGTCAGGGTTGGGGAACCTGTGGCCTCAAAGCCACATGAGGCCCTTTAGGTCCTCAAGTGTGGCCCTTTGACTAAATCCAAACTTCACAGAAGTCCCCTTAATAAAAGAATTTGTTCTATAAAACTTGGATTCAGTTGGAAGGCCGTACCTAAGGGCCTAGAAGGCCACATGGGGCCATGAGGCTACAGGTTTCCCACTTCTGGTCTTGGCCTTTATCTTGAGCAGCCAAATGCCTAAAGAGCTCACTTTTAACTACTTTACACAGAAAAGTCTACTTAGAAAGATATTCCCACATTCTCATTAGTAATCTGTTCCCAAAATCTCACAGACTCTAGAGCCTGGAAGTTTCCTGACATTGAATTTTTGACAGTTCAGGGCCTATGTTTCTTCTACTTCTTGATGTGTCCACATTCATACCTCACTAGGCTCCACTCCTTGCCTTTTGATTCTCTTTCTGTCAGTCTGTCTCTTTCTCTCTCTGTTTCTCTCCTTCCACTCTACTTTCCTTCCTTCCCCTACCTTATCCTTCCCCTTTCCTTTCTTTCCTTCTTCAGCCTGATGTCCCAATTCAGTTTGGGGTCAGTTTATTCTTTTGTCTCCATCCAAGAGATATATATATATATATATATATATATATATATATACTGATAGATAATCTTATTTATCCATCCATCCAATTGCATATCATCATCAGGGCAAACCTTTAGTTAGCCTATTGCCCACCTTGCCAATATTCCTCTGGAAGAACTATCTAGAAGAAAGATCTCACAATTTAGATGGATTGTGCTGGACAAAATCTCCTCTTCCATGGTTCAACACAGTCTCCTCTGCAGTGGAAGATGCTGAGTAGAGAGTACTGGTCACCACCATGTCCACACTGCAACGGTGGGTCCTCACTGCTGTACTCACCTGTTATCACTCTAGCATACTGCAAGGGAAAAAGGAAATATATTTGGAATTATGTAATAGACATGTGAAGAGTCATCAGCAACTAGATATAATAGATCCCCAGAAGAGGGATCATCTAAATAATAAAAATAAGAGTAGTATTAATAATAGCACTTCAAGCTTTGCAAAGCTCTTTACAAGTAGCATCTCATTTTACCCTCACACTAACCCTGGGAAAGAGGGAGGTGTTATTGTTAACCTCTCTTTACAGATGAGGAAACTGAGGTTCAGAGAAAGAAGATAAGGGACTTGTCTAGAGCCACAGAGTAGGCATCTGAGGTAGCATTTGAACTCAAGTCTTTCTGACTCCAAGTCCAGCGCTCTTACCCACAACGATACCTAGCTGTCTCTAAGAAGAGACATACACTGTGCTGGGGAAGGCCTTGGAAAGATGTACTGAGGCAGTTATTTGTCAACACAGTGGTAAGAAGTCTGTCGTCTTTCCCATGCTTTTGTCTGTTACAGGAAGCTTCTCAAACTCATTAAACCTGATTACTTCTTCCTACTTCTGGTGATTCATGCAGAGACAAACATCATTGCCATAAGGGATCCAGAATGATTGCTGAGGATGATGAAGTCCTAGGCAAGAAACTGAAGACCTTAAGGGTACTGAAAAGAGAGTCAGTCAGCCTTGTCAGGGACAGGCTTTCTAGTCACTGCGCCTTAGTAGATGGGGCAGAGAGCCGAGAAGATAGCCCTGAAGAGCCAATACCCTGTAGATGGAAACAGAGCAGCAGAGGGCCCATAAGACTCCCAGGGACAAAATATGGCACCCAGCAGAGGACAGCATGGTGATGTCATTAGCAAACATTTGTTCCTTGGTATGATCGGAGGCATTAACTATCCTAGCTACACATGCACTCAAACTACATGTATGTACCCTGGTTTATACTCTGATTACATGGGGCCCTTTCATATGTGTTCATATATGTTCCCTGTTCAGAGGTGTTTCTTATATGTTTGCCTTCCATGTATGTTCCCTGGCCACACATGTTCTCTGGATGTCTACCTTTCTCTACTGGTGATTTGATCACCTTTGGTAGAGTGTACTGCTATGTATGGAGGATATTTTCTTGTTACTTTATTTACTATCCTGTTTGACTAAATGTATATAGAGGAATTAATTGATCCTACAGGGAATAATTTGAGACTTAGAGGTGAGTGAAATGATCAGAACTGTGCTTTAGGAAAATCACTTTGTCAGTTGTGTGATGGATAGATTGGAGCTGGGAGACCTTTAAGGCATAATATAATAGTGATGGGGCACTTCAATTACCTAGACATCCCTTGGAACAAACTCTCTACCAAAAAAACAGACCAATTGATAATTTGGCTTTTGCCTTAATGACAGTTTTGCTCTTCAAAAGATGGAAAAATCAATGAGGGGGAGCTGTTGACACCACAAAGCTGAGGTCCAGGAGGAATGGTGGGATTCTTAGGGAGTGAAGAGGGGCCAAATGGAATGACTCCATCTTGGAGTTTGTGACAGAAAAGTCCTTGAGTCCACACCATACAAGGATATGTGGAAGGAACTGAGGACATTTAGGCAAGAGACATTTAAGAGGGAGGGTCTGTCCTGGTATGTCTGTTGTTCTCCTTCCCCAAGATCCCTCTGTGCATTAACTTAACTCCTCTTTAGACAGGGCTCCTCCAGTGTTCCTGATCCGGGGACCATCTTGTGCCCTAGGAGTCTGTCATTAAAAAAGTGTGTGTATATGTTTTCCTTATAGACTATATACTCAATTTTCCCATTTTATTTTTCTTCCTTTTTTTTTTGCAATATGGCTAACACGGAAATATATTTTGCATGAGTTCACATGTATAATGGGTATCATTGCTTGCCTCTTGACTGGGTGAGGGAGAGGCTAGAAGGAGAGAGAGAATTTGGAACCGAAAATTTTTTTTGAAAGTGTTAAAAAAAAAAAAAAAAAGAAAGAAACTGTAAACCACAGGAGACTCTCACTTTTGGTCAGCTTTTTTTTTTTTTCCCAATAAAGATGAGTAGAAAGTATGAAAAATAAAGACTATATATATTCCATGAAGGCAGAAATTGGGTCTTATCTAAACTCTGTATTAATCCTAGTTCCCAGTATTCTGCTCTGAATACAGCAGGCCCTAAATACTGAAGGTAAAATAGATAGCCTGATCCTTGCCCTCAGAAAGTGGTAAAGAGTTAAGCCAGGACCCATACACATGAATCCTAGGACTCCAAAACAGAATACACATTCAAGTTCACTCTGGGGGACAGGGCTAGAAAAGACATCCAAGGTCGATGATACAAGTTGGGGAGAGCCTTATTCTTCTCAGTTGCATGGATGGAAGTCCTTTCCTTTTGACAAGAGTCTATGCTACTGACCTTCAGTCACTCACCATTTTGAAGTAGTATTTGGGGAACCATCATAAGATTATTGTAACCTGCTGGCTGGGGTCATGGTATAGGCCTGGCTCCATGGCAGGCTCCCCTTGTTGATAAAAATCCCTGTCCTGTGATCTCATCAGAAGGGCCAGGGAGGTGACGACTCAGATTCAATCTCTCACTACACACACAAAAAGAAGAGTGAGAGAGAGAGAGAAGCAAAAACATGTAATTAATTTATTTAACTTCATAATGATGAAGGCAATTCCAAAGTGTAATGAAACGTTTTGAGGCAGTGAGCACACCCTAGTTCCAGGGTTCTTAACCTGGGGGCCTGGGGATAGATTTCTGGAGGTTCATGAATTTGGATAGATCTTGATTTTCACTAACTTCTAACTGAAACTTAACATTTCCTTCAATTACGAATGTAGGCAAAAAACTTTATTTTGAGAAGAGGCCCATAGGTTTCACCAGGCTGCCGAAGGGGTGTGTGACTCACAAAAGGTTAGGGAGCCCCACTCAAATTAGAAGTCTTCAAAAGAAAGCTATAAGGCTGGTAGATTTCTTAGACGGGTTTCTTAGGCAGGTATGAATTGGACTGGAAAAACTAAGTAGGCACTTTCTACCTCTGACTCTGTGACTCAGAACCCTAAATTTTAATTATCTTTCTAGTTTGGGGAGCCTCCCTTAATGATCATCATACTCCCTTACGTCCATATAGCAATTAACATGCATCATCTCATTTAAGCATCACTACAAACGTTCTCGTCCTGGAACAGGAGTATTACCCCTGTTTTTTACTGATGAAGAACCTGAGGCCCAGGCAATAAATATTGGAGCTGGGATGTAAATCCAGGTTCGGAGATTCCTGGGCCAGTCCTGCTCCTTCCAGTGAACTTCCATATTCTCCATCTACTCTAATCTCAGTTATGTGTCAATACAGGACCAGAATGTAGAGCATACCACTAACTACTGGACTCTCATTATTCATTCATAGTCATTTTTCTTGCTTCCCCAAAGGCTGGAACTTACAGATGGTAGTCTAGAATTTGGCCAATCATTGATCACCAGGCACAAGATTATCCCAACATTACATTGTTAATAAATTTCAGAGTTAACAATCCCCAAGGTCTCCTGACTTCAACCAATTCCCAAAATCACCCCAATGTGTATATGTAGTAATCATGATAATAATTACTTCAACCAATGCCAACAACTACCCAAATGTATATATAATAATAATTATTAATAATAATCAAGATGAACTACCAAAGAAGGCAGATGTGGAATATTTCCATATATGGTCACAAGAAGTCTCATATGATGAAAATGAAAGTTGGATCAAACAAGAAACAGAAACCTTGCACATCACTGATGTAATAAACCACTGAACATTTATATTAAGGAAGGTTCACTGAAACTCTAGCCTTTCTGCAAAACTGGACAGTGGCCACGCCAGATAAGGTCCAGTGATTACTGACTCGAACGTTTTACAGTGGTATGTGAATTATTAGCAAAGCACTTCCCCAGCTTCCTCTCAGCAGAAAACCTGATCCCAACTTTCTTAATGGAAGGCATCACATATCTGTTTCCAAAGGATGAGACCATCAGAGACCCCTTCGAATATGTTTATGTACTTTTATGCAAAGCATTGACATTGTATTTCTAAAGAAAAAAATCTATAAACACAAGAAAAGAATATCTTGGTTGAAGAGTAAAAAAGGATGTGCCCCAAAGTCCTAGGAATATTTATTATGATCAGTTCAGTAGTTATTGAGCAGTAATATCTCATCTGCTGATGTTATACATTTGTTCAGTTGTATCTGACTCTTCGTGACCCCATGGACCATAGCATGCCAGGGTCTTCCATCTTCCTCTATCTCTTGAAGTCTGTCCAGGTTCATGTTCATCATTTCCATGCCACTAACCATCTCATCCTCTGCCATCCTTTTCTCCTTTGCCTTCAATCTTTGCCAACATCAAGGTTTTTTCCAATGAGGCCAGTCTTCTCATTACATGACCAAGTGTTTAAGCTTCAGCTTCTGTATTTGACTTTCCAGTGAATATCTGAATTGATTTCTTTGAATATTGACTGATTTGATCGCCTTGCTGTCCCAGGGACTTTCAAAAGTCTTCTCTAGTGCCACAATTTGAAAGCATTGGTTTGGTGACTTTCCTGATTGTCCATTTCTCTCAGCCATACGTTACTATTGGAAAAACCATATATACCGACCTTCACCATCAAGGTGAGGTCTCAGATTTTTAGTATGCTGTCCAGATTTGCCACAGCTTTTGTTCCAAGGAGCAAGCACCTTCTGCAAATAATAGTATTTATACTGTATTACTTGTTTGTATACTATACAAGCTTAACTGTTTGTATACCTTAAAGTGTTATAGATATGAGACACATTTACTTAACATCTTGATGATTCTTGTTTTTGACATCATATTCATTTGCCATTATCACCTCACCCCACCTTCCATCTCACTCCCATAGAGTCCTTCCTTACAAGCAAAGAAAAACAAACAGTTGTGCAAAACCAATCCACATAATTAGTGTATCTGATAGCTTATGTGACATTCTACACCTGTAGTTCACAAAGTCTCTTCCAAGAGGAAGGAAATCCAGTCCTCTGGAATCAAGGCTGGTAATTTCATTTAATCTGAGTTCTGATGTCCTAAGGTAGCTAGGTGGTTCAGTGGACATGATGCTTGACTTGGAGTAGGAAGCCTCATCTTCTTGAGTTCAAATCTGGCTTCAGGCTCTTAACTAGCTGTGTGACCCTGGGCAAGTCACTTAACCCTGTTTTTCTCAGTTTCCTCATCTGTAAAAGGAACTGGAGAAAAAGTGGCAAACCACTTCAGTATCTTTCCCAAGAAAATCTCAAAGGTGGTCATGAAGAGTCAAACTGGACTGAATAACAACAAATCTAACATCCTTTAGTGTTATTTTCATTTGTATTGTGCCTATATCGCTCCCATTTCTGCTTTTGCACACTGCGTCAGTTGCTGCAAGTCTTCCCATGCTCCTCCAATGAGTAATAAGTGATTAAAAATCCTCTTATTTGTTGTTTTTTTCCAGTACAATAATATTCTATTATACTCACACTCCACAATTGGTTCTGCTATTGCAAAGTTGATGGGAACATATTTTGTTTCTAGCGTTTTGCTACCACAGAAAGAGATGCTTCAAATATTTTGGTATATATGGGATTTTCCTTTTCTACCTTTGACTTCTCTGGGATAGATATACAGTAGTGGCATTACTGGGTCAAAGGGCAAAAAAAACTTAGTCACTTCCTAAGGTTCCAGTCTGACCATGTTGCCCTCACTACTCAATAAACTTCATTGGTTTCCTATTAAACTTGTAGATCAAATATAAAATCCTCTGATTTTTAAAACCCTTTTAAATCTGGATCCTTCCTACTTTTCTGGTCTTTTTACAACTTACTCTTCTCTATCTACTCTGAGATCCAGGAGCTTCCAGACTGTTCCTCACTCAAGACACTCCATCTCCTGACTCAAGACTTGACTTTATAAACTTTTTTTTTTTTTAATATACAGAGCCTCTTATTTCTTTGATTAAGAAAAACCATTTTATTCAGCTTAGTTGGTCAGGCCAAAGTTGGGGATTCCTGCTTCAATAAAAGTCTGTTAAAATAAATTAATTGAATTCAGTTGATGGAGGCGCGAGTATACATTTTTTCTCCCTCTTCAGAACTTTGTTATTCAGTCCACAAGTGTTTTTACCTGTGTTTGTTGATAAAAGAAGATGATGGCGTGGGTAGAGTGGGGGAGGAGGGTGATGGGATCTTTGCCAAGACGGTTAAGCAGTCCTACAGCAGCCCTAGCTTCCTGTTGCCAGATCAGAAGCAATGATTAGGGACAGTAATGACCTTTTAGGAAGATAAAGACTCAAGACTTAACTGATGTGCTTGGCAGGCCTTGTTTGTCTGCTATTCTGTGAGGATTGTGAAGGTGGTGGAACAGAGGGGCTCTGGACACTGGTCATCTCCCCTGGTCCTTTCCTTTGAGCCTCCAGAGATGGAGAAAGAGAAGGAGGGTCATCTGGTAGTCAGGGCCGGAAGGGACATTAGCCATCACTGAGGCCGGCAATCCCCAAAGTAGCTGTTCTTTCTATTACGTTTTACATAAGTGCTTTCATTTGATTCTCCTAGCACCAAGCAAGAGGAATAATGTAGTTCAGATGAAGAAAAACATTCAGAGATGATAAATAAATGATTAATCTAAGGTCACCCCTGGTGTGAATGAGAGCCTTGGTGTTTTGATCCCAAATTTAGGTTTCTTTCCATGGTCTCCCAGCTCCCTTCATTCCTCTCACTCTGTTTTTCAGACTGGAAATTTGCTCTTAATTGTGACCATAAAGAACACTGTCAGCAAGCAAGGGTCAGAGTTTAAACATGTTTGTTTCTTCTAATTTGTTGACTTCTGAAGAAGCATGGGGATTGAATTCCATTCAATAAAACTGACACTCATTAAAACTCATACTATGTGTAAGGCACTGGGAAAACAAAGGTGAAAATACACACAGCCCCTACCCTCAAGGAGCTCAGAATCCAACGGGGGAGGAGTAGTAATACATAGATGTAAATAATTATACATGATGCATAATTAATGATTGGTGTATTGATAATGTGGTAAGTTTGCAGGTGAGGGCAAAGACAGAGAGGGATGAAGGATGTGAAGAGGGGAGGATCACTAGTCTGATGGTAAAGAAAATATTAAAACTTGGTAGAGATGGTGGCAGATGGATAGTGGTCTGGGCCATGTAGTGAAAACGAAATGTTTCTCTCTCTCCTTCTCTCTCCTTCATCCCCAACTCGCACTTATCTTTCCCATCTTTTCCCTAGCTCTTCATTTTACCTGACATTTTCATCACTGTTTTCTTCTTTCCTTTCCTCCCTCTGTCTTGTTCCCATTCTTATTCTTGTCTTTTGAGGCTACCCTTCTCCACCTTTTCCACTCGTTCTCATTTTCATTCCTTTTTTCCTCATGCTTTTTCTTTGAAAGAGTTAAGGAATTTAATAAGGGCATTGCCTCTAAGAAATAATTCCAAAAGAAAGCCAAGTATTACTTCTTTGGAAATCAGTGATATTGACTATTTTCTGCCCATTATTCAGATTTTCTGGGCTCAGTTCAGAGAAGACAGCAATTCTACTTCACTGGGTAATTCTCACCTTATATATGTCTACACTCCTACTTACTTTCCCAAAGCTGTGTTGGAGACCTTAACCTCTCAGGATTGTAGGGTTTGGGGGTTCTCTCTTTTCTCTTGCCACAGTCTTGAAAGTCCACTGCTTTTGGGGAAATTTTTTCCCTCTAGTTTATTAAATAAATCTGTCAATCTTTTCCATGTATGAAAGAGGTGAGGTTACCTGGGCCTGGAAAAGAATTATGTTATGATGGACAGAGAGTCCAAATGGCCTGGACTGAAGTCCTGTCTCTGCCTTGTATTAACTCTATGACACCAGGCAAGTTATTTAATGTATCAATACTCTAGGCAACTTTCTAAGGCTTTAACTTGAAGAGAAGGTATTGACCTGCATTGGTAGAGAGAGTTTCCTCCTCCAGGTCCTATTTTCACTGAATAAATAATATCTGATGAGCTAGAGTGGGCATTCTGACCTTAACTGAGAGTAAGAGAGGTTTAAATTTTAGCAGTTTATGAAGAAATACCAAAACATAAGTGGGCATTCTGACCTTAACTGAGAGTAAGAGAGGTTTAAATTTTAGCAGTTTATGAAGAAATACCAAAACATACTCCTGGATACCCTAGAATTTGTAGAACTCTCGTATGATGATGAGACTAAATGTGGTAAAGAGTTAATTAGCAGGCTGGGGGCAGAACTCTGAGTGAGTTTGGTTAAACCCAGATCCTCTGATTCCCTGCTTCATATACATACAGTTCTTTCTAATTTCCCAAATATCATTTCCTTTAGTCCTCATAGCAACCTTGTGAAGGTGACAGGGCAAAGTGTTTTTTTTTACAGATAAGGAAACTGAGGCTCAAAGACACAGAACTAGTAAATATCCCATTCCAAACTGCAGCTCTTCTGATTCTTTGTACCACATTGGGAATTCCACCACATTGGGAATCTGGAATTACAATTGTCCCTGTTATCATCATCATCATCTTCATTTGTTGTTGTGGGTCACTGCAGTCATGTCCTACTCTTCGTGACCCCATTTGGGGTTTTCTTGGCAAAGATACTGGACTGGTTTGCCATTTCCTTCTCCAGTTCATTTTAGAAGATGAGGAAACTGAGGCAAACTGAATTAAGTGACTTGCCCAGGGTCACACAGCTAGTAAGTGTCTTCAAACACTGATTGAATACTTGTTCACACCATACCCTGTGCCGAGTGCTGATAGAATAACTAGTATTTATATGGTGCATTAAAGTCTGCAAAGTACTTCACAAATATTGCCTCACTTTTTCCTCACAACAGTCCCAGGAGGGAGGTGCTATTATTATCTCCATTTTACCGCTGAAGAAACTGAGGCAGACAGAGGTTATGTGACTTGCTCAGAGTTACATTGCTGGTGAGTGTCTGAAGACAAATTTGAGCTCAGGTCTTCCTGACTCCAGCAGCACTCTATCTGCTTCTCCATCTAGTTACCTCCGGTCATACAGGATGGTTGGAGTAATCATCAATTTCCTCTTCTAGAGGAATGAGTGCGTCACACTCATCCAGTCAGACTCTCAAATCACTTCTAGGACCACTGATGGTCCCTTTTATGAAAGGCAGCATGATAGAGGGGGAAGTACTCTAGGATCAGTCAGGAGACATAGATTGGAAGCCTAGCCCTACTATTTCCTGTGTGACCCTGGGTAAGTTCCTTCCCTTCTCTGGACCAGTTTCTTCTGTAGAATGTCCTAAATGATCTCTGAGGATCTTTCTAGGCTTAACACTTCTAGGGCTCTGACTCTCCCTGCATCTCATTTTGCAGAAGCACAAGAAGCCTGTGACTATACTCAATAGAAGACATATGTAATTTTCCCAGGGCTACGAGCAACACATCCTTTTCATTAACAGTAGGAGATTATGAAAGAAAAGGACTTTGAAAGTTGTGGTCAAAAATAACAGTTTTTTCAAAACCCTGAAGACTAGCCTCTTTTATGAAACCTTCCCTAGTCTGCCCAAATTTATAACTTGCTCATTCCTCCCCCTACATCTTTCCCTTATTTGGCATAACTATATTTATCAATATTCCTTTATTTTTTTAAAAACTATTCATGATACCCTTTATCTTTTTCATCATATTTTCCCCTTTCCCCATTCACTCTCTTCTTAAAGAAAAAAAAAGTTAAGCAAAACCAAGGCCCTCATCAATCACCCCTGACAAAGTATACCACATTGTGCACCTGTAGCCTCCCACCTGTGCAGTGAAAGGAGGAAGGTGGACCTTCTCATCTCTTCTTCAGGGCTAATATCAGTTATTATCAGCATTTAGCTTTCTTCCATTTTTCTTTTTTTCCCACTTATATTGTTGTAGACGTGGTATATATTGCTTCGCTGGTTCCGCATCCCTTATTCTGCCTAACTTCATATTCTCTGCTATTCTTATAGCAATCATTCCATCCACACACCATGATTTGTTTAGTTATTCCCCTTTCGATGGACATTCACTTTGTTTCCAAAGTGCTGCTGTGAACATGGAGATGGATGTGGGAACCTTCTGTCTGAGACCTCCTGGGGATGGAGGTACAGGCACTCAAATATTTTCTTGCTAAATGTTCATGCAGTTGGAAAGGTCCCCAGATGGTATCTCCAGCACAAGACTCCTTTCTACAAAATCCCCAACAAGTGGCCAGGAAGCATCTCTTGAAGACCCCCAGTGAAGACTCACTCAGTCTGGAGGCAACTCCATTTCAGCTTCGGATAGCATCGATTACTGTTAAACAGAACAAAATAGGACTTGGCATTTATAGAAAACCTTCAGATGAGCTGAGACCTAAGGTTAAGTTATACAACTAACGAAGGGCAGACTTAGGACTGGACGCACCCAATGCTTTTTTGACTCCAGATTCAACAATTCAGCTTAGACCACGGTGAAATCAGTCCTAGGAAATCCTAAACATTTATAGCATCCACCCAGGGAGAAAAGAAGTGAAGACTTCTCCCAAAGCTATCTTTCAGTTCAACTTCAACAAATGTTACTTTGTTGCACCCTGTGGAATTCTAAAGACTGTCTGGGGAAAGCTCAGGACTACTTTGGCAGTTTGTAACATTGTCCTGTGTGCTGGGGCCTGGGGAGAGGCAGAATTTAGGTAAGACTCATAAGCTAGCTGGGCCTCATTATCCTCACCTGTCAAAAGAAAGGGATTCATTGACCAGATGGCATCTAAACGTTAAATCGATGATCTTGTGACCCCCCAGCTTCTCTGGGGAAGAGGGATTATATTTTTCTTTCTTGGCATCAAAGGGACAAATGGGGGGGGGGGGGGGAGACGATGTTGTAGACAGGCAGATTTAGGCTCCATGTCAGAAAAAAAAACAGGAAAACACAAAAAACCTAACGGTGCAGGAGAACCTTCCAGCTGCATGGAAGTGTCAGGGGCCGCTCTAGGAGGTAGGGGGTTCGCCTTACTAGACGTCTTTGTACAAAGCAGGGGTTCCTAGCCTGAGCCTCGTGAACTGCTTACAAAATACCTTGATAACTTCAGTAGAGTTGGTTTCCTTTGTAATCCCATGTACTTTATCATACCAATTTAAAAGCAGGCTTTAAAGGAAGGAATCCTTGATTAAGCGCCCCCTTTCTTCGGCTCATTGAAGGGGCCATTCCCTGTTACTTCTTAGAGAGGCTGATTCACCGAATCTAAGTGAGGCCGGGGTCTCCCATCGCCCTGGGCCACCTCCAGTCGTCCTGATGAACCCCTGAAGGCTCAGGAGGACAGGTGAGGTGGGTGACCTGCGCAGCCCTGCCTCCCTCAAAGCAAAGCCAGCGCAGGTCACGTCATCATCCCTGTGACGGCCCGGTCTTCTTGGAGACGAAGGACGAGCATAGACAGACACCAGGGACCCTCACAGGGACCCGGGGGGGCAGGCGCCATCCCCGTGCCCCCCTTTCCAGGGGAAGAAAACGGGGCCGGCTAGCCCAGGGTCACACAGCCGCAGCCCGAGGCTGGCCTTTCTGCTTCGCATTCTTCCGACCCAGTCCGGGTGTAACCAGGGGGCAAAGCTTCCCTGGGTGGGGAGGGTCGAGCTTCCCGACGGGCTCTGCTGGGATACTCGGACGCTCGCCTAGGTCTGGGGGCGGGGCCTCAGGGAGCCCGGGCCGGCGTGCAGCGCGCGCCGAAGGCTTTGCTCCGGGAGCCGTGGGCGGAACCGAGGTCGGGCCCCGCCCCTGGGCCCAGACCCCGCCCCTGGCGCCTCCGCACGCCCCCGCCTCCTCCCCGGCACGGAGATGGGGCGGGGCGGGGCGAGGGTCAGGTGACCGGGCGGGCTGGGGAGCCAGCGAGCCGGCGGGCGGCGGCGGCGGAGGTGCAGCCGTGCCCGGGGGCAGTGTCGGAGGCGGCTGGGTGCTCCGCGCTGGTGGGATCGGGGGCTCGCGGCCGCGGCCAAGGCCACGCCATGGGGGGCCTCAAGGAGGAGCTGCTCAAGGCCATCTGGCACGCCTTCACCGCGCTCGACCTGGACCGCAGCGGCAAAGTCTCCAAGTCTCAGCTCAAGGTGGGTGCCTCGGACCCGCCCCCGCAGGGGCCGTCCGTCCGTCCGGCGGGGCCGGGGTGGGGGTGGGGGGTATGGGACACCGGCTGGGCCTCGGCCTCGGCCTCCCTGAGCTTTTAACCTTGGCGGCGTCCTAGCCCCGTGGCCCCGAGGCCGTCTGGTACGGACCCGCTCATTTTACAGAGGAGGAAACTGAGGCCCAGCGGGCTTCCCTCCCCCCGGGCCGCGGACTCCGGGCCAGGCCGCGCTGTCGGGGCACGGCTGGGCAGCCCCCGGCACGTGGGAGGCTGGGCCGTGGGACAAGTGGGTAAACTGAGGCCAGGCCGGAAGAGGTGCTGCCTTTGTGTCTGTTTTCTTTTTTCCTGTTTAAAAAATTATTTGTTTTGTTTTCAGTGCTGTACAGCCACTTCCACGTATCGTAGATTTCCCCCCTCCCCCTCCTCTTCCCCCCTCCCTGCCCGAGGCGATGTGTAGAACGTATGGAGGTTCTACACCGGGTACGTGTGTTTTCTGTCCAGTGTGTTTTTTCACAGTTTTCGAGTGTGTGTGTGTGTGTGTGTGTGCAGGTTCTAGGTTGTGTGTGAGTTTCAGTCTGGGGTGTGTGTACGTTTCAATCTGCAGAGATTCTGGTTGTGTATTCTTCAGTCTAGTGTGTGTATGTGTGTAGGTTCTGGTTTTATGTGTGTGTTTTAATCTTGGGTGTATGTACGTTTCATCCGCACAGGTTCTGCTCGTGTGTGTGTGTGTGTGTGCAGGTTCTAGGTTGTGTGTGTGTTTTAATCTTGGGTGTGTGTACGTTTCATCCGCACAGGTTCTGCTCGTGTGTGTGTGTGTGTGTGTGCAGGTTCTAGGTTGTGTGTGTGTTTTAATCTTGGGTGTGTGTACGTTTCATCCGCACAGGTTCTGCTCGTGTGTGTGTGTGAGTTTCAGTCTGGCGAATGTGCGTGCACGCGGTTCAGCCCTCGCAGGTTCTGGGTTCGTGTGCGTGTGTCCAGCTCCAGGGAGGCTGGCTGGGGCTGCACGTTAGTGAGGGTGGGATGGGGGTGGAGGAGGTAGCACTCCGGTGCCCCGATCCTGTCTAGCTCCCTCTGCCGCCCCTGGCTGCCCCTGGTTCCGTACACCTCCGACATGAAGGAGTTAAGAGCACGTGTCTACAGCCTCTGCGGGGGTGAGGATTCGCTTGGTTGGCGACACCTATTTTTGGAAGTTCGCTTTTACTCCCTTTGCGACTGCTTACACACCCTCTCGGTGGCTAGGCATTCTCCCTTTGCACGACATAGCTACTTCTGTGTTAAGGCTGGAACTAGTGGAAATCTGGAACTCAAAAGATAGCGTTTAACCCTTGTGGGTAAAATGTTCCTTACCTGGAGCAGCCCTGTTCTCTTTCTTCTTCCCCTTCCCACCAGGGTTTGACTGTAGCTTTTAGCTTTGCCAAAAACTTTTTTCATGTCAGGCTAAAAAGGCTTGCCTGTGTATTGAGTGAAGGGAGCAAGGGAAAAAGCTCAGGCTGGAGGAATGGGCAGGCAGATATTTCCACGTCCCAGAGAAGAGGAACCTTCCATGTGAATTTTCAGGATGGGCACATTTATGCTTTTCCTCAGTGAATTCTTAGAATTATTTCATTAATAATCAAACAAGCATACAAAATAAGGGACAAAGTAAAGCCAAACTTAGGAGAAAAAGACAAACGTGTACTTATTATGTACCCTTTGCCAAGGCCCTCTGAATTGCCTGCACCTTCGGCTTTAAAAAAATGATTATGTAGTGGCCAGTGAGGGCAGTTCTGGTGCTATGGCAAGGCACTATGCTCTGCACTAGGAATGTGGAGAAAACCAGCCTGTCCCTCAAAGGAACTTGCATTCTATTGGGTGGGGAGGGGAGTAGTGATTTTTTTTTTTTTTAACAAATTGCATCCGAACTCTGCACTACCAAATCATTGTACCAGAGAAAGGCATTTATTCCAGTGATGACACCATTGCTTAAAACATCTTGGAAATCCTATTTTGCCATTGCTTTTTGCTTCTGCTTCATGTTATTTCAAATGTTCCTGATGATGGTAAATCTTCATCCTTAAAGAAATTCTTTACCCAGAAGAGTTAAATACTGTCTTTTGAGTTCCAAATTTCCAGTAGTTCAGCCTTAACAGAGAAGTAGCTACGTTGTGCAAATCAGAAAATGCCAATCCACCCAAGATAGGGTATGTAAGAAGCTGGAGAAGGAGTCAAAGCAAACTTCCAAATATTCTTAGATCTGATTTTTGTAAATAACTAAAACTTATTTGGTACAAAATGGTGCTAATTATTATTATTTTTTTAAATTTTCTGTTTAACATTTTATTAAAGGCTTTGAGGCATTGTACTCCAAGTTGATTTCACTTGTTTTTTCATTGAGTAAGGTTTTCATTTTAAGTGGGATGGGTTGATTGGATAATCCATTCATTTTGACCTCCCACTTTTACATAGAGCACCTTAACATTTACAAAGCTTTTTCTTTTTTAAAAGTTATTTTTAGTTTTCAACATGCAGTTCCACAAGCTTTTGAGTTTTAAATTTTCTCTCCCTTCCTTTTCTTTCCCCTCCCCAAGACTGCACGCAGTGTGATTTAAGCTCTACATATACATTTCATATTAAACATAAAATGGTGCTAATTATAAAGGCTAAGGCTGTTTGACTGATGGACTACTTTGGGTGGCCTCGATTACCAAAGAGGTATTCTAGGCATGTTTTGAGTAATGGCAGCATTGAGTCCTAGATGAATACTGGGGGCCATCTCTAGTCGTCCTGATTTATATATTTACATAGATGTCTCTAGAGGACTGGATGAGGCTGATGACTTTGCACAGCCCTTTCTTACTTAAATCCAATTCACTTGAAAGTCTTGACATCCCCTTCCTGAGCTCAAGATCCTCTTTGAGAATGAAGGACAAAACAGCAATCAGTTAGTGGGGGTGAGCTGTGAGATGTGAGGGGGTTAGCACTTAGACCCATATGGACATTCTGATGTGTTTGTCCTTTGTTGCCAAAGAAGACCATGCCATCAGAGAAATGATGACATGACTTGCACTTGACTTTGTTTTGAGTGAATGAGGGCTGTGCAGGTCACCAGCCTCACTTCTCCAGAGCCATCTGAATCTTGTGACCAGATATTCATCAGGATGCCTGGAGATGACCCAGGATGCGCTGGGAGACCTTGGACCTTTAGGCCAAGGTCTTTGCAGGCACTCACTTGGGTGAGGCAATGTCCATTCATTGAATAGGACTGTTTAAGAAGTAGACAGGGCATGGCCCCTTTAATGAGTCCAAGAAAAAGAAAGAAGTCAGGCTGAGAGGGAAAAGGCAACAGTTACTATTGATAATCACTCTAAAGCCAGGAGGGTCCAGAAGAGCCCTTAGGCAGGGGCCCATTGGCATACCAGTT
The DNA here is from genome assembly GCF_028372415.1 of Notamacropus eugenii. Classification (NCBI taxonomy): domain Eukaryota; kingdom Metazoa; phylum Chordata; class Mammalia; order Diprotodontia; family Macropodidae; genus Notamacropus; species Notamacropus eugenii. The sequence continues at coordinate 35,807,590 of NC_092877.1, read as the reverse complement.
TCAGAGTGCAGTAGGTTTTGTTTATTAAAGTCAGTTTTTTTAAAAGTCACACTGTGTGACTTTTTTTGCTGTTATAAGAGGTAAAGCTCCCCTTAAAGAGTGAATATTTAGCATTCTTAAGGGTTATGTGGTGCAAACTCAGAAGGCAGTCAGTAGTGATGCAGCCAGAAAAGCCAGGGCAGTCTGCTGGTGCAGTAAGAGAGGATTGGTTTACCAGTCAGGAGGCAACAAATCATCCTGCTGGTTCTCAGCCCCAGTCAGACCATACCTGGAATATTGCATTCGCTTCTGAGGGCCATAGGTGACCCTGAGAAGCTGCCTAGAGACCATCCTGGGGAGGGCTGCCAGATGATGAATCATGCCATTTGAAAGAAATGAGCTTGTTTAATTTGGAGAAGAGAAGACTTGGAGGGGACAAGCTAGCTGTTTTGTATCTGAAGGGGTATCACATAGAAGAGGAATCAGATTTGTTTTGCTTGACTGCACAGGGCAGAATTAGAAATGACAGGTGTACTTTGCAGGGTCAGGGTTAGGCTTGAAGTAAGTGGAACAGGCTGCCTTAGGGGTTGGCCATGGGGACCTTTGGGTGGAGGCCTCAGAAGTTCCTCCCAGCTCTGGGCTTCTGTACCTTCCAGCTCTCTGCTGTATACCCAACCCTAATGTCTCCAGAATTTTAGTCTGGAATGACCAACTCTCTGCTGAGTATTTATTTCTTGCTTTGTGTTTTGACAAGTCAGATTCCATATGTCCAAAATGGACCCCATAGTCTTTTCTCCAACCCATCGTTTCCAGACTTGTTTCTTCTGTGGCTGCATTATTGTCCTCTCCTATCACCAAATTACAAACCTCAGGATCGTTTTTGACTCTTCCCTCTCTTTCGTTCTCCATGCCCAGTTGATTTTCAAGTCCTAGAGAATCTGTCTCCATGGCATCTCTTACATAGCCTTTTCTCTACTCAACATCTGAGTACAAGATCTTCTTTGTGTCTGGACCACTGGACTAGCCTTCTAATTGGTCTTCCTAACTCCACTTTTATTTTTCTACATCCATCCCTGACAAAATACTTCCTAATGGATTAGTCTCCCATCCATTTGCCCAATGGCTTCCTACTTCTCCCAGGATAAAATACTACCTCTTCTGGCTGGTTTTTTGGGTCCTACATCTCTGGCTCCAACTTGGCTTTTAAGCTGTATTTCATATTCCTATATCGTCTGTTCTGGTCAAACAGGACTACTAGATAGTCCCTAAATTTGGCATTCCACCTCCAGTGTGTATTCCCCCACAACTGTATCCCATACCTGAATATGCACTCTCCTGTCACTTTTCAGAAACGTTTTCTTTCTTGTAGCCTTTTCTCACTGTCTCCCATTGCGGTCTTTCCCCCTCTCCTCTCCCATTGCTCGTGTTCTCTCCTTCTCAGATTACCTCCTCTTTACCTGTGTGTACTAAACTTCTGGGCAGGGACTCTCTTTCCCTTTGATCACCATCGCACACTCTGAGCACTTAGCAGAAATTTAAATGCTTGAATAATTGAACTCAATTAAAATTGAGTAGAAATTTTCTCATTCACTTACTTTCCCCTAAATTTTCTTTGTGTCCCTTTTGCTCTGTTGTGGTTGCCTGTACCTTTATTTGGTTTTCCTAAAACAAGGCATACCTTGGTATGAAACCTCCTTCATCTGTATCTGTATGAAACAACGTTAAAACTGCCTCTTAAAAAACCACTTGCAGCTTCTGTACTATGATCTGCCAGTGGAAATAGATGAATAGGATAGTGCACTGTCTGCTGTTTCTACTTCTCCACACATGAATAAAGCTGGAGAAAATCAGAAACAATGCTGACTGAGTTCACTGCAGATTTATGTATATAATTCAGCTGGGTTCTTGATGCTGGAAGGCAATCCTTTTATAACCTCCCTAATTAACTCCCTATTCCTTTCACCACAGCAGCTCTTCTAAACCTTTTCATCCCTTTCCAAACCTCCCAGGGCTCCTCCTTCCCACCTTCTCCGCCTAGAATTTAGCCTTACAATTTACTGAAAAAAATGGAGGCCATTTGCCTAGAACTTCTCCTTCTCCCCTCTTTCTTGATTGCCTCTTCTCCCCTCCCCATTATTCTCTCACTTATCTCCAATCTCTTCTTGTCTCTTGGCTGCTTCCCTGCTGCGTACAAACATGCCCATATCTCCTCCATTCTCAAAAAACCTGCATGTGGTCCCTCCATCCCTGATAGCTACTGCCCATATATCTCTGCCCTTTTGTGGTTCGAGAAGACGGTCTACAATAGGTGCCTCCACTTCCTTTCCCCTTATTCTTTTCTTAATTCTCTGCTGTCTGGCTTCCAGCCTTGTCATTCACTCTGCGACGTTGCTAATGCTCTCTGACTTGCCAATCTTACAGCCTTTTCTCAGTTTTCCACCTTGTTGGCCTCTTTTTGGCCTTTGACACCCCGTTCTCTCATACTCTTTTCTCTTAAGTTTTTAGGATACTTCCTTTCTTCTGACTCTCCAGCCTCTCTTGGTCTCCTTTGTAGGATTATTATCCAGATCACAGACCCTAACTGTGGCTCTCCCACAGGACTCCATCCTGGCCTTTGCTCTCCTCCGTCCCAACACTCTTTCATTTGGTGGTGTCATCAGAGGCAGCGAGGTGGTATGATGGAGAGCATCCCGGACCTGGAGTCAGGAAGACCTGAGGTCAAATCCAACCTCAGACACTGCCTGTATGACCTTGGGCAAGTCACTTAAACCTCTGTCTGCTTCAGACAATAATTTCACCTACTTCCCAGCATTGTTGCGAGGATCAAATGAGACAGTGTTTGCAAAGTGCTTGGCATGGTGCCTGGCACTATTTATTAATAAATGTTTTTCCTGCTGACTTCCAACTGCCCGTTGGACATCTCCACCTGGATGTCCCATTGACATGCCAGACTCAGTATGTGCAAAACTGAACCTCCTGCTCCCACCACCTCCCCCCTTCAGAACTTCCCTGTTACTGTTGAGGGTATCACCATCTAGCCAGATGTCATGCGAATTTCAATTCCTTCCTCTCCTTCCATATTCAGTCCTTTGCAAAGACTTGTCAATTTTAACTCGGTTACATTTTCTCACACAACACCACCTTATCTCTATCACTGCCCCTACCCTGGTGCAGACTGGCATTACCTCATACCTGGATTATTGTAATCTCTTGCTGGTTGATTTCCCTGCCCCATCTCCACTCACCTGTCTGAAGTTGTCTCCCTCAAGGGAAGGTCTGACCATGTCACCCTTTCCCTCTCCCTATTCAGTAAACTCCAGTGACTCCCTATCATTTCCAGAATCAAATGTAAAATCTTCTGTCTGGTGTTCAGAGTCCTTCCAGCCTCTTATGTCTTACACCCCCAGGTACTCTGCCATCCAGTGATATTGGAACCCTTGCTAACAAATCACTCCTCATCTCCTGGGCCCTGCCCTCCCTGCCTGAATGCTCCCCTTCCTCTTCTCTGCCTCCAGTCTTCCCTGGCCTCCTTCAAGGCCCTGCAAAGATCCCACCTTCCACAGGAAGACTTTCCTCTATTGGCTATTTCCACTTCATCCTGTAGGACAAATATCTTTGTACACACTTGTTTGCATGTTGCTTCCCCCACTGAGAGCAGGGACTGAATTTTACCTTTCTCTGTACCCGCCTTGCTTAGTACATTGCTCAGCACATAGTAGGGGCTTGATAAATGTTGATTGACTGATCAAGAATGCCTTTGCTGACAAGTACATTTAGGTTTAAATTATGTAAGCATTTTACTAGTCTGTTGCTTTGCCTGCGATTTCAAAGGCTGTGTATCCCATAAAGAGAAAGTCTTAAAACTGATAATGCATTTAGTATGTCTTAATCCACATTATGTAGGGAGTGCACTTTCAGGGTTTTGTTTTTGGTCTGCTGGAGCTCCGATTTCATCCTTGTGGAGAACTCTTTGTTTGGGAACTCCCTCTACCCTTGTGGATTAGGTCCTCTAAGGCTGCGATTTCAAGGGTCAAGAGAGCAGAATGGGGCAATAAGAAGTTCCTTTCCTAACACATTTTGGGGTTTGTCCTCTGTTCTTGAAGAGGACCATGCCATCAGGGAGGTGATGACGTGACTTGCGATTGACTGATTTGAGTGAGGGAGGGCTTTGCAAAGTTACCAGCCTCACTTTCTCCTCCAGAGCCACGGCTAGTGAGTGTTGGAGGCAGAATTTGAACCCTGGACTCCCTCATTCCAAGGCTGGAGTGACTATGTCATGTTGCCTCTCATTTTGGTTAAATGTAACAAATTCAAGTGGTACTTTTGTGAACAGTTACAGCTTTGCTGCTTGTGGTTGTGGTTTTAGTATGAATTACATGTCAGTAATATTGTGTTGAATCAAACTAGTTGGCTCTCCTTCCTGACATGTTGCTATTTTTAGAAATATGCTTTTATTCTGTTATTTTTAAAGTAGAAGTCTTTGTCATCCAGCTGAAGGCTTGAGCCAGACATCTTACTACTTATTCCTTTCTCAGTGTGGTACATGTAAATGAAATTCAGCTAAATGACATCTGCACTGTTAGTGAAGCTCAGGTTTTGTATCCAGTCACTTTGTGGGCCAGGGGCTTTGTCGTTTCCTGTGTTGATTTCTAGGGATACTGGGCCACAACTCCACTCATAGGATCATAGATTTATAGCTGGAAAGGACTTTAGCAACCTTTTGTTCTAGCCCCCTCTTTTTATAGATGAGGAAATGAGGCCCTGAGACAGTCAGTGACTTACAAGGTCATGTAAGCAGTGAGAAGCTGAAATAGGATTTATCAGCACTGCTGTAAGAAGCAATGTGGAGCGTGTGCAGCACTTCTTTTGAGAGACACGATCCTCTTATGTAAACAACATTACAATACATCAATGGCTTTAAGTGAAATGATTTAATTTTTTTTTCTTTCTTTGACTTACATGCAATAGCCCTTCCGTGGAGATATCATGGTTTAATGGATAACTTTCTCATCTTAAGTTAGAAGACCAGGGTTCATATTCCATTTTTGACACCGACTGTCATGGGCTAGTCGCTTAAATCTGTTTGGGCCCTAAGACTCTCTGTTATAGTCAGGATGCTATTTGTTTAGGTGGAGGGACTTCCCATACTCTGGAACTTTTGGGTGCTTCCCATGGTGACCCTCCCATTAACATCCCTGGGACTTTCCTTTCCAAGTCAGTGAACATTCATTTACTTTCATAATGGTCTGCTTTGCACTTGAGATCTCTCTTTGCCTAGAGAGAGGAAGATTGGCTTGGGCAGATGATCCAGTCAGTCAGTGGCTGCTGTGCCCCAGGGATGGTGCTAGATTGAGGGACACAGAGACACAAATGAAGCGGTTCTTGCCTCGAAAGAACTTTAGGTGAGACAACAGGCATGTAAATGTATTCAAGAAATATACAAGATAAATATGAAATAACGTTAGAGAATATTGAGGGCTGCTGGGATCAGGAAAGGGTTCACATCGAAGGGGACACTGAACTGAACTTGGAGGAGAGAGGGATTTTGAGATGTGGAGATGAGAAGGGGGTTTCCCTGCAGGCTTGGGGGAATGACAGCTTTTGCAAAGGTATCAGTCTGGGGTATTGACAGAAAGGCACATGGAAAAGAGGAGAATGGCAAGGCAAAGAACCGCAATGCTGGCCATTCTGTCATAGGTGAAAACAATTGCTCCTCAGAGGAGATGGAGTTCAGGTCTCTGGGGCTGCCTTGAACAATTTTCAACTCTAGTTTAAGAAACTAGTAAGGAACATTGATCAAGTTGTGGTAAGATCCTTGATTAGCAAAACTGGGTTTGTTTTGAGTTTGCTGTCAACTGTGAAACTGGGTAAAGCCACTTTTCTCTTTGCATTTGAAGTTCATTTGTTAAGTAGGAAGATGTAATATATGAGTCTGATAGATGGAAGTTGCTTCTTGTATATGTCTGTAGCACCTCTCACCTCACTGATATTAAGCATTACGTGAAAGCTGAGGGAAAACAATCATTTGGAAAGGAGAGGTGTCCAGAAGAATCAGGTGCTGAAGAGAAGTGCAAGGAAATGGAGGACAAAGAAAAGACCTGAAGATTTAGTCAAGAAAAGATGTTCAGAGAAGAGTTTCAGGGCAGTGCCTTAGAGTGTGGATGCGACTCTGGGTTCCTGAAGCCATATACTGTCTGATTACAAATTCTGGTGAGTTCTGCCTGATTAGCAAGGCAGCAAGGGGTGAGCCAGGTAGTGAAAAGTTTGTGAGAGGACCAGCATAGCTAAATTTGGAGAGCCTCCTCGCAGGTTGTCTGCAGGGGGATGACTACTCCGACTATAGTAATTCTCAAAGACAGTTCCTGAGTGTGGAAGGTTTGGGAGCAGTACTTATTTGTGATAAAATAGGCGTTCCTAGGACTGGAAAATTCTGTCGAAGAGCCAGGTTCTTGGTTGATTAAGGATAAAGTAGGTTGTGTGGAGATGGAGATGGCAAATGTAGACCATCACAAGTGGTTCCCATGTCCAAGAGAAGTTGGTCATCGCCACTCTTGTAATTCATAGGAAGCCGAGTGGTATAAATCCAGCAAGGGGAGCCTGCTACAGAGCATTTAGGGCTATGTACCAAGGAACTGGAAAACAGCCTCTGTCTTGTCCCTAAGCTTACAGTGAAGTTGAGTGACTGGAAAATGACTGAATAACAACAACAGAGACATTAAGTTGCATATCAGTGGTCCAGAATATATGAGAGTTCACAGAAGGAGATACTGCTTTTAGCTGGAGAAGGCTTAAGGAGAAGTCAGTATTCAAGCTGTGTTTGGAAGGATGGGTAGGCCTTGTGAAGGTAAAGATGGATGGAGGTGGAGAGAAATGAGTGAATGCACCATTCACTCTGCCACGTTCGGCAGTGCCTTAATGCGTGCTGTTAAGCAAAGGAACAACATTTAAAATAATGTTTTAAGAAGACAGGGAAGGGTCGCTCCAATAGAGTTGGAGGTCCTGTACTCAAATCCCACCTCTGACACTTAGTAGCTCTGTGACCATCTCTCTTGGCCCAGTTTCTTTACCTGTAAAACTAGGGGGCCAGAGTAGAAGGCTTCTAAGGTTTCCTTCCAACTCTAAAAATGAGCTTGATTATAGAATTCTCATATGAGGATGAATTTGAGAGAGGCGGGGCTAAGATAAGTTAGGAGCCCCTAGTCTAGGAACAAAATAACATGGGCCTGAGAAGCTGCTGTCATATAAGAAAGACCAAAATGGATTTGGTCCATGGGCCCATTGACATGGGTTTGAATTAGACAACAGGCATTTATTAAGTAAGCCCTTTTTATGTGCCCAGGCCTTCACTGTGCTGAGCATGGGGTGTACAAAAAAAAGGCAAAAGCATTCAGAGATAGCGGAGGTCCATAGAAGAAGTAGAAAGTGTAAATAGAAGGTAATCTCCTAGAGAAGGTACTTGGAGTGTGGGGTTGGGAAGGGGCAAGTAGGAAAGACTTTTTGCAAAAGGAAGGTGGGATTTGATCTCAGTATTGCCAGGAGATCCAGAGGAAGCCAGGCACTCTGCCTCCCACTCACTCGTCCTGTGACTTTGATCAGATCATTTCCTAAATTCCTTATCTGTAAAATATTCTTTCTACTTCAGAGAGTGCTTGTAAGGCTGAAATGAGATAATTTAGGGTCAGTACTTGTAAATTGTAAACATGGTGGCAGTGGAAAGGATTGAGATTGGGGAGAGAACTTGTAAAGGATGAGTTAGACTTGAGAGAAAGGGAGGAGTCAGTGATCTAAGATCACTGAGTCATGAGCCAGAATAGAATAGTCTGTCAGATAGTCTGAACATAAAAGGAAAGACCGAAGAGGAGAGTTAGAAATAAGGATATTATCAGGAAAGGGAAAAGTGACTCCTTGTGGAATGGGGCAGGACTCCTAGGGCGACAATACTCCTGTCTGTGTAGAACGATTGTAGGAAATTGGTCATAGTGGTTCATTGTTACGAGGAATTTTCCAGTGATTTGCTGTTAGCTGGATGTTTTCTAAAACTCTTAGAAAATGTTCATACCTAAAAAGAAAGGCTTGTTGTATGGTCAAGTGCTGTGTCAGTCCACTCCAGTTAACCCCTCATTTTCGCATTGATGAAATTTGGTTATCTGGTGTAAAGAAAAATCTTTCGTTTGTCCATTGGGCCAGTTGGCAAAGTCCTTGGGATCTTAACGTTTTTAGAAGGGTGAATTCTTTGACTTCATTATTTTGAAACACTTTCTAGGAGGATTTAACATCAGAAACTCAAGCCCATAGCTATGTTGAAATACTGCTTATCGAAGCACAGGGTGGGTTTGTTTGTTTGTTTGTTTGTTTTTTTTGGTGTGGTTTTTGATAGTAAAGTAAGGCCAGGACCTGTGATTTCATTGGCACAGGGGAGCCAGTAAGCTCCCTTTGCCAGTTTAGGTTGGTACCTTCTTTGCAACTTAGAAATGCCTAAAACCCTGAGAGGTTAAATGATTGGCTTGGGGGTCACACAATCAGTGCCAGAGGCAGGACTGTGTGATGCCAGGCCTTCCCTGCTCTGAGACTGGCACTCTATCTTGACCAACATAATAAAAATTAGTAAAAAATTTTACAACTATTTTTATTTGAATAAACGAATTTTAGCACATAAAAAGCCCCTTACAACATGTGAGTTACTTCCTTTGTCTCTATCAGTTTGGTTTGTGCCTCAATTTCTGTTCCCTTCTGTTTCTGCAGTAGGGAGCACTTTGAGAGATCTTCTGGTTCTGCTATTTAAACTCTGTGACTTCATAAAGGTCTTTCTGGATTTTTGGGGGCCTTGTATTGCTCAGTCTTGCATCATAGTATTCTATATGCGAATGTTCAGAAATTTACTTAACCATTCCTGTGTTGCTGAACGTAACTGGTTTTTTTTGCAATAACAAATCAGAACACCAATAAATATCCTTGAGCGGATCCTTCTGTGCATTGTGTGTTACACTTACCATCTATATTTTCCAGTGATAGTTATTGTAGCAAAGCATATACTTAAAAACCTTTTTTGTTGTCGTTTTATTGGTGCATTTTGTTTTTATGTCTCAGTCATTTATAGATAAGTATCTTCCCTCCTCCTTCCCCAGGAATTTGTAAGAAGGTATTTTTATTTTTGTAATTTTATAATTATTTTCTATCAGTCAAATTACTTTCCAAAAAGGTCACACCAGTTTTTTTTTATTTTTTCAGTGTATTCTCGTACTTGTTTCTCTACCATCCTTGTCAGCATTGTTTATTGCTTTCAATTATTTTCCCATTTGATGGATGTGAGAAGGCTGTCTGCAATAGAAGCCTTTACTTAATTTCCTCTCATTTTATTCTTAACTCTGGAAAGTCTGCCTTCTGATCTCTTCAAAGTCACCGGTGATCTTTTGATCGCCAAGTCTAATGGCCCTTTCTCCAGTCTCCTTCATAGTCTTTGATGTTGCCTGCCATCCCTCATCATCTCAAACCGGACTATTTCATTAGCCTGCTTCTTGGTCTTAATGCCTCAAGTCTCTCCCCACCTCACTCTGTCTTTTATTTAACTGTCAAATTAATCTTCCTAAAACACAAATCTGACCATGTCCCCTCTCCTCTTCAGTAAACTACAGTGACTTCCCATCACCTCCAGGATCAAATAGAAAATACCATTTGACATTCAAAGCCCTCAATAACTTGGCACACTCTCCTTCCTTTCCAGTTTGCTCATGCCTTGCTCATACCCTTGTACTCTGTGATTTGGTGACATTGGCCTCCTGGTTGTTTGTCATTTAAGACTCCACTTCCCCACTCCTGGCACTGGTACCAGCTGTCCCCTGTCCTTCCTCATCTCACGCTCCTGTCTTCCCTCAAGTGCCAGCTAACATATCTTCAGCAAGAAGTCTCTTCTGATCCCTCTGAATGCCTCACCCCTGTTGATTATCTCCGTTTTATCCTATATATATTTTATCTGTACAAAATTGTGTCCATGTTGTCTTCCTCCTTAGCCTGTCAGCTCCTTGAGAGCTGGGACTGGCTTTTTACCTTTCTTTGTATCCCCAGTGCTTAGCTGAATGTCTGGTACTTAGTAGGTTAATAATTTGTATTGGGTGATTGGTTAGCAACTCAGAGTTTTTAATTCTTTGGATATTAGTGAAGTTGAACATTTTTTTCAAGTGATTTTTACAGCATCTGTATGGTCTTTGGAAAGTAGTTCATATTCTTTGATCACCCACTGGGGACTGGGTGTTACCTTTGAATATTTTTTAGTGGTTCCTCATAAATTAAAGTTTTTAATCTGGTATATTAACTCTGCTTTTTTTTTTTCCAGTTTTGTTTTCTTTTTGGTTATATGTTTATTCTACATAAATTTATTTTTATTTTATCAAGCCCATTTTATCTCCAATTTTTCCTCATTCTGTATAATGATATAATTTTTAATGTACAATTGAATTAAATATTCTATTTTCTTCCATATTTTAATAATTAGTTTAAAAATGTATGTGATCCAGCTAGAATACATTTTGGTATATGGTATGAGAAATGAATGTATTTCTACTCCATGGCTAACTGTTTTTCTAATTGTGTGTATTAAATGATGAATCTGTTCTTCAGTTTTATTTTCAACAAGCTCGTCATACACTCCTCTTTTTACACTTATTTGGTTCAGTGTTTGAGATCTCTGTTCTAGTCCATCGATTTACTTTCTGCTTTTTCCCAGGACTAGATAGTTTTGATGGTAATTTCATAACATGTTTTAAAACCTGGATATGAAAGTTGTTCTTCGTCAGCTTTTTTCCCCTTTATACCCACTTGATATTCTTGTGCATTAAAAAAACTGCATTTATATCTTTTGTTTTTATATTACCTACATTTTTCCAGTGTATCCCTCCCCCACCTCTCCTAGAGAGCCATCCCCATAGGAAAGAATAAAGAGGAAAAGAAACAGTTCAGTATAACTAGCCAACATATTGAAAAAAAGTAAAGAAACAAACCAGAACTAAACTGACATGACATACAGGCTCATAGTATTCTGCTCTGTGTCTTGTCTTTTCATCTCCCCCAACTCCCAGGAGAGGAGAAGAAGGTACTTCTTTCATATTTCTTTTTTGGGGAAGAGGGGAAAATTAGATTTTTTTTTTTTTACAACATTCAGTCGTGGCCATTTTTGTTATTGTTTCCATTTACAGTTGATCGTAGGATCATAGATTTAGAGCTAGAAGGGACCTTAGTAACTGTCTAGTCAAACCCTCTTATTTACAGATGAGGAAACTGAGTTCCACAAAGGTTAAGTGATTTGCCCAAGGTCATACAGATGGTAAGTGGCAGAACCAGAATACAAGCCCATGACCTTTGAGGTCTTTCTACCTCTTACTGTAGTTGTTGTATAGATTTTTTTCCTGGTTCTGCTTACTTCACTTTGCATCAGTTCATAGAAGTCTTCCCATTGTTCACTGTGTTCATTATGGTTTTTTTTGTAATATGGTAATATTCCATTGCATTCCTGTACTATAGCTTGTTCAACTGTCCCTCAATCAATAGGCATCTACTTTGTTTCCAGTTCTTTAGCACTATAAAAAAATATAGTTATAAATATTTTGTTGTAAGTAGGGGCTTTCTTTTTATCATTGACCTTGGGATTATATAGTAGTGGGATAGTTTGATCAAAGGATCTTTTTGTCACTTTCTTTAAGTAACCCCAAATTTCTATGGTGGTTTGACCCATTGTATGCATCATGTCTTCCCATAACTTCTCTTCATTTTCCCTCTTTGCCAATTTACTGGGTGTGAGGTAAAGCCTAAAAGTTGTTTTGATACACTTTTCTCTTAGTGATTTGGAGCAGTCTTTTATGTGGTTGTCAATTATTTGTGATTCTTCTTTTGAGATCTGTTTGTTCATATCTTTTTATCACTTATTTATTGGGGAATGACTTTTGATCTTGTATATTTTTGTTGGTGTTATTTGCATTTTGCATATAGATTTTGTTAGGATCATATCTGGTTCTGTGAAGAACTGATATTTTGATTGGTATGGTAAAGTAGATTTGGGCATATTATTTTTACTCTATTGAGTCAATAGATGTAGTGTACATCCCTTGATTTCATTTTCCTTAAAACTTTTTAAAAAATTATTTTGTATTCTGAATTTGACAAACACCATAAAAAGGCAGAAAAGAAAGAGGAGTACATGTGAAATTGAAATGTTCTATTAGTGCAACTTATTTTATAAAAAGTACATCATTTATTCAACCTGCTACTTTCACACCAGGTCTTCTGTGTGTTTACTTCTGAACTTTCTCCTGTGCATTTAAAAAAATGCTTCCCTTTTTTTGGAGGGGGGAAATACTATCAGTAGTTCTCTTCCACTCAGATCTCTCCCCCAAAACAAATCACCACCCCTGTAACAAGTAAGCATACTTAAAACAAATTCACACATTTGCCCTAGCAATGTAGGTTTCATTCTACACCTCGAGTCTGTCTGTTCTGCCAGGAGGTGGGTAGCGTGCAGCGTTGTAGATCCTCTGGAATTGTAGTTCGTCTTTACATTGATCAGAGTTCTTAAATCTTTCAAAATTGTTCATTTTTAGTGTTTTATAAATTACTCTGGGTTTGCTTACCTTACTGCTCTACTTCATATGAGTCTTCCCAGAATTCTCTGAAACCATCCCATTTTTTGCTTGTTCCATTATACTTTTATAGCACAGTCTCTTAAGCCATTTTCTAAATGATGACTGCTCTTTTAGTTTCTGATTCTTTGCCACCCTCTAAAACCTGCTATAAATATTTTTCTACTTTAGGGGTCCTTTTCTACTTTCTTAGATCTCTGGGTGTGGGGCTAGTAGTTGTATTGCTAGGTTAAAGGCTATGAACAGGTTAGTCATTTTTTGCTCACAGTTCCAAATTGTTTTGCAGAGTTGCTGGACTACTTCTTGCATCCTCCAATGGTACATTAATGTGTCTTACTGCAGCCCTTCCAACAATTATTGCTTTACTTTTTTTGTTATCTTTGCCAGTCTGATAAGTGTGAGTTAAAATCTAATAGTCTTTCAAATTTGCATTTCTCTACTTTTTAGTTATGTGGAGCATTTTTTGTGGAGCATTTGATAGCTTGGATGTCTTCCCTTGAAAATGGCCTGTTCATTTAATCTATTGGGAAGTCTTGATTTCATTTTCATAATAGATCTTACTTAAAGAATGAAAAGTAAACCCCAGAAGAGTCAGAGGCTAAGAAGACCTTAGCAGAAACTTCTGTCATTAATTAGAAACTATAGTAAAATTCAACAGATGAGCTGAAGAGATGGGTTTCTTGCACAGAAATATGTCTTTTAATGTGGTAGCAATAATTCAATATTTGATAATGGGAAAGCAGAAAAATGCTTCCCAGTTGTATGGCCACTTAACACATTTAATGGAAGGTGTTTGTCATAGAGATTCCCCTTTTTTAAAAAAAGAAAACTGTCAAACCTGCTGATTAGAGTTATAGTCAGCTTTTTCTTTTAAATCAAGAATTTGTGATCTTTGGCCTTTACTTCCCCATCTGTAAAGCGGGATCCCTGCTGCTAAGTTCAGCAGTGGTTTTCCTCTAAGGCTTGTGGCTTTCAGTAAAGCAGCTACCAGGCAGCTCTGTTGTTTAGAGCATCATGCTCACCAAACTTTGCAGCATCAGTTTCTAGGGGTACCAGGGAGCCTGGCCCTGTTAATGGCCACAGCCTGCGTCCATTATCATGCTGTTGATTACATGTTATGAAGTAAGAGAAATGTGGAGAAATCTATGCAGATCCATCACCATTACTACTAAAAGGCTATACGAAGGGTTATACGTCATTCCAAGTACACAGAATCCCTTAGTCGTTGTGTATGAGGCAGAATGTAATTAGTCATATTGGAGTCCTGGGGCCCACCCAGTGATGCTTGGATCTGTGGGCTCAACTCAGAGCCTGCTGTGGTGAGAAGCGATTAGGGTTTGGAGGCGTGGAAGGTGGTTGCAGTTCTGCCCCGGACCAGCTGCATGTGTGACCTTGAACCAGTTCTCCGATTGTCTGGGCTGATCTCCTCTGTGTAAAATGGTAGTAATGATCTCTGCAAAGGAAGGCTCTCACTTTGTAGGGATCCAGCTTCTTATGTAAATTATAAACGTAGTGTTAGAGTGCTGCAGTCTTCAAAATGTCATCATTCTTCATTGAAATAAAAACCTTTTAGATACAGTTTGTGCTTTTTAAGTGTTATGAAGAATAAATACTTCCAAGGTCCAGGGTGCAACTTTGTTTTTCCCTGCACTTAACAGATTTCTTTTCTGCTTCCTTATTTATACTTTGGTTGCTACTCTGTCCTGACTTGAAAGCATAGGAAAGCTTCTATACACACGATTCTTTTTACTGGGTAAGTTCAGCGTGTTGGGTAAAGTCCCAAACATTTTTGAATGGGGAGACTTAGAAGGATCTGGGAGCCAGAGCCCAGCCTGAGTAGAGTTTTTCATTTTTACATGAAATAGGTTTGGGGGGAGGGGACTTGAAGCTGCTTCTGCTAGGGATGGGGAGGAGACGAGGGCCCACAGGACAGGGTCCGAGCTTTAAGCTTGAGATTTTCCTTCCTCCCGTTCAGTTTTATTCCTTAGAAATGTCTCCTTGCTGCTTTACATGGTTTGATAAGTTTCCCTTACTGCATTTAGAATCCCTTTTGTTTTTACTTCCTTTACTTTACCTACTTCCTTAAAATCATTTTAGCATGTAGGAAAGACTCGAAGTGAGGTCCTTTTCCATGTACTGTAAGAAAAACAAATGCAGAGTGGGGGTTTGCACACTTTCTTGTCTTTTTTTTAAATTAAATTAAATTTTTTTTACACATTCTTTTTGTGGATAAAAATATAAAGATATTCAAAGCAAACCCATGCTAAAAGCTCTGAGGAAAAGGAAAGTTCCCCTCCTGTGCTAAGAGCGTAGCCTCCAACTTTTTTGGGTTGTGCTTTTTATCCTTTAAAGCCATCTCCTGAAGAATGTCTGTAGTTACTTTTATTTTCAGAAGTGAGGTGAACTTTAACCTAAGATTGACTGTCTCAGCAGGAAGATTTAGAATGAATTTGTTTAGCGTATTAAAGATATACTGTGAAATTGATGTGATTTAAAGGTTTCCCTGTTTTGATTTACAGGATCTTAGATTTAGAGCCAGAAGGGACCTTAGAGGGCAACGAGTCCAACCTTTCCCATTTTATGGATGAGGAAAGTGAGACATGGAGAGGTCAGGTGACATGTTCCAGGTCACAAAACCAGTAAATGTTTGAGGAAGGTTCCAGACCAGTTACGTCCACTCAGCTTGATGTCCCAGCATGTTTGCCGATGGGTTGGTGACCGGTCTTCTTACAGATTCAGAGCTATATAAAATACATTTTCAACAAATTGTTTTAGATATGGTGGATTTTTTAGTGACCACAGAAATAAATTTATTTGGATTATATTTTTACTCTCTCTCACCTCAGTGTCCATCACTTTTCATGTTTCTACTTGGCCTCTCCTTCACACTTTACACCCTTTTCTTTCCATATACAGTTATTTGTGTACACAAGTTAGTTCTTTTATTATTGTGTGAACTCTGAGTTGTAGCCATAGAACAGGGGGCAGGTTTGCATGTTGTAGGCACTTAATAGAAGTTTGTCCAGTTGAGTTGAGAGGTTTGTCCAGTTGAGTTGAGAGGTTTGTCCAATTGAGTTGAGAGGTTTGTCCAGTTGAGTTGAATTGCACTGAAGACTAAACAGAATCTTAGAGCTGTGAGGATATGAACTCTCCTCTCTCCATTTTACAGATGGAGAACAGAGTCCCCCAGAATGCCTTATGCAGGGTCTCATAGCTAGTTAGTGACAGAGCTGAGAGCAGACTCTGGAGCTCTCCCCATGGTCCTCAGATCATGTTCTCTGCCTTTCTCCTTGTTTGGAGCTGCTAAAGGGCAGGCCCCAAGGAGATGCTGGGTGACCCCTTTCCATGCCCCCTCTTTTGTTTTACTGGATATCCCAGGGAGAGGAGCTCTTGATGGTGGTGGTGGTTACTATTGCAAATGAGTGTTGTGGTTTGCTGTCTCAAACACCTTTGTCCTTTTAGGTACTGTCCCACAATCTGTGTACCGTGCTGAAGGTTCCACATGACCCTGTGGCCCTGGAAGAACACTTTCGGGATGACGACGAGGGGCCTGTCTCCAATCAGGGCTATATGCCGTATTTAAACAAGTTCATTTTGGAAAAGGTAGGAGGCCAATTTCTCACCTCTGTAGCCTGTCCTTCCTTACAGTTCTTTCATTAAGCTGCTGTTTGTCAATGGTGCCTTTGAGGCAGTCTTGGCAAGAGAGACACTTAGTCTCTGTTCATTTCAAGGAGGAGTGCTTAGAAAGAGAAGCCTTGGCGCCTGGGCAGAGTGAGTGTGTCCGTATCCAGGAGAGGCAGGCAGGCGGGCTCATGTGGGCTCCTGCCCTGCACCAACTGAGGAACCGGCTCTGGGTGATCCCAGAAGAAGGAATGCCTGATGTGTGGCCCATGATAAAGCAGTTCAGTTCCCTAATGGCAGTCTGGAGAAGGCCCAGTGCTCTGGGGGGATGTAACAGAGGCAACTCTCAGGATTCTAGTTTTGAGAAGAATTCTCTTAACCAGTGACCAAACTAGAGGCAACATTCCTCTTGATCAGCTATCTGTTATATTATAGCTACATAAAATTATGTGATATGCAGCTTTGATGAATTTCAGTTTTTATTTTTCACTGGCTCTGTGATTTCGTCGGTGTTGGAAGCTCTTGATTTCCTCCACTCGTGGAAATTAGCACCTTCTATACAAGTGGTAGCCTTTGAGACTTGCCAGGACACTGAGAAGTGTCCGCATGATCACATGGCCTTTACGTGTTGGAGGTAAAGTGTGGACCCACATTGTCCATGTTGTGAAGCTGGCTTTTTGTCCACTGCGCCCTAATGCCTTTTAGTTATAATTTATTGAAATGAATTCTGTAGCACCCATTTGGCAGTTATTTAGTAAGCGTCATTGTATTTGGATTTCCATGTTGAAGTAATTGGAACAGTGTTTTAATTGTTAATTTCCCAGTTACCTGTTCATGAGAAAAATTGGAAAGCATAACTATCCGTACCACCCAAGGGGGAATGGAGTATGAATGAGGCCTTTTGCTTGAATATTTTGCCTTTAGAGGGTTAGGGAGTCCATCCTGAAATTTAAACCAAGAATTTAAACTTATTCTTTCCTTTAAAACTTGAACAGTTTCTGAGTACAGATAATTGGCAAATTAGTGAACAAGTTATTCTGTAACAAGGCTTTAGATGTTGAAATCCGGAAGCCTGGATGTAAGCGTTCCTGATTTGAAAGTGTAGTCAAGAAAACAAGACTCTGAGACCAGTGTCCTCTCTTTCAGTTCAGTCCCTGTGTGCTTCAATTCATCCCCCAGTAACCAGGCTTTTGATGATGAGCCTATCTGTCTTTAAGAAAGCAGATAGAATCTGTTGCTGAAACAGTACTTGAAGCCTTTCCAGTGTGGTAGAAGCTTTTTGGAACTCATAGTCTGTGGATGGGAGCATCCAAGAAGCCAGGGTAACCTCCATACTTTGAAGAGGGAAACCTGTTGGATATCCACGCTGAAGTAGTCCTGCCTCCCATACAGAAACATAGTAATTTATGGGGGCCAGGTGATGTGTGTGTGTGCATGTGTGTGTGTGTGTGTGTTGGTTGGGTCACGGTGTTAACGGTAGATGAGGAGGCTGGTTGTTATAGTGGCAAAAGAGGAAGCACCTGGAGTCAAGAAAAATGACAGATCTTGGAGGCTGAGGAGACTGCTGGGAGCAGGGGGTAGTGAGGTGACCGGGACTGTGGAGGGGATCTGCATTCCTCCCCTCTCTCCTCTCACCATTGCTATACTAGTATACATCCTCAAGACCAGCCAATGTTTGTACTCTAGCAGTGGTATTTTTATAGGCCTTTTTTTCTTCATTCCCTCTTCCTCCATCCATCCGGTTCTTCAATACTGCTGCTAGAATAATCTCTCCTCTACTAAAATTAAGCCATGCCACTGCTCTGCTAAAGATCTGCAGTGGTTCCTTATGTCAGAACTTCCTTACCTGACCTCCTCCTTCATTCTGGTGCCAGCTCACCTTACTATATATACATTATTAATGTATAATATTATTATATTGTATATTATTATATTATATTATTATATATTAATGTATAATATTATACATATTATTATACATTATTACATGGTGATTTATTGAAATTTCCTTAGATTAGGTCAAATTTCAATTTTTGGTCAGGGGGTCTTTTACCACCTATATTTATTCTGGTTCTTAAAAATAAATTTTTTAGCTATGAACTTAATAAAGATAGAAAAGCAAACATTTCCATATGCAAAGAATAATAAAAAGGGAATTGTCTATGAAACTAAACATAGTTCTTTTTTGCTACTACATACATTTTTTGGCGGGGGGAGACATAATTAAAATTTAATGATTCCAATACTTCCCTGCTTATGTGAGTCCCCTGATGAATTTCCTTCTACTTTAATTAAAAAATAGTTTGTTGATGCTGGCTTTACCATTTACTATTAATCACTAAACATTTAGTATATACTATGTGTCAGGCAGAGTGCTAAGTGCTGGAGATTAAAAAAAAAAGAGGCAAAAGACAGGTATGGACAGGTAGCTCTGTGGTTCAGCATCTAGCTGTAGGTTCTAGATCAAGGGCAGACTGAGAAAGGGACTTGCACTTGGGAAGTGTAGAGCAAGTTCAGAATCCAACAGCTGCTGTGTGGCTTTGATCCCAGGAGATGAGGTAGGTCTCAATATCAACCCCTACTCCAATTTGATACCTGCAGGTTAATAATCAGGACAGGAATCCCAGATCAAAAGAGAGTCTTTGGTTCTGTCACTCTGAACCAGCTGGCTGATAGGGACTGAGTCCAGTCATGGGCAAACCCATAGCACTGTTGTGCAGACTAAGAGGGCAGTGATCAGTTTTCTTTTTTTTTGAAAACAAGTATTTTATCCTCCCTCCCCTCCCCATTACATGTCAAGACAATTTTTAGCATTAATTTTTACAAGGTTTTGAGTTTTAAATTTTTCTCCCTCCCTCCCCTTCCCACTTTCTAAAATGGTAGGCAATTTGATACAGGTTGTATAGGTGCCATCATGTGAAACGTATTTCCATATTAGTCACAGTTGTGAAAGAAGAAATAGAACCAGAGGAAGAAAACAACCCACAAAAAAGAATGAATAAAGTAAGTGAAAAAAAATATGCTTCAATCTGCACTCAGAATTCATCCGTTCTTTATCTGGAGGGGAATGGCATTTTCCTTTGTGAGTCCTTTGTGCAAGTACAAGTCATTGGATCATTGTGCTGCTGAGAAGAGCTGATCATCACACCATGTTGTTGATGCTGTGTACAATGTCTTCCTGGTTCTGCTTATTTCACTTTGTGTCAGTTTGTACAAGTCTTTCCAGGGTTTTCTGAAATCTGCCTGTTCCTCTTTTCTTATTGCACAATAGCATTCCATTACATTCGTATACCACATCTTGTTCCACCATTTCCCAATTGATGGGCATCCCTTCAGTTTCCAATATTTTGCCCCCGTGTAAAGGATTGCTATAAATATTTTTGCATGTGCGTCCTTTTCCTTTTTTTTATGATCTCTGGGTACAGACCTAGTAGTGGTATTGCTGGTTCAAAGGTATGCACAATTTTATAGCCCTTTGGGCACAGTTCTACGTTGCTCTCCAGAATGGTTAGAGCAATTCCCAATTCTTCCAGCAGTGCATCAGTGTCCCAGTTTTCCCATATCCTCTCCAACATTTGTCATTTTACTTTTTTGTCATATTAGCCAATCTGATGGGTGTGACATGGCACCTCAGGAATTATTTTAATTTGCATTTCAGTAATCAAGTGATTTAGAACACTTCTTATATATCTTTAGATAGCTTTGAATATTTTCATTTGAAAACTGCCTGCTTATATCTTTTGACCCTTTATCAATTGGAAAATGGCTTGTGTTCTTATAAATTTGACTCCATTCTCTATGTATTTGAGAAGTGAGACCTTTATCAGACATATTTGCTGTAAAGATTGTTTCCCAGAATTTTGCTTTCCTTCTGATCTTGGTTGCGTTGGTTTTGTTTGTGCAAAAGCCTTTTAATTTAATATAATCACAACCATGTTTTACTTTTCATAATTCCCTCTATCTCTTGTTTGATCATGAGCCTATAACTCACTTAACTTCTCCTTTAAGAACTTGGATGCTGCGCTTCTTAGAGTGTATATGTTTTAGTATTCATATCACTTCTTTGTCTAGGGCACCTTTGAGCAAGATGTAGTTTCCTTCCTTCTCTCTTTTAATTAGGGCTGTTTTTGCTTTTGCTTTGTCTGATTGCTACCCTTGCATAATAGATTGTGCTCCAGCCCCTAGCTCCTTCTCTGTGTGTGTGTGTGTCTCTGCTTCAAGTGTGTTTCTTGTAAACAACGTTTACATTGTATTGTAGGATTCTGATTTGTGCTCTCCTCTGCTATTGCTTCTGTTTTATGGGAGAGTTTATCCAGTTTCCATTGACAGTGTTTTTCCTTCCATCCTATTTTTCCTCCTGTTTGTCCTCTCTGTCCTTTCACCCTTTCCCTCAACAGTGTTTAGCTTCTGTCTAGTGCCTCTACCCCCTTCCCACCCCCACCCCCATCCTTCTCTTCTATCAGTTCCCCCTTCCTGTCTTTTCCCTCCCCCCAACTTTCCTTAATCTCCTCCTCTTCTACTTTCCTGTCTGGTGAGATGGATTTCCACCTTCAGCTGATTCTGTATATTATTCCCTCTTTGAGCCAATACTGATGAGAGTAAAGCTTAAGCAAGGCCCATCATTCACCCTCCCATCTTTTCCTTTACTGTAATAGGTTTCTGGCTCCTGTTTGTGTGAAATAATTTACTCTCTTCCATGTATGAAATAATTTACTCTCTTCCACCTCTCTCTTCCTTCTGCACCCAGTGTGCTCCTCTTTCTCATCCCTTAATTACTTTTGAATGCCATTCCCTCAAATTCACCTTTTACCCATACTCTCTGTCTGTCTGTATTCCTTCTAGCTGTAATATTAGTGGTACAGTTTTTAAGAATTACAAATACCATCTTCCCGTGTAGGATGCGAGCAGTTCAACTCCATTGAATGAATCCCTTATGTTTGCTTTTCTCTTTTTCCCTTATTCAGCTTCTCTTGGGTCTTGATATTGAAGATCATATTTTTTGGTTCAGTTCTGGCCTTCTCCTTATGAAAGCTTAAAATCCTTCTATTTCATTGAATGACCATTTTTTTCCCCTTGAAGTGTTATGCTTGATTTCTCCAGGTAGAGGATTCTTAGTTGTCATCCTAACTCCTTTGCTTCAGTGATCAGATTTTACCATGAGTCAGACAACTCAAAGCATGTGGATTCACATCCTGAGCTGTCCCTGACAGCCTGGAAAAAAACACTCCAATCACTCCATAGCCAGTAAAGCACCAGAAGGACCAAAGAGGAGACAAGATTAGCCCAGACACTCCATCCAGAAGCACCCAGGGCATGGCCCTAATCTCAGATCCAAAGTCAGGAAACAGGCTGGGAGAATGAGCAAATGACAGCCCCAACAAAATCCTGTCCTAAAGAGCTTTTATCATGACAGGAACACCCCAGGCACAGCTAGAAAAAGAATGACCACAAAACAGCTGAAAGCAAAACCTCAAAGGAAAACTGAGCCTGGGCAAAAGTTCAGTTAGAATTCCTGAAGGAAATAAGGAGTTTAAAAACAAAGCTGAAAATGATTTCAAAAATCAAATGAACACTGGAGGAAAAGTGAGAAAAGAAATGAGAACTGTGGAAGAAAGATTTGGAAAGGAAATGAACAGTATGAAATTAGAGGTATAAAATCTTACCCAGGCAACAAACCCTCTGGAAATTAAAATGGACTAAATAGAAACTAACTACTCTATGAAACAAAAAATACTACCCAAGGATGAAACGATATCTCATAGCAAAACCGACTGACCAGAAAAACAGAGTGAGGAGAGAGAATTAAAGAATCATTGGACTACCTGAAATCCGTGAACAAATAAAGAGCCTAGATAGTATATTTTAAGAGATCTTAACAGAAAATAGGGCAGGTAAGAGGCACCATAGTGCACAGAGCACCAGGCCTAGAATCAGGAAAACTCATCTTCTTGAGTTCAAATCCTGTCTCAGACACTTAGTAGCTGTGTGACCTTGGGCAAGTCATTTAACCCCATTTGCTTCAGTTGCTTCATCTATAAAATGAACTGGAGGAGGAAATTGCAAGTCACTCTAGTATTTCTGCCAAGAAAACCCTAAATGGGGTCACAGAGAGTTGGGCACAACTCTAACTGAACAAAAGAAAACTGCCTAGATCTCTTAGAACCAGAGTGTAAAGGGAAAATAAGAAAGAATCTACCGGTTACCTCCTGAATGAAATATCTGAATGAAAATTTCCAGGAACATTATAACCAAAATGCAGAACTTTCAGGTCAAAGAAAAAATAGTGCAAGCAGTCAGACAGAATTAAGCATTGAGGAGTCACAATCAGGATTACTTAGGACATAGCAGCCACCACTCTGAAGGAATAGAGAGTTTGTGGCAAAGGCAAAGGATACAGGTATGCAACCAAGAATAATTTACTCAGAAAAACATTATACATGGGGAAAAAGGACTTTGAGCGAAATAAATGATTTCCAGGCATTCCTGATTAAAAAACCAGAGCCACTTAGAAACTTTGAAATAGAAACACAGGAGTCAAGAGCTAATATGAACTAATAACCATAAGGGGCTAAACAAAGATAAACTGCATTCCAATATGGGGAGATGTGTGTGTGTGTGAGTGTGTGTGGTAATCTCATCAGGAATCAGTGGAGTGAGTCTTTGGGAATGGTTTTGTTATGTTTTGATGATCTTAAAATAAGAATGGAAAGGGTGGGGAATAGGAGTGCCACTGGAGGGTGGGAGTGGGCTGGGGGAGGGAAAGATGGAGAAACTTATCTCATAATCAAGCACAAATCTAGACAAAGAGGAAGGGATTGGGGGTGTGGCTGGCACCTGAACGTTACTCTCCTCTGAACTGGTAAGAGGAGGGATAGCCACTCACACCCATTACTCTTTCAGTTATAATTAAGACTTTGATTTAATGAAACAGAATTGAAACAAAGAACACTTTAGGATTTACCCCTAATCATGTCAACACAATATTGGTTGGCATTACAAGGGAAATAAACTAATCTAGTTGGCACCCATTGAGTATATGGGGTATACTAAGGAAAAGAGCTAATTCTTCTAAAGGAATTTATAATTTAGGATCCGAGCAGGCTTCAGGGACGGAATCTCCAGCGGCCGTGCGGGTCCCTCCACCCACAGGTGACAAGGGTCGGTGAGAGGGTCTCTTTGGCAGGTCGAGAGGGGAGTGGTGTGCCCCCATAACTCAGGCCCCCTCAGGAGGCAGCAGCTGAGGCGGGAGCAGACCTGGGCTCCCCAAGCAGGCAGGAGCCTGGATCCATTGTTGAAGGTCTCTGCATAAACCCCCTGGGGGAACTGAGCCCCATGAGGTGGCCCTGCCCCCATCTGAGCACCTGAACTTGATTTCACACTGAATAGCAGCCCCACCCCTGCCCAAAGCCCTGAGGCTGGGAAGCAGCATTGGAATCTCAGACCCCAAGCCCTGGCTGGGAGGATCAGGAGGCTAGGTGGGTGTGAGGAGAATATTCAGAGGTCAAGTCACTGGCTAGGAAAATGCCCAGAAAAGGGGAAAAAAATAAGACTATAGAAGGCTGCTTTCTTGGTGAACAGGTATTTCCTCCCTTCCTTTCTGATGAGGAAGAACAATGCTTACCATCAGGGAAAGACACAGAAGTCAAGGCTTCTGTATCCCAGCCCACTCAATGGGCTCAGGCCATGGAAGAGCTCAAAAAGGATTTTGAAGAAAAGGAATTTATAATTTACAAGAGGTTGTTATTGGGGAGGGGAAAATAGGGGAAGGGGTAGCAAGAGTATGGATTTAAGAGAAGACTCAGAGAGGATGTGATCCATCATTCAGCAGGGAAATAGGAGGGAAAGGGGAGAAGGGAGAGTGGAGAATAAGAGGGAGGGTAAATTAAGGGAAGAATTTGTCTTAAAAACCAACTAAAGTGGTTGGATCTTGAAAAGAGCCTTAAAAGAAAAGACAAGGATTGGATATGCAACTAAAAAAATCTAGAAAACCAGCAAATTACTTTCCTCCTCACCCCCCCACCCCTCCCTGCCATTAAACACCAAAATAGACATCTTGAAAATCAAAGAGGGGATTAATAAAATTGAAAGTAAAAAAAAACTGAATTACAAATAAAACTAGAAGTGTATGTATTTTGTAAAAACAATAAAATAGGCCATTAGTTTGATTGAAAAAGCAAGACACTTATTTTGTCTGTGAGCTGGTCATTCTAGCTTTTAGAGCATCAGTTTCCTCACCTGTGAGAGAGGTAATAATACTGCATCACCTCTCTATCTGGGCTGTGAGGACAGCGCTATGTCCATCTTAAAGTGCTTTAAAGTTGTTATGATATCGGCCCTTAAACATCTGAAAGTATGGATCACATTCTCCCAGAGTCTTCTCTTAAACCCATACTTTACCCCTTCCCTTGTTTTTTCTTCCCTAATGACAGCTTCTTGTAAATTACAAATTCCTAAGAAGAATTACCTCTTTTCCTCAGTATACCCCATACACTCAATGGGTGCCAACTAGATTAGTTTATTTCCCTGGTAATACCAATATCGTGTTAATATCACTGGGGGCAAATCCTAAAATGTTCCTTGTTTCAATTCCGTTTTGCTAAATCAAAGCCCTAATTATAACTGAAAGAGTAAATACAGTCCTGCTTCAGCGTTTCCAAAATAAGCCAGTACATATCACTAAATTTGGAGGAAAGCTATTCAGGAAAGAAGCTAAGATGTGATAACAGTGAGAGCTTGTTATTGCCTAGCCACCTGGAGTGGAGTTTTGCCAGCCCTTCCAGCCACAGAAAAGCAGCCAAGGTTTCCATGGCATGGATTTAGATTGAGCAAAAATTAGTGCTTAGGTTTGAGAATTAGATGGAAAAAAAGTCTGCTAGTGACTGGAAATGGTGCTGTAAAGTTTAGTGGTGTTGTCAGTTACCCAAAGAAAATAAGGAATAGGAATTAAACCTTTGCATCCTTGTTAAAACTGGGATGTCTCATTAGCCTCTTTCAGAATAATTGGTTTGTTTTTCCTGTTATGAAAGAGCTAAACTAGCAGTCAGGGACTGTCCTCCAGATTACACTGTTGGGAAGACTGCTGAGATGGTTAGTGGACAGTCATTCCCCTTCAGAAGCTATTATATTCTATAAGGGGTTCAGCATGTACACAAAATGAACCACAGTGATGTGACCATGTGAGTGGAGAGATGGCCGGGAGGGATGGGGAAGTAGAATTAATATGATTTGAAGACTGATGGGATGGGTATGTTGTTATTGTCTGTCCTTAATTCTTGAAGAGGACATGACATGAGGGAGGTGATACCGTGAGATACAAGTGAATTGGATTTAAGTGAGGGAGGTCAGTGCAAAGTCACCAGCCTCATTCTCTCCTCTGGAGCCTTCTGGGTCCAGTGGCAGGATATAGATCAGATGACTGGAGATGGCCCTAGAGGCAGTGGGAGACCTTGGCCCTTTAGGCTAAGGTCTTTAGCAGGTCTCAGTTTTACTGGGATATGAGAGATGGGGGGAATGAGGAGTCAGGATGACTCCAAGGTTGTGCATAGTGGTACCTTTGACATAAATAGGGAAATAAAGGAAAGATGAGTTCTATTTTGGGCTCTAAGTTTGGGGCGCTTATGATGCTTCCTAAGCATCTCCTGCAGGCAGTTGGAGTGGAGATCAGGAAAGAGACTTGGTTGGATTTGCAGGGATGGGACCTGTTTGGATAGAGGTGATAACAGAGGAGAGTATTCAGGAGGAAAAGGTGGTGAACAGTATCATGCTGCAGAGATGTCAGGAAAGATGTCAGGGACTGAGACAAGACCGTCAGATTTGATGGTTAAGACATCACTGGTGATTTTGTAGAGAGCAATTTCGGTGTAGTGCTAAGGCTTGAGTGTAGACTGGAGGGAGTCGAGAGGGAGGGAGTACCTTCCAGGCATGGGGAAAGGCTGTCAGAAAGGCATGATGACTGCAGATGGACTTCTGTGATCGAGGGACAAACAGCAAGCCAGTGTGGCTGTATCACTGAGGAGGAGAAATGTCCAGCGAGGTTGGGAAGATTGTTGAGGACCAGATTCTGTAGAACTTTAAAAGTTAAACAAAGAAATTTCTATTTGATTCTAGAAGCAGTAGAAAGCCTGTGGAATTGGTTAAGTAGGGGAATGTCCTGGTTAGATCTGCACTTCGGGACAGTTCCTCAGGAGCTCTGTGTTGGATGGACCAGAGTGTGTAAGGGATGGAGGCTGTTGTAGTGATGTGGGTGAGAGGTGATGATGGCCTGAACTAAGGTGGTGGCTAGCTGTGTGGGTGGAGAGAGAAGGGTTCAGACTGGAAGTCATCTACCTAGAGATGAGAATTTGACTCCTGGGAGCTCTTGATGTTTATCAAGAGGGAGTATTTAAGAAGGGATGTCTCTGGACTTTTGTGAAAGTTTTTTGAGCAAAAAAACCCTGCCCTACATAAAGGTCATTTACCAGTTTTTTTTCCTTGTCATTTAAGCATCTCCAAAGTTTAAATGCAGTGTATTAACCACGCTTACCTGGGGTGTGCCCCCACAATCTAATCATAGGACCTGTCCCTTTAAGGGATAGAGAATGGATCCGTGATTTCACTGGTATAGGGAACTCCCAGGCTTGGAGACTCTGCACCAATACAAGTTCATAGAGGGTTGCCCCGAGCACAGAGAGTTTGAGTGACACACCCAGGGTCACTCAGCCAGGATGGATCAGAGGCAGAATTTGAACCAGGACTTCTGGCTTTGAGACCAGCTTTCTGTCCTTGATGCCATGCTTCCCTTTTTTTTGCTTTCTATAGCTGTTCTTTTACCTTTTATATATTTTTTAAGCAGAGAAGTATTTATTGTTGTAGTTAATCAGCAAATAGAGTTATCAGTGACCACAGTCTAATTCAGGTAGGAGGTAACCAAAGGATTTTGTGTGGAGTCTAAACAGGGAAGCTTTTTTCAGATGAGAAACATGCTGCTCTTGGTCCTCAACGTTTTCCATAATGATGTAAGGTCAAAGTGCCATCCATGGCCTTTCACAAAAGCATTGCAGAAATCACATTTGTCCTCATAAACGTTTACAGAAGAACCACAGTGGGGCCCATATTCCAAGGTGCATATTCACTGTTCCTTTGGGCATTGAATCTCTGGCCCCACAGAGAGCCCAGTTAGATGTAGCCAGGACCAAAAAGACCAGAACTGCTGATTTCATTATGGAGACAGAAGCTGGAACAAGAGATGATGGTAACAGGCTTTGAAGGAAAAGGACTCCACGTTTTGTATTTTCAGCATGAAGTAGAGGAGACATTGAAGTTTTGAGAGGCTTTGTAATGTGGAGCCAGAAAGAACATTGTCTTTGAACTCAGAACTGGGTTCATGTCTAGGCTCTGCCACTTAGTGGGATGGTCAAATAAATCCTTTATGAGCCTTAAAGTCTAGAATTTGTAGTTTGGAGACAAATTTTGGAGCTTTTCAATGAAGGTGGGAGTTCAGTATCTGTAAGCAAGCCTGGAACATTGAAGTCAGAATTAAAACCTTTTAATTGACATCCAAATGTGCATTTTAACATTCAAATTGTGCTTCTGGGTGAAAATCTTCTGGGAGGTGCATTAAAATAGGAAACTCTTCAAGTATGCATTTCTAGATGATCTTTATGTCCAGCAGTTATCCCCTCCAGGCCCTGCGACCAGAAGGGAAGCTTTTCACTGATTGTTAGTTAGGAGCAGATAACTATGTAGTCATATTTGAGGTAGGCTCTAGGTCTGTAGATTTGTAGATTGCAATCACTGTAGAGAACCTTTGAGATCATGTAGATTGCCCCCATTTTACAAATGAGCAAACCAGCCCAGAGCGGTTATATGTGAGTATGTCATGGTAGAAGGAGGATCATATGGAGTTTTAGTGAATTGTAACTTTGATACTAGACAGCTGGGTGGTGCAATGGACTTAGTAGTTGTGTGACTTAACCCCATTTACCTCATTTTCCTCATCTGTAAAATAAGCTGGAGAAGGTAAGGGCAAGCCACTCCCATGTCTCTGCCAAGAAAGCCCCAAATGGGGTCATGAAGAGTCAGAGATGACTGAAAATGACTGAACCACAAAAAAGGACAGCCGTGATAGACATCAAGAACATGAGAAGTCAACCAAAAAAAGGGCATAAGTTACTCTGGCCAGACAACCTCAGGAATGTGATATTCAGTTCTGGACCTCACGTTCTAGGAAGAACATTAACAAATTAGAGAGTGAGTAGAGGAGCACAGTCAGGATGGGGAGGGTCCAGCCTCTGGAGGAGGTTTTCAAGAGCAGGATCTTTATGTTAGTTAAAGATAATAGGATTTAGTGATTTGACCAAAGATACACGCTAAGTAGCAGAGATGGGGATTGGTGCCTTCTCCTCCTCTTCCTCCTAAGATCCTTTCACTTTTCTCTGATTCTTAGTGAGTTTAAAGATACAGACACAATGAGGAACAAGAAGGGTTTGAACTGCTTTGAAACCTAGAATGTAGAGGGAGGAGATTTGGCCTGGTCTTGTTTCCAGCTATTTCTTTTAGAACAGTGTTAGCCCTCGTACCTTCAGTTTAAACAAACAGAGGAAAAGGAATTGTATGCTTAGAGGCACTTAAATAAGGAGAAGGCATGAATTAGTGTGAATGACCGAATCGTGAGACTTAATAGATGATGCTTCAAACTTTTGAAAAGATATATTTTATATTAACTTCCATTGAGGTGCATAAGGGTTTCAGGGGTGGGGAACCTGGAGCCTAGAGGCTACATGTGACCCTCTAGGTCCTTCTAGTTTGAATTCAGTTAAAGGGCTGCACTTGAGGACCTAGAGGGCCATATGTGATCTCGAGGCTGTAGATTCCCCATCCCTGATTTAGAGCATAAAAAAAGAAAAATGAATCTTTCAAACTTCAGTGTAAAACCAGGCTTCACTGTTCATGCCAGTACATGAGCATGCTGGTCTTGTTAAATAGTAATTTGTTCAGAAAATTAATAGAATTATTACTTTTTAGAGTTAGGACTCAGAAGTCATTGATTCTTCCTACCCTGCACTCACATCCTTTTGACAACTTCTCTAATAGTTAAGTGATAAAGACTAGTAGGTATAGAAACTCACTTGTACAAGGACTTCTTTCATTTTTACTGCTTTCAATCTTGGTTTTTCTTTAGCCAGACTCTGCCTTCCTGGGACTTTGACAGGAGTCACACAGAACAAGTTTAATTTCTCTTCCGTGACAGTTTTCAGGTGTTTCCAGACAGGATTGTATTGCCCCCTAAGTATTCTCCTTTTCAGATGAAACACCCCCAGTTCCTTCAGCTCTTTCTCATGTGACAGTTTGACATTTCCTATTGTCAAAAGCCTTTCCCTGGTGATAAATTGATTAAAAGCTATACATAGGCCTATCTTTCAAATGAAGAAATCCAAGTTATCAATAGCCATTGTGAAAAAACACTCTAAATCATTAATAAACAGAAATGCAAATGAAAGCAACTCTGAGGTTCTGTTTTAACCCACTGAATTGGCAAAGGTGATAGAACAGAAATACGACAAATACTGGAGAGGATGTGAATTAACCGACATGTTAATGTACCATTAGTGGGATTGTGAATTAGGCCAGTCATTCTGATAACCACTGTCAGGCTTATACCTTACAGACATCAAAGATAGAAGGAAAGGGCCCATGTAAAAAAAATATTTGTTATAGGATAGAACTAGAAACTAAGGGGATGCCCATTAATTGGAGAATGAATAAATTATGGTATATAATGTAATAGAGTATTATTAACTGTAAAAATGATGACAGATTCCGAGAAATTTGGGAAGACTCGGCTGAACTGATACAGAGTGAGACCAATTTATATGACAATAACATTATAAAGAGAAATAACTTTGAAAGACTTAACAATTCCAGAGCACAGGTAATGAAATATGCCACCTCATGACGGAGGCGATTGATCAAGATACTGAATGAGATATACGTTGTTGGACATGCCCAGTGTGGTGCTTGTCTCTGCAGATTTGTTACAAGGATTTTGTTTTGTCTTCTTTCTTCAATTTTTTTTGAGGGGAGAGTAGGTGAGAGGCAAAGAAAATAAATGCTTTTTAATTGAAAAAAAAAATTAAGAGAGCTTTCTTAATGTCCCAATCACATTTCTGGGTCTACTTCAGTTGGTCAGTGTTCCTCTTCAGATAGGTCCAGAACTCGGTATGATGCTCCCACGGTGGTCTGACTAGCTTTGAGGTTGGGGACCCTGTTATCCCACTTGTTCTGTTCCCTTTTTCTGTTACTACAGCTCAAGATTGCATTATCCTTTCTGGCTGCCCTCATATTTCATATTGTGGCTGCTATTGACCTTAGAGCCCCTGAAGCCACCAGATCCTTTTTTTCTCCTCCATTATCTGCTGTTAGAACTTCTCTCTAGTTGACTCCAAGTTCAGGAATTAAGTCTGTCTTTGTTTCATCTTTCTAAGTTTATTAGCATACTTGCAAAGTCATTTATGTCTTGGGATTTTCATATGTTAGCAATTTGCTTTTATATAATGGGCAGAATCTTTGAAGGAAAGGGCCATGACTTTTCTTTGTCATCTATAATGCAATGCTCTACTGATCTAGGGGAGTCACTGAGAAGTAACAACGTTGTAAGAAATAAAAAAGCATCAATACACATTGATTTAAAAAATGGCTTTGCAAGCTTTGGTTCTAATCAAGACTGATCACATTTTCTATTTAGCTATACACTCAGACACATGTACATATATACATATACATACACACATACATATCCATACTTACATATATGTATGTATCTATCACCTCATCATCCCAGGGGAGAAAGCCCTGGGGAGATGAGATTGAGCACCTGCTTCTGCTTGTACTACCACCCTGCCTCCATGGCAGCCAATAACACAATGATATTTTATTACGTTTATGTCTCAGATTGTTTAGCCATTCCTCTATTGATGGTCACCCACTTTGTTTCCAAATTTTTATTACCATAAAAAATACTGCTAAGAGTATTTTGTTGTTATGAGGCCTTTTCTTTCTTTTCTGTCATTGGCCTTCTTGGGGACATATGCCCAAAATGAAATTGCTTGGTCAGAGACTAGGAACAGTTTGGAGTAATGCAAGAAAAATCACTAAATTTGGTTTCCAAAAATTTGTTTTCCAGAACTTTTGGACCAATTCACAGTGCTTCCAAGAGTGTGTTTAATGTCCCTTCTTCTGTATTCTTCTGTAGCTTCTCCAACATTCATTATTTCTGTCTTTTATCTTTGCTATTTTGAGGAGTGGGAGATAGAACATTTCTTTATTAATGATTTAGATGAGTTGTCCGTATGGTTGTTGGTCACTTAAAATTCTTCTTTTGCAAACTTGTTTGTATCCTTTAGCCGCTGAAGGATGGGCTTATAGTTGTGTCAGACTTTTGGTTAGCAGACTTTTAAAAAAATTTTTGCTACAAATATAATGTTTTCCTATTTGAGAATTTATCTTCTTATTCTAGCTGCATTCATTTTGTTAATGCAGAAGCTTTTAAGTTTTGGGTAATTCAGATGGTTCATCTTTTACAGTCCTTTCTCATTTGGTTGAACATTTTCCTTATAGCCATTATTATGAAGCATACTTTTTTTTAAATGATTTAACATTTAAGGTTTCGGTTGAGTATGCATTTGGAGCTTGTGGTGATATACAGTCTAAATCTAATTTCTGCTGAACTGATTTTTATTTTCCCCAGAAAATCTGTAGTCGATTTGGACCACTTTCTGTTTTTTGAACGTCTTTTTTACTTTTCCGTTTCCATGCCTTTGTCGTTCTGTGTCTGGCCAGTAGAGCTGTTCTCCCTCTCCATCTGTATTTATCCAAGGGTTACCTTCCTCTGATGTTGTCTCCTGAAGGCTTTCCCTGGTGCTCTCCTCCAGAAGCAGTTGTGGCGTTCTCTAACCACTCTTGTACTTTATTCCCCATCTTGTGGCACGCTGCGCATTCCTAGGTTCTAAGCACCTGTTCTTTGTTAGATAGATAATCACGGAGTTGGGAGGGGGTTCATCTATAGTTCAGGCTCAGAGAAGGAGATTGAGGCCCAGAGCGGTGAAGAAACTTGCCCACACTTTTAAAGGTGGCAAGGAGCCAAGCTGGGATTTGGATCCAGAGTCTCTGACCCCAGATCCAGTGTGCTTTCCACTCTGTACCATTTTTCAGCGTTTAGCCCACGGCCTCAGTGATGCCTAATCAGACCTCTTTGGTTGGTTCATCGTGATCGCACATGTTTAATTAAGGACAGCTTTGGGATTGTTTAGTATTAAGTAATACTTATGGTTGTTTAATTTCTCACATATTTAGACGTTTTCTTCACAACTAGGTAGTTTCCTGTGGGCAGGGACCACTGTGCTCTGTAAATGTTTGTTGGGTTATTAAGAGAAGTTCTGTAGATAACATAAATTGTGTAATTTTGCTAGAGTTTGTTATGTAAAGTGACAAAAATATCAGAGAGGTTCAGACTGATAGTGTTGACAGTAGCTTTCTTATTTCAAATAAGGAGAAGGAGAAAAAAATAGGGAGGTTAGAAAGGCAGACATAGAAATAGAGAGCATGTCAGGTCCCCATGGTGGGTGTGGTGGCAAGCCCGGGGAGGGTGGGAGTCTTGTGTTTGTGAAACTTGGGTTCTCTGACATACACAGTAACAGCCACAGTGTGCGAGGACTGTTTCTGATAGACTTGGCTCTGCACAGAAATTCAGGGAAGGACTCCTGATGCAAAATGCTATCCACGTCCAGAGAGAGAGCTATGGAATCGGAACGCAGAATGAAGCAGACTGTTTTTTGTTTTGTTTTGTTTTTTCTCATGATTTCTCCCATTCCTTTTAATTATTCTATGCAACATGACTAGTGTAAAAATGTGTTCAATAAGAGTGTATGTGTGGAGCCTGTATAAGACTGAGTGCCATCGTGGGGAGGGAGGGGTGAAAACTTATGGAAGTGATTGTTGAAAACTGAAAGCAAATTCTTTATGTTAAATAAAAGAAACGAGCTCTCTGTTTCTTAATCAGTTGGGAAATAGGTGGATTCAGACTGTTTTCTCAACCTGACCCCCTTTTATAACATTGGTTCTGTTCTAGGAGTTCCTGCAGAACTAGGAAAGAGTTCTAGGTTCCGCGTTGTGATGTTAACATATCTCTCCTGTTTTTGATTATTACAGCCACCCTTCTAATAATGCCTGCCATTGATTGGTTTCTCCAAAACATGACTTTAGGCACATGAGGACATGGGGGCAGTTAGTTCAACAGGATTAGTGTTCTATATGAATGAACAAGGTTATGGGGGGCGGAGGGCTTTGATGCCTGACTTTACGCTGGTTTTGGTTATTTCACAGGGGTGTATCTAATACATCATGTACGATCTTGTTCAAAGCACCTGTACTGGGATGTCTGTCTTTGGTTGTCCTTCTAGTGGTTTTAAATGTTTTGTATTTTTCCTTCCCTTTTAGGTTCAAGAAAATTTTGACAAGATTGAGTTTAATAGGATGTGTTGGACACTTTGTGTCAAAAAAAATCTCACCAAAAGTCCCTTACTCATCAGTGAAGAAGATTCATTTAAAGTATGGGTTATTTTCAACTTCTTATCCGAGGACAAATACCCGTTGATTATTGTGCCTGAAGAGGTAAGGGCTAATTTTGAAAAAAATATATAAATGAGCCTTCTTCTTATGGTGGAGTAATAGAATGTTACAGGTGTAATGGGTACCATGTCACAGAGAAGGGAATTGAGTATTCAGAGACCTTAAATTAATTATGTCAGGTTACCTAGCAAGTTCGGTGGTAGAACTCAGATCTCTTGACTCAGGCCCAACTTTTTTTTTTTTAACACAAAACAAAAACTGGAGTATTTTGGTAGACACAAATTAGGAACATTGTGGTTTAAAATGGATATGGGGAAAAAAGCCTTTGGACTAGACTTTATTGGTAAGAAATGCAGTATTTAGCCAGGCGTCTGCGTCATGTAATTGCAGATGGTCTTTCACTGGGGAAGGCCAAAGTGGAATGCTGTGGGAAAGCTAAATTCTTCCGTAGGTTGGCAGGCAGGGTGGGACTCTTTTTCTTCCTCTTCTAAATTGCTGCATTTATAGAAAAATCCATTTCTGATGCCCACAATGTCTTTTTGCAAGACAAGGCATATTTAGCAGACATAGCTTTCTGCCTGCTTACATGCTGACTGTGTTGTACAGAAGTCTGTGAGGATTGTCACAGGGAAATTTCTTTCAAGGCTGTCTTAGTCTTTTGAAGATGGGTCTATCACATAGTGTTTGAAGTTTCAGGATAATATTTTGCTGAAATATGTATTATAAAGAGAGACAGTACTGCTTACTAGAAAGGTAGTTGTTGGCATTGGATTCATAAAGACTTGGATTCAGGTCCCATCTCACACATCTACTAGATTGTGTGACCCTGGGCAAGTCACTTAATCTGTCTGTGCTGCGCAAGGCCAGTCAAACCCACAGAGAAACAGGGGCCACTAAACGGTGCCTAAGGACCCCTGTGGGCCACATATTGCCTTAGAAAATCACACATTAACATCGTTTATGTTCTGTGAGGCCACGAGAGGATAAGCGACTAGCTCATTACCACATGGGTAGTGAGTGGTAGAGTGAGACTTGGCTCCTTCAGCTTCAGGCTGCTACAGGTTTGTTAGTGTTAGGGTGGTTAGCTATTTAAAAAACTTAGATTTCTGAACTTAAATTGGGGGAACCAGGAAAGATAACCTAGTTATAAATTAAAGCAAGAGATTCTTTGGATTCTCTGACATTTAGCATCTTACCATGTTAATAACAGAAGTGCTTTGTGTGAGCTATGGGCTTGAAATATTGGTTGAATTGAATTGTATGTGTACCTACATGGGGAAGTGGAATGTGCTGGGGTTGTTTTTGCCAAAGAAAATTTTTTTAATTTTGATTTTTTTAATCTAATGAATTGGAGTGAGAACTACTTGAGAACCTATGCTCAAATCCAGATTTTATATTATATTTATGTTTTGTGTGACTTTTGTTTAAATTATTTCATTTAATCTCCGTGGGCCACAATTTCCTGATCCGTAAAACAAAAGGCAAAGGAACTTTTGAACTTTAAATCTTATCCTATGAATGTTAGTAAGGGACAGTTTAGGAAGCATCTACTCAGAGGTAAATTAGGAAAAACAAACAGCAGAAACCCTACCTATATTGCTAAGAGAGATCTGTGGTGGTTTAAAAATCACTGCTTAAACTGATAAAAATCAGTTTATAAGTATATATTAAGTATACCAGATTTATTTAATAATTCATGTTTTTCTAGAAACTGGAAGAAACTAGTGTTACCAATCATTCCAAAATTGGAATATTATTCAGTTAGATGCTCAAGTGAAGTCATTTCCCGTGGGAAGACTTGTGGGTCTCTATATGAGCATGTATGTTCCGTTATTAACCTCTCTTGGAAATGGACAGGTTACTGGCAAATAGCCTTCTTACTGGAGACTTATTTTTGAAAAGGTGAAGACAGCTGCCATGGGTTCAATGATCATTTCTGTGCAGACAACCCCATCTCTATCTATCTAGTCCCAGGCTCTCCTTGAACTTCAGGCTTGCCTCGCCACAAACCAGATGTCCCAGTGATATTTCTGATTCACCACATCCAGAGCAGGGCCCATTCTCTTTCTCCTCACCCCCACCTCCCCCCTCTTCTGTTTTGTGTAGTGAAATGTCTGTAACTCTTCTGAATCTCCCTGCTTCTCTTGGAGGTTCCACACTTTTCTTCTCATCTCCCAGGTTGGCCGCCTTTGTGTAATTTTCCACTTCACCCCACATAGCCAGTCATTTGCCAAAACTTGTTTCTACAGTACCTCTTCTAGCCCTCTCTTTCTGCTCACGAAGATGATTGCTTTAGTTCAGGCTTGAATCACCCTTGGCCTAGAATGCTTATTGCCTCAGTCTCTAATTGACCTCCTTCCCTTTTCTCTCCTCCCTTGGATCCATCCTCAGAGGGAGTGATTTTGCCTTAAGCACAGATCTAACCGTATCACTGCCCTTCTCAGTAAACTCTAGTGCCTTCCTCTTGCCTCTGGAATAAAATGGAAACTGTTTATCTAGTAACTCCCTTTAGAACTGACCCTCACCTGTCTTTCCTTGGACAGAAGTCTGCATTCTGCAGTCTGTGGGCCTTCTCTCTGGTCTTCTTCCCATTTTCCATCTCTGGTCCTGAGGCCTTTGCACTGACTCTGACTTTACTCCCTGCTCCCCTGTGCCTCAGAGCCCTGATCTTAAAGGGCACAGCTCGCCTGTAAGGATTGTGTCATTCATTGTATTTCTGTCTCCACGGCCTAGCCCTGAGCTGGGAGACTTCACTTACCAGAGGCAGGATGTTTCTGGAGACGTGTTTGTGGCTTTGTCATCATCTGGAGCTGGTAGGACAGCTTTGCTTTACCTGACACCCTGGAGGAGTTCAGGGGCCAGTTAGTGCGGAGAGCCTGCTAGGGTGTCTTGGGCAGTCTCCTCCTTCCACCACCTGGACTTCTATTGTTGAACCAGGGGTGGCCCAGAGTCTGCAAGCAGTGGATAGATGGAGTTACTCTGGGTGCCATTTCAAGAGAAGCTCATTCTTTGCAAAGGGAGGCATGTCTCTCAGACACCCGACGCAGGCTGTGAGTCACACTCTGTCAGTGTTTCTTTAGGGTTTTGTTTTTGTTTTTATTTTTATGTTTTTGAAGGGAAGGAGGAAGGTGAGGATTTTCCTATAGAGTATTGGCCTTAAATCACTGAGAATCTTCTCTGGATTAGAATTCGAGTTAAGTTTACATATTATTCTTTTGCTACCAGAAGAGCTTTATGCGAAGAGAAGGTATAACATGGAACAAAAATTAGTATTGGATTTTATTGTTCAGAAAGTGGAATAAACAAGATTATATTTGCATCTTTTCAGAATGCAAACTCATCACCAGAAACATATTGGTGTTCAGTCACTTTTTGCTCGTGTCTGACTCTCCTTGACCTTATTTAGGGTTTTTCTTAGCAGAGATACTGGAGTGGTTTGCCATTTCCTTCTCTAGCTCATTTCACAGATGAGGAAACTGAGGCAAACAGGGTTAAGTGACTTGCCCAGGGTCACACAGTTAGTAAAGTATCTGAGACCAGTTTGAAGTCAATAAGGTGAGTCTTCCTGATTGCAAGCCTAGTACTGTATCTGGGCCACCTCACTACCCGTAGAAACATTAGATAAGCTTTTAATATTGCCTGAGTCTTAGGCTTGTCCACATAAAACTAATGTGAAATTAGACACCAGGGATAATAAACAAGATGTGTGCTTCAGAGGAGATTGAGGGTTTGCCAAGTGCTCTTGATTTTGTCCTCCCAACCACCCTGGGAGGGAGGGGGTCTTCCATCTTTATTTTGCAGATGAGGAATTTACAGCAAGGTGCTGTGCCAAGGGCCCCGCAACTGCTCAGTAGGAGAGCTGTAGTTTGGGCCTACGTCTGGATGCCGAGCCTAGATAACTCTGGGACTTGTGCAGTCCCTTGTGCTGCTGGAATTCCAGGGTCATGGTGCTTAGTGATAACATAGTGAGGAATCTAGTGTTTATGAAGCACCAACTTTGTGCCAGGCATTGTGCTGAGGTTGGGATTAAAAAAGAAAAAGAGGAAGCACACCGAGTCCTAGCGGTCAAGGAGCTCAAGTCTAAGGAGGGAGTTGATGCAAATAGCTCTGAACAGGGCCTGGGTCAAGTGTGCCCCATCATTGAACGCTTGTCAGGCTCTTTGCCTTGAACCCCAGGCCCTTGCAGACATGTGAGCATGTGGGAGAGAGGATGAGGGGAGGCCCCAGGACAGCGCCTTCTGTTTCTCACCTGATCCACAGTGTCCCTGATCTCCTGCATCACCGAGCCCGCCTCCTCAGGCACGTGTGATGTTTGGGTCTGTTTTTATTCATTGTTTTAAGATACACTGCTGTATGTTCATCTTTAAAAGAGTGAGCACAAGCATACCAGGGAAAATGAGAGCGTGATCTCAGGGAGAAAAGTCTTAGGAAGCTGATACACAGATATTGTTGTAAATTATTGAGAAGTGCTGCTTCCTTGAGGTCTAATCTCACGGGGATTTTGGTCATGGAAATTCCCTGCCCTGTCCACATCGCTAGACCAAGGGCTACGCTGTCATCTTGTCAGCTCCACAGTGGGGCTTTGTATTTGGAAACAACTGTTTCCTTTTTAAGAAAGTCAAATTCAACAGACTTAAAAATCTTGGTTGACTGAGGGAATGTGGACTTCGTTGGATGAAATGGGGAAGGCAGGACTCAAGAGGAGAAGTCAGTCTTCCCTTTGTGGGGAAGGGAGTTCATTTGGTTGTAGATACATTGAGTTTGAGATTCATGATGAGACATCTACATGGAGAGGTCTAAGAGGCGGTTGTAGATGTGGGGCTGAAAAATAGGTCTTGGGAGTCATTTCAGTCCAGTCTGACCCTTCATGACCCTCTTTGAGTACTTTGCTATTTCCTTCTCCAGCTCATTTTACAGATGAGGAAACTGAGGCAGACAGGCGTAAGTGACTTACTCAGGGTCACACAGTGAGGAAATGTCTGAGGCCAGACTTGAACCCAAAAAGATGAGTCTTCCTCACCCCAAGCCTGGTGCTTTATCCGCTGTGCCATCCAGCTGCACTTGTCCTCTGTGTAGAGGTAGATAGGTATGAAAAATAAAGAGGATTTACTTGGTGGTGCCTCTCTTTGGAACGATATTATTCCTTACAAATAAATGTGAAGAATGATACTTCTGATTGCCAAATTGAAGGCTATTTTCTCAGTTATAGCATTCCCTTTTCTGTGCTGCTTATTAGGACCCTTAGTACACTTATTTGGGTACACGTGCTACCTCCCAGCTCTTGAGAGCAAGGAATTCTGGGTTCTTGTTTTTGAGTTGCCAGGTTTTTTTTTTTAACAGTACTTTGCTACTACTAATGAAGTGTAGAAGCTTAATGAATGTTTGAATTGACTTCTCTGACCTTTTTGTAACAGTTAGTACTTTGAAGTAACCCCTGATGCCTGATGTTTTTTCCTCATTATGCACCTTTGTCCCTTTATTATTCTAGTTCTTCCCTTGTCTCTGACAACTCCTCTGCTTTTTTCCCTCCTTTTTTTGCCCCTTCATTTTTTAATATTAAATTTAATTTTTTCAGTCAATTAAAATTCATCTTTTCTCTCCCTTCTCTCCACAACTGAAAACTAGAGAGAAACAGAATTCCTGTCACTGACACTTATAGTCAAGCAAAACAATTTCCTTCATTGGCCATGCCCCCCCCAAAAAAACCAAACCTATGTCTCCTCTCCACCCACACCCTTCACCTTTCCATCAGGTGGTGAGTAGCATGATTTATCATGCGCCATCTTGTGGTCAGTCATTGCATTGCTTGGCCCAAGTCTTTCAAGGTGTTTGTCTTTGTAATATGGTAGCTTTTAGATTTTGGTCTCGGTTCTGCGCATTTCATCGCACCAGTTCACATAAGTCTTCCCAGGTTTCTCTGAAACCATCCCCTTCATCATCTCTTGAGCACAATAGTATTCCATCACATTCCTGTACCATAACTCGTTCAGACATTCCCCAACGGATGAGCACCCCTTCAATTTCCAGACTTTTCCCATTGCAAAAATGGCTGCTATGATATTTTTGTACAACCTTAGAATTCATTAATTCTTAGGACTCATTCCTCCCTTAACCTGCCCTTCCTCTTTTTCTCCTCTCTCTTCTCTCCTTTCTCTCCTGTTTCTCTGTTGAATGAAATACATTTCTGTACCCAACCGTGTGAGTGCAGTCTTCACTTTTTGGACCAGTTTAAATGAGTGGTGTTCAATGGTCACCTGCTCCCCTATCTTTTCCTCCCTATTTTGTGTAGGCTTGTGCATCCTGATTATGCGAGATAATTTCCATAGATAAAAATTAAAGAATATCTAATTATAATGAAGATTGTTTTGTTCTTTGGAAACTCAGTTTTCCATCACCCAGTAATGGTGCCCTGGATATTAAGTAAAGGTTAATTGACTTAATTCCAAGGTTGAGGTCTTCTCTCCTCTTGCATCAGACAACTTGTTTGATTTTAATATAGTAATATGTGACTATAGCACTTACAGTTACATTCTGTTATTTGATTCTTACAACAAAAATGTGGGGTGGGTGGTGCAGTCCTGGGGTGGAGACTAAGACCGAAAGAGGCGGAGTGTTTGACCAGCGTCACTCCTGGAATAAATGCATGTTGATTGATTTTTGAATTCTAGTCCATTACCCATTCTTCCTTCAGGGACACTCCTGAAAATCTACGTTTGCCATAGAAAGTAGTTATTGTCATGGGTCACAGACACAGGTTTGGAAGGGACCTTGGACACCACCTAGTTACCCCCTCCTCCTTTTACAGACAAGAAGCCAGAAGCCCCTGGAACTTAAGTGACTTTTTCAAGGTCACAGAGCTCATAATGGTAAGAGGTAGAATGTGAACTCAGTTTCTCTGTTTCCAGAACCACTGCTTTTGCCATTACCCCTATACATTTGGTGCCAGCTGCTCACTGAGTCAGGAATAAACGAGGATGTGTCTGATGCTCAGAAGAACTGAGTTGAAAAATGCTTTTTAAATTAAACTGATATAATTTTGAAAGATCCTTAAACAAAATCTGACTGTTAAGCCCAGCCCTGGCTTTTCAGCTATAAAAGGCGATAAAGATTTAGCTATCTAAGATCACATGCAACTGGAATTTTCATTCTTTGTTATTTTGGGTGAAACTTGAATGGAAATAGGAAGTAAGCTGCTTCCTGAAACTGAATGAGCTCTCAGAATGTTGGTGGAGCCCATGGAGGCACACGGGCTGTTTCTTAATATTACTTAGTAATGACAAGTAGGAATGTTTAATGCATCAAGAGATCCTGGAGTTAGTGATTTTTTGGACTTATATCAATTACATTTAGTATTTTATACAATTCAGAGTGGGTCATGAAGCCGGAAGGGACCTTGGAGAGAATCTAGTCCAGTGTTTTCATTTAGAAGTGGAGGAAACTGATATCTTCAAAGATAGGAAGTGAGTTAGTGGCAGGGCTGGGTCCAGAGCCTAGGGCTCCTGATTCTTCTTCAGGGCTCTTGATTCTATACCAGGGCACCAACCCAATTTGTAATTAGAGGCCACTATTCCCCTTCACGTCCCCCCTCCTGCTTTCCCTCTTTCCCCTATTGTCTGTGCTGTCCTTGTTCCAGGAGCAACTGGAGCTCTCTGAACTCTGGGATTCTTACTCACTGTTCCTTCTCTCCTTTAGAGGGAGATAAAGAGAGAAAGCAAGCTTCCTCAAGGAGGATGTGAGTTCAGTGAACTCCACTCACTCCTTTCTGGGACCTGGGGAAGTCCTTTTGACTTTCTGGGGTATTACAGGAGGATGGGCTATTGGGAGAAGAAAGGGGAGAAAATTTAAGACTTATGGAAATGATTGTTGCAAATAGAAAACAAATTAATTAAATTTTTTAAAAAAGAGGATGAGCTAGATCTCACCTTTTCACTGGGAAGTTGTACCTCTTGCTGCCTCCTCTTTTAACTCCTGCCCATTAGCTACCTTCTGGAAATTTTTTACCTCTTCTCTTTCTCCTTCCTCTTATTTCTGCTACCTTTACTTCTTCACATTTGTTAGATTTTTTTTTTTTTAA
The DNA here is from genome assembly GCF_028372415.1 of Notamacropus eugenii. NCBI lineage: Eukaryota > Metazoa > Chordata > Mammalia > Diprotodontia > Macropodidae > Notamacropus > Notamacropus eugenii. Next base: position 35,765,686 of record NC_092877.1, on the reverse strand, counting down.
ATAAAAAACTCCAGTCTGAATCAAGGCCAGTACAACTTAACTGTTCATTTCATTCTTATTATATACAAGGTACTGGGGATACAAAAAAGCTCTCAAGGAGTTTGACTTTTGGGAAGGGGACGGTACATAAATATCCTAGAAATAGAGGCCTTATTGAGTACTAGCAACTAGGGGCCTCAAGAAAAGCTCCTTAACACCAGAGGCACCTGATTGTGTCTTGTTTTTTAAGTGAAAGGGAGGGAGGGAAGTACATTGAGCAAGCCCCTACTATGTGTTGAGCACTCTGCCTATGTGCTAAGATTGCAGAGACAAAAATGAAATAGTCTCTGCCCTCAGGGAGCTAGCCTTGCACTTTGAGGTACCACGTACATCTAGAACGAGGTACAAAAGGAATCCAAGGTAACTTGAATGGAAGGGGCACAGTGGGGGGAAGGCATGCCCCTGAAAGGTGTGGGAGGTGGTTCTTGTGTGAGCTTTGGAAGAGACTAGTGATCCTAAGGTGTCCTCGGAAGTAGGAGTGCATTTTAGACATGGGTGACAGTGCAGGCAAAGGTATGGAGATAGGAGATGCCATTTGACACTGTTGGTCAGCTCTTCTGGACACTTGTAGAGGTTTTCATGAGTTTCTTTTTTTTGATTCTTCTTTTATTGGTCTAATCACACCTTCCCAGTCTCCTTCTTGGTTCTTCATCCGTAAATGCTCCCCAGGGCTTTATTGTAGGTCTTCTCTTTTCTCTCTGTGTCATTGGCTCCCGTGGATTTGGTTACCACCTCTGTGTAGGTGATTCACAGACTTCTGTCCAATCCTGCTCTCTCTTCTGGCCTCTAGTCCCACATCGCTGATTTTCTTTAGGACATCTAGATGTCCCATAGGTACCTAATAGGTCCAAATTAGAACTCACTGGCTTTCCCCTAACCCTTTCGTCTTCTTAATTTCCCAAGCTCTAGCCACCACCATGGTCCCAGTACCCCAGGTTTGCAGCCTTGGTGTTCTCCTCCATTCCTTACTATCATTCGCCCTCCATATCCGATTCATTACCAGATCTTTACCTTCACCATAATTCTTCTATCCATCCCCTTCTCTTCCCTCATACAGGTATGATTCATCTCCTTTCACTGTGATAGCCCTCGCCATGATCTCCCTGCCCCAAGTCTCTTCCATGAAGTGATGAGCTCCAGTGACTTCCTGTTCCCTGCAGGATTAAACATATTTGGCATTTAAAGCTCTTGTTACCTTTCCAGCTTTCTCATACTTCACTGCCTTCATTGCACTATAATCCAGTTACACCTGCCTCCTCCCTGTATCTTTGCGCTGACTGTCCTATGCCTGGTATGTTTTGTTCATTCCAATGCCTTTTAGTTTCCTTGGCTTGCCTCAAGACTCAGCTCGAATCCTGAGTTCTTTTGGAAGCCTTTTCTGGTTCTTCCTCCATCCCCACCCAGCGGCAAGTAATGCCGTCTTTATGTTTTGTGTATACCTGGTTGTTTATGTGTTGTGTCTCCCCATTAGAATGTAAACTTCTTGAGGGCTGGCTTTAGGTTTGGCTTTTCCTTGTTTCCCCAGCACTTAGCTCAGGGCCAGCCAAGTTAAGTGGAATTAGCCAATGCTTGGTGACGGACTGACGCACCACAGCTTTCATCCATTCCAGGTCTATTCTTACAGTAAGTATGAGAATCATGCTACTCTTATATCATGTCTTGAAAGTGAAATCAAATATATTAAAGATTCACTGTCATCAGACGTTTCCTGTACAGAACCTTCTGGAGTGGCCTTGTGTCCTGGACTCCAGATTTAAATTGCTTAATGAAGCTGCATCTGATAGAAATATAAAGCTCTTATTCAGTTTTTTCCTTTATTGTTTCATTACTAAGCATTAGAATAGTATTGTTTTCAACATTTTCTTTTTAAATGGGTAGCTGACTTAAATAGATTAATTGGAAGAACCTCTGGGTTGGCCTGGAAACTCAACTCTCATTTATAATAGTTTCTCTAGAGGACAAGCTGTCTTGAGTTTCACACAACAAATTTACAAATCGCTTTTGGATTTGGGGATGCATTCGTTTGGTAACTTGTGACTTCCTGCCTCTTTAGGACCCTGAATCTAACAGCATCTCTGTTAATTAAATAACGTTAACTTTTGGCCCTTACTAATGTTTAAATAGAGTTTGACCTCTTTGACAAGTGCTAGATCACATTTATTTGTTTTTCTACCTTTGGCTTAGTGCTGAATGCTTATGTGCTCCTTGGGGGTTATCACTTTCCTGTGGTTCTTATGCCAAATCAGCACAGGTGGCACTGCTGACTTTTTTGATATGTCAAACATTGTATTATGCTGTCTACCTATTTTTAGTTAAAAATTGTTAAAACAATTAATTTTGTGCCGTATTGACCCTGTTAATGAATATTCCTTAAACTTACCATGACAGTTTAAGCAGCACAGAGTAAGGATGGACTGGACTTAGAATTTTGTTGACAGAGGAGACTCCCTCTACTGATGTCAGTTGGAATTTCTGGTCTTAGAGAGTTGCTGAGAGCACTGAGTTTAAATGGCATTTCTCCTAAACAACACTATTTACATTTGTTTTAAATATGGTTCATTCCTTTTTTTTCTGACTAGGCAGTTGGGGTTAAGTGACTTGCTTAGGGTCACACAACTACTAAGTATCTGAGGCCAGATTTGGACTCGGCTCCTGATTCCAGGGCTGACGGTTTAGCCACTGAGCCCACCTACTTACCTGGGGACGCTGCTCCTAAGTGAGGTTTTTTTCCTTTTTCGTACAGATTGAATACCTGCTTAAGAAACTCACCGAAGCAATGGGGGGAGCATGGCAGCAAGAAGAATTTGAACATTACAAAATCAACTTTGATGCCAGTCGGGATGGCCTTTCTGCGTGGGAATTAATCGAGCTCGTTGGAGGTGGCCAGTTTAGCAAAGGCATGGATCGGCAGACTGTGTCCATGGCAATTAATGAAGTTTTTAACGAACTTATATTGGATGTGCTGAAGCAGGTAAAAGTGATTTGTTTTTTTCTTCTGTCTTGCAACCTTTATGTTTATTTTTCACAGGCTTGAAGTTGATTTCCTTTCGTATTATGGTATTGTTTTCCTGTTAGAGAGGTTTAAATCCTGTTTTAAACTATGTGTATTGAAGATTTGCTGCTGTTCAGAGAAAGGGGAATTCTCCTTTTTCAGGGACATCTGCAAAGCATCCCCTGCAGTGAAACCTCACGTTTACATTCTTGTTTCATGTAACTTGTACTGTTTTTCTTGGATGCATCAAATTTCCTATATTAATGTTTTCCCAAATCAGAATTTTCGGAAATTTGTACTTCCTTGCCTAATGAATTTTTTTTTAATTTAAGTCATCATCATCAAAAATTCAGGTATTTAGGAGACTGTTCTAGAATAGCTGGATTTGGGAATGTATTCTTTTTGTAAGTTGGGGACTTTCTGTCTATTTAAGGTCCTGAATCTAACTTAGTGTCTGTATGTTAATTCAAGTTAACTTTTGTCCCTTAGCGTCCGTAGGTTAATTAAATAAAGTTAACTTCTGCCCCTTAATAATGTTTTCATAGGTTTTGACATCTTTGAAAAGTACTAGATCTCACCCCTCCCCAACTGTGGCTTTACCAGCTAGCATTGCTCCAGTTCTTTTTCTCTTTTCTCTGCCCCCTTTCTTGTTCATCGGGTCACCTCTCATGGATTTAATAATCAGCTCTCTGCAGATGGTTTCTGTGTCTATATAATCCCTCCCGAACTCCCATTTTACATCAACAGCCATTTGGATATTTCCAACTGGATATCATATGAGCCTCCCAAATGAAGCCTTTTCTAAATAAAGCACACATGTTATTTTTCCCTCCAGACTCGCTCATCTTCTGAATTTTTTTTTTTGCCAATGAATTCCCCTCAGTTCTGGCAGTCACTTGGGTTCTTAGCCTTAGAGTCAGCCTTAACTCTTCCCTCTTATTCATCTGGCCTCTCCTTTCCCAGCAGTTTGCACACACACAGTCCCTTCTCTACACTCCCATAGCCAGTGCCCTCCTTCCGACCATCCTCGCCTGCCTCCTTAGGCTTTTCACTACCTTCCCCCATCTTCAGTCCATCTCCCATACAGCTGATATGGGACGTTTCTAAAGCACGTCTGAGCAGGTTCTAAGCTCACATACAGATTAGATTTTTCTTTTTTTTTTTGGCATTTAAAGCCCTTCACAATCTGGCTCTAATTAGGCCTGGAAGACTCCCCTTCCTCACTCCTGCCTTTTCAAATCCCTTGTTTCCTTCAGTTTTCAGTTCAAGTACTGATGCCTACATGAAACTTTTCCTGGTTTTCCCCATCCCAGTTGCTCAATATTTCTTTTATGGATGTGTTGTCTCCCTGGCAGAGTGTAATCTCCTTGGAGGCACAGACCTTCTCATTTTCATCTTTGTGCCCCCAGTGCCTAGCACTGTATTTGGCACGTAGTAAATGCTTAATCAATGTTTATTGTTCAATAACAGAGTAACCGAAGAGACCGGTCACACATACATGCAAAGGTAATTTACAGTCAAATGAATGTTTCAGATGATATCTTTTGTAGAAAATCAAATTCAACAAACATTTATTGTCTGCTTGGGACACTATTCTAGGGCCATAAGAAGTGTCAGTTTATTTAGAAATTGAGAGTTGAGCAGTATTCTGCTAGGGAGGGGGAGGGCTCTTTAGGTTGAGGTGTGGTGGAAAAGGCAGAAATTCATGTAGGGTAATTGGTGACAGGCTAGATAGACTGACCTCTCCAGGATGAGAGGTTTGTGCTAGGGTTTAGATCATGAGGGTCCTCAAAGTTGGGCTTAGCAGTGTGGTCTTGAGCCTGTGCCAGCAGACCCCCATCCACCACCCTCTCCTGACTATTTTAGGTAGGTAAGGTGGGTAGTTTATTACAAGTGGGATTCATTCGATGAGCACCAGATGGTTGGATAATGTGCCAGCTCTGATAACTAAAGAGAAAAGCAGCTGTTTCTCCACAAACACTTACATCAGCTTTAATTTCTTTTAGGGTTACATGATGAAAAAAGGCCATAGACGGAAAAATTGGACTGAACGTTGGTTTGTGTTGAAACCCAACATCATTTCTTATTACGTGAGTGAGGATCTAAAGGATAAGAAAGGAGATATAATGCTGGATGACAGCTGCTGTGTAGAGGTAAAGTTTCCATTCCTTTCATTAATATTCTGTTGGGATGGTTTACTAGGTGTTTCCCCCAGTGTGGAAGCCATCCTTATTCTGAGTATGTGTTTGCTCTTCAAAATAGGACATTGGGAAAAGGCAAAATTTTCTTTTTTCAAAAATATATGGGCAAACATAGCAATGTAATGGGAGGAGTTTGGACTTGAGTCAAGAGACTCCCATCTCCTGACTTGGTCCTCTTTCCCGCTGTACCTTGTGCTGGGTGACTTATCACAAGTCACCGACCCTCTCTGGATCTTGTTTCCCCAAGTGTGTAATGGTGACGAGGAAGAGGGGGAGGAAGAGAAGCAGCCAAGTGGGGCAGTGGATAGAGCACTAGGCCTGGAGTCAAGAAGACTTGAATACAAATCTGGCCTCAGACCCTTCCTAGCTGCGTGACCCTGGGCAAGTCACTTCACCCTGTTTGCCTCAGTTTCCTCATCTGTAAAATGAGCTGGAGAAGGAAATGGCAAACCACTCCAGTATCTTTGCTAAGAAAACCCCAAATGGGGCCACAATGCAGCAGCACACGGAGTCAGACACGATGGAAATGATTGAACAACAAGAACGATGGGGTTGGATGAGATATCTGTTAACATTCCTTCTCATTCTTAAGTCTTTGGATACTGTGAGATCTTTAGCCTGAATCTGATTCAGTGTCTGTATGTTCTGTGTTGCTTGGTTGTTTCCATTATGTCCAACTCTTTGTTACCCCATTTAGGGTTTTCTTGGCAAAGACACTGAAGCAGTTTGGCATTTCCTTCTCCAGCTCATTTTAGAGATGAGAAAACTCAGGCACACAGGGTGAAGTGACTTGCCCAGGGTCACCCAGCTAGGAAGTGTTTGAGGCTGGATTTGAACTGCAGGAGGGGAGTCTTCCTGATTCCAGGTCTTGAGCTCTAGACTCCTTGTTGCCCCAATGCTGCATAAGTCTGTGATGTCCGCTGAGGAGAGCAAGGCATTTTATTGACGTTGTTTTTGTTTTACCTAAGAATTTGGAGTGCAAGTTTTGAGAGTTATGTTATCAGCACTCCAGGGTTGGTTTGCAAAGAACTGATAATTTGTTTTCCATTCCAGTCCTTGCCTGACAAAGACGGAAAGAAATGTCTTTTCCTAATAAAATGTTTAGATAAGACATTTGAAATCAGTGCCTCGGATAAAAAGAAGAAACAGGAGTGGATTCAAGGTAAGACCACTCCAGTAATTGACCTCAGTTTATGTTTTTCTGTGAATATTCTCTTAAGGAGGATGGCAAGTTTCAGTGCGCAGGTCAGCAATTCCCCTTCATTAAGTGTGCTGGAGCCAGGGGTATAGAGCTCCCTGAGTTCCCTGTCCCTGAGTATTTGTCATGTGGTCATGTTGAAAAGTGGTGAGGCTCAGCAGCCTTCCCTCCCAGAAAGGAGCTGATTAAGAATCTCTTGCTCAGGGGCAGCTGAGTGGTGCAGTGGATACGAGCACTGGCCCCAAAGTCAGGGGGACCTGAGTTCAAATGTGGCCTCAAACACTGCATGACCCTGTGCAAGTCACTTAACCCCCATTGCCTCCTCAAAACAAAACAAAGAGAATCTCTTCCTCAGCATTGCTGACAAGTGACCATCCAACTTCTACTTAAAAGTCTTTTGGTGAGGGGAACCACTACCTCCTGAGACAGCCCATTCCATCTTTGGACAGTTCTCCTTGCATCACGTTTAAATCTGCTTTTGCAACTTCCACCCTTCATTCCCTGTTCTGCCTTTTGGGGCCCAGGGGAGCAAATCTCATCCTTCTTCTGCCCGTCAGATGCTTCAGAGAGATGCCGTGCTCCCTCCCGAGTGTCCTTCTCTGCTCCCTTCAGGTGGCATTTGTGTGGCAAGTTCTCTGTCCTCATCAGCCTTGTCACTCTCTTCCGGAATGGCTTTATCTAGTCAAAGAAAAACCAAAAGTCAGTTTTATTTGTTTTTAGTTTATAGATTACCCTCTTTGCTTTTTCCACTCTTAGTCTAATAGATCAGGGATGTTTGATAGTCGCCTCTGCTTGGACTTCTAGTACCATAATATGTAATGCCTTTGTGTGATAACTTGAACCAGGCATTGAGTACTGTTAGGAATTCTTTTATGAATGAATACACGAATAAAAAAGGATTTTTAAGGATTTACTGCTCCTTGTCAAACACTGTGCCTAAACACGGGAACAAATGCAAAAGCAAGGTGGTCAGTGCCCTCAAACACCTTCCATTCTAGAGGGGAAATAATGCACCTGGTAGCTAGGGAAGGTTACTTTGAAAGCTTACAGGAGGGAGACAGTGAACAGGGCGCCAGAGGAGTAGATTGCTCTATAGCTTGTTGCATTTATTTTGGGTTTCAATTCCTTTTTAACTACTTTTGTCATTCCCAGTCCAAAGAAGAGAAAACAGAATATTTCTTTTAACCAGAGAAAGCAGATTATTAAGCACAGAATGGATGGCAGTGTAAGGGAATGTGAACATTTTCTGTTATAGAATTAGAAAGAATGGCATGCTGTTGGAGGTGCTGTTTGGTTTTCATCCTTGGCTGGAGTATAACTGAAGAAAATGCTAAATACAGGAGAGCACATCAGAGGTCAGAGAGCTCCTGTCCTCTGCCCACGCTGGGACCAGGGGGTCTGCTGGCCTACTTTTCAAGGGTTAAGGGAACAAAGGAATGCCTTAGATTCTTTGAGCTTTTAGAATAACTCTGGGGGAGGTAATTAATAAGAGATATCACCGTGCGCAATTAAAGTGTCGGTGTTGTGGAAAGCATGGATTAGCCTCCTTCTCTCTTTGCTTTTTGATGGAAACTTTCCAGCCATCCATTCTACCGTGCACTTGTTGAAGCTGGGCAGTCCGCCCCCTCACAAAGAAGCCCGGCAGAGACGGAAGGAACTGAGGAAGAAGATGATGGCGGAACAGGAGGAACTGGAGAGGCAGATGAAGGAGCTCCAGGCTGCCAATGAGAATAAGCAACAGGAGCTGGAGCAAGTGAGAAAGGTAGGAGCGTATTGGATCAGTGGGGTTCTGCGTTGGGGTCAGGCATGGGCAACCCTGCCTCTGTCGTTCACTGGCTTCATGATGTTGGGCAGATCATTTCCCTTCCCTGGACCTCAGACTTCTGTGGAGGGTAGGGAAGATCACCAAGAGGGCCTGCTGGTCAACCTTGACTACCGCAGAGACACAGGCTACTGTGCAAGGGCAGCTGTCAAAGATTCTAAAAGTTAAGGATGTCTGCAGAGTGAGACCATTTTGTTGACCTCAAAGGTCAGCCTCAGGGAGGTGGAAAGTTTTTATTTAACCTGTATTCTGTGCTAGGTAGTGGGCTAAGTACTGGAGATACAAAGAAAGACCAAAAAAAAAAATTGTCCCTACCTGCAGGGAGCTTACCTTTTAATGAGTCAACCTATAAATAAGTAGGTCCGTGGAAGGGTAAGGTTTCAGCAGCTAGGGAGACTGGGAAAGGCTGCCCCAAAGAGGGAAGCTTCGTGCCTGATGTGTCATTTAGAAAACAGTTACCAGAACTGATTCTGGGCAGAGACTGCGTTGTCCCATGAATAAATACATTTCTTGTTTTTTTGTCCATCTTTCAATAACTTACTAAGAATTGACATATGTGTTGGTTGCCAGACAGTGGTGTCTGTTGAGGTAATATTTACCTTCTTTTTCTCATCTTCCAACTTCTCACCTCCACTACAGAGGGGACTTTTTTCTTTAATTTCCTTTAGAACTCACTTAGCTGAAGAGATTCTTCTGACTTCATCCTGTTGGCCTTATGGGTACCATCATGTTTTTCTCCATTCTTGTCTCTGATTTTCCAGCCTCAACTTTTCTTTCTCTAGGCCCTTAATATTCCAATATAAAAGTCATCTGCTTATGACTATGGCTTCTTTGATACAAAACACACACTTCTTAGGCTTTGTGACCTGTGACACTGGCCATGCAGAGTGTATATACGGTGCGCTCAGTCAGTGAGCATTGAAGAGACACCTGCCATGTACTGCATACATGACCCTGGGGATCCAGAAACTAAAATGAAACAGTCTTTGCCCTCAAGAACTTGTGTTCCATTAGGGGAGAGAACACACACATAAATAAGGAAACTTAGAATACATAAAAAATAAACTTCACAGTAATTTGGGGTAGAAAGTCATGAGGAGCTGTCGCCTCTGTTTGGCAGTTCCCCGTCTTTAAGATCATTGGATTTTTAGAGTTGAGAAGGATTTTAGGGATGATTTAGTTCAGCTCTCCTGTTTTACAGGTGAGGGCATTAAGAAATTAGGTGACTTGCCCAAAGTCAAAGTGGCAGATTTAGGATATTAGGGAGAATTATTTTGAAGTTGGTGTAGATTCCATAGCCATCTTAAAGTTTTGGTTTAAAAAAGCCAACACAACAAACCAACAGCCCTATAGGGGTCCCTGAAAGCTGTTCTGAAAAACATAGCACTTAGATAAATATCATGGGATCACCCTTATTTTAATTTCATAAAATTTGACTGAGAATTTAATTGCTTAGTTGAAGGAATAAGAAATCCTAAGGAATCAGGCTGTTAAAATGCATGCTTTTAGAAAAATCTAAGTGATTCTCCTCAGTTAGGGGGTGCAGTGGATAGAGTGCTAGGCCTGGAGTCAGGAAGATTTATCTTCCTGAGTTCAAATCTGGCCCCTGACACTAGCTGCATCATCCTGGGTAAGTCACTTAACTTTGTTTGCCTCAGTTTCCTCTTCTGTAAAATAAGCTGGAAAAAGAAACAGCAAGCCATTCCAGTATGTTTGCCAAGAAAACTGCAAATAGGGTCACAAAGAGTCACAGATGATTGATTGTGGCCTGAGAGGTCTGGAGGTCGCTGCTGTTGATTAAGTGCTGGCTGCGGTGTGTGCTGGATGGCACTCCACTGTCACCCCAGTGAGACAAATCCTTTCTTCTGGCCGACATTGTCTTGGGCTAGAAGATCGCTTTACCCCATCCTTTGGTTGGTTCTGCTGTTGCAGAGTTCATTTTGAGGCATTATTTTAAAGTTGTTCAACAGGGACTTTGGGGGAGCTCAGGTGAATCCCTGCCTTTACTCTGCCATCTTAGCCTCTGTCCCCTCTTGGGAACCTCCGTTAGTCCTAGGTCTGCCTCCCTGACTAACTGCCTAGTGGGCATTTTAAACTGGTTGCCTTGTCAAACTCAGGATGCCCCAAACAGAACTTACGTTACCACCAAGAACATGTTCCTGGTTGTATCCTCTGAGGCCAACAGATATCTATTAATCATATGCACCAGGAAATGTGCTAAATACTGGGGAGATAAACAAAAAGGCAGAAACAACCCCTGACATTCAGGGAGTTTGTGTTCTAATGAAGGAAACAACATATACACAGAACAGAACAGGCCCTATCCCCTTTGCGTATACCCATTCTAATATTCTGATTTCCTTTGGATGCCTGGACACAGCTCTCCTATTCCAGCTGAGGTTTTCTCTTCTCCAGGCTTTTAGCCGCTGCTCACACGGTGTGGATCGGAGAGTCTCCACCGTGCTGGTTCGCCCTCCTCTGGGTTCTGGCTGGCTCTTCAGCGTCCTCGTTAACCAGCGTTGGTTTGTCTGTTTATTTAGTATTTTGGCTAATGTTTATTAAGAACAGACCACTCACAGGTGACCGTCACCTGCTTATTCCCGGACGACTGCCGTCTATGAAAACCCTCAGATCTTTTTCAGCAAACTGCTCTCCAGCCCTCGCTGCTCCCTTCCTGTAATTGTGAATTTAACTCTTTTGAGCCCACACATGTGAGAACTAGAAACAGTTTGTGCATTTTGGCAACAGCTCTCATGGTCACCCCACGCAGCTACTGCTTCATATTTCTGTACAGTTTAGCTGCCTTGTGCACATTCTGTCTCTTGGAGGCGGAGCAGTTGTGTTTGTGGATAGAGAGCGTATCAGTCATCTTTAGGTTGTTGCATCGTCAGCGACCACAGAAGAGGAGGGTCCTCCCTGCTTGGGACTGCTAATAGCCATTTGTGCTTCAGGGCCTTGCCCTCCAGGAGCAGCAGAAGTGCTTGAGAAGCAGCATTTCCCTTCCAGGGCGGTCACACACAGCCAGTAGCTTTTTTTGCTTCCAAGGACACTTTCAGCCCTGCTCAAAAGCCTTCTGTTGGCCCCAAGGGTGAAATAACAACTCGTCTACCTGGCACTTGGCCCTCCGCCATCTGATTTACCTTTCCAGCCTTATTTTACACTAGTTCCCCTTATGTCTTCTACATACACAGGTAGTGGCTGCTCCCTCTTCTTCTGCCCTCTCTTTTTTTCCATGTATTTTGGCAGATCACCCTCCATGCTGGGAATACATGACCTCTGCTCTGTCTCTGCCTGTCAAAATACTCTTTTTAAGGCTCTGGTCAGGCCTCACCTCCTCCACGAAGCCTCCTTTGACAATCATTTTCAGGAATGAAATTTCCCTCCTTGAGTTTTCCCGAAACACTCTATCTGGATCCCTCCTTTGTCCTCATAATGTTACATATTGCCTTGCATCAGTTTTATTTTGTATCCATGCTAATTCCCTTTTCCTCATTCCCCCTTAAATTTTTTGTCCTTTGAGGGGAAGGACTCTTATGATTTTTCATTGATCGTTTCTTCAATATTCAGCACATGACTTGGCACATAGACTCTGAATAGTTATTTCCTGAGTTCAACTGGATGGCACCTTGGTAGTTTTATGTGTGCAGGAAAATAAATGGTAGTGTTAGCTTGCACAGGATAGTTGGGCTTCACAGATTTTGAGAGTTTGAAGGGATCTCAGAGGTCATTAGTCTCACCCAGAACTGAATAAGAATTCTCCTACAGGATCAGCTGGCTGGGAATATGTGTCCTTAAAATGAAACCAAAGTAAAGGGTCTTTCTGCCATGAGAAAGTGAATTAACATTAGCCGCAGCATTGCTGTTTCTGTCTGTTTTGGAAGAATGGAGGAGGAGAAGAAGGGTAGTTTGTATTTGCCCTAGCTGCAATATCCTACTTTGCTATGAAAATGAAGGAAGGAAATGAGGGAATTGTATTTTCTGAGTCATGTGATTGGGAGAGGGTGGAAATGTTTGTTTTATTATCTTGTGTTCTGCTCAGTTTTCAAGGCCTCCAGATGTCATATCACTTTCTATATTTAAACATCTTTGGGCAAAATTTTTATAGGTTAGATGGTTGGTGATATTTAACACCAGAGTACTTTAAAAACAGGCCTCAACTCTTGGTTTCTGTTCACATGCCTGTGGTTGGCTGATGTAAATCATTATTTCATTATTTGTAGATATGAGTGGGAAAAACCCGTTTCTGAGGCTTAAAACCTGTTGCTTTATCTCATCACTCATGTTGCCTTTCACTTACGGGTAAAGTTTTGAGGAAGAATTATCCTTGGTACTTTCCTGTAAGTTGTGGGACTTAACAAAAGCAAACAAGATAGAAAAACAGCTCAGGTAACGTTGTTTCTCTGAATCTGTGTTAATAGAACAGTGGTGACTAAGCAGACTTTGGGCTCGTAGGGTGTTCACCTTTGGAGTGGGAGGGGACCTCGGTCAAGTCCATTTTTGGTTTATCGGAACGAGCTTGGTTCATTTATTTATTAGATGCCGTCAGTGGTTCATGGTGCACCAGTGAAAATTTCTTGTGGTTGACGTAAGGAAATAAAAATAAGTACACAGGCAGCGTAAGTGAGAGAATCTAGTTAACAGTCATTATGCCCCACGTTAATAACGCGCTTTGAAGTTTGAAAATTGAAGAATTATTATCCTTGTTTTCTAAGTGAGGAAATTTGGATACAGAAAGGATAAATGACTTGGCTGGAGATGGTTAGAGATTAAATCCGGGTCTTCCCAGTCAGCATCCATGATTCTCAGCACTGTGTTATGCTTCCTTAGTTAAACATAGATGGTCCTTAAAAATGTTCCTTGATATCTTTCATTTTTACATCACTCTTTCCAACATCTGTCCCTCATCCAGGCATCCCTTCTAACAAGAATAAGAGATAGAGTTAAACCATACACTAAGTCAAATGTTATATTGAAGTGTACCACACACATGGCTTCTGCAAAATGGGAAATAGACACCTTTTTTGGGGCCAACCTTGGTGATTATGATTCCACAGCATTTGGTTTTAATTGTTTTCTCATTCATTCCATTTGCCATATTGACTTGGAGACTGTCACCCTTAAATCTGCCAGAGGTATCTCAGAGCCTCGTTCCATTCTAAATGTTGAACTGTCTACCTTGCTGCTCCCCCAAATCCCTTGGGCCTCGCCATTTACGTTGGAGCTTTACCTGCCCAAGGACTGTCTGGCTCATGAACCTTCCTTTATGTGTTACCTTCCCCAATTAGAATGAGTTCCTTGAGAGCAAGATCTGTCTCTATTTTCTTTTTATGTCCACAGTGCTTTGTACATAATAAATTCTTAAATGCTTTTCCATTCCGTTTTAAATCACAGTTTGTTCAGCCATTTCCCCATCCTCGAGAATCTCCTTTGTTTTCCATGTTTGCTACTACAAAAGGTGCTGCTATAAATGTTTTGATGTATAGGGAGCCTTTAGACCATAGACCTCAAGGTGATTTTTTTGTAGAAATAGTATTTTTAGAATAATTGTATTACCTATAAAGGAAGAATATCTTTATAAGAATAGGCCCGTTTTAAAAATGAATTTTGCCAGGAAGCCATTGTCAGAATTTTGCATGTTTTAACTTGATGATAATTAGCTTAGAAAAGGGAAGTAGAGCCTGCATCTCATATATAGCCTCATGAAGTCTGCTTCAGTTTCTTGGCTAGATTGACTAGACTGAAGTTCATCTAAAAAGATTTGGGCTTTTCAGTGGATGATAAGCTTAATATGAATCACTAAAAAGGCAAATTCAGACTTGGACTTTATTGAGAGAATCATACATAGTGTACTAAGAGTACGGTGGGAGCCCTTGTTATTCAGTTGGGAAGACACCCAACGCAAGAGGTTCAGTTAAAGGAAATGGGGATATTTAGTGTACTTGGGGCAAGATAGGTGTCTTCTTTCACACAGAAAGAGATTAAACCTGTTTGGTTTCTTTATTAGTTCTGCCTTCTAGAGCCAATGGGTAAGAAGCCAAGAAGAGGCAGATTTAGATGTGACAAAGCTTTCTGGAAAGAGAAGCTTTCTAACCATTAGAGCTGTTGAGAGGTGGAGTGCGCTGCCTCGTGGGGGAGGAGGGTCTCCTTCAGGCAGAGTCAGGGTAACAGCTTGTTGGGAATGTTGTTCTGGGAGTTTTGTTCAGGTGTGGATTGCACCAGACGTCTCTGAGCTTCTGTGGTTGGTGGGGAGACACTTGAAAATGGTAACGATGGCCATGTCAGAGAGTCATCAACAAGTTTTTAAGAAGTTCTGCTTATGCATACATACTCTCCTGTCCCCCTTTTCATATCTAGCCCTGAGAGTAAAGTCAGTGTTACCATTGCTTCGAGGAAGGCTGTGACAGTGAACTGTTCTACAGCTCCACTCATCATTCCTGTGACTCCCCCAGGGTAAAAACTCCCTTCACTCGCCACTGTTCCCTCATATGTGTTGTCTCTCCCATTAGAATGTAAGCTTCTTGTCTTTGTATTCTGAGCGCCTAGCACAGTACCTGGCATGTGAGAGTCACATAATGCGTAAATATTCATTCATTCATTCATTTATTCATACATGGGGGCAGCTTGGTGGTGCAGTGGATAGAGCACCAGTGCAGGAGTCAGGAGGACCTGAGTTCAAATTTGACCTCAGACACTTGACACTCACTAGCTGTGTGACCTTGGGCAAGTCACTTAACCCCAATTGCCTCATCCTGGGGGGTCTCTAGTCATTCTGATGAACATCTGGTCACTGGATTCAGATGGCTCTGGAGGAGAAGTGAGACTGGTGACCTGCACAGCCCTCCCTCACTCAAAACAAAGTCAAGTGCAAGTCATGTCATGATTTCTCTGATGGCGTGGTCTTCTTTGGGCAACGAAGGACGAACACACACACATATTCATACATGAATGCCTAATCACACTCAAGAAGTTATAGTCGATATCCTTTGCAGAGGGGTGGGCAAATTAGAGTACTTATAGCCACTTTCTTAGGTTGAATAATAATTTTCTGCTGGTGAGTATTTAAAAGTATTGCTTTGCTTTGCTTTCATATCTTTGATCCTCTTAGAGATAGGTTTGAAAATTAAAAATCCTGTGGCTTGTTAACTTGTTAAAAAGTTAATTTGCAAGGCAGTATTGCCTAGCACCTGACAGTTTACTGTCTTAGCATAAGAACGTATGTATAAAGTAATTCCACCTTTAAGGAAGCTACTTTTCCTGACAGTTTACTGTCTTAGCATAAGAACGTATGTATAAAGTAATTCCACCTTTAAGGAAGCTACTTTTCCCTTTCTTCCAACATGGGAACTGCATAGGGTTTTTCTTAGAAAAATGTTATGCTTTTACTGATGTTTAATATTCAGTGTCATTTACTAGGGTTGTAAAGAGCTTTGTGTTATGATCAGCAGATCTGTCTATTAGAATAGAAAGAATGTTCATTAAAAACAGTTCTTAAAACCAAGTTCAAAGAGAATGAATTTCTGTATTTTTTTCCAAATTTAGAACATTTAAATCCTGTGATTCATGAGGTTGCTTGCATGTTCTGCAGTGCATTTAAGTGGTTCATTAGAGACAGAGTGTACGGTATCTCCAAATTTGTTTGTCATTGGTCTGCTCTTCTTTGTTATGTGTCGTTTTTGCTAAACTACACAGAAACTGGAAGAAGCTGCATGTCGTGCTGCAGAAGAGGAGAAGAAACGTCTTCAGACTCAAGTGGAACTACAGGACAGGTTCAGCCTGGAGCTGGAAAGAGAGAAACTAGTAAGGATTACATTTGGGTAAAGAAAAAGCCTTTTTTTCTTCCCCCCACCAGGGTGGGGCCGTGGAGAGGAGGGGACACATCCTGACTCTGTGTTCTGACATGTGGCCTCACCTTTTCCAGGTTTTAATGATGCAACTTGAGTACATCATTTCCAAGATCCTTTTTAACTCCAAAATTCAACAACTATTACCCTTATTTTCCTTCTCCTTCCTTCTCCCTCCCCAGGTGTTTTCTTTTTTGAATGGAAAGGGTGTGGGTTAGTGCAGTCATTTGAAAATCTGGGTCATTGTCTTCCATCAGCCAGGCCACCTTCATTCTCTTCAGAAAGTCTCATCCTCTTGGGGAACATTGACCCAGCCAGAATTACTCAGACATAGACCTCCTAACATGTCTTCTTCCCCAAAGCAGTTTCTCATTGTTTGGAATGAAAGAGGTTGTGACTGGAAGGAAAAAGGTCAGGGGGTGGGGCAAGTTCACAGATGGCTGAGAGATTATCATCTTTCTTTCAAAAGATTTTTATATTTAGTATTTTATTTTTCCCCAGTTACATGTGAAAACAATTTTTAACATTCATTTTTAAAACTTCGAATTCTCTCCCTTCCTCCCTCTCTCCCTAGCCTCCATTGAGAAGACAAGCCAATTCGTGTAGGTTACGCAGGTGTCGTCAAGCACAACATTTCCCTCATGTTCATGTTGTGAAAGTAAACGTAGACCAAAAGAAAAAAACCTCGAGAAAAATAAAGTTAAAAAAGTATGCTTTAGTCTGCATTCGGGCACCATCAGTTCTCTCTCTGGGCATGGATGGCATTTTTCATCCTAAGTCCTTCAGAGTTGTCCTGGATCATTATACTGCTGAGGATCGCTAAGTCACTCACAGCTGATCGTCGTACAATATTGCTGTTAGTTTGTATGCATCACTTTTCACTTTGTATCAGCTCATGCAAGTCTCTCCAGGCTTTTCTGAGGGCTTCTGGCTCATCATTTCCCATAGCACAGTAGTATTCCAGCACAATCGTATACCACAACTTGTTCATCCATTCCTTAATTGATGGTTACCCCCTTAATTTCTAATTCTTTGCCCCCAGAAAAGTGCTGCTATAAATATTTTTGTACATGTAAGTCCTTTTCCAATTCTTTTTTTAAAATCTCTTTTGGGATACAGACCTACTAGTGATAGTGCTAGATCAAAGGGTGTGCAGGTTTTGTAGCCCTTTAGGCATGGTTCCAAGTTGCTCTAAACAATGGTTGAATCAGTTCACTACTCCACCAAAGGTGCAGTAATGTCTTATTTTTCCTACATCCTCTCCACCATTTGTCACTTTCCTTTTCTGTCCTGTTGGCCAATCCAATAGGTACGAGACAGTACCTCAATATTGTTTGAATTTGCATTTGAGAGGCTGTTATATTGAGGATCTTTTGGTCCTTCAACTTCCAGGCTTCTAGTTAAGCATCTTTGATTTGAGTTGAAGAGAACATGGCAATTCAGTCTCGCCCAAGTTCACTGCTAGAGTATGGAGATATACTGGGATGGGAAGTGATAGCCTAATGTCTTGAGAGAGAGAGAGAGAGGCAGGCAGGGGTCAGGGACTGAGAAAGGAGGACTAAGTAGGTCCCTCATCCTACCTTCCTCCTAAAACACTTAGCAGTCACTTGGTCAAGCTTTACCCTTTAACCCTTTGCTTACCTTGGAAAGGACCAGGATCATTCCTCTTAACCCTTTATTGGTAACCCATAGTTGCTTTTCAATGCAGAAAAAAGTGTTTAAGGGAAGGTGATTCTAGAGGGAAAATGTTCTTGATTGTAGCAATAATTTTTAGATTAGAATGGGACATCCTTTTTTGAAAGGCTGCCCAATGGTGGTTGTATTGAGAGGGAGGACAGAGTGCGATTCTAGGGGAGGCTCCAGCTTTCAGACATTCTCACTTTATACCATTAGATCCGGCAGCAGATGGAGGAGCAGGTGGCCCAGAAGTCATCTGAACTGGAGCAGTATCTGCAGAGGGTCCGAGAGCTTGAGGACATGTACCTCCAGCTACAGGAAGCCCTGGAGGATGAGAAGCAAGCTCGGCAGGACGAAGAGACAGTTCGCAAGCTTCAGGCCAGGTGCTGGCTCCTTGTACTCACTGCTCTGATAAGTTTTCTCATCAGCCCAGCACAAATCCCAAACTGGCTTAAATGAGAAGTCTGTTTTAACGCAGGAGGAGCACTAATAGATCATCTGTTACTTCTTTGGAATTTCCTTCCAGCCCCTGTCCATTCACATGAATGCACATGAGCATTTTTAGTTCTCTGACGCAACCCTCAGAGACTGTAAGTTGCTAATAAGTTGCTTCTTTGCATCCATGAAGAGAGTTTCTACTGAGGGAGTTTCCTGCATGAACGAAATGATAGATTCAGACCAAACAGCCCCCAACAGCTGGTCTCTGCTTTTAGCCACTCCAGGGGGTCTTGGAGGTGAGGCTGGCTTCTTAAAGCATCTGCTAGTGGTCTCTGGGCTGGGCTCCTGTATAGACAGTGGGATATGTCTGTTACCTGTGACCAAACCTACCTGAATAGAGGGGGGTTCATCACCAGAAGGTGGGACATGAAGCCCCTTTCAGAGGGGGTGGGGCAGGGCTTTGATCTGGGACTGAGGAGGGGATCAGGAATCCTCTGAAGTATTCCGGCAGCCCTCTGCTGGAGCGTGACTGTGCCTTGAATGTACGTTTCCTCTCTTTAAATTATTTACCAGTTCATATCATATGCCTCAAGGCTCCCACATCTCAAGTTCATAAGTGTCTGGAGATGTCTGACGTTGGGGCTGTGCCCTGGATGAAATGTGTATGCCTCAAGGAATTTTATTCTCTGGAAGACCAAGCTGACTTCAGCTGCACTCTGGGCAAAAGGCTGCCTCTACACAGTGGTCTTGAGGAGAATTGTGATCATTTTGATCATTCATAAGGCAGACAGTGCTTGGGAAGGAGGAAGTGAGGTTGTTTCTTGGGTTGAAATCTGCAGTGGAGACTGGAGACCTGTCCTGACTAAAGTTGAATATTGTAGGCAGTTCTGGGGCCAAGTTTTAATTAGCAAGATTGTGTAGGGATTGAAAGCCATTTGAAGGGCAGGTGGAAGGAACTAGAAATGTTCAAAATGCTTTCAAAAGCTTCTCTCGAACCAAAATCTGTCCTAAATAATAAAAAAAATCATCACTTTCAAGATCGAAGGTGATTTCTCTCCAGCAGAGATGTCAACCCTGGGAGGAGGACAGGGCGGGAGGGGCCTAGAGTGACGCCCAAACCAGATTAAAGTATAATTGGGAAATGTCTGGCAAAACAAAACAAAACAACCCAACCCAACACAGACAAGAATTTGGCTCCTATAGAAGACAAGATTACTTGATAGTTAAGGTTGCTTGAGAAAAGTGATGGAGGGAATTCCCTTTGTGGAATTTTTAAATTGTTGGTCATCCAGTCTGACACTCTTGTTTTACGTATGGAAGAAACTGAGTTCCTAGAGGGGGAATGTGGAGTTAATGGAGGAGCCAGGTCTGCCTTCTTCCCGCCATGCCGTCATGGGGTGGTCTTCCGGAAAGCAGGGCCCGGATTAGGTGCCTTGTGAAGTTTTTTAAGCTGGTTATTTTCTAATGTGATAAGTTAATCATAACTTACAAGGCCAAGTTTATAATTCATTTTAAAACATTTTTTTTGCTTAAACTATATTATACTGGTGGCCTGTAGGTGACATAAATAAAGTCGGAAGGAAAGTTAAGTGTAAATAAAATCTTTCCAACTTCATTGCATCTTGTCGAAGGAGCTGGCCACTTCTCTAGAAGGCGGTGTTCCCTTATTAGAAGGCAAGTGCGTTTACAGTGTAGAGCTCACAAACTAGAGGAGACAGGTTTTGGTTGGCCAGTATCATTATATTCTAACAGATGGCTTCTCTCTGAAAAATGTAGTCATAAAATGGTGGAGAAAAGGCAGAGACTCGCCTGAGCTCCCTCCAGAACCCTTCCGAAAAACTTTAAATAATGCCTCAAAAGAGACTCCAGCATGCAGAACCCACAAAAGGATGGGGTGAAACAATTTTCCAGCCCAAGACATGTTAGAAAGTTGGCAGGAAAGGTCTGTTGCACCAGAGTGAGATTGGAGTGCAGTCTAGTGCAGTCTGCACCCCAACAAATCAGCAAGAGGCTGTGGGGACTGAATCAGCGGCAGCCGTGGTGGTTTCCAGACCTCTCAGCTCATAGAGGGGGTCAGAATGGGATTGCAGGGGTCCCTTTGCTGGCACAATAGGACTCTGTTGCATGGCCCATTAGATCTGGGTCACAGGCATGCGTTTCAGTTTCAGGGTAAAGAGGAGCCCTAACGTACCAGAACGTGTGGTTACAGGAGAGCTGGGACCCTAGTCGCAGACCCAGGGTGGAAAAGAGTGCTTGTGGTCGCTCACAGACCAGAGCACAGGCCAGGAGAGTAGTAAACAGACCTCTCCCTAGGTCCACCTTGGAAGAACTGAAAAATTACAGGTCCCCAGAATCATCTCTGAAACAGCTACACAAAAAACCTGGAGC
The DNA here is from genome assembly GCF_028372415.1 of Notamacropus eugenii. Taxonomy (NCBI): domain Eukaryota; kingdom Metazoa; phylum Chordata; class Mammalia; order Diprotodontia; family Macropodidae; genus Notamacropus; species Notamacropus eugenii. The sequence continues at coordinate 35,745,090 of NC_092877.1, read as the reverse complement.
TTGAGACAATGCCCCTCCGCTCTGGGAGCAGAGCCCAACTTTAGCATAGAGTTAAAAATCAAGAAAAAGGCTAGAAAAATGAGCAAACAGCAGAAAAATGTGTCCATCTGTGCTTGCTTCTTCAGCACCTATACTAAAATTGGAGTGATACAGAGGAGATTAGTATGGTCCCTGTTTGAAGAAGACACACAAATTTATGAAGTATTCCGTATTTTTTATAATGGGCACCACATTTCTTGTCATTTCATTGAGGGAGGGAGAGAGAAAATTTAGAACAGAAAATCAAAATAAAATTTAGAAATGAAATATAAAAAAAGATGTTCATTAAAAAATGTGGTCATCTGTTTGTAATAAGCTTGAAAATATTTGCTGGTCCAGTGTGATCTCTGTAGGAAATAGATTTCAGTTCCATATAATCTAACAAATATTTCTTCTTGGCCTTGTGCTCAGATGTACACCTGTGGTCTCTGGTTTGGGGATCTCCTCGATTAAACTGATTGGCACTTTCTTCAGGCTTCTTATCCTGTGCATTTCTTATCCATGTCCTCCTTACAGAAGGTCTACCCAACATAATGGGGGCCTTTCCTTTAGGTCTTTTAAGACCTAAACAGCCCCAAGGGCTGTTAACCTATTAGCCTTTGCTTTCTGTATGTGACAGGCCCATCTTTCCTGGGCTTACATTTCTTTGATGCTAATATGTTTGGTACTTCTTGCACCTGCTCCATAATTGGAAGTATGCTGCAGCCCATTTCTGACGACTCTGTGTCTCCCTTTTGTCCTTTGGCGATCTGCGGCTTTGATTTTTCAAAGAATTGTCGTGTCCTGTAATTGGAAACCATATAGCAACACCCTAAGAATTTTGGTTTAAAAAGTTGGGTTTTTTGTTTTGGGGAGAAGCTTCACTGTTTCCCACATACAGTCCAATTCACTCTCCTCCTTTTGAATTTTGGGCACAGGTTATTGTCCAACTCTCGTGCCCGTGTAAGATGTGTGGACCAATGAAACAGCTGAATGAGCTTCCCCTCCACCTGTGCATATCAGAGGATGGATGATGAGCATTTCTTATCTGCTTGTTTTCAGCTCATGAAACAAAGGCATTGTGCTGAATGCAGTAAATGCTGTTTGTTGATGGTGCTGATAAAAACCAAGGAAATAAGCTATTTTTTTCCCTTACAGCTGGGCTTATTTTTATCCTAATTTCCCATGTTGAGTGTTTAAGCTGCTATTTTCAAGGCTACCAAATAAGATAACTCCAGGATGGGTAAAAATTAGCTTGGCAGTAATTCATGTGAAAAAAGACCTCCAAGTTTTATTGATTTGCAAGCCCAGAGTGTGCCAGTTAATGTGATCTGAAGATGCAGTATCCGGAGTGAGGGAGGGGATGGCAGGGCTTATATCCTCTAACCTGGACTGAGCACTCCTGGAGTATCCTTCTGGGCACCACGTTTCTGAGAGGGCATTGGAGAACCAGACGGTGTCCAGAAGAAGGCTCAGAGCCTTGCAGTATGAGGAGCAGATGGAGAACTGAAGCCACTAGGAAATGACTCTTTGGGGCTTGGGGCGGGGAGGCGCCTGAAAGACTCAGGGTGTAGGACTCCACATTTATGTTCTGTCCAGTAACCCTGAGGCAGGTGCCAGGTACAAGAAGGGATTGATTTGTGCTGCTTGGCCCAGAGAGAGAAAGAGTGCGAAGGCCAAGGTGGAAGTGATGAGGAGGAGCCTTTTTGGCATAATGCAAGGACAGGCTTTGTTACAGCAAAAGTTGTTCAGAAGTAGATGATCGCCTGGCAAGTCAAGTCAAAGCAACATGTATTTATTAAGCACCTACTGTGTGCCAGATACCGTGCTGAGTTCTGGCAAGACAGCTTCCTGCTGATGGAATTATTCACTCAGGGGCTGCCCCACTCCCTGCCGGGGATGAACGTAACAGCGGATGCCTGCATGGGCAGGGAAGTTAGATTACAGGAACACTGATGATCCTGTCCAGCTCAGAGGCCCTGTAATTTCCTGTCAATTTCCTTTCTGTTTATTTTAGGGGAATTACAGATTTTGTATCTGACCTATCAAGCGGTGATTCCTGACTCTCCATATCAGGTTCTGTTTTCTGTGTGTGCATGTAGTTTCTTGACCATAATGGTACTGGACTCCTTACCCTTCAATGCCTGGAGTCCTTTGCTGCCCCAGCAGCTTACCACATTCACTGTAGTGCATGCTCATTTGGTTTTTCATCCCACAGTGACTGGGAGCTTTGCCTGAGTGCCTAGAAGACATTCCCATTCCTCTTCCCCCCCCCCCCCCCCCCCCCACTTGTCACCACCCTCCTCCCACAAATTCTTTGGCTGTATTTCATGAGGTTGTCATCCCTTCTGGCAGGTCTTTCATGAATAGTGAGTTGGTGCCTGGCAGTAGATGTGGTCAGATGGGGTGGCTTTTTCTCTGTTTTACCCCCAGTTTCTCCCCTGTAGGCTGCTGGAAGAAGAGTCTTCTAAGAGAGCTGAGCTAGAAAGATGGCACTTGGAGCAACAGCAAGCCATCCAGACCACGGAGGCTGAGAAGCAGGAGCTGGAAAACCAGCGGATGCTCAAGGAACGAGCCCTCCAAGAAGCCATGAAACAGCTGGAGCAGCTGGAGCTGGAGAGGAAGCAGGCACTCGAGCAGTACGAGGTGAGCTCCCACCTCCTTGGGGGCTGAAGGATTGCAGTGGGAGACATGGGCTTGGATGGAAGAGTCTGAAAACTGGGGGGACAAAATAAAAAAAAGCAGAAAAGTCAGGTGTCTCAGGATAAGATTTTTATACTAGATTGAGGTTTAATCGTTAGACTGGTGAATAAAGGCCCTTCTGCTTGCTGCAAACATTTAGGACTTCCTTCTTTTTTGGAAAAAAAAAATTTCCAAATTTAATGAACGCTAAAAAAGGAGAATATTTCCATATGCCAAGTGGCAAAGAAAAATTTTTTCTGTACAGCTCACGTTTTAAGGGAGTGTGTGTAATTCAGTGCCGTACCTTTACTGCTGTCCTGTTTGTCTGCGCTTCCTTCTGAATTTTTATCTGCTCCCTTGTGTTCACTGTCCTTTTAAATAAGCTTTTATTCTTTATGTCACTGTAGCATCCCAGGTGTGCCTGCTTCTTCCTGAGAGCCATCCCATCTAAAACATAATATTTTTATTTCTTAGTAGTATTTTATTTTTCCCCAATTACATGTAAGGACAGTTTTAAACTTTTAAAAAAAATTGAGTTGCAAATTTTCTCCTTCCCTGCCTTCTTCCCCTCTGCCCTCTATAAGATGGTGAACACTTTGATATAGATTAAATATGTGTAATTATGTAAAACATTTCCATATTAGTCATGTTGTGAAAGAAAAAATAGACCAAAAGAAAGAAATACACACACACACACACAAAAGTGAAAAATAGTTTGCTTCAGTCCACATTCAGACTGTATCAGTTCTTTCTCTGGAGGTGGACAACATTTTCCATCATGAGCCCTTTGGAGTTGCCTTGGATCACTTACACAGTCCTTCATAGTTGATCAGTCTAACAATCCTGCTGTTCCTACACACAATGTTCTCCTGGTTCTGCTCACTTCACTTTGCATCTGTTCATGTAAGTTTTTCTAATAAAAGCCTGTGCATCATTTCTTACAGCACAACAGTATTCTATTACAATCGTATGCCAAAACCCAGCCATTCCCCAGTTAATGAACATCATCTCAAATTTTCAGTTCTTTGCTACCATGAAAAGAGCTGCTTGCTATAAATATTTTTGTACAATAGGCCCTTTTCCCTTTTTAAAAAATAGGATATAGACCTAGTTTGCTGGATCAAAGGGTCTGTGTAGTTTCCACATAGTATTTTTAAAGGGAAAAAGAGAAGAAAGAAGAGGGAAAAAATCAGCAAAACTGATCCATGTCTTGAGAAAGTCTGAAAATACGTGCAATGAACAATCTTTGTGGACCTCCCATGTCTTCTGACCTGTGCTGCTTCTTTATAATTGTGCAACATTCTTTTTTTGTGGTTCTTTCCTTCTGTGCATTTTCAAGACGCTTCATGACTTTTTTTTTTTTTTTGGCAAGACTATTGATAACACTTGCCTCTCTCCTGGAGTTATTCCTCCTCCTCCCCAGATATAAAGGGAAAAATACAATACTTGTTAACAAATAAACATAGCTGAGCAAAACCAATTCACATGTTGTCTGTGCCCAGAAATGGACGTCTCCATCTGTCCTTTTTGGTCCTTTGCCTTCTGCCAGGAGGTGGGAAATGTTTCCATCCGTGGGCTTCTGGAATTGTGGCTGGTCTTTGCATGGATCAGAGTTCTTAAGTCTTTCAAAGAATTCTTTCTTAATACTGTTTTTGTGATGGTATCAATATTTCCTCTTGCTCTGCTTCCTTCCCATTTTTTCAGTTTATATGAATCTTCACAGGTTTCCCTGACACCCTCCCTTTCATCATTTCTTATGGTACAATGATAATAACATTGTTATGTTATAATATGCTCAGCTGTCCGCTGATTAACAAACCTCCCTTTAGTTTCCAGTTCTTTGTTATGACAAAAAGAGCTGTTGTAAGTACTTTTTGCGTATGTGAATTTTTTCTTCTCTTTGATCTTTTTGGGATATAGGGCTAATAGTGGTAGGGGTCCCTTTCTCTTAAAAGCCTTCACTTAGCCTGGCCACTCCCTTAACAAAGGTTAAGGGATCTATCTTCCTAGATCCCTCTTCCCTTTCACATTTAAATTCCTAGAAATCAGTCAACAGGCATATAGTAAATGCCTACTATGTGCCAGGCGTGTGCTCGGGATACAAGTACCAAGACTGAACACAATCCCCATTCACAAGGAGTTTACATTCTAATGGGAGAGATGGGAAAATGGATGTGGCAGAAATATAAAGGGAATCCATGGAGGGCTGAATCTTGCGCAGTGTGCATACGTTGTGCATACATGTTAACTGCTGTTCCTTCCCAACTCCTGCTGTTTATGCTGCTGCTCATTCAGAGCTATTAAGGTTTTTCAGCAGGCACCTGTTGATTCATTGACCTTGAAGTCATGTGAACTGATTTTTAGCTGCTTTTATTGTCTCCACAAAGGAGTGTTTTTAGTTTGGCAAGAGCAAGGATTAATGACCTTCTTGTTCAGACTGAAGCCGGGGAGCCTGGAGGCTGCTGGACGAGGCGGCCTCTGAGTCTTAGCCTGTGGCTGGAGAAGAGTCATGTTTGCCCCTCAAGTCGTGTTGGTTTGATGCCAGGAGAATCACGCGAGTTCCCGCATTCCGGACTGCTTTTTCAGATTGGTTTTTTTTTTTGGTTAGTGTAATGAGCGTGTGCATGTAAACTTGGAAAACTCCTCTGTCTAATCAAAGTCCCGACTCTTTATTCCAGGGAGTCAAAAAGAAGCTGGAGATGGCAGCCAGTAAGACCAGGAGCTGGAAGGATAAGGTGGCCCAGCACGAGGGGCTCATTCGATTGATCGAACCAGGTACATGCTCTGTTTGTCTATGTGTGATTCTGGAGCACACGGATTCTGTGCCATGGAGTCCATCTGCTTCTCAGACTAGTGTCTTCACATGCATAAGATAAAATGCAGTAGCCAAAAACTGGAAGTCAAGGGGATGCCCATCAATTGGGGAATGGCTGAATAAATTATGGTATATGAATGTAATGGAGTACTATTGTGCCATAAGAAATGATGAACAAGAAGACTTCAGAGAGGCCTGGAAGGACTTATATGACCTGATGCTGAGTGAAAGGAGCAGAACCAGGAGAACTTTATGCACAGCAACAACCACAGTGTGTGAGAGTTTTTTCTGGTAGACTTAGATTTTTGTAATAACACAAGAACTTCTTACCAAAAAAAAAAAAAAAATCCCAATGGAGGATCTCAAGGCAAAATGCCTGCCACACTCAGAGAGAGAAATATGGAAGTCACTCACATAATGTAGCAGATCATGTTTGTGTATGTGTATGTGTTTGTGTATCATGTTCTGATTTGTTATACGATTTCTTTCATTTATCTTAGTCTGACTACATAGCATGACTATAGTGAAAATATACTCAATAGGAAAGTATATGTAGAATCTATACAGAATTGTATGCAGTCGTGGGGAGGGAGGGGGGTAGTAGGGAGTAGGTGGGGGGGATAAAATCGCAATTGTATGGCAGTGATTGTTAAACATTACAAAATAAAAAAATAAATAAATAAAATGCACTAGTTACAAAGGGAATGTTACATCAAAAGACACTTATAAAAGATAGGAAAAAATCAAGTTCATGGACCCCAGGTCAGCCCCTCTTCTGGAAGGTGTTTTTGGTCAGAAAGAATAGAAACCAAGGCTATTTGTGGTCATTTGGTTTGGACTTTTCCTAGGAGCCTCCTCTTAATTGGGGGAAATGCTCTGCTGATCAGAAGTGTAACCTGCCACAGTCTAGAATTGTAGATATACGTAGGGGACAGACCAAGCAAGCTTTCATTTTGTTTCATTTTGCTTCCAGGCCCTGCTGTAAGGGAGTGTGGTGTCTGTAACTGTATGTGTGCCGTACACATCTGATGTAAAAGCTAGCATATAGGTATGTTTGTTTTTCAGGTTCAAAAAATCCTCACTTAATTACAAACTGGGGACCAGCAGCCTTCACCCAAGCAGAACTTGAAGAACGAGAGAAGAGCTGGAAAGGCAAAAAGAGCACGGAGTGAATCCAAAGGCAGACGCTTCTTGCCCCTGGCACCCGGGGTCAGGTGGAGCCCGGGAGCTTTGTGCCAAAGACCTTGCCATGTGCGGCCCTGCCATGGTCGCCTCCTGGGTTCTGCCAGTGCACCAGCACACAAAGGGAGATGCTCTTTTATGCACCTCTCTGCACGAGGGCCACCCCGTTTGTTTGTTGGTCCTTACTCCCCACCCCTTAGAAGACAGCTCTCATTTTTCTACCCAAGTGGAGGGGAACTATGTTTTGGATAATCTACAATAGTGTACAGTCTCCAAATACATCTCTGTCTTTGTAATGCATCCTCCTTGCTCTTGGCAGTGTAGGAAACTCCCAAGCCAGGAAGCTGACTGAACGCTTAGCATTCATACTGATCACTGGCCAATCAAAGCCCTCGTGGGGCAGTTGGGAATTGTGACTTCCTGGTCGCCCCTCCAGAATATCGTTGGCCCTGTGGGATTTTCCTGAGTTTTCCAGGACTCCATGCTTTCCTTCCCAAGAAACATATACCCTGTCACATGTGCCTTCTCCCTCATGAGTCTAGTTTTCACCTTCCCTGCGTTCCCAGCCACCTGTAGGCTGGCCTGTGTTAGTGGGAGTTCTTTATTGCTGCCTGGGATTGCTTTGTGTTTCCTGAGAACCCAGCAGCTAGGCTGCAGAGATGGCCACCTTAGAAATGAACAGTGGGCAGCAGGTTATCCAGAAGCGCAACTGGGCAACAGAGGATGCTCTCTGTCAGCCTGGCAGCTAACTGGGTGGTTAGAGATGACGGCCGTCATTATCCCGCTGACGGTGATGCTGAAGATGACGTTAGATAAGAACATGAACGAGAGACGGTGTGGTGGAGTGGGCCAGGAAGGTTCACATGCGATAGGTTGGCCATGTGCCTCTCTTTGCTGTCTCAGGCTATAATTTGCCAAGAAGGTGCTGACCTGCGTTGGGAGAGGGGCTTTCCTCACGTGGGAGTTCCCTATGTCACTGAAATTGCAGGTCTAGTTTCTGTCCCTAAGAACTAGGTGAAGGAGGCTTCTTGGCCTCACAGGTTGTCCTGTGCATGTTAGGAAGCCTTTCCATACTTTTGAGTTCAGAGAGTGAGAAAAAAGTATGAGAACCAAAGGCTTTTGAATATAATTTAAAAGCATAAGTAACCCCAGGGAAGGGAATACGTGTTTCTCAAAGTGGTGCAGCCATTTGGGGATAATTCATGGGAACAACTTCTGAAGCTCATTATGGCTTAATTCAGCATTCATTTCTACTAACGTTCTTCTTCCCCACCTGACATTAAATGGAGAAAGTGTCCTGGTCAGACATCTAACACCTTCACCCACAGGCATCACAGCGGTGTTTCAGATGAGATGTGACTTCAGTGGCGTGGGCACTCCTGCTTCCACCCCTGCCTTGGTGCAGATATTTCCATGAAAACAGTCGTATCAGTTTTTCTTGTGGGCGCTCCAAAAGGCAGTTTTCAGGGACTGAGCCTCTCCTCACTCAGCTCGACCGGTCCCAGGCATGAAACCTTCTCAGCATCCTAGGACATGCCAGAGCTCATGTTTCACTGGCAGAGCCTTCAAGAACCTGGGCTTGTTTTCATACTGTGCCAAGGCCTTCGAGCAGTGTGTTAGTGGAAGATAAATGTTAATCATATTAAACTATTCTGAACATCATGCATGCAGATTTATATTATTTTAGACAAATGTAGATATGATTGAAAGGGATATAATCTTATAAGTTACTGCCTCTTATCTGAGTAAAAGACATTAATCAACCAGTGAAATGCCCTTATGAATTTTTAACCATGTTGCCTTTGGCAGTTAATTGAAACATAAGTTTTATTTAATATTCACTTCTTCCTGCCTTTGGAAGCTTTATTTTCTCATTTTTAAAAAATTACTTCCCATTAGGACTCTTGAAAATTTCCAGATAGCGGTTTGGGTTTCTGCTTCTTCTATCCTGATATTTGTCAGTATTATTCCTTTGTTTAGTCAGTAACGTATTTTACAGGCATGGATTGAGGCCTAGTGTCAGCTTTTTGGAGTCATCCTGAACTCTGTCATTAAGATCTGTAGATGTGCGTGAGGATGAATAATTTTCTCTTAATTTGATTAACAATCCCACATGTGACTCCAGTATAACAGATCACTAATAAGGAACCTAGACTTTCTAAAAAAAAAGTATAAAGTGCTGGATGAAAAAATGCTTATCTTCGAGGAAAACACGTTGGTTTCTGCTCTTAAAGGAAGGGATGGTGAAGGCCCTTGCCCCCCTACAAACAGACTGTGACCCGAAGGCTCAGCCCCATTGTTGTTGGCTTTTAAAGTCTGCCTCTCTTGGCTCTCCCAAGCAGTATTCTTAACTTCATTTCAACCTGACCAAGTGGTTAAGTAATTTTCAGTTAAATATCAGTGTCAGATCTTCAGTGGATATTGTCACATGTGTAGTGTGTAGTACTCCAAATACCCTAGTTATCGTAAAGGAAAAAGTAGAATCATGTTAGAAACCATTTAATTCCAGTGGATTTTTGTGGATTTTGGACAACATGGAAATGAATTAATTCACTTTCTAAATGGAATACTCATAAAATTCAGAGTTGGGTGAATCCTCCATGGTCATCTGGTTCAACCTCTCCCTGGAAAGGATAGCCTCTAATATCTCCCCAGCAGGGGGTCCCCCAGACTTGGTTGAAGTGCCTCTAGGGAGGGCAGGCATCCAAGGCTGCCCAGCTCACTCTGGGACTGCTCTGTTGGTCAGGAAGCTTTTCTTGATATCAAGCTTTAATTTGCTTCTTTGCAATTTGCATCCTCTGGTCTAATCTGTCTTCCCACTGATGGCCCTTCAGCTGCTTAAAGATAGTTGGCCGTGGGCTCTCCCTCCTCCCCAGGACTCCTCTTTACATTCAGAATCACCAGGTCCTACGGCCAGGCCTCATACACATGAACTCAGTGCCATTCTCCATCCTCATCAGTATTCTCCCTGATGTTTGAAGTAAATTGCTATTCATGGCAGAGTGCCCAAAGATCACATGATGAAATTACCAGCAGTATCTGGATTCTGCTTGGCGTGGGATGTTGGTCCCTAAGCGACTAGCAGTGTGATTGTTTAATGGAGGAGGAGGTCAGGAAACAGGTAATGAAAGGGTACTTTAGTGTTCTGTGAGGTCTGAGGGTGCGTTCGAGCGTGTGTTTTAATTTACAAGCAATCTCGTGGTCTGAACACTCTAAAATGGGCCGCATTCAATTTGCTTAACTTTTTGCTAATTTTTCTAAAATATTTGTGAAGTGTTTTGTATCTTTTTTTTTTTTTTAGGAAAGCAGACCAAATGAGAACAGGAAAAAGTACATGAATGACATGAATTTAGAACTGTCCACATTAATAAAACAGTGGGGGAAAGTATGGTGTGTTAATAAAGAAATATATGCATATTCTTAGTTTTGTGGAAGTTACTCCAAAAAAAACCCGACCACACCAAAACAGCGCACTGTGTGGTTAACTCCGTAACTGAGTGAAACCAGCGGTTGGCGGGAAGAGAGGTTTTTGGGTATTTGGTTTCTGAGCCATTAATATGAGGAAGGTAGTGGCTGAAGGGTTTGTCAGAGTTTCTGCATCAGGTCACATAAGAAAACTTAAAATGACTTTTCTCCCTCGTGCGTCTTGTGTTTTCATATGCTGGGCTTTCCTTGCTGTGCTATTTTGGTTTTTAATTTGCAGATTAAACAGTTTGGAGTATTTTTGGGGGAGGAAGAACCAGAGAAGACCCAGATTCCAGCTGGCTTCACCTCAGCACTTACCCTTCCACTTCTTATAAAGATGTCTGGGTCTGCTCATGACTAGTTGGACCCTTGGCAGGGAGGGAACTGGGAGCTGGGGATCTGCATCTGAAATCAGGAGATTAAATTTGGTACATCAAAAATGCATATATAATGCTACATAATTTTGATCTTTTATGTACACCGCCCCGAATAGACCCTGTGATTCCAACTCTTACAGGGTTAGGGGGATCCACTGATTTTCTTGATACTTGGATCATGTCCAACTCTCCATGACCCCATTTGGGGTATTCTTTGGCAAAGATACTGGAGTGGTTTGCCATTTCCTTCTCCAGCTGCACTCCTAATACTTAAAAAAGGTTGGGAATGTCCATTCCCCCCCTGCCTTTTCTCCATCATCCCTTTCTTCCCCCTTCTTCATGGGATCCTTTGCATGATCTGTAAAGAGCTCACATATTTGACTTTTCTTCCTATGGGTTTTGATTTTAGTTTCTTTAGTTTTTTTCCCTTCTACCTCTTTTTAAATCACCTTCGTTTCCAGATACATCCCTCTTCCTCCCCTACCACAGAGTAATCACTTGTCAGAAGGAATGAAAAAAAGCTGTTTATCAAAACCAGCCACACATCGAGTTTCAGGGTATTCAGTGTTAAATTCACTTCCAGCGATAAGGTTTTACTTCTTCTTGCCCCCTCCCTTACTACAATACGTAAGATGAGGACCCTGTTTTCTTGTTTCAAACTACATTTCCTGCAGCCACGGAGGTAAGAATCCAGTCTACTTTTGAGGCCTGTTTATTTTCTTATGTCCCAATTTGTCCCCATGAAATAAAAACTTTTTTTTTCCAGTTCAGTTCCTAAATCAAGCTGTATTTCAGGCACTGTGCTATGTGTTAGGATAAAAGTGAAATAATTTCACAGATAAAAGTGAAATAATTCCTGCCCTCAGAAAATTTATGTTCTACTAGAGGAGACAACATGAATATACATTAAGTATGTACATAATCTATCCAAACGGATTACAAGGGAGTTTTAGGGAAGGATTGTACAAGCAGCTGGGGAATCAGTAAAGCTTCATCCAAGGGTTGTTCAAGATGAATGATGAAGGAAATGAGGATTTCCAAGAGGTGGAGGCCACAACGCAGTCCATGGGGGACAGCCAAAGGCAAGACCAATCATGGTTGATAGACTATGAAGTGAGGAACAGTGAGTGAGCCAGGATGGCTGGGCCTCAGTGTGTGTGGGGAGCAAGTCGTATATAGCCAGAAAGATAGGAAGGAGCCAGGTTGTGTATGAGTTGTGGACAGTATTGGAGTCTGACCCCAGACCCTCTATCCACCTTTGTTACTAATGTTCTGACTGCTTGTCTTGGCCACGGTGGGGATGGGCCCTTTCTTCATTGGCTCATCCCTTAAAAGTCATAAGCTGCTCCAGGCATGCAGACCAGTTATCTTGAGTGGAACTTGAGACTTTCTAAGAGTGTGAACCACATACAGGGTAGGAGTTAAAGCCTGCTCTTGCTTTCATAGGAAATAAGTCAGAAGTCACGATCCCACCATTTTGAGTGTCCAGCTACCCAGTCCAATCTATTCTTGGGGCCTGCTTAGCCAAGAGGTCAATATCTGTAGGCTCCAACCTGGTCCAAGCAAGAGCGTTTTCGAATTTCTTAAAACTGAGGAAGCAGTGGACATATTGGTTGCCTTGGCCCAGGCAGAAGGTGCTTGAGCCTTGTTCCTTGTGTTTCTAAGTCGTAAGTCCACCCTTGTGTTCAGGTCCTATAGATTTCTACCTCTCATTTCAACAAAAGTTTAAATATTTTAAAATACCTATTGGAAACGAGGAATTCTACAATAACTTGGAGACAAAGATCCTCCCTCGTTCCCCCAAAGTCTCTGTCTTCAGTTATATTCCTTGGAGGGATTGATCAATCAAAAACCACTTGTTAAATGTTGGAGGTACAAAGGAAAAGCAAAACCAGTCCCTAACCTCAAGGAGCTCACATTAGAATGGGAGAAGATAGAAGTCAATACATATAAGATAGATACAAAATATGTCCATGAGAGAGGTTACTCATTTAAAGGGAACTTGGAATTTGGGGAAGAAAATAAACACACCCATGCTCAGAGCTATCAGAACCTTAGAGGGGAGGCACTAATAGGTGAGGGGAGAGGGGCATGCCGGTAAAACATGGTGCTTGAGCTGTCTTAAAGGAAGCCCGAATTCTAGGAAGTGGAGACAGTGAGAACTTTCCCGGCCTTGGGGGCAGGGGCGGGAGCAAATGCTATGGCAATAGAGACGAGGATAAAGCATGAATATGGAGGGAGTTGAGGGATCCGACCGCTCTAGGAGTATCTGAGGGAGAGTCCTAAGTCTGGGAAATTATTTCTTTTCCTTATTTTTCCCCTTTCTCAGAGGCTGGGTTGATTGGTCCAGTGTTTAGCTGAGAACCTCAGTCTAATCTGTATGGGATGCAGATAGATCCTCAGTGACTTTTACTATAGATGGTCACAGATCAGAAAAATTGAGGGTTGAAGGGACCTCAGCAGCCCTTTGGTCAAGAAGGGAATCCCCACCATAACACAGCCCTAAAGTAGTTGTCCAGACTGCTTGAATGACCTCAAATGAGGGAAGTGGTTTTAATCATCAATAGGTTTCCTGAGAGAGAGCTTTGTCTTTCTCCAACTTCCACTCATTGCTTCCGACTATTAAGAAGAGGGATGAGCCAATGAGGAAAGGGCCCATCCCTGCTTCTGCCAACAGAGACCAAAGAAAACAAGTAATTTTCACATAATAGCTCTGCAAGTACCCCCAAATAGCTATCATATCTCTCAACTCTTCCAGGCTAAATATTGCCAGTTTCTTCAACAGATTCCCTGGCATGAACCATCATGGGCCTTCACCCTCCTTGCCCTCATCTGGATGCTCTCCAACTTTGTATCCCTGATCTCTGGTACTTGTAACTTGAGGCTCCAGGCCTCTGCCAAGGCAGAGAACCCAGGGTCTATCACTTCTTCATTGCTGGGGGCTAGGCTGCTTTTGATGTAGCCCAAGATGGCAGGAGCTTTTTTGGGCTGCAGCCATCAAAACACTGCTGACTCATGTTGAGTTGGTAGTTCACTAACATCGTCATCTTTTTCAGATACACGTCTGAACAATAAACACCGACTCAACCATCCCCCCTCTCCCCAATCCTGTATTTGTGAAGTTGATTTTGTGGACTCAAGTATGACTTGACGTTTATTTCCTTTGGCATTTCATCTTATTAGATTCAGCCTGTCAAGGTCTTACAGTTAGCATTACTGTTCAGTTTTATGTCATCAGCATATTTGATGGGCATTTCATCTAGACCTTAGTCCTAAATATCTGATAGGGATAGAGAATAGACTTGTGGCTTCATTGGTGTAGGGAACTCCCAAGTGAGGAGACTCCGGCTACAGATGCAGGTTGGCACCTTCTGTGCATCTTAGTCTCAACATTACCTGGATCACTGAGGTTAAGCGATTTGCCCAGTATGTGCCAGGAGGAACTTGAACCTAGATCTTCCTGGCTTTGAGGTTGAGTATCTGCTACTTTACACTGAATGAATTAATTTATTAAACACTTGGTATGGGCAAAGCATTGTGCAAGTGCTGGAGATACAAACAGAAAAACGAGAGTTCCTCAAGGAGCTCATGTCCTAATGGGGGAGACAATATATATGGAAGTCAGGTGGAAAGGTCCCATGGTCTTTAGGGTGCAGCAGCAGAGCAGATGGCAAGGCCTCTTCTTTCATGTTATTTCCAGTGATAAAATCATCAATTTCTGATGTAGAATTATCTGGCAGTTCCCAGGACTTTGGTGGCAAGAAGTCTTTTCAGGGTCTTTGATAGCTGTGGTTATAGCTCCTGCAGGAGCAGTGGGGATGAGGACTGAGGACACTGGACTGGAAGCATTGGCATTCCCAGTGCTTTTGAGTTTAGGGCACTGGACTATCTCTCAGGGTCTGAGGGGAAATGATAGTCAAGGTGGTGGGGCTGGGGGTTTGCCCTGCGTGGCACATGTTGTTTCTTGTCTCTCCATAGTGCCTTGCTGCCTTAGCTAGCTTGGCTTGCCTGACCTGTGAATTGTGATTGGTTAGCAGTTGGTGGGGATAACTGGCCCTTCTCCACAGGAGCCCCTTCCCCAGGCGATGGTTGTAAGGGCTAGGCTGAAAGCAGAACCAGTGGTATGGATGGAGGGTGCTGCCATTCCCTGGACTCTTATGCAGTTAGTATCAGCTGGTCAGCAGTTGTTGCTAGTGGTGATGAAGAAAAAGGTGGGCCCCTTTTCCATAAAGATCTGTCCCCTTAATAATGGTTGCAGGGGTTGGTTGGAAGTCTAGGTTCAGGGATTTGGGAGACACTGCAGCTCCCAAACCTCTTGGGCTCACGGCTGTATCCATCAAGATTTGAGGAAAGATGGTCATGGTGGTGGTCATGGTTTGATAAAAATGTCAGACTGAACAGGAACAAGCATAGATCCATGGGATACTCCATTGAAGACCTGCTGTCATGTTGACATTGAACCATTAACAACTCTTTGAGTCCAGCCAATTCTGGACTCAATATATCTGTTTTATCACCTAGTTTGTATCTTTTCAGTTTTCCCATAAGAACAGCATGAGATACTTTATCAAATGCTATGCTAAAATTTAGGTAAACCATATCTGTGCCATTTCCCTTATGTATCAATTTAGTCACCCTCTTAAAAAAAGTAAAGCTAGGTTGATATGACCTTTTTTGGACTTTTTTCCAAAGTCAAGCTCATTGACCTATAATTTGCACTCTTCTCTCCCCTTTTCTGAAAATTGGGACATTTACTCTTCTCTCATCTTATGATGCCTCTCCTATCTTCCATAATCTTTTAAATATTCCAACCGTGGCTTGGAATCAAATCCCTTATTTCTACCACCCAAGGATGCAGGTCACCTGGGCCAAGTGACTGAAATTCTTCAAGGGCAGCTAGATCATTGAAACTGGAAGGGACTTAGTTTTACAGGTATAGAAACTGAGGCCCAGAGGGAATGTAACTTGGGAAAGCGATGTGGGCTTGTTCCAAGATGTACTCACTCTCACCCACATCCATACTATCTGCCTTATACTTTTAAGCCAGTCCATGTCAGTGGAAGACTTTCCTTTGAGCATTTGGATCATGATTGTGGTCTGTCTGTCTTGACTCTCTCTGTTTCTAGGATTATTCTCCTTTGGATTTCTCCAAATTAACCATTCATTATTTCTAATTGCAGCTCATACTTGCTCTTAAAGGGGAACTTGCTCTCAGAGATTATGAGATCAGTGTACTTAATTTAAAAGCAGAAGCTATGGAGAGGGCCTTTCTATATTATCTTGGACCATGACTTGCAAAGGTGTATTGCTGTACATGTGAGACTGATGATATAAGCTGAATAAACTTTTGAGACTCAATGGTTTTCTCTTGAACTGCACAGCCAAGGATGATAAACAGTGAACATAATGTAGGCATCATGTAATGAAAAAACTTTTAGTAAAAGCTTACTGTGTGTCAAATACCATGCTAGATCCTGGGAATACAGATAGGAAAACACAACAGACCCTGCTCTTAAGGAGATCAAATTCCAGTTGGGGAAGACAGGGAGATGCAGGGTAGATGGAAACACCCAGTAATCTGTAGGGTGCAGGGACAGGGCATATGGTAAATTCTGGTATTCCTCCACCTTCCTTGTCATCATTACCTAAGGTTCCTGCTTCTGTTTTTACAGGATGAATCATAGCCCCATGATACATTCTATGTAAATAAGTATTAATCGAGAATTTTCATCAGATATTATAAACATTTATTCTATTGAAGTTATTATGAATGCTGAAATAGACCTGGATTTACTTGAAATTACTTTGAATATCTTCCATGGTTCCTGGCACATAGAGAATGCTTAATAAATACTGATTAGCTGATGTAATCCATCAGTCAACAAAAAGTCATTTTGTAGCTTTTTAAACACACATGCTAACACAGAGGCCACCAGCCAGTCATAATCCACAACATTGTTATATCAGAAAATGCTGCCTGGAATGAAATGTATGAAAAATCTACCCAATGTTAAACCTTAACTAAGGCAACTCGAAATGCTAAAACTTGCTTACTTGGGGTTTCAGTCAGGCTTTTCCATCCCACCTGAGGTCTGGGGGAGTTGAGAAGACCTCATGAGGCCATGCCAACACAGGTGTGTGAGATTTTTCTGTAAAACAAAGGAATTATACTATATGAGCTCTCCTAACCTAGCAAGGATTGGTAAACTCTACTTGATGGCCAAATCCAGACCACTGCCCATTTTTGTACAGCTTGTGAGAACAGTTTCTCTAGCGTAGCTGTAAAAATTAGGTGGCAGGCTCGACTTGACCCTCAGACCATAGTTTTCTGACCCCTGAGTTAAAGTGATGAGAGTAGTGGAGGATGTAAAGAATGAGTATCCGATACCTTCTAACATGCCTCTAACGTTGAGCATTTAATTACTGGACTGTGAGCTCCGTCCTTGAAAATTGCCTTTGGATCATTCTCCTTGACCACCACCACTGCCATGGGTCTCAGTAAGCGTTCATCTCAGCTCATTCTGTAGATTTGGCCAGGATGGGTTAGCATTGAGCATGAAGCCTGGTCAATAGTCTTGTCCTCTCCTGCCTCCAGCCCCGGGAACCTGGGATTGATTCAAGAACTTGTTTTAGTCCTGCCCCAGACCTAGAGGTTAGATCTCATTCCAGGGCAGGCCTTGGAGATCCACATTAGTCTGCGATTTTACACCATTTAACTCAAATCCAGGGACTTGGGACTTGAGGCTGGGTTCAGCATTCAGGGCCATTTCAGACTGTAGCAACTCAGGAACTGGTAAGGGTCAGACCAGGCTCTAGGCTAAGAGTTATTTGGATTTCTACTCAGGTTGAGTTCACTCTGTGTCTGCTACTGAAAAGTTACACACAACACAACTACACCTAGAAAAAGAATAGCTAGCCTTTCTATAATGCTTTAAGGTTGGCAAAGCATTACATCCTCTTATTGGATCCTCACGCAAACCCTGAGAGGTAGGTGCTGTTATTGTCCCTGTTTTACAGATGAAGAAACAGTGTTTCTCTATCCAGACATCCAGAATCATAGCCAGTAAGTGTTTGAGGCAGAATTTGAACTCAGGTCTTCCTAATTCCAGATCTAGCATGCTACCCTCCGAGCCACTAGAACCATATTTGATAGGGGAGAAGTGGCCCTTCTTCAGTTGTCTTAAGAGCATCATCTCTTCTCCTAGCTCTGTTTCTGACTCTCTGGACTCTGCTACTGAGCTTCAGTCACCCTCCCCACCCTCTACCCCTGTGGCCTCCTTTTCCAATTAGTATTCCTACTGGAACTTCCATTTTGAGAAAGGGCCCAGGTCTATGGTGCTTCATTCCTCTCCCAGCTCTGTTCTCTGGACTTTGCCATCATGATGCTCCCATCTATGCCCTTTAGCTCCCATTGATGTGTCATCTTCCCTCATTAAAATATAAGCTCCTTAAGGACAGGGAAGGTCTTTTTACTTCTCTTTGTATCCCCAGTAATCAGCAAGTAGTAAGGGCCTAATAAATGCTGGTTGCTTAGACTTGAGGCACATCCCACACCTCCATGACTCAATAGATGGGGGGAGTTGCCACTTACTTAAAAAAAAAACCCCAAATAAAGCCTGGCGGTCATTCCTCTGCTGGTAAGTCTCTTAGCAGCACTTAGCAAGGCTGGTCCTCCAACTGCAAACTCAGTCTCGTTGTTGGACCTCCAGCCAATGCCTTTCCAACCTTGTAGGATCTGCCAGTATTTGCGCTCCATTGAAATAGCTGTCAAGAGCTCAAGGTCACCCTGATCCCGTTATGCTCACCAGGACAGGTTTCTGTATTGATTTATTAGCGTCCATGTTGTTTTACCCCAGGGATCTCTTTGAAGGCTGTAGAGGTTTTTTGTTCTGTTTTGTTTTTGCCTTGCAATCTCCAGTGTTTGGCACAGTGCTTTTCTCATTAAGGACTTAATAGACATTCCTGTTGAAGCGAATTGAATTGAATCCAGTGTATTTAGTTCCTCCCAGCTCTGGGTCACCTGTCAAGTTGATGAGTGTGCCCTCTATGCCTTTATCCATGTCATTGATGACAGTGATAAACTGCTTAGGATCAAGTTCAGATCCTGGGAACACAGGAGACCTCCTGAGCTGATGCAGTGGAGGGGAGTGGTGCTCAGACAACTTCAGTGACTTTTTTACTGTGCACAGAGAAAAGAGGAGCCAGGAACTGCGCATGTGTGGGTCTCAGGATGCTAAGTTCACTATTTTTTTCTCCTGGCTGCTGGATGTTGAGCTGGGTCTGTCAAAGCTGCACATTTTGTGAGTGTTTTTCTGCAAAGGGCAGAGAACCCACAGTTATGCAGGTTAGAGGTAACAAGTATAACCAGCAGGTGTCACTCTCTGGCAAGGCATGAAGATTAGGGTAGAAAGTGAAGCAATCAAAGAACCATCCTGTCTTCTACCTCAGTGCTACCTTGGTAATGTTAGCAGGACAGATCCTCTACAGACCACACCTTTCTCCTCCCACTGGGTGGCCCACGAGGCTTGTGGTTCATATCTCTTACTCCTCCCCCTTGCTTCAGAGATCAGAGCTTTTGTGGACACCTGTGCTCTAAACCACCTGAATCTGATTCAATGATGACTCACTTCAGCTAGGGGATACCTCAGACCTGAGTCATGTGGTTCATCTATCTTTGCTATTTAGGCTCTTATAAAGGTCACTAATAAAATCCAAGCCATAAAGGTCTCACAATCAGCTCAGTCCCCAGCTAGAGAAACCTTGGCATTCTGAACAGAGGTTTAAACCTCTGGACCTATTTTAGTTCTACGTGTAGCAATGTAGCTGTTGTCCTGCGCTGGACTCCTCCCTGTTCCCACCCTCTTCACATGCAGTTAATTAACAGGGGATAGTCAAGTCACTTATGACTGATCATGTTTTGTAGGAGACAGAAAAAAACCAGAAGATAGAACTTAAAAAAAAGCAGAGGAAGGCATAAAGCAAGGATTTGCCAGCAACAAGTATCAGGGAGCTAAACCTTTACTATCCTATAGTTGATCCCAAGAAACAACCACCTCCATTTTGTCCTAGTCACCCTCCATTAGAATTCTTATTTCTAGTGCCCAGAGTCTTGACTGATGGAGCCCAACAAAGCTCAGACAAATCTCTAACCACACATTGCAAAATGCTCGCAGGTAGCCATTGGGCTACAGTTGCCATACTTACTGTTTCCACAAACATGAACTCTTGCCTATGGACACGTCCACCAGGGCTGTCCACTGAAAACTTCATTCTTACACCAGGCATCTCACACCCACTCTCTTCCCCCTCAGAGTCTCATCCCCCATCTCACAGTCACCACCTCAGAGGTTCCATTCCAACCTGTGGGACTTTCCTTCTCATCATTTCCCTGTGTCCCTGAATCATTTGGATTATACAAGTATGGAAGAGATGCAGAGATCTACTAGGACCAATCTTACTGGCATCCTTTCATCTTGATCCAGCTACTCCAGTTCCGACTTCCCTGCTCATCTTAGTCTCTCTTAATTGAATCTCTTCTCATTCTCACCCTCCTAGGAACACCAGGAAGCTCTAGACCTCGCTGGACCCCATCCTCCCTCCTTCTGAACGCCTCTATTCTTCTCCAGGTTTATGAATTTCTATGGAGGGCAGTCTCTTAAGATCCTCAGATCCCTCTGAACCCAAAGGATGTGCTTTTGCATTTGCTGTTCTGTTTTCAGGCTAGATTCCTGGGCTTCTCCTGGCTCTGCTGTTGTCTTTGAGAGGGAGGGCCATTTGCTACCTCCTTGAGGATCAAAGAGAGAGTATTATAGAATGTTAGAGCTGGGAAAGCCTTGGGGGATAGTCTGGAGGAGAGAAGATGGGGGGAATGGGGAAATGATACTGTGTTCAAGTATTAAAATCACAGTCCCAAGGAAGACGGCTTAGACACACTGTATGGAAGGGGGAACCAAAGGGAAGAAAGCTGGGCTTCTTGGCTCTGCTACTTTAACACCTGTGTGGTCTTGGCCAAGTTGGGTACCTTCTCTGGTCCTTGGTTTCTTCATCTGTAAAATGAGGAGGTTGGGCTAGATCCCTTCTAGCTCTAAGTCTCTTCTCTGTCGATGCAAATGGGAAGAGGGGTGTTCTCTTCTGAAGACCATCCCTCTTTTTCTACAGAATAAATTGGGACTCAAAGAGGAGACAGCTAATGACACAAGTTTTGTTAGTGGTGGGCTAGAAACCAAGTCTCCAGGCTCCTAGCCCAGGGAAGACTCATTCTGCTTCCAGACATGAGGGAGGGGAACACGGGGGAGGGAGTGGTGGGTAAGGTGCAGGTGGAGGTCACCCAGCTGTACACCCATCTCTGCTCTGTGAGCAGAGACCATGGCTTAAGCAGCAGGGAGACTGTCCCTCCGCCCTTTGGCCACTGGGTGTCAGGCTTAGACCGCCTGGTAGCCGTGGACCCAACCCAGCCCGGAGGCTGCAGCAGCAAGTTGTACATTTTCTTTCCGTCTCTCTGTCTCTCTCTTCTCTCTGTCTCTGTCTCTCCCCTCTCTCCCTCTCACTGTTCTGTGACTCTGAGGTTGGGTACCAAAAGTGTCTTGGTATCTCTGGCCCAGCAAGATGGACTGTGGTCAGGAGGGGCTGGTAAATGCCAGGACGTCTGGAGCTTCCTGCTTGTGGTTTTAATTATTTCATTTATTATATAATTATGTAATATATTAATATAATTTATTTAGTTTATTTAGCGTGGTTTTATTAATGACTGCTGGACTAGGAGCAGAGACCCTGCATCCTAGCCCTGGCCTCATCCCTCATTGGCTGGTAACCAGGGGCACATCCCTTTGTCTTGCCAGGTTCCCATTTCCTTCTGAGCAAAATGGGATGGTGGGAAGGGATGATGTCCTAAGGTGCCTTCCAGCTCCGGCTGTTCTGTGACTATGAATCGCAAATGATTTTTCAGGGCAGGAAGAGACCAGGCATCAAGGGCAACCTTGAACAAAGGGGCAAAAGGAGGCAGAGGCCCCAGAGCTGAGCAGGGCCAGGGAGATAGGCTGTGTCCTGTGAGCTGAGCCGCCTTTGGGCTCCGACTTTGTCCCCAGCCCTCACTGGGACTGTGCAGTAGCTCAGGAAGGCAGCTGGGAGAACCAGCCAGTCAGTTAATAGACTACTACATGCCAGGCACTGTGCTAAGCATCGGGGGTAAGAAAGACAAATGACGTTCCCTGAGCTCAAGGATGGAGGAGGCATCTGGTTTCCCCAGCAGGTGCAGAAAGAAGGAATGAGATTGATGCAAATCCTATCCCCTCATAAATCTCCCATTGCCAATGCCAGGCACCCCCTCATCATAACACCAGCCTTTGTTACATTCATATACCGTGATGTTTTCAGTTATTCCCCACTTCATGGGCATCCCCTCAGTTTCCAATGCTTCAGCACTACAGAAAGAGCTGCTCCAAATATTTTTGTACCAATGGATCCTTTTCCTCTTTCTTTGATCTCTTTGGGGGTATAGATACACCTAGTAGTAGGTCAAAGGGTATTTACAGTTTAATGGCTCTTTGGGTATGGTTCTAAATTGCTTTCTTTCCAGGATGGCTGAACCAGTTCACAACTCCACCAACAGGGCAGCAGGGTAGCAGTTCCCCCCACCCCCCGTCCTTTGCTTCATTGTGTCTGCCATTTTCCTTTTTTATTTTGGTCATCTTTGCAAATTGTCACACCATCCTCAAGGGGCAACTACATCCTTGGGACTGGGATGAGGCGGGTCAAGCACCTCAGGGAGGCCCTGTCTGCTGGTGCAGAATCAATCCAACAGTCATTCATTAAAAGTCTACCGTGTATAAGACCCTGTGCTAGGCGTTGGAAACAAAGATTTTTAAAAAAACCAAACCTGACCCATTTCCTGACCTTAAAGAATTTAGCATGTCAGCTAGTTGGCACAGAAGACCTGAATTCAGATCTAGCCCCAGACACTCACTAGAGTGACCTGGTTGATCTAGGCTCATACAACTAGCAGATAGAAGGTCTGGGATTTAACAGTGGGGTATTCTTTGTAATAAAGTTTATTAAGGATCTGCCATGTTGGGTAGACTCTTAAGGAACCTGAACATTTGTGACACTTGTGTTGACAAGCAGGCCAGATATAATCTGAGCCTCCAGGATTCCTTTTACTCTGACTAGTGAGGACTTGATCCTCACTTTGGTGGTGCCGGGATGTAAACTCAGGATCTGTGACCCCAAGTTCAAGGCTCTTTCCTCCATACCAGGATGACTCTGGGACAGAAAAAGGGTTTACCTCTTCATAGAGAAGATAAGGCACATCTACTACTAAGTGTGCTGCAAGATAGAATGTGAGCCATACAGTGTTATGGAGGCAGAGGGGTGGGGAGTGAGAATCATGGAAGACTTCATGGAGAAGGTGGCACCTGAGCTGGGTGGGCCTTGAAAGGTTTCACCAAATGAGGAGGCAGGAGAAGACAGGATGAGAATGAGTCCATTTGGCTGGTGCTTCTAGGCCTTGAATCAGACCAGGGTGAACTAAGGATGGAAAAATGGTTCTGCAGCCTGACGGCTGTGCAGTTTGTACATGACTTTTTTAGGCATTATTTTTTGGGTTGGGGAGTGATGGGGTCAGGCCTCTCTACCAGGAAGCTTAATTGAACTGAGTACAACAGCCCCTTTCCTCCAGCTGGGGTGGGGGTGGGGAGGACAAGTCCTTGAAAGCTTCAGGTGTTTCCTGCCCCCAAGAACCCCTGCGAGGGCCTTCAAGGATCAGCCTTCTGTGACTCCAAAGCCTTCCTGGCTTCCTGTTCTGTAAGTTGTGTGCTGGAGGAACAGAGGCTTTGAGTAGGAGCGGGAGCAGGGGCCTGGATGGGCTGGTTGCTGGGCTGGCCCAGGGTGGCTTTGGAGAAACTCCATTTATCTCAAGGGGCCAGACACATCTTGAGCAACGTTATCTGGGAGTGACATTCCAGTGTGCAGCTTGGGGAGGAGACAAGGGGAGGGATGCTGGGAAGGGGCCCAAATGGTTCTGATAAAGCCCTGTGAAGTCTGTAACCCAGAGACTCCCTGAGCCCAGAGTCCCTGCCCTCTTCCCATCAAGAGTCGTCCGTCCCCCTCCCCACTCATCCCTGGATTTTTAAGAATCTCTCAACCATCCTGGCTCCAGCACCGAGGGATGCAGGGACAGGTCGGGTACAATGTTAGCCATGACATGTCAGAAGCACAGAATGGGGCGGAGCAGGGATGAGGACAAGGAGTACAGGTAGGGGCCTGCCTGGGAGAAGCAAGGACAGGCCTGGGGTGGCCAACAGAAAGAGGGATGAGGGAAGGAACCCCAAGGCTGTCTGGGAGAGGAACCTGATCCAAGATTCAAAACATTTTTGTCTTTAAAATGTCCTTCTTGATTCATTTTCACAGAATTTGAGAGGGACCCTAGTGACCATCCATGGGTTCTTGACCAAGGGGTCTGTGGATGAATATCAGGGGGTCCATTAACTTGAATAAGAACAAATCTTTATTTTCACTAACTTTGAACTGATTTTTTTTTAGCAGTTCCTTTAATTGTGAATTTAAAAAAATATTCTGAGAAGGAATCCACAGGTTTCACATGTGCCACAAAGAAGAACTTTTAATCTAGTCCAAGGAGGGAATTCTGGTGAGATACCCAACATCCAGCCTCTGCTTGGGCGATGAACAATCACTGGTCACATTCATACAGTGTTAAGGCTTCATGCGATCCTCAGAACAAGCCTGGGAGGTAGGCGCTATCATTATGGTCGTTTTACAGAAGAAGAAACCAAGGCAGACAGTGGTTAAGTGACTTGCCCAGGCTCACACAGCTAGTACATGCTTGAGGCTCAGTTCAAATTCTGGTCTTTCTGACTTTAAGTCCAGTTCTCTCTATTCACTGAGCCACCTAACTCTCAAGACGACCCACTGTACTTTTGTTGGGAAACGTTTCCCAATGAAACTCCCCTGTCATAAAAATAAAGTTAAGCAAAATGGTCTAATGTAAGGACTGAGACTGGCAGCTGCTGCTCTATAACTCTCCACTCACGTCATGTGCCTTTTCTTTGCAGAAGCAGAGACATTATAGTTTAACTTCAGTCATCTGGAACCAATATTGGTCAAAGGGTTTGATGTGACTCCTGTGGTCTTGTAGTGGTGTCTCTATTTATATTGTTGTCATCTGTGTATATGTTCTTGTATTGGTTTTACTTTCTTCCTTCTGTTTCAGTTCTTCTAAGTCTTCTTGTGCTTTTGGAATTCTTTCTGAAGTCATCAGCTAGATTATGGAAGACATTGAACGCTAGGAGAAGGAGTTAGGACACGTGGACAGATAGAGACAGAGAGACAGACAGAGAGGAGAGAGACAGAGAGAGAAGAAGATGTGGGGGGGAGAGAGAAAGAGAATTTATTAAGCATTTATTATATTTTGCAAATAATATCTCATTTGATTCTTGAGGTAAGAGCTATTGTTGTCCCCATTTTAGAGTTGAGGAAATTGAGGCAGACAAGTGAAGTGACTTGATCAGGGTCACACAACTTCTATCTGAGGCCAGATGTGAACTCATTTTCCTGACCCCTAAGTCACTGGGTCACCCAGCTGTGGATGGTGGATTGGAGAGGGGATAGATTAAGAGGCTGTCAATAAGAGTCCAGGTGAGAGGTGATGGACCTTGTCCAGGGTGGTGCCTAGGTAAACTGAGAGAAGGGGAGGGACGTGAGAGCTGTAAAGATAGACAAAGGAGCAGCTCTGGGGGATGAGGAAGAAGGAGAAGTCAAGGATGACCAGGTGGTGAACCTGGGTAGCAGGGGTGGTAGTGGTGCCCCTCATCAATAAGAGTCCTGTCTCTGAGGGGGAGGATATTGAGTATAGTTTGACGCGTTCAATAGATGTTTGGTGACGTGGGACTGGAGCTCCGGAGAGACATCAGGGCTGGAAATATAGATCTGGGATTCATCAGCATAGAGATGATAAGAGAGCCCACGGGGACTAATGAAGTTATAAAAGAGAATTAGAGAAAGCAGAGAAGGGGGGCACAGGGCAGAGATTGGGGGGCACATCCACAAGTGGGAGGTGTGCTGTGGGAGCTGATGCAGCAGAGGAATCTGAGTTAGGGTAGGTAGGAGTGGGGGGAACCAGGAAAGATCAGGGTCAGGAAACTCTGAGAGGAGGGCGTACTGAGAAGGAGACCAGGTCAACAGGGTTTCTGGTGACATTCCCAGGCTTTCACAGGGCATTTCAGGGACCTTTCCAGTATTGCTTCAGCCTTAGTAAGCCTCCCAGCAAGCTGTCTGGAGGCCAGGAAAAGGGGAAGAGTAGGCCAGGAATGCAGACTCCTCCTCTTTGGGCAGCATGGCAGAGAAATGGACCAGAAATTTGGAAACGTAGGTTCTGGTCCTGGTACCGTGACATATCACCCCCTTGGGCACAATACTCAGCCTCGCTAGCATGTGCTGTTCTAAGGTTTGAAAAGCGCTTTGTGGGTATTAAGTCCTCTCATGCTCACAATTACCCTGTAAGGCAGAGAGTAACATACCCAATGTTAAGAGTGAGGGAACTGAGGCTCAGAGATTTCAGGTGACCTGCCCTGCCCATCCTCAACTAGTAGGAGGTCAAACTGGCTTTGGGAATGGAGTCTTTCACTCTCCAGTCATGCTCTCCTCTATATCACACTTTTTCCTCATCTGTAAAATGGGACTCATGGTCCTTGCCCTGGTTCCCTCTTGGGACTGTGGTGAGGGTCTCATCCATAGGAAGGTGGTAGAAATTGTAAAGTGCTGTATATGCATGTGTGAAGGGCTATTATTACTCCTAACTCCCTGGCTTTTCTAGAAGTGTGTGTGTGGAGAGGGGGAGGAGGAAATCCAGGTCCCTACCATAGCTAGTGAACCAAGCTGGTCTCGTGGCAAGAGAGGCCCAAGTACCTGGATCCACATGACCCTGTTGGGACCTGCTTGGAATTTGCTGGCGGGCATCGCCAGGCCAGTCGTAATGGGGTTCCTGTTGCAGCCTGTCTGCATGGAGGGGGCAGCTTAGGTTTGTGCCTCTGCTCCTGAAGTGTCTTTTTCTCACTGGCTGCAGGGGGGACTTATTCATGCTGGAGAAATGTAATATGGACTCAAAACAATCCCTATTTGTCTTGGCAGGAGGCCCATAACATAACCTCGCTGCCAACCCAGGGTGCTTACAGAGACACCATGTGCATCTGAGTCACATCCCCAGAAGGCAGGAGGCAGGCGTGCAAGCACACACACACACATACACACACACACACACACACACACACACACACACACACACACACACACAGAGTCACGGTCTTCCAGCCTCACGTCCTGAGTGTATGGGTTGGGATTCGCTCATCTCCAAATATAGCCTCTGCTGTTGGGACTGTGGCCAGCTCCATTCCCCAGGCTGTGACATCACCCGGGCAGCAGAGTCTAGGGAAGTTAACCAGGAACCAAGCCTGTGGGGAAACTTCTCAGCAGCTGACCGGTGCTGGGTTCAGTGGCAGGGGTCATGACCAGGCCTCCTGGAACCATACCCACTCAGGGGATGGTGGGCAGAACCAGGCTTCAGAGCTGGGCCTTAAAAGTTGAACTCTCCTGGGGAAACCATAGTTGTTTAAGACTTGAGGGAGGTGGGCACATAGTCACTACCATCCCGCTGGGTCAAGGAAAGGTGTGGGGAGGGATGATGCCCACCCCAGGCACTTCCCCATCCTCCTCTGCACCTGGGCTGAATCTGCCTTGATTTCCTGGATAGATGACTGTGTCTACTCTTTCTTTCTCCCTCCCTCCCTCCGTCCCTCCATCCCTCCCTCCCTCCCTCCCTCTCTCCTTTCCTTCCTTCCTTCCTTCCTTCCTTCCTTCCTTCCTTCCTTCCTTCCTTCCTTCCTTCCTTCCTTCCTTCCTTCCTTCCTTCCTCCCTCCCTCTTTCTTTTTATTTTTTCAATTACATGTAAAAACAATTTTTAACATTCATATTTTAAAAAATTGAGTTCCAAATTGTCTCCCTTGGGAAAGCAGGAAGTTTGATATAAATTATACATGTGCAGTCATGCAAAATATATTACCATATTAGCCATGTTACAAAAGAAAATACAGACAAAAAAAAATCCAAGAAAAATAAAGTAAAAAAGTATGCTTCAATCTGCATTCAGACTGCATCAGTTCTTTCGCTGGAGATGGATAGCATTTTTTATCATGAGTTGTTTGGGATTGGCTTGGACTGTTGTGTTGCTGAGAAGAACTAAGTTGTTCACAGTTGGTGATCATACAATATTGCTGTCACTGTGTACAGCATCCTCCTGGTTCTGCTCACTTCACTCTGCTCTACAATCACTTTTTCATGTGCCTCCTCTGTTCCCCACCTACCCTCAGTCCTTCTTTACCTCCTGACTACTTCAACAGTTCCTTCACTTAAGTCTCATTGAAGGATTTTTGATTTCATTCACATGGTGATGGTGGTGGAGGCACAATCAGAGTTCAAGATCTAAAGCAGGAAAGAACCTCAGAGGCCTTAGTTCAACTCCAAACCCTTTATTTCGCAGATGAGGAAACTAAGCTCCGAGGAAATGAAATGATTTGAATCTGGAACTTTGGACTCCAGAGCCGGGAATCCAGCTTTAATTCGCCATACCATGATGCCTCCCTATCTGCACCATCTCATCCTCTGTGCCTCTTGCCCATGTCCTCCCATAAATCCTCCACAGAGTATTCATCCACGATACTCATGATCTTCCTCTAATTGTCTGAACTTTACATGCATTTATCAAGGTCTGAAAGAGGCATATTGAAGTAACTTACTATATAATTCTTTTTACATTTCTGTTAATTTTTCCTTTAAACACTTAGATGATATGCCATTTGTAATACCAGTAGGTCATAAATCTAGGATCCTATTATCCTAATAGATTCACAGTTGGAAGAGATCTTTGAAGTCATCTATTCCAATCCTCATTTTATAGATAAAGAAAACGAAGCTCAGAGAGATTAAGTGACCTACCCAAGATCACAAAGGTAGTAACTCGTGGCAGTCAGGATTTGAATCCAATGTCCCCTGACCTTACATTCTTTCCACCGAATCATAGTGCTGCCTTGGTATAATATTTTGTATTGATATACTTTCATTATCTAAAGTGATTTTATGCATAATATAGTTTCCTTGTTTGTTACTTTTGATATTATCTATTTTCACTGTTATCTTGTCTGAAATCATGATTTTGGCTCCTGATTTTTTTTTTGAATTCAGCATAATACAAGCTTTAATAGCTTAAAACTTCACCAAGACTTTTGAGACACACTGTATATTTTATTCCAGTTCCTTCTACCTAATTCTGTATGTGCCTTTATTTTTTAAGTGTACTGTTTTTGTTATATTATGTTCTAATCCATTCTTTAACTCTCTTTTCTTTCCAAAGCAATAAGTTTAGCCTATTAACACTCAAGTTTGGGATTCTTGTTTGCTTTTCTCTCCATCTGATCTTATATAACCTTTTAAAAAATCAAAGCATCAGAATGTTGCTGCAGCTTGTTTTGCTTGAAACAATCTGATCCCAGTCTCCACGCTAACCTACAGTTACCACACTTTCTCTGCCTAGTTCAGTCCCCAGGTTTTAATTTTACTGGTATAATTTTCTCATATAACTCTTGTCCAGTTCAGATAAGAATGTTGTTCAGGAGCCCCCATCTCCTCATTTCATCCCTCTAGTTCTTTTTTTGGATGACCTTTACCTATGATATCCTGATTTCAAGAATGCTAATTCACTTCTTATTTTTCCCCCTCTCCTTACTTCCTCATTAAGACTGATCACCCTTGATGAGACTGGCCTATAACTATTTTCTCTACATTCCTTTAATAAACATCTGATAAGCTGGATGAAAGAATTTATCTTGTTCTCTCCTTTCAGCATATTAATATTTAGTCATTACTTATTTACCTTTAATAAATTTCTTTTGTTGACTACACTTGCTTTTTAAAGCCTATGCTCATCTCTGTTTTTCAGTGAAGGAATGATTGGAAATTTGTCATCTTGTTGAGGTCCATCTTTTTATGTTGCAATATGCTCACAGTTTTAGAATATGTAATCTTGGGGTACAGGACTTTTTTCTTTGCTTTTTAAGCATATTATAAGAGAAAGAACAGTAGCTCGGGAGTCTAAAAGACTGGAATTCAAAGCCTATCTCTGACACTTATTACTTGTGTGAACTTGGATGAGTCACTTGATTGTCTGTTCCTGGATACTTGTAAGAATCTTTGGGGCCATCTCCAGTCATCCTGATCTATATCTGGCCACTGGACCCAGATGGGTCTGGAAGAGAACGTGAGTCTGTTGACTTTGCACAGTCCTTCCTCACTTGAATCTAATTCACTTGCATGTCATGGCATTACCTCTGTGACGTTATGGTCCTCTTCTAGAATGAAGGACATACAACAACAAGAACCTTTACTTGACAGCAAAGCTCTAGGGAATAGCATGGTGTAATGGAAAGAATGCTAGATGTGGAGTCAAAGGACCTGGTTCAACTCCAGGTCTGATTCTTGTGGGGGCAGGGGAAGGAAAGACTTGATCTCTCTAGGCTTCGGTTTCCTCAGTCTTTAAAATGAGAACAATTGTTGGTATCTGAGGTCCTGTCCAGTTCTAAATCTAAGATTTTATAAACTAGTTGAGTTAAATTCGAGTCTTTTCTGAATGTCCTTTATGGATTCACCAATATAAATTTTTGCTGTCTTCCCATACTTTAAAGCACAATATGGCATTCAGAGGCCTCATTTCATCATGTTTTAATGAGAGATGATTCTCAGATGGTCTTTTTCTGTTGCTTTGGTTTGTAAAGATCTAAGATAGTCTTCTAATTTTACTACTTTTTCAGAGTATTCCTGTTTTGTTAAGTTTCCCATCATTTGCTCTATGTCATCAATTCTGTTCATCTTTTTTAATTCTTTGAGAGGTCTGACTTCCCTCCTTTTAGCCTCCTTTAATTTTTTATTAAGGTTTTCAATGACTCGGGGAGGGGAGTTCTTGTAGTTGTTTTCATTCTCATTTGGGGAGAAGGGGTCTAGTTGTTATCACAATTTAATTCTATTATTCCCCCAAAGATTTCTTTTGCTCCATGCTATTTATTCATTTTATTAAATGAATAAATTAAAAAATTTTTAGTGTAAATTTAATTTTAAAAATTTTAATTAAAAATGCATTTCTCCAGTGTCTCTTAATTTTTTTTAAAAGGTTATCCTTGTAGGATTTTCTTTCTTTTCCTCTTTTTGTGATTGCTCCTTTACTTTATTGGGCACATTTCTGCTTTATTTTAATAGCTTTAAATAGCTGATTAATCTGATTTAAAAAAATAGCTGATTAATCATTCACATATATATCCCCATCATTACCTCCAATCCTCCTCATACACTGAGTAATTTCTCTGTTCCAAAGAAAAAAGATTAAGTAAAACTAGTTGATACATTGACCTTATCTGACTGCGTCCTTCATTGCAACCAATGTGTCTCCTCTGCCTCTACTTCTCTATCATAAGGAGTAAGGTAGGTTTCATCATCTGTTTTTCTAGGAAGAACATTGATCACGATGACTATTTAGAACTTAGTTTCCATTTAGTGTTCTTTTTGTTTGTGTGATTGCAGTCATTGTATATATTATTTTCCTGGTTTTGCTTTCTTCACTCTATGTCAAGCCACAATCTTCCCGTGTTCCCTTAGAATTATTCATTTTTTATAGTACAATAATGTTCCCTTACCCTTACATACCCAATTTTGTTGAACCCTCACCCGAACAGTGGGCACTCACTTTGTCTCTCATTACATTCTATTACAAAAGTGCTGCTATGAATACTTGGGGTATCTATGGGATCTTTCTTTCTGTCTTTGACTTTCTTGGGCTATGTGCTTGGTAGTAGGATCATAGGACCATACATTTAGAACTGGAAGGAAACTTAGAAAGCATTTAGACCAATCTTTCCCCATTTTATATTTGAGGAAACTGAGGTACAGAGGGGAAGTGACTTACACAAGATGTAAGTGGTAGCTCTAAGATTTAAACTCAAAATCAACACTCTTAATTGCTGGATCAAAGGATATGAACAATTCAGTTGCTTTTCTTGAGTAAATCTAGATACTTACATGTGCCTTACCTATTAGAATATGAGTTTCTTCAGGATGAGCACTGATTTTGTCACCTCTGTGCTTATCACAGTACCTGGTAAATAATAAGCGCTGTTGAGGGTTAGAGAAATTCACTGTTCTACCAAGAGTATATTATTACATCTTCCCCCAGCCCTTTAAAAAAGTCTTGGATATCCTTTTATTAACATAGGTAGTTACATACTATCAAAAATATTTTATAGAGCTAGAAAAAAATAGCAAAATTCATCTGGAATAACAAAAGGGAAGGTGGTATAACTGTACCATATCTAAAATTATATTTTAAAGCAGCAGTCATCAAAACTACTTGGTACTGGCTAAGAAATAGAGTGATGGATCACTGGAATAGGTTAGGTACACGAGACACAGTAATCAATGACTATAGTAATCTACTGTTTGATAAACTCCAAAACTCCAGTTTCTAGGACAAGAACTCACTACTGTTGGGAAAACTAGAAAATGGTATGGCAGAAACTAGGCATAGACCAACATTTTACATCATATACCAAGATAAGGTCAAAATGGGTACACAATTTAGACATAAAGAAAGATGCCATAAGCAAATTAGGAGAGCAAGGAATAGTTTACCTGTCAGATCTGTGGAGAAGAGAAGAATTTATTATCAAACAAGAGAGAACATTGTGAAATGCAAAACAGATAATTTTGATTATATTAAATTCACAAGTTTTTGCACTAACAAAGCCAAGCAACATTTAGATTAGAAGGGGAGCAGAAAGCTGGGAAATACTTTTTACAGCCAGTGTCTCTGATAAAGGCCTCATTTCCCAAATATATAGACAACTAAGTCAAATGTATAAGCATATAAATCATTCCCCAATTGCCTTCTAGGACCAAGAAGAACAAACCTAAACTCTCTTCCACATGGCAGTCCTTCGTGCCCTCGAAGATAGCTTGGCCTTCTGGTTCTTTCAGTTGAACCTTATGTGGCATGATTTATAGTCCCCTTGGCATGCTGGAGCAGAGCCATCTTGGTTCATCTTCTTCTGGTCACTCTCCAGCTGTGCTAAGATGTGATGTCCACAGTTGAACTCAGAGACCCCAAAGTGCTTGGAGCAGTCCAGAAGATACTGAGATTATCTTTTCCTTTGTTCTGAATATTGGACCACTCTCAATGCAGCTTAACAGTGTACTGGTATTTGGGCAGGGGGCTGCTACATTGCACTGTGG
Organism: Notamacropus eugenii; assembly: GCF_028372415.1. NCBI lineage: Eukaryota > Metazoa > Chordata > Mammalia > Diprotodontia > Macropodidae > Notamacropus > Notamacropus eugenii. Next base: position 35,712,215 of record NC_092877.1, on the reverse strand, counting down.
ACTCCTATTGAACTTTTAATCCACTAAAACCCCACATTTTTATCATACAGATGACAATCTAGACACACCTCCTCATCTCATATTCAGGAAGTTCATTTTTTGGACCTAAGTACAAAACCTTACATTTGGCCTTATTAAATTTAATCTCTTTGGATGTAGCCCAACATTCTAGTGTGTTGAAATGTTTTTGGATCCTAACTCTGTCATCTAACACGTTAGCTATCTCTTCCAGCTATGCATCATGTATAATTGTGATAAGCTAGCTATGCTTTCGCTCAGGTTATTGATAAAAATGTTCAACAGCACAGATTTCTAGATCTCTCCACTAAGATCTCTTTCCAAATGGATATCAACTCATTCTTTCATTAACTAATTCTTTAGGTCTGGTCATTCAACTTCCACATTTGGCTATTTACAAATATTTATACAGTACACCATTTCTAGCTCATATCTCCCAATCTGGCGCCCAAAGATAGCAGGAAACACTCAGTTAAATGTTTTGCTAAAATCTAGGAAAATTATATCACATGTGCGCAGAGAAGTGCAAGACACAGACAAGAAAGAAAAAGGCAAGAGAAGCAACCATGGAAGTGGTGGTACCTGAGTGGGGAGCCTTGAAGGAAGAGGATTCTGAAAGTCAGAGATCAGTAATAAGTAAATCCAATAAACATTTATTAAGCACTCTGCTAAGTGTTGGGGATACAATTAATAAAAAGAAAGACAGTCCTGAGGAAGCTCCTTGAGGAGCTTACAGTCTAATGAGATGAAGACTGTGAGTGAGGAAATGCCCTGAAGTAGGGGATTTCAAGTCTGTGGAATAGTAAAGTCCTAGTTCTCAATTTGTTTTGGCATTTAAAACTCTTCACAACTCAACCCCTTCCTATGTTTCTTGACTTTATATATTTATTCCCCTCCATGAAGTCCATGATCCACCTATGTTAGTCTACTTGCTGATTCCTTGAACATGATACCCCATTTCCCAGCTCCTGTCTTTGCCCTGGCTGTTCCCTCTACCTGGAAGGTCTAGTTTTACCTCTTAGAATCTCTGGTTTCCTTCAAGTCTCAGCTCAGGAATGACCTTCTGCATCAGGCCTTTCTTAGCCTCTCCTGTTGCTACAGGCTTCCCGTCTAGATCACCTTTCATCTAATCTGTATATCTTTGTTATATGTTTAGTAATGGACACGTCTCCCCTAATAGACTGTAAACTCCTGCCTTTGTTTGTCTCCCTAGTTCTTACAACTGTGCAAGGCACATAGTAAATGCTTAATAAATGTTTGCTGATTGCTTACACCCCCTGTATTTCGCTCTTCAACAGTGCAAGGTATACAGTAAGTGCTTACTAAATGCTTATTGCTCATTTTCATTTCCTGTATCTGCACAGTAACTTGCATAGAATTATTGTTTGATAAATGTTCTCTGGAATAGGTTGGTGTCATGAGATTAAAAGATTTAGAGCAAGGAGAGCATCTAGTTCATAAAAATGATGAGAAGAGGCCCTGGGAGGTGTTGCTTACATGCCCAAGGTCATACATACAGCAAGGGTTCAGCTTCTAAATCCAGGGCACTTGTCTACTAGACCCTGGCTCTTCCCAGGGTCTGACAGCACAGAGCCAGGACCAGAAGCCAGGAATCCTGTCTCCCTGCTCAGGATGCTCTCTGGGAGGGTCTCTGGAGGATGAAGCCTGCTGATAGGCTCTGCTTGTCAAACAAGGTCAGGTTCTGAGAACCAGAGGGCTCTCAAAACACCTCTTTGTCGGGCTTTTCGAGGTCTGGTCCTGGCAATCTGGCCTGTGTTTATGTGGCTCTTCCCTCACTCTTCACTCCAGGGGCCGGCTGCTGATAGGGACAAGTCTGGAGAATGTTAGCTTTTAAGCAGATGGGTGGTAGAAGCTGGCGCCTGGATGCATCATGCGAGGAGGCCTGACAGGCCTGCTCCTCAGTGGGACGTGCTTCGGGACATGCTGGGATGCTGAGGCCAGAGAAAGGCCAAGCCCGAGGCAGGCTCCCCCTTTAACCACCTCCTCCCCCAGCCTGTCTTCACTCGGCTGGTGGGTTTTGGAGCAGATAGTGTGCTAATGAGGTTCAGAGTTAGCGCCGGATGGGCGGGCGGATTTCACACACAGACACGTGTGTTTATTCCGACGGAATGAACAGAATGTCCTACCCACAGCATCTGACTCACTTTTCATAGGCTCTCTGGCCGTTTGGCATAGCGACACGAGACCCATGTCATTTTCCTCAGCTCGGCCCCGCAACAACCTTTTTAATATTGACAATAATAGTTAATATTAAGTTGTTTGGTCATTTCAGTCGTGTATGACTTTATGACCCCAGCTGGGGTTTTCTTGGCAGAGAGACTGGCATGGTCTGCCATTTCCTTCTCCAGCTCATTTTACAGATGAGGAAACGGAGGCAGACAGAATTAAGTGATTAGCCCAGGGTCACACACACAGCTAGCAAGTGTCTGAGGTCAGATTTAATCTCAGGACAAGTCTTCCTGATCCCAGGGCCAATGTTCCATCCACTGTACCACAAAGTCCTCTCCATATATGATCACAGCAACCCTCTGAGGCAGATGCTATTATTATCTTGGATAAACTGAGCCTGAGAGAGGTTAAGTGACTTTCCTAGAGACACACAGCTTGTAAGTGCCAGAGATGGTATTTAAATAGGGTTGCACTTTGCAAACCTTAAATTGCTGTCTAAATGTTAGTTACTGTGATTACCTCCCTGTCTTTCTGGAGAGGCTGGAGTGGAAAAAAGGGTTTAGAGTTAGATGATCCACGTTAAAATTCTGTCTCTGCCTCTTAATTTCTGTGTCATCTTGAGCAAGTCATCTAACTTCCCATGCCTCAGTTTCCTTGTCTGTAAAATGAGGGAATCGAACTGTATAGCTTCTAAAGTCCCTGCTAACTCTATAATCTGTTGTCCTTGCGACCCTTGTGTCCTTAACAAGGCCATCCCTGGGAAGAAGGGAGAGGCGCATTTGAAGACACCCCACCCCCACCCCACAGAGAAGGAAGAAAGGACATTCAGCTGACCGCAGGTTGGCCACCTTCGACTAGCTGGGCCATGGCTCCTTGCCGCTGCCTCCTGGCAGGCCTGGACCTGGCTTCCTCCGGGGAGGCCCCTGGGGAGGGAGATGGGTTAGAGTTTGTTTTTCCCAAGAAGGGGCAGTTCTTTTTAATCAGCTGTTTATAGCTGTCTGCCTGAAACGTTCTGAGGACTCTGTCAGGCAGGCTAAGGACAAGCAGAACAGGGAGGATTCTGGGAGGGGGCAGGGGGGCTGTCCTGGAGTGACCCTGAAAACCAGAGGTATATTTAATTGCTAGGCAAGTTTTTAGAAGGGAAAAATAAAACAATAAAAGCATGAATTGCAGATGCAGTTTGAAGGAGGCTGGCTAGGGGAGTGAGGGAGCTAGATGGGGCAGTGGGAAAAGCTTTGGCCTGGGAGGTGGGAGACCTTGAGAATACTGCTAATATCTATCGTTAGATAACATTTATGTAGCACTGGAAGAAGAACACTAGGTAGCATTTATGTAACACTTTGTAAGCACCTCAGAGGCGTTTTTCCATTTAATTTTCACAACACATCTGTGTGGTAGGTACTGTTATTCCGCCCCTTTTGCAGATGGATAAAAAAAGGCTCGCAGACTTGCCCGTAATCACCTAGCTAGGACACATCTGAGGCAGACTTCCAACTGAGATCACCATGACTCCCTGTCCAGCATGACAAGCCGCCCCCTCCATGGAGTCCCCTGTTCTGGTCTCCTGAGTGATTTCTGTGTGATCTTTCAGGGTCACTTTTAAGGTGGGAGTTGGGCTTATTGTTGTCTAAGAGGACTTCCAGTTCCTACAGGCTATAATTTTGGGGATCTCAACCTCCGAAAGATAAAAGATGGAGCTGTCATTTCTGCCTGGGGCCAGGGTCTCACAAGCCCCCATCCCAATGAGACAGGCTCCCAGATTCAGGTGGGGGAAGAAACAGCAGCTTTTATGCAAGTCACAGGATGAGTGGTCCAAGGGGTGGAAACCCAGTAGGAAGGGGAAGAAGGGGAGCACCCAAGAATGCAGAGCTGGGAGACAAAGGCCAGGGAGCCCAGGGGGCTGGAGGGGATGCTGAGGGAGAGGGAGAAACCAGGCTTGCTACCTTCCTGCCACCACTGTCTGGACCCAGAAATTCTCTACCTGAAGCTCAGTTCCTCTCTCAGGAGCCCCACCCAGGTCCAAAAGGACCTATCCTTCCCCTTGGGCATAGGGTGGATGAGAAACAGGCTCTTTTCTTCTAAGCCCAGCTGAGAGTGGAAAAATACAGGCCCTAAATTGGGGTATTCTGGGCACACGGACTGGTCATCTCCTTATCTCTCTGGCTCATACGCTTGAAGACTTCAAAAATAGCTTTGGGCAGTGGCAGGTCAAGGTGGGGCTTGTGCCCAGTCTGGAAGTCCCAGGATTGTCCTTAAAGGGTCCTCCCAATAGCCCTCATAACCTGTCCAGGCTCTACCTTCTTCTGCCTTAAAGACAAGACAGTGAAGAAGGAGAAGAAAGAGGAGAGGAAGAGGAGGGGGGGAAGGTCCTGTCTCCTAAGTATGTCACTGTGTCCTGGCAGTCTGACTCCTTGGGAGGCTCGGACTGTGGGCTGGGCGCCTGCTGAGGCAGGAGCCTGGGCTCTGGGGGCCGCAGGAACGGGCTGGCTTGAACAAGGGCCAGGAAGTTTTCATCTAAATTGATTAGGACTTGGAACATTCCTTCTCGGACAAATTGTATTCTGATGACTTGAACACTCCCTCGCAGCTGGAGAGCCAGGAAGCCAAGCTGGGTCTTTGTTCCCTCTCTAGAAACCAACCATCCCACGGTGACCCCTGCAGAGAGTGCAGGGTCCAGTTTTGATAACTGAACAAAGTTTTCTCGGAATCTCCTCTCTTTCCTTTCCTTTCCTTTCAGGTGGGGTCCATGGGACTCATTTCCCTTTCTTGCTTTGACTCCGCTGCCTGGGACAGGTCTTTGCTCATGAAGTCAACTGTTTCCTGGTGTAGGCTCTGTGGGCTCCTGGGGGAGGTCCTTCCTTCTCAGTCTGTCAAGGGGAAAGAGGACTGCAGGCCACTGAGGTCCAGCCTGACCTTGGCCTTGTCCAGAATAATGCCAAGGGCTCAAGGCAGAGGTGCAATGGAGCCAGCTTGGGAGGCAGAGTGGAGAGGCAGTTGTTCAGTTTTCTGTGTGAGCCTTTACATCTTGGAAATTGGCAAGCCCTACCAATCAGGGTCTGATTTACTGTTTTGTTGATTGTTTAGGCTTAAGGATGAAGAAAATATTTTTTAAAAATGCAGATTAAACTGAATTCCTGTGTACATTTACCCTTTCCCCTGGAAAGTCAGTTGTTAAACACTTACCAGCACACTCTTGAAAGGTTACAGAAACTTGGTGTCCAGGATTTTCTGCTGGGTGGCATGGGACTATGGCAGGAAGAATGGGGTAATGGGCCCCGCTGGTTCACATGGGAGTGAAGGCAGCCCCAGGAGAGATGTTTGGTATATATAATGGGGGCTTTGAAGTATTCGTGGGTGGAACATTCTGTAAGTCCAAGGTATGAGATGGTTATGGACCCCTCGTCTTTACACAATGTAATGCTTTCTTAGGCTATATTAAAGTAGTAATAGCATCCAGAACCAGCGAGGCAATAGTCCTGCCATACTTTGCCCAGTTGCGACCACATCTGGAGGACTGTTCTGTTCAGGGTGACACAGCTAAGAAAGAAGCATCGATGGAATGGAGAATGTCTGGGGAGGGCAAGCCATGTGATAAGGAGAATGGAGAGCCGCGAAAACAAGCATGCTTGGCATGGAGAGAAGACGGGTATGCTGGGTGTCTTCCAGAATGTCAAGGGCTATAGGAGGAAAGACTTTCTTTGCTTGGCCTCAGGAGACAAAACAAGGACCCATAGCTAGAAGCTGGAGGGAGACAAGTTTAGCATCAATATAAGGAAAGACTTTTAAGCCTTTAGAAGGGTCCCACAGGGAAACAGGCTGCCAGGGTGGGTGGGATCCCCTCGCTAACAGATTTCAGCTGGGGGCTGGATGGTGTTAAGGAGGGTCCTGTTTGGACCAAGTGCCTCTCAGGTCCCTTTCAGCTCTGAGTTTCTCCTCTTTGCCTCAGCTTACTTCATGGGTGCCTAGGAAGAGCTGTAGCTTTGGATGGGGCAGGTAAGGCCTCTGCTGTGGGTGGGGCACAACAAAGGGGTCTCAGTGCAGGTGCAGGGTGAGGCCAGGGTGAAAGAAGACTCCAAGTGGGAGTTCAGGGGTTAGATTATATATACTGGGAGGTCCCTATGAGCTCTAAACTTTGCTTTCCTCCACCCCTAACTTTTTTGCTGGGTTTTTATCAGGGCTATAAATAGCTCTTGAGCTGGCCCCTTGGCTTCAGGTTCTAGCTGTGGGAGGGAGTCTGGGCCAGAGGGTGGGGAGCGTCCAACAGGCACATCTTGAACTGGACACTTAGACTTTGAGCCCCCTGGGAAATTCCTCGGCCTTTATGGAGCTGGGAGGGAGGTGACCTGAGTCCCATGGCCACACTCAGGTGCCTCTGTACTTAAATCCTCAGAATCCCAGGCTTTCTGAGCTGGAAGGGAGCCCAGCCTACACCTACCCAAGAAGCACTTCTGCAGCACTTACAAAGATCACCTTCAGCAGCATGAAACCAGAACGCTCCGGCCTTTCCCTGACAACCCTTCACTTACATGCAAGAATGGAAATTGTCTTTTCCATCTGCAGAAAAAAAAAAATAATTCCAATTTCTGCTACCCTAGGACCCCGGGAGAGACCTCATTCAATTCACACAGGTTTAGATTTAGAGCTGGCAAGGACCTTAGAGGTCCTCTGGCCCAACCTCCTCATTTTACAAGTGAGGAAATGGACACCCAGGGCTTTTGAAGTGACTTGTCAGACTTCACCGACAGTAGAGATAGGCTTCACATCCAGGGCCTCTGACTCCCAAACCAGCATCCTTCCCATTGTATCCCTTTGCCTCCCCAATTACATATGGTAAGTCCCTGCAGATGCCAGGTACTGGGCCAGGGGCTGAGGCTGCAAACTCAACTAGTCCCTGCCCTCAAGGACTACAGTCCATTAGTAGAGTCCAACTACAGACAAGCCCAAGTAATTTATTTCTGTTTTGATGGCAAGACCAGTGTGATACTGGACCATTAATGAGTCTTGTGTGTGTGTGTGTGTGTGTGTGTGTGTGTGTGAGTGTGATCTGGTGGAGAGGAGCTATCTTTATCTCTAGATTTGCATCATGAAAATCTGAGTTTATAAACTGTCCATGACTTGGTTAAGAGCAGGCAGCATGAGATGCTTTGGAGTGGGTGCTGGATTTGAAAACTGAGGACTTTACTTCCAATCTTCTCTATCACTCTATAACTTCTCTCAGCAGTCACTTCAATCACTCAATCATAAACATTTATTAAGTACCTACTATGTTCTGGGCACTGTGTTAAGCACTTTACCCTTCCAAGACTCAGTTTCCTCATCTGTAAAATGAAGGAGTTAGTTTGGATGGCCTCCATGAGCCTGTGCTCCTCTCTGGAACTACTGCTTAGGGCAACTGAGAAGATTTTTTAAAAATGGGATAAAAAAGGAGAAAAAAATCCCAACAACTACCTTCTTCCAGCTTGTCCATGATCATAACAAAGGTCACAAAAGGTAGATTAATGTGTCCTATCAGAGTGAATCCTGTCTTTCGAATAATTCCTCCTGAGGCACACCCTTCTCAGAGCCAGCTGGTGGCTGCAGTGGATACAGTGCTGGGTCTGGGGTTGGGAAGACCTGAGTTCAAATCCAGCCTTCGGTACTTCCCAGCGATATGAGCCTGAGTAAATCTTAACCTCTTTTTCCTCAGTGTCCTCAGCTGTAAAATGGGGATAATTAGCACCTACCTCCCAGTAGGATCAAAAGAGGGATCAGTAAATAACTCTTTCAGGGTACAGTTCAGAGAACTGTTGCCTGTCTTTCACGATGCTCCAAGATCTTTTCCTTTGACCAGCCCATCTTGGTGCTGGGCTCAGTCCTCTCAGTGAGAAATCAGCGTATTACCAAATCATTGTTTCTTTTGGCTAAGTCATAACCAGGGATAATCACAAAGTAGTTTTGGACTTCAGGGTTTCCCACTTACTAATTTCAAAGCTTTCTTTGTGGGCAAATGTAAATGAACAGTTGGGAAAGAAGGCACTGATACCAATCTTTGCCCTGGCTAAGATCAGCCTCACTTGCAGCTGCTTCCTCAGTGGATTTCCTATATGCCAGTCTCACCTTTGTTTCTGTCTTTGTCCTCTTCTGTTCAGTAAAATTGCCAGACATTACACTAGAAATCCCAGTGTCAGACCTGGCCTTTTGAAGAAGCCTTTCTGACTAATGCTCTTTGGTGACTCTCATCTGAAAGCTGCTCTGGGACATGGGGATGAACACCTGAGGGAGGTTCCAGGACCAACTGGCCATGGCATGAGCCAGACCTGGGTGAGCCAGAACTGTCAGGTAGGGTGCAGGTGGAGTGTTGGAACATTGGAATGAAGCTAGAGACTAAAGAAAATAATATTTGTAAAAGCACCTTGGAAACTGCAAACTGCCATATGCACACCAGGAACAGTGTTTGTCCTTCATTTGCAAAGAGGACCAATGACATCATGGGGTGATGTCTTAACTTGCCAGTGAATTGGATTTAAGTGAGGCAGAGCTGGGCAAAGTCATAAGCCTCACTCTCTCTTCTAGAATCATCCAAATCCAGTGGCAAGCCAAAAGTCAAGATGACTGGCCACGGCCCAAGATTCAGTGGATGACCTTGGTGTCTTTGTTAGCCTAAATCTAAGCAGCCTCCTTCATGGCTATTGGAACAGCTTGTTCTTGGCTACCCATTCTGCCAGGGGAAGTGCTCACATGCTTGGGGTAGACATCCTCCTAATTCACCAACGAGTTTGAGGCAACCTGGTTATCCTCGATCTGGTTTAGTCCATCTGTTAAGGGTCATAAATCAGAATTTATCATTAAGTTCAAGAATAGATGATGAAGGGGGTGGGTGGGGGAGTCCTAGGGGAGAGTGAGGAGACAGGGAGGCCAGAGCTGCTCATCTGTGCCTGCTCTAGATTGATCTTGATTTCTGAACTTGGTCCAGTGTACACAATGAAGCACATGATAGGATAGGGTTCCAGGGGATGTTTTAGGAAAACATCAAGGGGTGGCCAATGTAACACATCCAGCTCAAGGTGGGGGCTGGAATTCTCCTTGGATCAGCAGCACTGCTCCCCTTTATGGAGCTGCAGCATGGAGGTTTGATAGGTTCCACCAGGCACATTTCAGCTCTTATGGATCATGCTTGTAGCTAAAGTGTTGTGCTAAACAAGTTTTTCATTGCCTCTCTTCTTGTACTTTGCTTCTAGTTTCTCTGCACACTCACCCACCTTGTAGATTGCCTGCTCAAGAGCTGCTCCTTGCTCCTGAATTCATGGTCTGATCCAGAGAAGGCTGAAGTGCTGAAGATTTCTGGTTTAAGTCCTTTAGGTTTCTACTTATGCTTACTACAATATCTTTCATTTCTAGATACTTCAAACTAATCAGTTTGTTTGTATTTTCCAGAAATTAATACGTCTTTACTGGTGTCTATCAGCTCACCTATCAGGTATGGGGGGCCATTTTGGGGAACATGTCCTGCACAGCCCTGTGGTCTTCTTGGCTATCTCTACCACAATATTGTATTAGGTGGGGGAAGGGAGGAAGGAGAAAGGATGGAGGATGGGGATGGAAGAGGAGGAAGAGAAGGGAGGGGAGAGGAGGGGCATAGGAGAGAGGAGGAAAGGAGAGGAGAAGTGAGAGGAGGGGAGAAGAGAAGGAAAGGAAAGTGGAAGGGAGAGGAGGGGAAATGGGGAGAGGGGAGGGAGAAGAGGGGAAGAGGGGAGGAGAGGAAAGGAGAGAAAAAAGGAGAGGAGGGGAATAGGGGAAAGGAGGAGAGGAGGGGAGCGGGGAGGGATAGAGGGGAAGGGAAAGGAGAGGGGAAGGGAGAGGAAGGGAAGAGGGGAGAGGGGAAGAGAGAGGAGGAGGAGAAGGGAGGGACAAGGAGAGAAGTGTTGAAGGAAAGGAGAGGAAAAAGGGAAGGGTGAAGAGTTTGGGCTGCTAAGAGTTTTACTGGTGTGTGGCTGCTACACAGGCTACAACTTCTTGGAGGCATAGATGAGAGTTGGGTAAAAGGTGAACACCAAAGGTGACTGAGCAGCCCTGAAAAGAACTCAACGAATCCTCATACCAGAGGCGCTAGTCCTCACTGAACACCCAGTGGTGCATTAGCTACTTGAGGGATAGACTGGTAGGCACATGTGTTTCAAGGCATCCAGGAACGATGAACGATATCTTTTGGAAGCCTGAACGTGAGCTCAGCAGCTTCTAGCACTCCCAGTTTGAATGGAGGGAGGAGGGAAATTTTATGAAGATGTTGGGTTCTAGAAACCCAAGTCACCTGGAGAGGGAAAGGGAATAAACAGTGCTTGGTAACTGACCATGACATCCTGTTTGCCCCGTTTCTATGGTGAGGAGGAGTGTTCTCAGGATGGCCCTTGGTTTCAGCCAGCATCTTGATTACTGTACTGAGGAGTCTTCCAGCGCTGTGGCAAGGTGGTACAGAAATGTCCTCAATCAAGAGATTGCCTTAAACTCTAATCTTTAAAATTCATGTTGTGTGTGAAGCCACCAGCGTCCTTGTTCTTTTGTGAAGAGGTGTTGAGAAACAGGCTCACTTTAGTCCCTCGAGGCTCAGCGAGCTTGGGAGACAGGTGGCTAGAGGACTTGTTTGTTCAAATTCTTTGCTGTTATCTTAGATCCTTTTTAAGTAAATTAGTTTGCTTCACTCTGATATTTTATGTTTTATTCTTCTATTGGAAGAAGGAAGGGAGAGAGGTATGATTTATCATTTGCCAAGGCTCAGCTGGGTCCAGTAAGAGTCCACATTTCTTTTGCTTTTTAAGCTTAATAAAGTGCTATTTTCCAGAACCATTCCTTGAGTAAGGGGATATCAATGCCATTATCTGCATTATACAGAGCAGGAAACTGAGGCTTAGAGAGGCTGATTGGCCCAATGTACCCAGTTAGTATCAGAGCTAAGATTCTACCAAGTCCAGTGATTTTTTTCCACTTCATTATCTCCTCCCCACAGCTCTAGGGTGTCTGTCTGAGAAGGGGTGGGGCAGATTATTGGCAGAGGTCCAGGTAGGTAAGAAGTCACTTTCAGGTAACTCCATCAGGACATATCAGGAATTCTGCCATGTGGATGCTGGGGCTTAGAGGCTGGAGTTTCATTCTCATGGGGAATTGGGGGGTCAGGCAGACCCTTGGGCAAAAGGAGAAACATGGCAGCAGTTACTGAGGGCGTCAGAGATACCAGGATGGGAGGGGGACCAGCAACAAGACTGACAATGCTGAGCTAGGGCTGCGTATGCTCCCAGGCCCGGGGTTGGTCCCAGGCTCTATCTGTAGGGGTGAAGAGCCAGGTAAGTCATTCCAGCCTGTTCATGCCAAGTGGAATCCATCTTGGCATTGTCTTTGCCTCCACCTCCCCTCAATGCGGGGGGAATAATACCCCTAAATTGTTGAGGTTGGAAAAAACTCAATAGGCTATGATTTTCATCATGTTTCTATCAGTAAAGCCAAGGGCAGCTAGGTGGTGCAGTGGATAGAGCACCAGTGCAGGAGTCAGGAGGACCTGAGTTCAAATCTCACCTCAGACACTTGATACTCACTAGCTGTGTGACCTTGGACAAGTCACTTAACCTCAGTTGCCTCATCCTGGGTCATCTCCAGTCATCCTGATGAATATCTGGTCACTGGATTCAGATGGCTCTGGAGGAGAAGTGAGGCTGGTGACCTGCATAGCCCTCCCTCACTCAACACAAAGTCAAGTGCAAGTCCTGTCATCTGATGGCATGGTCTTCTTCAGCAACGAAGGACGAACACACACATCAGTAAAGCCTGACATCCAGGCTAGGCTTCAGGGCCTAATTCCAGGGAGTTTGGTTATTGCCAGGGGTGACTGACTCCCGGGAGGAGGAGGCCTTTATTATAACAAGACCAGATGCTCTATCTGAGCTCTCAGAACAGATAGGCTTAAAGGTCCTCTACCCAGTCTCTTTGTTCTTCCCTTGGACCTCAAATTAACTTTCTACTGCCTCCTGTCAAGGGGACGAGGCGATAATGTTTCCCCTCCAAAGTTAATGATCTTGGCTCCCAGTGTCTCTCATTCATTCATTCATTCATACATTCATTCATCCATCAATATGCAATGTTCCAAATAAATAAGACACTTCCCTCATAAGAGCTTCTAGTCCAGGAGAGGAAGTAAAGAGACAGGAAGAGACAAGGCATAAATAAACATCATACAAATTAGAATATGATGAGGATCACCAAGTGAAATGAGATCAGAGGAGGGAGACATCACTCTTGACTCAGGAGATGATAGAAGGCTTCATGGAACAGGAATTGGAGTTGGGTCTCGAAGGGTGGGAAGGATGTCAACAAGTGAAGAGGTATGGAAAAGAGGAAGATGGTTTTGGAGGCATAGAAAAGAGAGTATACAGATATGGGGAGGCACGAAGACATGGGGCACGTTTGTAGAATGTAGAGTGGTGGGTGTGTCCACCTCTATGAATGGGGTATCCTGGCTTTATCTTTGACCCCCATATGCTTCCCTTCCCACCTTCCTCAGAAAGGCAGTTCTGATGTCCAGGTTAAATGCCACAAGATGTACCATGGCAAGTAAGCATTTGCAAATACATTTTTAAAGAACAAGTCTGTTTTATTTTTTTGGTGGGGGGAGAGAACCTTGGAGATCTTGGACAAAAAGCATCATGGGAAGAGAGTTGCTGGGCCACACCATGGAGGTGGAAGTGTCTGTGGACAATATGGATTGGCTCTTGGAGAGGAAGCAAGACCTCAGCTAGAGAGGGTAAGTGGCTGGGGAAGGAGCCATGCTATCTGGCCTCTTCCTATTTAACTCATTTTTCTTGCACTAGGTACTGAACTCAGTTATTTCTGTTTGCTGAAGGAGCACAAATCCTGTTAGCATCTTCTATGTCTCAGCACCTTGCGGCGAAGGTCCAGCTGCTCCACCCCAATCATGACCTGGTCCTGGCTCTACAGATCAGCACACTAAGTCACAGCTAATAGATTCCATAGTGTGAGGAAAACTTAGGTCCCCAAATATGCCACATGTGTCTGCTTTCAGGAAGGCTTGTAAAATGCTAGAGTGGGGAGGGATCTTAGAACACGGAATGTCAGAGTTTAAAAGGGACTTGAGAACATAGAACACCGGAGCAGGAAGACTCCTTCAGGACATAGGAAGTCTGCCCTGGAAGGGACCTTGGAAGATCTAATATAGGAGGACATCACACCTGGAAGGTATTCCAAGGTCAGCCACTCTAATGTCCTCATTTTACCAAGGTCCAGAGGGGGCTGACTTGCCTCTGGCCACACAGCTCAGACCCGCACCTATGTGAGTAGCCTCCTCTGTGTTTCCCTGCTTGTCTGTCCACACTTCTTAGCCCACGGACTCCTCAGCAGGCAGCAAACCGCAGGGCCCCAGTTCTCCTGCTGATTCCACCCACTTCTTCACTCTAGGACAAGACTGAGCATTTCCTTCCTCCCCTGGTGGTCTCTGATGGCTCAAGCTTATTGCCTGCCTTGGCCCAGGTCCACTCTCTTTGGCTTCTGTTGGGAACTACAGCCACGGCAGCCACCTGCCTTCCTGCTGGGCAATTTGGAAACGGGCAGTATGAAATAACTCGCTTCCCGGGTTAGTTTAGCCACCCCCTTGGGGCCACATTTCGCAGCTGACTCATCCAGGCAGGCTGAGGCCCATCCAACGTAGCCCTGCTCAACATCAGACATTCCATGGGGTCCTCGTCAAAGCTATTTTCTATTGACACCTGACCTTAACATCTCAGCCCTGGATCATCGCTCCTCCTAAGTTCAAAGTAGCTGCTGACTAGAAAAGTGAGCCATCCTTCTCCAGATGAGGTCACCAGATATCTGAGAACCCAGGTGACTTTCTTCCAGTCACACACTGGGGGACAGTCAGAGCTGGGTCTTCAAACCATTTATTCTGACTGAATATTCGATTTCTTTTCAAATTTTAACTTGATCATAGGTATAAAGCTAGAAGGGGCCTCAAAAAAAAAATCTTGTTCAACCCCCTCAATTTTTAAATAAGGAAACTGAGGCCCAGGGAGGTTAAATTCAAACCTGAGGTTAAATGATGGTAGTAAGCATTCGAACCCAAGATCCTGGACTTCAGGACCCAAAGCTTTTTCTGTTGTACTCCATGGCTTATCTGTCATGTTTTTTCATCCCCTTCATGGTAATGATTATCAATACTTCCTTCCTCTGTAAGAAAAATAAGTCATAGGAAAAAAAGTCATCCACGAAACTTAAGGAACACATCATCTGAAGCTAACCATATGTGTGGTGTCCCGCACCCAGAGCCCTCCCACCTCCCCTCTTCAGCGTAAGGCTGGATGATTCTAATTCCCCTCTGCCCTGACGTCATTTTTTCGTTCTTTCCATATACGTTGTTACAGTCATCGAGTATTTTGTTTTCTAGTATCTGCCTACTTTACTTTGTATCAGTCGTAACCAGAGCTATTATGATTACTTTAAACAAATAGACTTTTATTGATTTTTTTTGTATCTTCAACAGGTCTTCTGTATTCCTCCCCTCCTAAAGAGACATCTCTTATAATAAAGAATTTTTTTAGAGGAAGAAGAGAACCCCCTCCCCGCCCATAGCAAAACCAATCGATATAATGAGGGAGGGAAGGATGCTATATGCGATGTTCTGCAGAGGTGGGTTTCCATCTCTGCAAAAGCTATCTTTTTGGAGGGGTGGGGGAGGATGATGAAGAACTCTTGAGGACTCAGCCAAGCACTGGAGCTTGCCATACTCTCTTTGAAGGGAGTAAGTGTCAGCCTTGCCTTCAGGCAACCCTGGCCTCCCCTTCTCTCCCAGTGGAAGAGCAGCTGACTCCTTCTGAGGGATATTGGGAATTGGGCTTGTAAAGTTTCACAATAAAACGTCTGTCATTACTGCCTTCCACACCTCTGGCATTCAGAGCTCACAGGTGCAGCGTTCTTATTACTGCCTAAACAGAATTCAAACTCCTTAGGCTGGTATTAAAGGGAGGGGATCAAGGCACCTTGTGCTTGCCAGAGTGGGAGAGGGCACACAGAAGGAAGTGATAGGCCACGTAGAGAGGGGGAGGGCATCGCATAGGTCATACCCCAATGCCAGATTCAGCCTGCTGGGAATCAGAAAAGGCATGATGGGAAAGTGAATGGGGTGGGGTAGAACTATCCTGGGAAGCTTGGCAGTGAACCTATAACCAGAGATGGTGTTTCTGTGTGATTGGGGGGCGGGGCACATCACAATCATTCCCTCCTCAAAGTAAAATCTCTGCTCTCAAGGAGCTCACAGTCTAATGGGGAAGAAATAACATAAACAACTATGTACAAAAATGATATATACAGGATAAGTTTCAGAAGAAGGACTCTAAGGTTACAAGGCAAAGCAGAAGGTGTGATTTCTTAGCTATGCCTGGAAGGAGACCAGAGAAACTAGGAGTCAGAGCTGAGGAGGGGAGAGTGCCTGGCACAGGGGACAGTCAGTGAAAATGACCCCAGTCAGGAGATGGAGTGTCTTGTTTGAGGAACAGCCAGGAGACATGTGTCACTAGATCAAAGGGTACATGGGTGATGAAAGATATAAGAAGATTAGAAGGGGTGAGGTTATGATGGGTTCAGTTCAGCTTTGTACCAGGATACTGAAAGAACTGCTGGGGGGGTGCAATGGCTGAGTTCCTGCCAGTGGTCTTTGAAAGATCCTAAAAAATAGAAGAAATGCTACAGAACTGAAGAAGGGCAAATGTCCTAAATTCCAAACAAAGGAAAGAGAAAGATCTTTGTTAATTACAGGCCAGTGAACTTGATTTCTATTCCTGGCAATATTCTACAATCATTAAAGTGTCATTAAAGGAATGGCTAGCGAAAGTCTAGAAAAAGGGAAGTGATCATAGAGTCAGCATAGTTTCATTAAGAACCGGTTATGCCAGACCAGTCTTGTTTCCTTTTTTGACAAAGTTACTGAACTAGGAGGTGAGGAGAATGCTTACAAAGATTTTGGCAAAGCACTTAACAGTGTGTCATGTTATACTTGTGGAAAAGATGAAAGGATGGCCAGATCCAAAGAGGTTTCATGGTTTGATATCAAGTTGGATGCAGGTCTCCAAGGGAACCTGTGCTTGGTCTTTTTTTTTAAACAAGCATTTATTAAACACCTGCTATGTGCCAGGTACTGAACTTTACAGATATTATCTCACTTGATCTTCCTAACTCTGGGAGGTAGGTACTATTCCCATTTTACAGTCAAGGAAACTGGCAGATAGTGGTCACAGTCAAACAGCTAAAAAACATTTGAGACCAGATTTAAGACCAGGTCTTCTTGACTCCATGCCCAGGGCTCTACCACCTAACTTGTTCTCTTGTGTTTAACACTTTTATCAATGACTTGGACAAGACGTAGATGGTATGATTACCAGATTTTCAGATGACATGGAGTTAACATGTTGGCTGATAGAGCCAGGATCCAAAATAGATCTTGGAAGCATAAATGTTGGAACTAATTCATTAGGATGAAATTAAGTAGGGATAAGTGTAAAGTCCTACTTTTGGGCCAAAAAATCAATTTCACAAATATAAGATGGGGGAAGCAGGGCTAGATAGCAGTTCATGTGAAAAAGATTTAGAGGGCTTAGTGGAATGCAAGCTCAATATGAATTGACAAAGTGATATAACTTCAGAAAGATCAGTTGCAATTGCTTTAAAATATACAGGAATTAAGAAGTGATCGTTCCTCTATACTGTGCCTTGACCATACCACACCCGAAACTCTGTGTTCAAGGCTGGGTGCCTCAGCTCCAGGACACTGAGAAGCTGGAAAATGTCTAGAGGAGGTGAACAAGAAGAGTGCAAAGCCTCATGGGTGAAGGAACAGCAAGTGTTTAGTTGGCAAAAGATAAGATTCATTGGGGGAGGTTGTGGCTGATATCTTCAAGATTTGAAAGGGTTGTTGTATTGGAAAAGGAATTAACTTGGTCTAATTAGCCCTTGGCAAGAGGGTAGGGTACAACGGGTGGACCTGAAAAAGAGATGCTTGGGTTTGGAAGGAAAAATTTCCTAGTGATGAAATCTACCGTAAAAGTGGTGTGGCCTGTGCCCAAAGGGCTATAAAAATGTGGATACCCTTTGACCCAGAAACATGGCTTCTAGGGTTGTATCCCAAAGAAATCATAAAAATGGGAAAAGGACCCACATGAACAAAAATATTTATAGCAGTTCTTTTTGTGGTGGCCAAGAACTGGAAATCGAGGGGATGTCCATCAATGGGGGAGTGGCTGAACAAGTTGTGGTAGATGAATGTAACGGAATGTTATTGTGCTATAAGAAATGATGAACAGGTGGACTTCAGAAAAACCTGGGAAGATTTATATGAACTGATGCTGAGTGAAGTGAGCAGAACCAGGAGAACATTATACCTAGTAACAGTCACAGTGTGCAAGGACTGTTTCTAATAGACTTAACCCTTCACAGCAATGCAAGGACATAAAACATTTCCAAAGGACTCATGATGCAAAATGCCATCCACATCCAGAGAAAGAACTACAGAGTTGGAATGCAAAATGAAGCAGACCATTATCTCTTTTGTTATGTTTTGTTCTTTTCCTCATGGTTTCTCCCTTTTGTTTTAAATATTCTATGCAACATGACTAATGTGAAAATGTGCTTAATAAAAATATGTGTAGAACCCATTAAGATTGCATGCTGTTTTGGGGAGGGAGGGGAAAAAATTTAAAATTTATGGAAGTGATTGTTGGAAACTGAAAACAAATAAATTTACAGAATAAAAAAAATTAAAAAGTGGTATGGGCTATTTCAGGAGGTAGTGGGGGGCTGCCTGGTCTGACCATGTCACCTGCTTACTCAATGAACTCCAATGGCTCCCTATCACCTCCAAAATCCAATATAAAACACTTTATTTCACCTTCAAAGTCCTTCCTAACCTGTATCCCTTCCCCTCTTCAGTCTTCTTGCACTTAACTCCCCTCTATGCAGTCCAAGACACAGTGACACTGGCCTACTTGCTGTTCCTTTAAGACACTCCATCTCTCAACTCCATACATTTTCACCAGCTGCCTCCCATGTGGGGATTCCTTGTCATTGCCAAAAGTGGTGCTACAATTATTTTTGTACATATAGTGTTTTTACTCTTTGATCTCTTTGGAGTGCATGCCTATTAGTGGCATTGCTGGTCAAAGGGTAAATCCTCTTTTACAAGGCAGGAAACTGAGGCTCAAAGAAGAAAGGGACTTGCCCACAGCCATATAGCTCATAAATTACAGAACTGGGATTAGAATCCAGACTCCAAAACTCTGGATATTTTAATCCAGGGTTCCTTCCAGAAAATAATCCCCTCTTTCTCTTTCCACGTTGCGATTTTTCCTTACAAGTAAGGAATGAGGCTCTGTCCAAGTCACTGAAGTGCACTTTGATGTTTAAAAGTGACTATCAGATGCATTTGAAGTATGTTCTACTTGACTAATATAGTACCATTAAATGAAACTCAAAATATTTTTAGAGATTAGATGGAAGAAAGATATTTCTACTGTTAACATTCTGTTTTTTACTAAGTGGAATTAAGGAATTTAAGTTAGAAGTTAAAGGAGAAACACAATTAATGAGTCATGAAATTGCCATTTGTAATTTCTAGGGTGTGGAGCAGGGGGTGGGTAGTGGTAGTTTTTAGGTCATGTGGCATGGGAGTCTTGGGGTGTGGCAACTGGGTCCTTGCTTGTCATGGTCTCCAGAAATGCTGAGATACATCTCTGGTCATGGGCAGGATGTCCTTGGGAAAGAGATGTGCTTGGATAGGGTCAGGGCTCCATACTTTCCACAGGGAATACATTTATGGCTTTGAGTCTAGCCATGATGCTCCAGAGTGAGAGCAGGTAGACAGGCAGTCGAGTGTCTATTATGTGTCAGGCACTGTGTTAAGCATTGGGAATCCAAAGAAAGGCAAAAGACAATCATCGTTCTCAAGAAGCTCAGTTTAATGGGAGAAATGACACACGAACAACTATGTACAAGTTGGGAACAGAAGAAATTGGAGATAATCAAAGAGGAAAGTATTAATGAAGTTTGCTAAAGGCTTTTTTGTGGAAGGTGGAATTTTATGTGGGACTTTAAGGAAGTTGAGGAAACCAGGAAGTGGAGGTGAGATGGGAGAGTATTACAGGCATGGTGAACAGCCTGTGAAAAGGAACCAAGATTGGAGGTGAAACAGCAAGGATGGCAAACTCAGTGGGAGATGCTCATCGGACATCCTCCAGATATAGGCATCCAGCCTGGCATGGAAGACTGGATTCTGAATGTCCTCTCCCTACGCTCACTCCATGACCTGAGCCTTTCCTCCAGGGCTCCACTTTCCTTTCTCCAAAGAATGCTGTTGCTGGCCTCTCTCTGACCTCTTAAAATGGCTCATTAATTCAGAAGTTTAGATCCTGAAGGAAGCTTAGAGGCCATCTAGTCCAGTTTCTTTACTTTATGTATAATTCAGTTTTCAGTTCCAAATTATCCGCTTGCCCTCTCTGCCTCACCCACCCACCGAGAAGGCAAAAACCTTCAAAACAAAACAAACTTCATTCCAAGCATATATAGTCATGAAAAACAACTTCCTAAATTTATCAAGTCAAGAAAAAAAGGAGAAAGAAAGAAAAGAAAACATGCTTTAATTTACATTCTGAGTCCATCAGCTCTCTATCTGATGGTGGATAGTGTGTCTCTTCATGAGTCCTTTGGGATTGTGGTGAGTCATTGCGTGGATTGGATTACTAAGTCTCTCAAATATCTTTATCCTTATGATATCATTTTTATTGTATAAATTATTCTCCCACTTTGGCTCATTTCACTTTGCATCAGTTCATATAACTCTTCCCGGGTTTTCTAATCCATCACTACTAATCGTATAATTCCATCACACTCATATGTCATAATTTTTCAGTTATTCTCTAATAGAAAGTTTCTGATAATTTGTCAGCACAAAAAGAGATGCTATACATGTTTGTTTTTGTATATATGCATAAGTGTTTCTTTGATCTCTTTGGGTCATAGATTTAGTAACAGTGTTGTTGAGTCAAGGAGTATGAACAGTTTAATAGCTTTATGAGCATAGTTGCAACTTGCTTTCCACAACGATTGGATTGGTTCCTAGCTCTACCAATAGTGCATTAGCATATTTATTTTCTCGCAGCCTCTTTAGCTGTCATTTTTCTTTTTTGTCATCTTAGCCAATCTGCAGAGGGTTAGGTAGCATCTTAGAGTTTCTTAAAATTTGCATTTTCTCTTATTATTAGTAATTCAGAGAATTTTTTACATTCATATGTACATACATACACACAGACCTACATATATGATAGCTTGGATTTCTTCCTCCAAAAACTGCCTATTTGTGTCCTTTAACTAATTAGTAGTCTGGGAAATGGATCTTTTTCTTCTAAATTTGATTCAGTTCCCTATATATCTTAGAAACAAGAAAGAAAAATTTGTTGCAAAGATCCTTCCCCCCCCCCCCCCCCCCCCAGTTTCCTGCTTTTCTTTTAATTTTAGCTACCTCCTATAGCTATCTCCTGTAAACCTCTCTCTCTCTTGTTTGGTCATGAGTTCTTTCTCTATCTGTAGATATGACAGGAAATTTCTTCCCTGCTCCACTAATTTGCTTACGATGTCACCCTTTATATCTAAACTATATACCCATTTTGAGCTTATCTTGGTATATGATGTGAGATGCTGATTTATATGTAGCTTCTGGCAGTCTCTTTTCCAGTTTTCCCAGAAGTTTTGTTGAACAGTGAGTTCTTGCTCCAATAGCTAGGGTCTTTGGGTTTATTGTAGATTATCTTACTGTGTTCATTTGCTTCTGTATGTTTTGTCCCTCATCTGTTCCCCTGATCAACCACTCTATTGTTTTGATGGTTACAGCTTAGGTCTGGTGCTACCATGTTTCCTTCCTTCCCACTTCCTCCTCCCATCTAACTGATTTCCTTGATATTTTTGATCTTGTATTCCTCCAGATGACTTTTGTGATTATTTTTTCTAGCTCTACAAAGTAACCCGTTGGTTGGTTGATTGGTATGGCATTGAATTAGTATCCTTTATTTTACACATAAGAAAAACAGATCTGCAGAGATTAAAGGCCCAAAGTTAATAAGTGGCAGAGCTGGAATCTGAATCCAGGCCCTCTGGCTCCAGAACCAGCACTTTTTCAACTACGCTATATTGTTTCCCAAGGTTCCCTTCTTTCTCTCTGTTTTCTCCTTTGCCAGTCTTGGTCACCATACTGGGTTATTTACTATTCCTTGCTCATGACACTCCTTCTCCTGACTGCCCCTTCCACTGGCTGTACCCAGGACCTACAATGTTGTTGCTCTTTACCTACTGACTCCAAGTTTAGCACCTGTCCTTGCTACACCACATTACCTCTAGGAAAATGTTTGTTGAATGAACAACAGGATCGATAATGATGAAGGTATTGGAGAAGCAGAGACACCAGTGAGGAAGCCATTCCAGTAGGCTAAGGGAGATACCTGAACTAGGGTAGTGACTTGGGAGTGAAGTGAAGGGGACGTCCATGAGACATGTGGGAGGGAGGATTCAAAGGACTTGGCAGCTGGAGGTAGTAAGGGGAAAGAAGGGTTGAGAATGACCTTGAGGCTACCAATCTGGCTGAATGGGAGGATGGAAGGTGGTGGCCTCAACAGAAACAGAAGTTTGGAGGAGGGGTGAGGTTACATGCTCATCCACCAGAGTAGCAATCCAGTCCTGGCTTGTCATGCCCTGCCCCTAGCTTAGCCTCGCTGTCCCATTCTTCCCTTCTTTGATCTTTCTCTTACACCCAACACAGCCAGAAAAAGATACCTGTTGTTTTTAGTATTTATCAACAGCCTTGGCCACTTTTTGAAGGCCTGGGTCCCCCAAACTCCCCTGTATAAGTTGAGGAAATGTAAGACAAGAGAGACTTTTGAGGAAAATATCTGGATGGCTGGTAGGCTTGTTATGAGTCAAGAGCATGCCTTGACAGCCCAAACTGGGCTGAACTGGGCTCTATCCAAAGAGACAGAGGGTCCAGAACAAGGGAGAGAACAGCTCCACTGTCCTCTGCTCTGGTCAGAGACAAGCTGGGGGATGTCCACCTCATATTTACTAGAATGATCAGGGTACAAAGGAATAATTTCGAGGAATCAGAATATTTTTCTCCTGGAGAAGAGAAGGATGAGGAGAGACAAATTATCTGTCTACCAGTATTTGAAAGAAGGCTCATCTCCTTCTGGTTGGCCCCAGAACACAGAACTGGGAGCAACGAAGGGAAGGTGAGGAGAGAGATTTAGGCTCCATTCAAGAGAAGATTTTCCAATAGTTGGAACTGACCTCAAGTGGAATGGGCCTGATGAGGGGATGGGGGTTTCTCCTTCACTGAAAGTCTTTGAACAGAGGCTGGAAGACGACTGCTCAGGGACATTGTAGAAGGGATTCTTGGTCAGCTGCAGGTTGGACTCAATAGCCTCTGAGTTCCTGCTAAATCGGAGCCTCTGAGAGTCCAATAAAGGTGTTGTTTCTGTCATCCCAGAATTTGGGCCTGGCTTCACCTTGCAGCTGTTTCTGTTGTGGCCTCCCCAAACCTAATTCCTTTTTCTTTCTCCATCCTCCAAGGCTGGGAATTTCATGCCCTTTTCCAAGTTCTCGGGATTCCTCTGTCTCCTTTCCTGGTTCTCTGTTTGAATGGCCCCGATGCTTCATCCTTGAACTTCCCTTGTTTCCACCATTACCTTCAGGGATTTCATTATTATCTCTATGCAACTGACTCAAATTTCTGTACACCTCCATCTCTGATCTCTCCCTAGTTTCAGGCTGGCAGCACCAACTGTCCATTCACATCTACATGGGACACCCCAAACTCAACACAGCCCACGCTGAAGCCATTGTCCTTCCCTGTGAACCTGACCCTTTTTCACTAGAAGCCTAGTGGCTTCTAGTCACCTAGGCTGGACATTTCAGAGTCACCTTTGACTCCTCTCTCTTCTTCAACGCTCCAGTGGAGAGAAAAAAAAGAAGACCCCAAATGGAGCTTTGGGGAATGTCTGCAGTTATCAGTATAGTGTCGATAAAGATCCAGTTAAGGGGACCAAGGAAACAATCAGAGAGCCAGGACAGTGTGGTGTCATACAAATTCAGAGAAGAGAGAGCACCCAAGGGTGCAGTCAATGATGCCAATGCTGAGGAAAAAGATGAAGATCAAGAAAAGGCTGTTAGATTTTCTTAATTAAGAAATCAGTGGTGATTTTAGAGCAGTTTCAGTTGAACAAAGAGGTTGGAAACCAGAGTGCACAGAGGATTAAAAAAGAGTGAGAGGAAGTGGGGTCACTATGGATGATCCTTGTAGGATGTCAGGGAATGGAAGGGCCTGGGGCAGGAAGTCAGAAGCCCCCTGGGTTTCTTCAGGAGAAGGAGTTATTGGGGAAAACCAACAAAGTGACTCTGTGGTCACCATCCTGGGGAGCCCTGCTGGGCTCGAAGCAAGAGACCAGGGAGAGGATGACTTCCTGTCTGGCCTCCTTCCTTCGGGGCTTCCCTGCTCCTCACCAAGCAGCATCCCCCCTCCTCTCTCTCCATCCCCCCTCTCATTGAGTGCTGATGTTCACTCTTACCCCCCAGCTCCCATGTGGAGGAGTCAGGGCAGGGAAACTGACTCCCTGAGCATCAGCCTGGGCAGCCATGTCCAGGTCAGATGTTCTCTCTTGCGGCTCCCAGGGGTCACACGTTTTTCTCTTCAGACGAGTCAACAGTGCTGGGAATAGGCTGTGGCTTCCCTCTCTTTCTGGTCAGAGACACAGGTCTCTTCCGCCTGGTGTTTGCCTTGAGCGACTTCCATGGTAAACAAGGAAGGCCGCCGGTCTGGTCTTCTGTGATTGTCAAATGTTTCACAACCAGCTCTGGGTGGGGGCACTTCCTCCCTTCAGATCCACAACTCACTGCTTAGGTGGAGAGATTCCGGGGATACCGAGGATTATGGGATAAAACTGATTGGGGGATGCTCAACCCAGAGGCTTCCCAAGTCCCCCATGGATTGCTTCTGTTATAGTCAGGAAGGGAGGAGGGAGAGGAATAGACTTTCATGCTAAACTATTGTGCTAAACACTTTACAAATATCTCACTGGATCCTCACCACAATGCTGGGAAGGTTAAATCCATTTTCTGGTTGAGGAAACTGAGGTAGAGGTTAATAGACTTTCCCAGGATCACACAGCTAGTAAGTTTCTGAGGTCCGTTTTGAACTCAGGTCTTCCTGATTCCAGGTCCAGTGCTCTATCCACTGGAGAGCAGGGTGGGCGTGGGGGTTTCCCTGGAGACTCCATCACAGGAAGCACAAGTAAATCCTGCTCTTCTCAGGCATGCCCTAACTTTCTGTAGCTCATTGGCAGCATGCTCTGTGAGCTGTTCCAAATGATAGGTCAATTTTACCATGATATTTCAGAGCTGGAGCTGGGATTGAAACCCAGGGAAGTTACAGGTGCTCAGTTTATCCATGAAGTCTACTTGGTGTGACTTGGGCTGAGATTTCTCAGTTGCGGCTGGTTTTATCTCTAGGGTAGCCAGCAAGCTCTGAAACTCACAGAAGACCCAAAATCATTGGTCTATGGACCCCAGGGGTACAATGACAGTCCATGTCGTTGGGAAAGGGCCCATTCATCACTGGTTCATGGCAAAGGTCAGATTAGAACTTGGAGACCCTATGGATCTGAGCTATTGCTTTGGCCCTCTGCACCCTCCCTCCCTAAAAACAAGAGATCCAGCTGGCTGGGCTCCAGGAGTGCCCTTCTCCCTTTGCCCTGATCCCCGCTATAATTAGCATAAATCTGCAGCTCATCTGACACCCGAGCATGCTGTCTGCAACCCTGACTTCCAAAAGCAGACCCTCTCCAGCTAGACTTTCTAAGGCTCTGCTTGGGGCCAGTTCCCAGGGACAGTCATCCTCTCTTTACTCCACAGCCAACATATATAGAGTTTCTTCTTGCCATCTGTATCGCCTGCTGTGTGCTTGGCAGACCTTGGTCGAGGGCTGATTCATCTCTCCTTTCTTAGTCCTAAGTGCTCTGGACTATTTTTGCCTATGATCCATTTAGGGTCTAGTCATGCTAATTTTTTTGGGCCTGTTTCCAATCCACCCTTCTCTGAGTCCCAAGAAAATGAGCACCTACACACACACACACACACACACACACATACACACACACACACAGACACACACACACACACACACACACACACACACACACACACACTCCCATACTTACATCAAAGGCATAAAATAAGTAGTTGTCTGAAACCAAGGTATGAGGGCCCCAGGAAGCCAGAAAAGGTTAAATTAATCACAAGGTGAAAACCTAAGAGTCTCTTTTGCTCCTCCTGCCCACAATTCCCACTCTCAGGCCTGGGCTTTGGTGCCCCACCTTCCCACAAGGTTAGGAAAAGCCCAGAATAAAGGATTGCAACTAGCCCAAACTGGGGAGGGGATTCATCGGAAGTATTGGTTGGGGGTCATTAGGAAGGTCCTAGATACGGGTCTCTGGGGAGGTGGCTGCTCCACGAGGAGCCCAGGGATCTTCCAAATATGCATTGATCCTGATGATTTTTTTAAAAAATCGATCAGGGCTGGCCCTTGTCCTCACCCATAGCAATAGGGTCCAGTGGTAAGGATCCATGTTGACTTTTAGTTTGTATTCTTAGAGCTTAGCACATAGCAAAGGCTTGGTAAGTACTTGTGGACTGACTGAACACAGATTCATGGAACCTGAGTGAATCTTGTCTCTGACAATTACCACTTAATGACCTTGGGCAAGTCACTGTAGGTCTCAGATTCCTCATCTGTAAAATAAGAGCGTTGGACCAGGTCACTTCTGGCTCTGGATGAATGAATGAATGAAAAAAGAATTTCTTAGCACTTACTATGTGCTAGGTCCAACGCTGGGGACTCCTAGCACAGCTTTTTTATTTGGAAATCCAAATATAGAAACAGATAAGATAGTGTCTGGCCTCAAAGAACTGACATTCGAACAGGGCAGAGGCTCTTCACTTTTCTTCTGTCATGAATCCTTGGGTGGTCTGGAGAATTCCATGGACCCCTTGGGTGGTCTGGGAAAGCTCATGGACCCCTTGGGGGGTTTGGGGAAGCCCATAGACTCCTCACAATAACGTTTTAAAATGCATATAATAAAATACATAAGATTACAAAGCAAACCAATTATGTTGAAATACATTTATCAAAATATAAAAAAAAAGTGAAGTTCATGAACCTTAATTAAGAACCTCCATATTTGGGGGAGGTAGTACATCTGGGGCATGGTGGTCAAGGAAAGGGAGTTAGAGGGATGGTGAATCATGTCCTTTCCAGAAGCAATGGCAGTAGGATTTGATTACTGTGCCCAAAGCAGGAAGTGGAAAGTTAGGGTGGGGGGTGGCCATGTGGGGTACGTGCAGCATCAGGAAGATGGTAAAGTGACTTGGGTGAATGACTGCATGGGACAGGAAGCTGGTGCATGGCCTGGCCTTGGGAGTCTGGGGCCATTAATGCAGAGAGTGGGCTAAGGGGGCCCCCAGGGCAGGAACTTCAGAGAGGAGGGAATTAGCTTCCCCAGGGCCTGGGGGCCCAGATTCTGGAACCACAAAGGTTCAGCTCTGATGAGGAGGTTGTTGGTTCTGACAATCTGGAGGTAGACCATAGAGAAGGATATGGTCTAGCCAGAGGGCAGCGTGCCATCTGCTGATGCCCCTGCTCGGCTCTGCTTGGGCAGAGGTGGCTGAGATGTCCTAATAACCCTGGGATGGGCATGTCTGCTGTCCCTGCAGGTTGATAACAGGGGCCAGCTGGTTTCTGATTTGATTAACAAAACCAGAATGGAGGAATAATTAAATCCATACGGTTCTCTCTGTTCTCCACCTCCAGGGTTATTAGGACATCTCCTTCTGGTGGGGGAGGGCTCCAGGAGAAGTGCCCAGGGCTCTGACTCAGTGAGGCTGTGGTTTCTTTTGAAGTCTGTTTTCTGGGCATGCAGGTCTGGGGTCAGGGGAAATTATGAGGTTGCCCTGTGACTTTGAGGGGTTTCTTCTTTGGCTCCAGGTAGCTTCTGAGTGGGAGGAAGGCCGGGTAAGATTTCAGGGCTCAGCCCCTATTCTGGCCCCCAGGTTAACTCTGGCTGACCACTTACCCAGAAGACTGTAAAGGGGAGTCTTTTCCAGTTCCAGGCTGACCCTTCCAGCTGGGATACAGCATGGGATTGTGTAATTTAGAGTTAGGAAGGATCTCACGGATCATTTCCTCCAATGCTCCCCTCCCTTTGATAGATGAAGGAAACTGAGTCCCAAAGAGATTCAAAAACTTGTTCAAGGTCATAGTAATTAGGAATGAGAAGAAGAGAACTCAGCCCCAAATTCATCCTTTTTCCATCACACCATTCTCAGGACAGACTCCAAACTGGCTGCATGGTGTAAGCATGGGGGTCAGTTTGTTCTCCCATTCTACCATTCCTTGGGGCCATGGGAGGCCAGCTGGCCAGAGCCCTGGGGCTGCAGAGGACTCAGGACAGAAGGAGGAGGAGGAGGGGATGCTGGAGGCCTCACGGAACCCCACCCTGTGGGCCTGGGGGTGCAGACCTAGCCCCAGTGAAGTTTGGGGCTCTTGGACCTGGGTCTCAACCGGGCCCATCTCTGTTGGTGGACACCAAGAGTCGCTGAGCCATAGCAGGCTCCCCCAGACACGAGCCAGGTGGGCCCCAGGCCTGGCCTCATTCACCCCTTCTAGGCCTGATGTCCATGTGTCTTAACTCTGAGGTCAGCTCTGAGGAATGTGGAGCAAGGGGGGCTGCAGGCCGAGGAGGGGTTCCTGGAGGGGCGGGGCTGAGCTCTGCCAGGGATTTCTCAGAGGACCAAGAAAAAAGGGTTTCATAATAAGCAAGGGATAGAGTTTCTGAAAACACATTGTGAGGGTCAGCGGAGCAGCTGGCAGTGGGGGAGCAGGGCCGTGACCCGCCTCTGAACCCTTCCAATTCATTTCCTGTCAGAGCACAGACCCAAGGGGCCAGGCAGCCAAGATGTGGGGCTCTTTTGGAGACCAGGCCTGCTGGAAAGCGGGATTCCAGGGATGGCTGACATTCCTTTCAGCCTCTTAGCCCCCCGCGGCCACTAGCAGTTCCTGGGATTGTGGAGGGGGGGCTGGAGGGGGCCCTCAGGGGAACCTGGGGTAGGAAAAACAGGCAAGTAAATGACTGGCTGGATCGCTCACTTCCAAGGCTAGAACCGAGAAAAGTGGTAGACACAGGGGCCTCTCATCAATCCCTCTCCGATTCAGGCGCTATCTGTTGAGTGGGGGGGCCATGAAGTATGCCTGGAATTGAGCAGGGTACCCAGGACAGCCCAGCTGAGAGCCAGGGGAAAGCCAAAGAAGTCTCTGAGCAGTCAAACGAGATGCTTTTAAGGGCAAGCCCTCCAAATATTTTCCTTGCAGAAAGGAGGTCCCATTCAGGGCTCGTTCACCTTGATTTTACTTCTAATTTTGCTAATCTCGGTGATTTAGGCTTTGCATGCAGGGGGATCTTAAGACATTTTTTAAAAATTGAAATCAAGCCCAATTAGAAGAAAAATTAATGTGGGTGTGGCTGCTAGTAGCCCCTGACATTAGTAAGGAGATTAAAAAACTATTTAAAATACAAATTATACACCAGACTGGGCCAGTTTGATGCTGGAGCCGACAGCCCACCTCACTTGGCTGGGCCGGAGGATATTTGGGGGTCAGAGCCCCTCAGAAAAATGGAAGCTATGTAAGAAGGGAGGCATGCGTGGGATACTTGTCTTCCCAGTATAGACTCCATATGTGCATTGAGATGATATTCTGCAGAAGGTTGTCTGAGTCTCCAAGGCTGTGGGAAGTTTTAAAAGGTTCCAGAGGACATCTTGGGAGAGGCCCAGGTAGACACTCAGGAGAGACAAGAATAAAGTGACAACTGAGTTATGA
The DNA here is from genome assembly GCF_028372415.1 of Notamacropus eugenii. NCBI lineage: Eukaryota > Metazoa > Chordata > Mammalia > Diprotodontia > Macropodidae > Notamacropus > Notamacropus eugenii. The sequence goes on along the minus strand of NC_092877.1, from coordinate 35,683,021 downwards.
GTTCCAGTGATCCATCTGGATCTTGATAACGATGAAATTCAGGGTAAGAATTTCTGGGATCATCCAGTTCTTGGGCCAAGAAGCCAAGCATTCTCCAGCTTGCCCTTTCTATACCAAGAAGGTGTCAAGCACTTCCTAGCCTTGGGTTCAGTAAGTGAGTGAAAAAGCATTTGGGGATGGTCCAGTCAGGGGTGAACCTGGGGCCTTGAGGCCACAGATTCTCCACTCTGGTCCAGGTGGGAGAGGAAACAGATTCTAAGGAAACTTCTAGAACAAGAAGGAAGCTGAGGCATGATGGTAAAGTTCAGAGAGCCAGCAGCACAGATAGGAAAGGAAAGAAGGATGGTTGTCCTGAGTTCTTCAAAATGGCGTTTCCTAGAGGATATCACCAATGGGAAAAATGGGCCATTGGGAGGGAGAGATGTTTCAGGGCTCTTGTTCCTAGAAGCTCAGAGCTCCAAAGGCTTCCTATCACTCCACTCTGAGTGCCTTACTGGATGTTGCTACCACTTCCCTGGAGACCCAGGAGACAGTCTCTAAGGGGACCACTTCATCTGGGCCCCTTGGGTAGTCTCCCTTACATTTGCATACAGAAAAGCTTAAAATACAACCACAACAAAACCCATTTTATTTTAAAGGGTCGACCCTCAGCTCTTTGGAAACTTGGCTCTCCTGAATAACTCATTTCCCCAAATCCCTACCCTCCAGGAATTTGTCACAGGGCAAGAGAAAGACTTTCCACGCTGACCATGGTGTAAATGGTGAACTCTAAAATTCAGACTGAATGGGAATGTTCACTGAAAGTCAAGGGATTATATAGGCTGAGAAAGCCTGGTACTCCCTGCTCTTGAACCTGGATTATTGTTTGGGCTTCTGCAGGAAAACCTCTTCCATGTGCTGACCAGAGACTCCAAGGATGCAGATCCCCCCATTGCATCCCCAGTGGTGAGGATCTCTCCTCCACCCCATCCAACTCAGATGTGGGAGCTCTGAGATGTGGGCTGCTCCTCCTAACCGGGGTTAGTTGTGCTCTCCTGGGGACTCCAAAGTACAGTCAGGGAAAGGGGGGCCCGTGGGGTAGGGCACAAGGTATTCCTTCTCTTCTCTGATGCTGCTTCTGCCTCATTTCTCCTTGGTTTCTTCAGGCTCTCTCAGCTCCAATCCATCCTCCACTGAGCAGAGAGGTTCTGAGCGTGTCACTCCCCCTACCTTAACTCCAGTAAACTCCAGTAGTTTCCTATCTGGCAGCTAGGTGACACCATAGTGCATAGAGTGCTGGGCCTAGACTCATCTACCTGAGTTCAAATCCAACCTCAGCTGTGGGACACTGGGCAAGTCACTTCACCCTGTGTGCCTCAGTTTCCCCATCTGTAAAATGAGCTGGAGTAGACCACTCAAGCATCTCTGCCAAGAAAACTCTAAATGGGGTCATGGAGAGTTGGACACAACTGACCAACAACAGCCAATATACAATCCTGTTTTGGGCTCCTAATCTGGCCTCCTAAGCCTTCTTAACCTTTCCTTTACTTCCCTCTACCAAATAGAGACACTGCCTTCCTGCTGTCCTTCCTACACACGTTCAATCTCTTCCCTCCATGACTGTCCCTGGGTATCTCCCCAGGTCTGGGATGTTTCCCCTTCCTTCTCTCTGCCTCCTGGCTGCCCTGGCATCCTTTAAATCCCAGCTCCAATCCCATCTTCCAGAGGAGGTCTTTCCCTGCCGTTTCTCCTCCCCGGCTAGAGTTTTTCCTCCCAGGTAAGCTTCCTTTTATTCTCACTACACCTTAGATGGTCATCACTGTCTCCTGGCTGTCCTGTACCCTTAGACTGGAAGCTCCCTGAGGGCAGGGACAGTGTCTGCGTCTTTCTATGTAGCTCCCCCTTGGCACAGCTCAGGCTCATCCTAAGGGCTCAGCAAATTGCTTGTTGACGAACTGATTGAGATGATGGAGGTGGATAAGGAAAGAGAAGGGCAATTGTTTAGGCCAGAATGGGGCAGGGGGAAACCTCGGGTGTACCATTATTTCAGGGGGCTCCCCAGAGCTGAATGGGGGCAGGGAACGAATGCCTAGGACAGTGACAGCAGGAGTAGCCATTGTTGGTCCTGAAGCAGCAATGGCTGTGCAAGTAAGGCTCCATCCCCGATGTAGAGGCTGGGGCAGAGATGGTGGGGGTGGGGTGGAATCCCCCAGAAACCATATGAGGCAGCGCACCTCACTCAATAAAGGGCAGTCAGGCAGACCTGACCCTACTGGCTGTGTGATCCTAGGTGTCAACCGAGCCTCTGTTTCCTCATCTTTAACATAGGAATAATAACACGTGCCATACGTGCCTCAGATAGGGTCATGTACGCCACGAATGCGAAGCATCTGAAAAACTCCAGGAAATCTGTAAATGTCATCTGTAATTGTTTTTTTGGTCCTGACCTGTGATTTCATCAGTCTGGGGAACTCCCAGTGGAAAAACTCCCTCCCCTGATGCAAATGATGCCCAGTCAACAAGTCTATAACATTTATTAAGTGTCCCCCAGGTGCCAGACACTGGACTAAGGTCAAGTAATCCCTCTGCGATGTGTGGTCTTAAGAGACGTGCTTGGGGCACTGAGAGTTTAAAGCAAAGTGCTCAGGCATCACCTACTACGTGTCAGAAGCGGATCTGAATCCCGATCTCCCGGATTCCCCGGCACCCTTTTATCCCCGTGTTCCGTGTCGCCCCACGTCATCATGGGGCTGAGAGGACTCCTAGGAAGGAGCTTCCTGGTGCTGAATGGGAACGGCTGGTATTTTTTTTTCTTAGAATGCGTTTATTTTGCTTGTTGCAATTTCCTTCTTTGTATTTTTGGGGACATTTTTATTAGTCTTGCAAACAGACCCATTTTTGCCATCAACATAATTGCATTCAGTCACTGAAAGGGAATATCTGATGACTCGGGGATTATTTCAGCACTTCTGGAGGGCAGTCTAGAAGCTGATCTCCCAGACAGGTTACCAGGAGTCACCCTGAACTGATGGTAATTCTCTCTTTTTTCCCCTGGTACCTGCATAATTTAGTTTCTCTCTCCTCTCTCTGTCTCTCTGTCTCCCTCCCTCTCTCTCTCCCTCCTTCCTCTCTCTCTGTTTCTCTCTCCCCTTCCTTCCCCTTTCTCTCCTCTCCCTTGTCTCTCTCTGTCTCTCCTCTCTCTAATTCAATTTGATCTTATTTTCAGTTCTGAATTCTCTTCCTCCTATCTCCACTTCCCCCATCCATTGAGAAAGCCGGAAAAACAAAACCATCCTTAGTTTTCTTTGTAGATAACATCTTGACAATAAACTCTTAGACCAAAAGGAAATTTGGATGTGAAGAAAATAAAATTGATTTAAAAAACCACCACCACCACCTTTGGTATTCTAGCGATATTGGTATTTGGTGCGGTGGGGAAAGGGTAGTTCTAGATTTCCCTACTAGTAAAGAACAAATACAAAAGAATTCTCTCCTTCAGTCATAGTCCTGGGACTTAACAAATAAATCTTTTGAGTCTACTGAAGTACATAGTTTAAGTGGTCTTAATACAGTGGGTCTAAAACCCAAATCTCTACTGATCTAATAGCAACTAGGTGGAACAACAGGTAGGGCACTGGACTTGGAGTCAGGAAGATAAGAATTCAAATCTTGTCTCAGATGCTTACTAGATCAACACAGATCCTGAACAAGTTATTTAACTCCTATTGGCCTCAGTTTCTCTTTTGTAGAAAGAGGGGTTGGACCAGACATCCTTAAGGTCTTTTTTAGCGTTAGATTTACAATCCTGTGATTTTAGCCACTATATCTCAGGTGTGTGCACAAATATTATTGGATACTAATCTGCTAAATTTATTGAGATTCCATTAACTTATAATGGCTTTATTCATTTTTTGGTAAATTCAGAAATGGTTTATGACCTATATTTTCTCATTAAAAGATTCCATCTGATACCTCGGGAGGTAGTGAGTTCCTTATCTTCCAAGATATAACAAAGGAAGACAAATTCCTGTGTAGGGAAGTCCCTTCCAGCTCTGAGATTCTGACTGTGGAGCTTTCCTGGTGAGGGGGGTGGGGTAGGAGTGGGGTGTGGGATGGGGTGGAGCACAGAGAGAGGGCAGCCTAAGCAGAAACACTGAGGCAGGAGATCTAGTGTGGGTTTTGGACCCTGAAATATGTAGTTTTCCTGGCATATAGAATGTACAGAGAGGAATAACATGAAATAAAGCAGGAAAGGTGGGGTGATGCCAGGCTTTTAACAGAGGGAAGGAGTTTGAACTTTATTCTGAAGGCACCAAGGAATGAAGCTTCAGCAAAGGAAGCAAACAGCCCAGCCCACTCTCACTGTCAATCGGGTGGTCAAAAAGCATTTGTTAGTGTCTACTACGAGCCAGGCACTGTGCAAAAGTCAGGCCCTGTCCTCAAGGTGTTTACAGTTTAATGGGGGAGACAACAAGCAAAGAAATCTCTACAAACAAGCTAGGGATGGGACAGAGAGAAAGGAATAAACAGAGGGAAGGCACTAGAACTAGGAGGGGTTGGGAAAGGTTAGGCAGTAGTCATAGTGGAGAAGGGAGTGCATTGTAGACTAGGGGGGCAGCCAGAGAGTGCCCACAGCTGAGAGGGGTAGTGTATTGATGGTAGAACAGCTAGGAGATCAGTGACATCGGATTAGGGAGTATAAATAGTCCTCTACTGGACATCGTGGTGGTGTTGTTTTCTTTCCGAGGCTTCCAAAGTCTTCCCCAGAGCTGATGTTGGACTCTGGATAGACTTGAAAGGGAGGAGGGGGCTAGGATATGAAGGGCTTTGAATGTCAAACTGAACATTTTGTATTTGATCTGGAGGCAATAGGAAGCCACAGGAGGATACTGGAGGCAGGGGAGGGTGACATGGTTGGAATTGTGTTTTAGGAAAATCATTTTGTTGGCTGAACAGGGGATGGATTGGAGTGGGGAGAAACTTGAGGCAGGCAAAGTCATGAAAAGGTAATGAAAGTAATCCAGGCATGAGGCAATGCAGGCCTGCACTAGGGTGGTGGCAGCATCGGAGGAGAGAAGGGAGCTTATACAAGAGATGCTGCAAAGTTGGAGTCAATAAACCTTAGAAAAAGGTTGGATATGGAGGGAGAGGAGAGAGAGAGGGAAGGAGAGGGAGGAAGGGAAGGGGGAGAGAGACGGGGGGATAGAAGTAGGGAGAGAGAGAGAGAGAGAGAGAGAGAGAGAGAGAGAGAGAGAGAGAGAGAGAGAGATATAGGATGACATCTAGGTCTCAAGCCCAAGGGACTGGGAGGATGGTGATACTCTCTACAGTAAGAGGGAAGTTGGGGGGAGCATTTAAAGGGAAAGATAACAAGTTCAGGATTGGACATGTTGAGTTTAAGATGTCTACTGGACATCCAGTTTGAGATGTCTGAAAGGCAGTTGGAGATGGGGACTGGAGGTCATGGAGCAGAATGGGTAGATTTGAGAATCATCTGCATAGAGATGGTAATTAAATCCATGGGAGCTGGTGAGATCACCAAGTGAAGTGTCCACAGGTCGTAACTGACCAAGATAAATGGACTCATGTGCTAACGCATTAGATCACCCATCCAACTACATGTCATCATCCAATTAATATATATTCTTGCCTGTTTTTCCCTCTGTACTGCTCTTTCTGAACAGCCTTGGATTCCCTTGAAGCGACCCTGCAGTGTTCCAGAGCTCATTGTACTTAGCACAATAACATTTGCAAACAGGAGCCCCTGTTTCCATCTGTTGGGAACCAATCCTTGAACTATGCATATTCTTCAGGACAATGGTGCACTCCTTTGGTTTGCGGCTTTGCTTGACAGCTGACGGGGGGTTTATTGCACTGATCTCTCCCCTGGATGCAGTTATTGAGGAATCTTGGGTGTTCTTAACATTGTGTGGCTCTGACATTGGGAGGGAGCCAAGAGACCCAAGCCGAGGCCGTTCTGTCTGGTTCTCACCTCCTTGGGGCCCTCTTGAGTTTGTGGCTGGTCCTAGGGCTGAGGCTGCTGGAGGATGAGGGATATCCCCAGTCCTTTATCAGCTCCAAGTCTTGCCACACTCTAGGGAGGTAACAGGACATGACTGCAATAAGACAAAGCCCCTTACTCATCCTAACACATTTCTAATGGGAAGTATTTTGAGGGCTCTGTTCAGTTTATTACTTTTTACTTGATTTGAACTGTATTAAACCATAAATGTTGTAGTTTAACGATAACAAGAAAGCTTATTAACACTTTTAAAAGCAGTTAGACTCCCAAGCTAAAAAAAATAAAAAAGCAAAAAAGGGACAGTTAGGTGGCTCAGTGGAGAGAGAGCACCAGCCCTGGAGTCATAGGACCTGAATCAGAATTCAGCCTCAGACACTTACTAGCCATGGGACCTTGGACAAGTCACAACCCTAATTGCCTCCTCCCCAAAAAAGGGCTGCAATTTTTTTATTTATCCCATTTTTTAGATGAGTAAACTGAGGCTCAGAGAGCCGAAATGACTTGCTTTTGATCACACAGCTCTAGTGTCAGAGGCAGGAGTGGAGTCCCATTGTTACTGGTTCTATACCCCCATACCATGTGATCTCCTATACATTTTTCCAACTCTTTAGGGTAAAGGATCTTAACTTTTTTTTTGGTCATGAACTACTCAGGCATGGTGAAACCCATGAACTCCTTCTCAGAATTATATTTTTAAATGCATGAAATGAAATGCACAGACTTACAAAGGACACCAGTTACAGAGAAATAAAGAAGTAAGGTTTTTCCCCATCCAAGTTCCTGGGCCCCCTGAAATCGCTCCACAGACCCAAGGACTCCAGGCTAAGAACCTCTGCTTTAAGGTTTTCAAAGGGCTTTCTTCAGAAAGACTCTGTGACTTTCATTATTCAGATGAGGGAACTGAGACTTTTAAGACATCAAAGTGACTTCAAGGTCACACAGCTAGTCAGTTTCCAAGAACTGGGACCCAAACTCCCAAGCCCAGGGTTCTTTCTGTTACCTTGGCATTCAGAGAACCCAGGCACTGATGCACATCTGGGACACTCCAGTGCCAACCACAGGAAGGAACTGGAGATGTGACAGCTTCTTTTCTGTCACCAGGAGAGGCAGAGCCCCCTAGGGCTTGGGGGATGGGAAGGGCCTGCAGACCAACATCTCAGAGCCCTTGGAAGCCTTTGCCTCTCCCTGGTTCCTCCTCTTGCCAGTGTGATAGGCTCTTGGTCCATGCCCCTTCCTCTGAGGGCCATGGAGGATAGGAAACATGGTGAGGGCTCAGCCCCCATTCCTGGCTGGCTGCCATACCCTAGGGGACATGGTGTTTGTTTTTCTGCAAAACCAACTCATCATAAACATCAGAGGGAGAGAAAGGGCCCCTGGGGTGGGGGTGGGGTGAGGTGGGGATGGGGGGTGGTTTAAGACCGTAATTGAAAGAACCAGAATGCCAAAGACTATATGAAAAGAGCACAAATTCTCATTTCTAGGAAGCTTTCCTGGCCCAGCTTCACAGTGTTGCTTCTCAGGCTTTCTTTTTTCTCCTCTCTCCTCCCCTGTACCAGCCAGAGAGTTCAGCCGGACCTTGGACCTGCTTTGGACAGGCAGCACCTGGTCTCGGTCCCCTTATGGGTCAGCATCCTGCTTGAAGCTCAGCAGTTCCCTGGCTCCTGTCCCCAGGGTGGCTGCTGGACTAAGGAAGGGAAGAGGGTCTCCAGCCAAGTTCACATGCTGTCCTCAGTGCTGGTCTCCCCAAATCCCTGAAAACCCAGGTGTGGACCAGCTGGTCCTTTGGGTGGAGGACTGGCCTAGATGCAGCCCCTGCATAGGATGTAAGCTTCCTTGGGGAACTGGATCCTCAGCAGAGCCAAATTAGAAGAACCTTGACCTTGTCCCAGGCTTCCTCTATTTTATATTTTAAACCTTGCAGCTCTCTATCCATGGCTGGAGATTGGGACCTGGGCCTCCTGACCCTTTTTGTCTCTGGCTACAAAGTACTGCTCCATCCAATCTGTCCAGCACCAGAAGATCATGTAATTTTGAGGGAGAAGAACCATACTTCCTCACGTCCTCTTCTCTCCCTCTACCACACCCTCCTTTTACGGATGAGGTCACCCAATTAGCCAGTGACAGATCTTCATGCTCCAAATTAATTTCTATTACATAGACCGCCAGGCACACTTTTTCTTTCTCTCCCTCTCTGTGCCAGATCACTTTTGCCAGGATCTATTTAAATAAAGAGGACATGAGATAGTACATAGCCTCAATAAGCCAGTGGACAACGTCAGCAGCTCCCCGAGGAAGCTGAAAGCAGCCACGTGATAGACAGGGAGGGATTCTAGCAGGGATACAACTCTATTAGCACAAGCTATCCACACTTGTCATGTTTCCTCTCTCCCTTCACTCCAGCGGGGTCTAGAGCTCTCAGAGACTGTGTCCTGATATTTATGGGGAAGGAGAGAGGATGTTTCCTTCTTGTGTACCTAGGCATTCGGTTTAATTTAATTAAACAATAGAATAATATATCATCACGTAGAAAAAACATTCTGGGGCAGCCAGGTGGCACAGTGGATAAGTGGCAGGCCTGGAGTCAGGAAGATCTGAGTTCAAATGCAGTCTTAGACACTTCCTAGCTGTGTGACCCTGGGCAAATTACTGAACTGTTTTGCCTTAGTTTCCTCATCTGTAAAATGAGCCAGAGAAGGAAATGGCAAACCCCTCCAGTGTCTCTGCCAAGAAAACTCCAAATGAGGTCAAAGAGAGTATGGCATGACTGAAACAACTGGACAACAGTATTATATGTTTATAATAAATAATACACAGATATAATAAATAATATTAGTTAAAGTTTTTGCTTTAATTAATGTTGTCTGGTTGACCTATTAAAAGGGAAACACAGGATGGGGGCTCATGGGCTACGGCTCTGAAAGGGTGGGGACTCTATGAATTCCATGAATTTATGTGCAGTTTTCTGAGGGCTATTTTGAGATAGGCGAGATTCTAAATTCTCCACAGGGTACAGGCTGTTCTTTGCAAACTCAGTATAGAGACTCTCGCTGACAGAGATCCAGGGTTGGGAGGGGTAGAATTCAGGGAAAAAGAAGACATGGGAGAGTCCAGCTTTTAAGGGATAGATTTTAAGATGTATAGACCTTTGGTAATAAAAATCTTGCAAGGATGTGAAATTTTGCTGGAAAATCTCCTTTCCCAACGTGGGGAAAGGAGCGGGAAGAAGGAGATTTCTTATCCATTACAGATTTTCCCATCAGCCCCTCAAACTATATCTCAACCTCTGACCCAGCTTGCTTCCAAGATTCCCAAAAGACTCCTCCCCAGACACCCAGCTCTGCAGAGGGTAGTGAGTTATTAGTCCAACTGACTCCAGTCTGTAGGGTATCGATCTAGGAGCAGCCCGTGGGGGTCGGAGGCACTGCTGTCTTTCAATCAATCACCTCCCTCTTCTGCCTGTTTTTTTTCTTCCTTCCTCTCCTCTTCCTGCCCTTCTCTTTGGATGGCCCAGAAAAGGGACGGGCGCAGCCGGGGCAGCTGGACTCCAGGTGTCTGGACTCTTTATGTTTTTCTCCCAACACATCAAGTCCTGTGATTGACTCTGTGACCTGCCCAGCTTCTCTGAGGCTGGCAACAAATCCTTCTTGACGTGGGCTGGACAAAGTCACCTTAAACACAGATATACGCTTTTGGTCAATTGTAGCATTTTCCCCAATGCGCCTGCATTTTACTTTGCTCTTGGCTTAAAGTCTTAGACCATGGAAGGTAAAAGGGCCCATGGAATCTCTTAGATTATTGAGTATCTTTTTACTAATGAGGAAACAAGGCATGAGAAGTAGCTTGCCCTTGTGCAGGTAAGTAAGGCATTTAAACTCAAGTGCTCCCACAGCCAGTAATCTCTCTTCTGGAACTTGAACCCTGGTCTCCTGAGTCCCAGGATGGTGTTGACCACAGGGCACAAGGAAGGGAGTTAGGTGTCACAGTGGACAGAGCACCCAGCCTGGAATCAGGAAAACCTGAGTTCAAATCTGGCCTCAGATGCTTACTAGCTTTGTGGCCTTGAGCAATTCACTTCACTCTGTTTGCCTTAGTTCTTCATCTGTAAAATGGGCTGGAGAAGCGAATGACAAACCAGTCCAGTATCTGCCAAGGACACCCCCAAAGGGGTCACAAAGAATTGGACGTGGCTGAAAACAATTCAGTTATAATAGTAACTCCACGCCAGGTACTTTGTGAAGGGATTCACAAATATGATCTCAGCTGATCCTCACAACAGCTCAGTTAGTGATCCAGTGGCCTTTCTCAGCCATTATCTTTCTTGACCTCTGCAGAATTTAACAGTATTGCCCACCATCTTCTCCAGAATACTCTTTCCTCTCTCTGGGTTTTTGTGATGCCATTTTCCCTTGGTGGTACTCCCCCTATCTGACTGCTCCTTCTCAGTGACACATATCATAACCCACAGCTGGATGAACTCCAAGGTTTTGTCACAGAGCCTTTCCCCTCCTCTCTCTGTACTCCCTCAGTGATCCCAACATCGCTCAGGGGTTTAATGATCATCTCTTCAGCACTAGTCTCTCTCCTGAGCAGTCCCATATCAATTCCCTATGGAATATTACAAACTTGATATTTAAAAGTCCCCTTGGATTCAAGATGTCCAAAGTGAGATCATTATCTTTTGTTCAAAACACTTCTCTTCTGAACTTCTGAATTTCTGTCCTGGGTACCATCATCCTTCACCTACATTCTCACCTTGAGCTATCCCCTCCTCCTCACTCTCTCACCCCACATATCTAACAAGTTGTCAGATTTGGGGGTTCCTTCCCACATCTCTTCCATTCATCCCTTTCTCTGCAGCCCTTCTAGTTCAGGCCCTTATTACTTCATCCCTTGATTATAGCAGTAACCTTTTAGTAATTATTCCCATTTCTGATCCAACCTCTATACTCCCTGCCAAAAAGATGTTTCTAAAACACATCTACCCACATCACTCCCTTGTTCATTGAACTCCAATGGTTCTCTCTTATCTCTAGGATCAAATGTGAATTCTTTCTTGCATTTCAAACCCTTCACAGTGTGGCTCCAACCTTTGCAATCTCATAATGTATTATACCCTGTAATGTATTCTCTTACTCAGCCAAACTGGTCTTCATTATTTCTCAATATGATGCTCCATCTTTTACCCCTGAGACTTTGTACAGGCTGGAATGTACTTCCTCCTCATCTCTACCTCTTTTTTAAAATTAAATTTTATTTTTTCAATTAACTAGCATTTTTTCTCTCTTTCATTCCCCCTCCCCCCACCAGCAGGAAAAGAAGAAAAACAAAACTCTTGCAACAAATATGCATAGTCAAGAAAACAAATTCCCATATGGGCCATGTCCAAAAATGTGTATCTTATTCTGAATACTTAGTCCACCTCTGCTTCTCTGGATGCCAAGTTTCCTTCAAAGCTCAGCTCAAATGCCACCTCCTTCATGAAGCCTGTCCTGCTCCTCCGGGCTGCTGGTACCCTCCCAAATTTCCCTGTATTTTTTTGGTAGGTAGTTTGAGTCTATTTTTTATGCACATGGCATCTCCCCTTATGGAATGTAGGCTCCTTTAGGATAGGGCTTCCGTCAGTTTTGTCTTTGTAGCTTTAGGTTTGAGTAGATGCATGATAAATGTTTGCTGTGGGAAGGGGGAGATTGGAGGGAAGATGGATTTATATTAAGAAAACAAAACAAAATAAAAAATTAAGAAATGTTTTATGACTGATTTATTAACCATCTCTTTAATGATCCATTCCAGATTTCCCCCAGGAATCTAAGTCAAGCTCACTGGCCTATCGTTTGCAAACTTTATTCTTCCCCCCCCTTTTTTTTTAATTGGAATGGAAGATTTGCTTATCTCCCCTCCTGTGATGCCCCCTTGCTCCCAAATCTAGGATCTTTTGGGATAGAGCCCTAAACCTTTGTCCCCCAAATCTCCCCTTTTCTTTGGCTTTGACATGGAATCTGTAGAAGAAAATGAGAATATGGTAGATACAGTAGGAGGCTGTGGTGGTTAAGTGTACCATCTCTCCATATTCCTATAATCCAATATACTCAGCCCTCTTCAATCAAACAGAATTGCATTCCTTCTTCTACATGACAGACTTTCAAATGCTTGAAGGCAGGTCTCATGTCCTCAAGAATATTCTCTTCTCTGGACTAAATATTCCCAGTTCCTTCAACCAATCCTTCTATAGAATGAGCCTACAGCCATAACTATGCTGGTTGTCATCTTTTGGATAGTTTATTAGTGTTCTCCCTAAAGCACACAAATCCACTATTTCAGACCCGGGGGAACAGGCTTCAAAAGGTTAGGAGGAAGGATAGACAGGATCCCATGGCTAAGGGGAAGTAAACCCAGAGCAGATAGGTGACTCCCAACAATAAAAATCTAAGACATCAGGAGAACAATTCTGATGAGGAGAAAGGATGACACCTTTCTGAAAAGAAGTGACTGACCAATTTAGGCATTAAAAAGATATGTCCAGAAGTTTTTTATTTCATTTCTGTTTTAATTTTATTTTGTTTCTCAGTTTTTATTTTGTTTTTTCTTTCTCTGACAATGGGAATGACCTTTACCCTAGATAGGACAGAACAAAAATAGTTAATAGGGAGTGGATACTCAACATAAATCAGGAGCTAGCTTGAGAACACTTGGCTCCCCTTTGGTGAATTCAAATCACCTGAACCACTGATCAATATGAATTCCACATTACTGCGAGAGTAAATATTTTGAAAAATAGGAGACATACTGTACAAGTGAAGGACAAGCATTGTTCCAATTTTTAAAAGAGGGAAGAGGATAGATCTAGTCAATGAATTATGGGCAGTGAACTTGACTTGCTGGCAAAAATCTAGAAGTCATTAGTAAAGAGATTGTTAGCACATAACTAGAAAAGGAAATAGTGATTATAGAGTCAGCATGGCTTCATCAAGAAGAGGTTATGCCCAGGAGTCATTTCCCCCAAATGATAAGAGGTCAAAGGATGTGAACAAGTAGTTCTTAAAAGAAGGCTTTTAAACTATTAACAATCCTATGGAAAACCATGCTCACTCTTAGTCTGCACAACAAAACCACACTGACGTTTTATCACATCCACTAAATTGGCAAAGGTGGCAAAAAAAGGGAAGGAAATAGTTGATGGTAGAAATGCTATGGGAAGAGAGAGGAATTAATATGTTGTAAGTTGGTCAACCATTCTGGAAAGTGATCCAGAATTATGTTAAAAAGGGAAAATGGGAAATAGTCCATCTACCCGGTAATGACTAAAATAAATTTGTGGCCAAGGATGCAAGAGGAGATTATTGTACAATGTGATGAATGTGAATTCACGAAATTCACAGTAAGACTTATATGAACTGATACAGAATGAAATACATAAAACCAGGAAAACAACACACATACTGACTATAGTAATATAAATGAACCAAAAAAGTGACACTAAATTTTATGGAATTATAATGACCTAGTTTACCCTGAAGAAGAGTTGCTTCACATTCATCACATGAGGAAAACTGACAATGAAAGGCAAATGCTAAATGCTGGCAGGGCTGAGGTAAAATAGGCTTATGAGTGCCCAGTTGGTGGAGCTATGACTAGGTGCTGCTGCTCTTGGAAAGCAAACAAGGTTGCCAAACTGTGTCTACATTGTACATTCCATTTAACTCATACCACCTAGTAGTGTATGCCATGACCAGCCCCATACCCCAAAAAGATAAAAGAAAGAGGTAAAGGACCCATACATGCAAAAAATAGTTTTAGCAACTCTTTTTGTAGTAGCAAATTACTAAGCGGATATCCATCAGTTGAATAATGATGGTACATGAATGTAAAGCAATACTATTGTGCTATAGGAAATGACCAAAGGGGCAGCTGGAAAGAAACCTGGGAACTCTTGCATGACCTGACTCAGAATGAGGTGAACAGAACCAGGAGAACAACTTATATAGTAACAACAATCTTGGAAAGACAAACGACTTTGGAAGATTTAAGAACTTTCCTCAATGCCAATCACTATTTCAGGGGATGATGACACTTGCTGTTTATTTACTCTCTGATGCAAAGGTGATGAACTTAAGGCACAGAATTGAGGTGTATCTGGTTTTTGGACATAGCCAATGTGGAAATTTGTTTCTCCTGACTATGCATGTTTATTACAAAGATTTTCTTTTACTTTTTTTTTTAAATGTGAGGTGGGAGGGAGGGAGAGAAAATAAGAGCTTATCAAGTGAAAAAAAATGAAAAAAAAAGCACTTTCATCCTTTATTGCAGAGATAGTGAATGATGAATTTAGAATGCTGCAAATACTATCAGGCCAGGCCAATATTTTTTTCACTTCTTTTAAAATGTTTGTCATAAAAATGGCTTGCTGGGTGTGTGTATAGATATACTTAGAAATGAATGTAATTAAAAACAAAAGATATATGCATATACATATGTATGTGTATGTGTACTATGGTATATTGAATAGAAATCTGGTCTTGGACCCAGAAAGACCTGTGTTCAAGTCCCATCTCTGAATATACTGCAGCTCAGTGGCCCTGGGTAAGTCACTCACTTAACCTCTCAAGTCATGCATCAAACACATGACCTATGGGCCACATACAGTCTAGAATGGGCCCAAATCAGATTTAAAAAATGGGAAATATTTAATAAAATAAATTTATAAAAATACCACAAAACAGGTAATATTACATTTTAAAAGTAGGTTAATATACAGCCCACAGGGATCCTTAGGTAGGGATTATGGGTTTGACCATTTCTCTAGACATCTCCCTAAGACCATAAATTCCGTGGCATTGGTAGAAGGAATTTTGTCATCCAGGAGTTTCCCAAATCAATGGAACCACAGACCCAGTACCCATCTCTCTATATGTGTTGATAGCCACAGATGCATGTCAACACACATATGTTATAAACATGTTTATGTACATACAAATACATGTATGTATGCATGTGTATATATAATATGTAATACATATACATACACAGGGAAATGTAGTAGCTCTACCTAAATTTTAGTAAAGCACTTGATAAAATGTCTCATGGTGACCTGGTGACAAGTTTGTCAACATAATTAGATTCAGAACCAGTTGACCCAGAAAAAGGTCATTAATGGTTCAATGTCAGCCTGAAACCACTGACATTCCAAGAGAATGACTGAAGGAGGTCTGCAATGGAGAAGGCAGTCTAGGGTCAGCTGGATATCCAAAAAACCTGCTCTCCAAATAGACTCAAGTTCATCAGCTGTAAAATGGGAGGTAAAAATGGCACCTACCTCATAGAGTTGATGGGAAATACACAGGGTTTATTTCCTCACTTCACTTCCTTTCCAGCTTTTTCAACAATTTGCTTTCTTTCTTTCTTTCTTTCTTTCTTTCTTTCTTTCTTTCTTTCTTTCTTTCTTTCTTTCTTTCTTTCTTTCTTTCTTTCTTTCTTTCTTTCTTTTCTTTTCTTTTTTTTTTTGTTTACCAAATAATGAATTCTTAACTTTTTTTGAGCCCTAATCGTTGGGGTACTCCTTCCCTCTTCCTGATCATCTGCATAAAGTTCAGCTGTGGACAGCTCCTGGCCCCTTTTAATTTTTTTCCTGCTTTGGAAGCAGCTGAGTTCACCCCACCAAGGACTTAATCCTTTAAGACCCAGTTAAAATGCCAATCCCTTCATGAAACTTTCTGTGCGGGTCCAAGCTATAAATGATCTCTCCTTTTCTGTGACCTTTAAGAGTCCTCTGTCTCATCCTGATTGCCCCTTCAGACCCAATTCTCTTCCTTTTATACTCATTTGAGTAATTCGTTTCATAACATTGAGCTCTGAGAGGTCCAGGAGGCTTCCAATTAATTCTTCTTTGGTCCTCTGAAACACTGGGTTCTGACTGAAACTGGGGTTACCAGAGACCAGCAGCTAGAGCTCAAGGGCAACAGGACCAGTCTGGCCTCTTTGACCTCATGCTGTCTCCTCTTTCATGGAAATACTCTGACCCCAACCACTTGGCCCAAAGCTCTTGCCCCTGTCCCTCTATCCAGGTCTCCTTCATTCACTTACCTATGTTAGTGACTAAGGACAGTCACAGTACAAATTTTCCTGGGATAAACCTTGGCCCAAGAAGAAGAAGAAGAAGATGATGATACTAGATAGCATTTATGTGACTCTTTAAGGTTTGCAAAGATATGTGTTATCTCATTGGATCTTCACAATAATGCAATGAGGTAGATGTCATTTTTAACTGTCCCCATTTTACAGATAAGGAAACTGAGGCCAAGAGATAAGTGATTTGCCAAGGGTCATGCAGTTAATAAATTTTCATGGCAGAATTTTAACTCATATTTTTCTAATTCCAAGTTCAAAACTCTAGAAGCAAAATTACAGGCATGCGCTGGCACCCAGAGGAAGTGCTGCAAGTTAGGCCAACCTAAGTGTGAAACCAAGGCTGTGGATGTTTAGCTAAGAGAAGAGAAGACTGAGAGGAGGGGGTGCTTAAGCATAAGGTCCGCCAGGCAGAACCAGGGGCACAGGGAGTTACAAAAATGCAAATCTAGGCTTGGTCTTGGGGGAAGTTTCCTAATCATTAGAGCTGCCCAGGGTGGAATGAGTCACACTGAAGCATAGAGGGTTCCCTTCCATGATAGGGCTTTAAGCATGAGCTGGATGACCATTTGTCTTTGTTGAGTTTGGGTTGGACTTTGTGGTCATGAGGTCACATCTTACTCTGAGATTCTAGGATTTTGTGGGATCAGACCTTACACTTCCACCTGGAAACCTACTCGTCCTGTCTCCAGTGGCTCAGCAAAGAAGTTGTGGGCCCCTCTTCCCTTGCCTGGATAATGGCTCTCAGGCTTCAGAGGGAGATACAGAAGGAAGATGCAATGGTCCTCTGTCTCCCTGCCAGGGCTCCAGTCACAGAGACCCTGAAGCCAATTCTGTCACTCTGACCAATGGTCCCCAGGGGCAGCTCCCGCCCACAGGGAAGGAAGAAGACCAGCTGGATTCATTTTGGCTTGTTGGGGAGCGGAAGTGCTGCTCTGTTCCCACACCCACATGGGAAGGGGTGATTGGTGAAGGAGAAGGATGCTAGGAAGAGTCTGTGGCTTCTTGGCCTCCACAGGTGGGTGGCTGGAGTCCCAAGGGACTGTGGCTTGGCTGCCTCTGGCCATGAATAGAGTGAGGCTTGGGATAGAAGGAAGAACTGGGAACAGGGAGGCATTGAGATATAAGGGAAAGAGTGCTGGTTGTGGAGTCAGAGAGCCTGGGTTCAAATCCTGCTTCTGTCCTGAATTGCACGTGTGATCCTGGGCATGTAATTTAATCACTCTGGGTCTCAGTTTCTTTATGTGTAAATTAAGGGACTAGATGACTTCTAAGGCTCTTCCTAGATCTTAGTCTATGATCCTATGATCTATCTCTTCTGTCATCTCCTTTTCAAAATCATTTGTTACATTGGAATTATTTTTGCCATCTGACTTAGAAGGAGGTGGTATTTTTTTGGGGGGGGGGGGAGTTGGTTTTATGTTCTTTAGTTTTTCCCTCTTTAAAGAACATCTCAATCTCTGCTCTTATTTCATCTAATCTGAGCTGAGGAGGGAAGCTATTTCTTACCATTGCCTTACATTGATCTGTAATTTGTGGTTGTGTAACTTGGAACTAAAGATATTGTCGTCAAAAAGCAGCATGGAATCCTTGTTTACAGCTGGCAAAATCTGTTTCCAATTTTGTCATGTCATCATATTGGCACATAATAAAAGCATTTTTATCTTTGGTCCATCTCACGCGTATTTGTGGTTTCCCTGCTTTTGTGGTCAGTGACATCTGCCCTTAAGCTCTCCCCAGTAAGGGCAGAAATGCTGTTTCTGATTTGTACTGATGTCTCTCTTGTCTTCTTGAGGTGCCAGACCACAAAGAGGGGATGCTGGTTCTGGTGGCCTCAGTGTCAAGATGAGAGTCCTACTGCTCTTGAAGAATAATGCTCTATTTCTGAAGTGACCCAGGTTTTCAACCAAGCCAGGGGCATTTGTGCATGCTGTGTCCAGATGACTCTAGATTGGTGGAGAGAATGCTAAGCAGAATGTGAGCTTAGGTTCATAAGAGAGGTTACATCATACTGGCTGGAGTGTTGACCTAATTACTGACAGTGCCAGAGACCTTTTAGCTAGTGTTTAGGGGCTCCTGTCAGGTTCTCACAGCTAACTGGAATGGTCTCAGGGAACACGGAGACATCACTGTGGCCGACATGCTTTAGCTTTGTCACTGTCCCCTCTCCTCCATGGGTTGGACTCTGGCTATTATTATTGATAATAATTGATATTTGAAGTGCTATCCAACTGGCCTTATAATTCAAAATTTTAAATATGAATTTCTTTCTCAAATATTTTAGAATACTGGGCTTATGAATTTCTCATTTAAATTTGGTTCTTTTACTGGCTTCTTTATTTGGTTCCACTGACCTATTTTTTCACCCAACAATAGAGGTGTTATGACCTATGTTGATAGAGAGATCATCTCTACCTCTGAAGATGTAATTAAAATATTAAGACTTGAATGTTTCAAAGACCTATGATTTCCATGGCATGGGGACTTCTCAATCCTTAACCAGATGGCCTTTGGGAATGATTGCAGCCAAAAACCTTCATCTCCTCGCCGGCAATCCACTGATGAGCCTCTCCAAGTTAGTGAGGCTGCTGGTTGGTGATCAACAGATGGCCCCTAGCCAAGTCCACATCTGAAGCTCGTCCAGCTTGGTAGGACATCCCAAAGCTCATATGCCACTGGCATGGCCTTTGAGAACCCTGATCAGCACCATGCTGTCATGATGAAACATCACAGGGGAAAGACTTTGGTGGGAAGGAGTCTAATGATAATAATAAACAATAATTATGGTAAATAATATTTCACAGTTTACAAAGTAAGCTCTCTTTGTAACAGCTCTACCAGGAAGGTTGTGGAAATATTATTACTCCAATTTTACAGATGAGGAAACTGAGGCTTAAGGAGGTTAAGTGAATTGACTACTGTCACAGGATTAATAAATGGAGAAGCAGGGAAAACAGCCTAGATTGTCTCACTCCATGTCCTGGCTCTTTCCATTTTACTTGCTGCCTCCCTACAGGTAAATTCCTTTTCCTGGGGAATGAGTAACACTGCCATTTCCTTCTTTCTCTTCCTCCTTTTTTCTTTTCTTAAAAAAGGCTTAGAAATTGTTTGCATTACCTTTATTTTCCCAATTAACTTCCCAATACTAATAGAGCCCCTTTTGGTTAACAGTGAAGTACCATTAAAAATAACCAACCAATGAACTGGACTTGTCTGACAGAAAGTGATTCATCTCACTCTTCTGACAGGAGAGAGCTTGGTTTCACCACCGCCAGGTCTTTGAGGTTGGTGGGTCTTGGTACTGACGGTGGTCTGATGCTTCTGGTGTGTTCCCTGGCAGCAGCTCTTTCTTGCCCCCATACTCTCCCCTCACCACCATTGTTCAGACCATGACTCTGCTCCCATCCAGTGATCCTCTTTCTTTTTTTCTGATGGCCTTACTACATTGATTCTGAACTCTAGGAAGGGTCATTCACGTACATTTCCTTCTTAACTTAGACATATTAGAGAATCTGGGAGTTCTGGAAGATCCCAGTCACCTAGCCCAATCTCCAACCCTGCTCAGTGTAGGAATCGTCTCTATGATATCACTGATCACTTCCAGGGACAGGAAGCTCATTTCTTCACAAGACAGTTTCACTGCTGATTGCTAGAAGGTTCCTCCTTTTAGTAAGCTGAAATGTCTCCCTATAATCTCTATGCATTGATTTATCATTGACTGCTCTGTTCTAGGCACTATAGGAAATGCTAGGGTTAGATAAGACATGGTTCCTGCCTTCATTAGAATATGAGCTCCTAGAGAGTAAGGTCCTTTTTTTTTTTTTTTTTTTTTTTTTGCCTTTCTTTGTGTCCCCCATACTTAGAATAGTGCCTGGTACATAGTAGGCACTTAATTAATGCTTGTTGACTGACTCATGAAATTTCCATTCTACTAGGGAGACATGAATACAGAAAACTATAGTCATATACAGCACTACATGACATACCAGAGAGGTACAAAGCAAACTGGTGTGTGAGATCAGCTGGGGGAGGATAAGGGAATGAGGAAAGGCTTCCTAGTGGAGGAGGAATTTGAACTGGGCTTTATCTATATTTATTTATAAGATGGGTAGCAGTTCATCCAGCATAGACACTGAATATGGAGGCAGGAAAGTACGTGATGTGTTTGGAAGGGGTACTGAGAGTTAGCCAGTTTTGCCAGAATGTGCGGTCATGGAAGAAAGTAGCTAAGTTAAGAATGGAGACGTAGGGTGATACTAGATTCTGGAGAGTTTTAAATGCAAGGCAATAGGGAGCCACTAAGTTTTAACTTATTGATCTTGATTTGGATGACTGGGGCCATGTAGAATGCATTTTCAGGGGTGTGTTGGTAAATGTTTAATAATCTGGGGAAAATGTGTGCTTGACATACTTTACAGTTTAATGAACATTACTAATATTTTCTCCATTACTCTTAAGTCTAGACAGACAACCAAAGAGCAAATCAGCCCGGATTGTTGGGTTTGCCAATTTCTGAGTTATAAATGCTCATTTTGAAAACTTGACAGTCAGTTGGAGCTAGCTGGAGCTGGCACCAGCACTCCCCTGCGTCTGATCCCTCTTCTGCATGGTAACCCTTCAGAATTCAAAGGTAGCCCTCACCCTTATGTTTCCTCCCTCATTTCTTTGGCTGATGACCCTGGTATGGCATGGTTTTTACCATTCTAGTTGCCCTGTGCTGGATATGATCCACCTGATCATTTTCCTCCTAAAATATGATACTCCAAACTGAACCCAATACTTTCCAATATGACCTGACCATGGACTATCACCTCCCTCATTCTAGACACCAGGCTTGCATCAATGCAATTAAAGATCTTAGTAGTTCACTTGGCTTCCATATCATGCCATTTATTCACACTGAATCATTTTTAGTTCTATTTAGCAACCTTCGACTCCAGATCAAGAGTTCTTCATCTTTTTTTTGTGTTAGATACTCCCTTGGAAGGGAGTATCTCCCCTTGGAAGTCTGATGAAGCCTATGGAACCCTTCTCAGAATATTTTAAATAGATAATATAAAATATATACAGTTACAAAGAAAATAATATTGAAATGCATGAACAAATACAAAACAAAATATGGACCTTATGTTAAACAACACTTTCTCTAGACAGTAAAATATATAGATCCCTCATTTTGTGAAGGAAACAAGACCGAGAGAAATTAAATGGCCAGAAGTCACATGACTAGATGGTAACAGTGAGGACTACATCTCAGGTCTCCTCATAGTCTAGGGCTCCTTCTTCTCACTGTTTGACTATTCAAAAGATGTCTATTTCAATCATGACTTATGCCCTTAATAGCCCTGGTTATGGTATCCATGGAGCATTTTTTCTCTATTTAATGTATTTTGTAAACTCTTTATGAGCCTAGCATTCTTTGAAAGATGATTAAGAGAATTTGTTACTCCATTACAGTCATCCCTTCCACATAGTGGGACTCCCATGATCTGGAAAATCTGCATAAGATTTTTTGACCTTCCCTTCATATCAGAGAAGAATTCTGAATCACTATGGTATTAAAACATAAAATATGTTGATATTATACAATAACACACATACATTTTATGCACTTCAGAGTTTCTAAACTTTTTCTGTGTCATCTGCTGGTCTTTGTGTGTCATCTGAGTCTTCTAAAAACTCCCCCAAAATTCCCATTTAATTTCTTATGCTGACACATGATATATTGAAGCCATGATGGGGAAACTCGTGTATTTTATTCCTCAAAATGTACAATTTCACATATAGTGGATGTAAAGTCCTTAGTCTGGCATTCAAAGCCCTCTACAGTCTGGTCCCAACCTCCTTTTCCAGGCTTTTGGTCTTTATAAGTATAACATTCTTAACTGTGTTTCTCTCTCTCTTCTCCCCCCACACCCATGCCTAGAAGGCTCTCCCTCCACATCCCTGACTGATGAGAAATAGTAGCCACTTTGTCTAGTAGGCCTTTCCTGACTCTTTCCATTCTCCCCTTCCCCCTCATTCCTGTCTCTTTCCAATACTGGAAGTTCCCTCAAGACAGGGTTTCTGTGGCTGCAGCTATGTATTCCCAGCACCAAGAAAAGGGTTTTGCTCATAGTAGGTGCTAAGTAAATGCTTGTACTGAATTGAATTGAGGCAGTTCTGGTCAGTGATCACTTAAACTTCAACTCTTAAGTGAACTGAATAGGGCAGGGCAGGTGTGGTAGGAATCCCAGGGAACAGCTGACTGACCACCAGGGAGTAAGAAGTGATGACTAATTCAGGGGGTCTAGCTGACACATTTTCCTGGGTCGTGCATCCTTCATGGGCAAAGATGGCTCACTTTGGGTGAGGGCTGAGTTCAACTGCATGGCAGTAGGCTTGGAACTGTCCCAGAAAAGATCTCTTGCTCTCCCTTGGTTGTCTCCCACCAGCTGGGTTGCCAGATACACTTCTTACCACTCTTGGCAGAGACAGAGGTGAGTGAAGTGTTTAGATGCTAGACAAATACTTGCCAACTCCATCTTGATTGCCAGCGATCCCTGTCTTCTTCCCATGAGGGTTTTGAACAAGATCATCAGGCTATCGATGCTCTCCCTGCTTGGTATCCATGTTGGAAGTAGAACGGGGCCAAATAGTGACCAAAAATGGATGGGCAAATAATGCCATTCTGATCAGACTCATATTCAAATCAAAAGGACACAGCCAAGAAGAGAAAAGGTCTAGAGAAACATTTCTCAAACCATGGTGTGTCTAGGTGTGTCTACCAATGATGTGTCTACCAAGAAAAAACATTATTGTAAGGATGTCCTTCCAAGACAGGAAATGACAGATTCAAAGTTCTTTTTATGTGCAGAAAATTTTAGGTTTTTCTTTATTTTTATTTTGGTCCCCAATCTCCCAAACTCTCCTTTTACTGAGGGGAAATTTATTTCATAGGTAATGCAAGCTAGAGTAGAGTGTACCCCTTGAGGACAGGCACTGTTTTTGTCTTTGTACCCTTGGTGCTATGCACTGTGTCTTGTACCTAGAAGGCACTTAATAAGTACTTGTTGAATGAATATTCCTTGAACAGCATTTGCACTTTTTAATCAGCATCTTTCAAATTTCCAAGCACTTTGTGGCTCAATTAATTTGGGAAAGGTTGGATTAGTACAGAATCTTACACTTGGGAGATCTCATTCTGGCTGACCATGTGACCTTGGGCAAGTCCCTTGTTCTCCCCAGTTCTTCGCTTCTTTTTCTGTGGAATGAGGTATCTCTAGAGACTTTTTTGACCATAACCATCTCTGATTCTGTGACCAGACAAGATCCCTACCCACTATCTAGCTCCCCAGTGCTCAGGAGAGGCTGAAATTACTCTGGGATGGACTTCTGGGGGAAATCATTGAGAAAACGGAGTAGCAAAGGACATGCTCCAGGAGGCTGAGCAGGACCCTAGAATTTGTGCTGCATGGATATATACGGATGTGTATAGAACAAGGGGTTCCCTTATTCCTTCTGGTCCATGGACCAGAAGGTCCATTTCTCTACATTTACCTCATTACAGAGCGTTTTGCTTTTTTTTAATCTTATTGAATTCTTAGCATTTTATTTTTCCCCAATGACATGTAAAAACAATTTTTAACATTTGTTTTTAAAACTATGGGTTCCAAATTCTCTTCCTTCCTCATTGAGAAGGCAAGCAATTTGATATAAATCATACATGTGGCGTCATGCAAAACACATTTCCATATTAGTTATGTTGTAAAAGAAAACAGAAACAAAAAAACCCTCAAGAAAAATAAAGTCAAAAAGCATGTTTCAGTCTGAATTCAGACGCCGTCAGTTCTTTGCCTGAGGACGGACAGCATCTTCATCCTAAGTCCTTCAGAGTCGTCTTGGATCGCTGTATTGCTGAGAACAGCTAAGTCATTCACAGCTGATCATCTTGCAATAGTGCTGTTACTTTGTACACAATATACATCACTTTGCATCAGCACATGTAAATCTTTCCAGGTTTCTCTGAGAGTATCCTGCTCATCATTTCTTACAGCACTATAGTATTTCATCACAATCACATAGTACAATTTGTTCAGTCAGTCATTCCCCAATTGATAGGCATCTCCCCATTTCCAACTTCCTGGCAGCAGAAAAGAGCTGCTATAAATATTTCCATAATATATGTTCTTCCCCTTCTCCCCCTTTTAAAATCTCTTTTTGGATACAGATCTAACAGTGGCATTGTTAGGTGAAAACGTTATGACTGGTTCTATAAGCCCCAAATTGCTCTAAAGAATGGTTGAATCAGTTCACAACTCCACCAACAGTACATTAATGTCTCATTTTCCCCACATCCCCTCCAACATTTGTCAACCTCCTTTTTCTATCCTATTAGCCAATCTAATAGTTATGAGGTAGTACCTTAGAATTATTTCAATTTGCACTCCTTTAGTCAATAGTGACTTAGAACAACTTCTCAAATGGCTATAGATAGCACTGGCTACTTCCTCTGAAAACAGAATGGATTATCATCAATTGCAGAATGGCTCCTATTTTTATAAATTTGGCTCAGTTCTCTACATATTTGAAAAATGAGGCCTTTATCAGACAGACTTGCTTCTATTTTTTTTTTTCACATTTAGGATTGCTA
This sequence comes from Notamacropus eugenii, assembly GCF_028372415.1. Taxonomy (NCBI): domain Eukaryota; kingdom Metazoa; phylum Chordata; class Mammalia; order Diprotodontia; family Macropodidae; genus Notamacropus; species Notamacropus eugenii. Next base: position 35,658,269 of record NC_092877.1, on the reverse strand, counting down.
AATGTATTTCCATCTATCCTATTTCCCCAAGGTCCATTTATCCTATTCTCTCTCTACTTTTACCTTGTCCCTCCTCAAAAGGGTTTTGCTTCTGATTACCAGCTTCCCCAATCTCCCCTCCCATCACCGCTCTCCCTTCTCTTATCTCCTTCCCCTCCTACATTTCTGTAGGGTAAGATAGATTTCTATACCCAATTGAGTGTGTGTTATTTCTTCTTTGAGCCAATTCTGATGAGACTAAGGTTCATTTACACCGCACCCCCCACCTCTCCCATCTTTCCCTCCACTGTAAAAGCCTATGAGATAATTTACCCCATTCTACCCCTTCCTTTCCCTTTTCCCCAGTGCATTCCTCTTTCTCACCCTTTGATTTTTTTTAGATATCATTCCTTCATATTCAACTCACACCTGTGCCCTCTGTCTACATATACTCCTAACTGCCCTAATAATGAGAAAATGTTTATGAGTTACAAGTATTATCTTCCCATATAGAAATGCAAACAGTTTAGCCTTAATAAGTTCCTTACGATTTCCCTTTCCTGTTTTTATGCTTCTCTTGTATCTTGTATTTGAACGTGAAATTTTCTATTCAGCTCTGGTCTTTTCATCAAGAATTCTTTAAAGTCCTTTATGTCATTGAACATGCATTTTTCCCCCTGAATGACTGGATTCAGATTTCCTGGGTAAGTGATTTTAGTTGCAATCCTAGCTCCTCTGCCCTCTGGAATATTGTATTCTAAGCACTTTGATCCTTTAGTGTAGAAGCTTCTAAATCTCTTGTTATCCTGACTGTGGTTTCACAATACTTGAATTGTTTCTTTCTGGCCATTTGGAATATTTTGTCCTTGCCCAGGGAGTTCTAGAATTTGGCTATAATATTCTAGGAGTTTTCATTTTGAGATATCTTTCAGGAGGTGATTGATTGGTGGATTCCTTCAATTTCTATTTTACCCTCTGGCTCTAGAATATCAGGGCAGTTTTCCTTCACAATTTCTTAAATGACAATGTTTAGGCTCCTTTTTTTGATCATGGATTTCAGGTAGTGTAATAATTTAAAAATTATCTTTCCTGGATATATTTTCCATGTCAGTTGTTTCTCCAATGAGATATTTTAAGTTGTCTTCTAATTTTTTTCATTCTTTTGGTTTTGTTTTATTGTATCTTGATTTTTTATGAAGACATTCGCTTCCATTGGCTCAATTCTAATTTTTAAGGAGTTCTTTTCTTCAGTGAATTTTTGTGCCTCTTTTTCCATTTGGCTAGTTCTGCTCTTCAGGGCATTATTCTCCTCATTGCCTTTTTGTACCTCTTTTACCATTTGGTCTTTTCTGTTTTTTAAGGTGTTATTTTCTTCAGTATTTTTTGTGTGTCCTTTACCAAGTTATTGACTCTTTTTTTATAATTTCCTTGCATCACTCTCATTTCTCTTCTCAATTTTTCTTCTATCTCTCTTACTTAATTTTCAAAATCTTTTTTGAATTCTTCCATGATCTGTGACCAATTCATATTTTTCTTGGAGGCTTTGGATGTTGGAACTTTTAATTTATCTTTTTCTGTGTGTTTTGATCTTACTTGTAACCATAGTAACTTTCTATGGTCAGAATTTCTTTCTGTTGTTTGACCATTTTTTCCAGTGTATTTCTTGACTTTTCTACTGTTTGTTAAAGTGGGGTTCTGCTTCCAGGGTGGAGGGCTCATTGTTCCAAGCTTCAGGGGTTTTTGTGCAGCTGTTTTCAGTGATACTTCTAGGGACCTGTAAGTTTTCAGTTCTTCCAAGGTGGTAAGATCCAAAGAGAGGTGCATTTATCATTCTCCTGACCTGTGCTCTGGTTTGTGAGTGACCATAAGCACTCTTTTCCAACCTGGAACTGTGAGGAGGTTCCCTGTTCCACTGCGGCCACAAGCTCTGGAGTGCTTGTAGTGTTCCTCCTCACCCTGGGACTACCACCCAGGGCTGTGACCTGGATTGGAGTATGGGCAAAGCAACAGAGTCCTGCCTCAGTGCTAGCAAAGAGACTTCTGCAACCTCCTTTCAGTCAGTTGTTTTACTCCCTTACTGTCTGTCGGCTGAGCTCCAGAAGCAGCTGCTGGGGCTGCTGATTCAGGGGTTCCCAAGGTCTGTTCCTGGTTTCTTGGGGCTGAGTCTGTGGTGGTGCAGCCTGTACTGGATTATGCTTCACTCTCACCCAGGTGAGACAGTAGACTTTTCCTTAAGACCTTTTAAGTTGTCATTGGCTGGAAAATTATTTCACCCCACCCTTTTGTGGGTTCTGCTGCTCCAGAGTTTGTTTTATAGCATTATTTAAAGGTATTTGGAGAGGTGTTAGGGAGAGCTAAGGTGAGTTGCTGCCTTTTCTCCACCATTTTGGCTCCACTTCTCTGTTTTTGTTTACTTTGAAAATGAACAGGGAAACTCCGGCCACACTTTGGTCAAAGGTCACTGAGAGGTAAAAATTTGACATTCCAAGTGTATTGGAGTCAACCAGAACAAAGGGTCAAAAGCCCAACCAGCTGAAATTTTCCAGTGAAATTCCATGTGAGGACACAACACGGCTAGAATAACATGGTCTAATGGTCCCCTCTGAAAGGCTAGCTCTGGAGAGCAAAACGAGAGAAAGTGGGAGGCCATTTGCTACTCTAGCCCAAGAAACTGAAAGAATGAGCTTGGCTCCCATGGCTGAGCTCCTGTCTAGTGGTCTCTGCAGAACAAAGGGGTGTTGGTCACAGAGTTACCAGGATTCCATGCCTATTACAGTGTATCAGAAAGGAGGTACACTTCAGCTTAATGAGCTTCAAGAAGATGGAACCTATCACTTCCAATGTAAACCTATTCTTTTCTGTAGCTCTGATTCATGGAAAGTTTTCCCTGACACCGCACCTAAAATCTGTCTTTCTGCCACTCCCCTGCTCCCTCCTCCTCAAGTCTGTCCTCTAGGGCCAAGAACAAGCCTCATTCTTCTTCCATGGGATGGACCTTTCAAGACCGCAAGAAAGTTATTATGTCTTTCCTAAGTCTTCACTTATTTCTCCAAGCTAAACATTCCTACTTCCTTCCACCAAGATCTTGAGCCTCTCTTTTCCTGACTGCCTTCATCTGGATGCTCTTTAGTCTCTCTCAACATCTCTCTTAAAGTGAGCCCCTCCGCAGCCCCTCCTCCCCCTGGAGCTAAACCTAATACTGCAGATTTATATTCTGACCAGGGCAGAGCACAGTGGGATGATGACCTCTCTATTCTTGGACATGATCCCTCTTAATGTAGCCTCTGGTTACTTTAGCTTCCTAGGGTACAATACCACAATGTCGACTCATACTGAGCTTGCAGTCTAATAAAATCTCAAATTTTTCATATTAGTGTGCAATCATGCCTCCCACATCTTCTACCTGGGAAAAAGATTTTCTGAACTCAGTATGGCTCTACATTTATCCCCACTAGATTCCATCCGATTAGATTAGGTCCACTGTTTCAGCCTATCAAGGTGTTTTTTGGATCTTGACACTGTGACCTAATATGTTACTTTCCTTCCCAGATTTGTAGCATTTGCTAATTTCACCTATGTCTTTATCCACATAACAATATTAATGGTAATAATCAATAATGACCACTGTTTATATAGCATTTTAAGGTTTACCAAGTATTGTATTTTTTAATTTCATTTTATCCTCACAACCCCCCTGGGAGGTAGGTGCTATTATTATCCCCATCATACAGATGGGGGAACTCAGGCTGAGCAAGGTTAAATGGCTTGCTCAGGAACACATGGTTAATAAGTGGCTGAGACAAGATTCAAATTCAGGTCTTCCTAACACCAAATATTCTTATCTATGGCTCCATGTTGCTGCCTCGTAGTACAAGGTCAATCACATATCCCTGTTCACTCCCCTGGAGGAATCCTTCCAAGTTGATGGAAAAAAATATGAAGGAGCTGTGATTTAATGAGTATAGGTAACTCAATCTGGAGGGAACTCCAACTGAAACCCATCTACAAGTTGACAGACAAGAGAAGTTTAAGTGACTCAGAGAGGATCACACACGTAGCGTCAGATGGAGAATTTGAATTCAGATCTTCCCCACTCCAAACCCAGCACTCAATCTGCTATATACACTTCCATTTTCCAAGCTGACACTGAAAAACTCTCAAGTCCAGCAGTTCAATCAGTTCTGTCTCCCAAATTATCTAGCTTATATCTCTCCATTTTCCCCCCACAACAGAATGAGCAACTTCACCAAATTCTTCCCTAAAATCTAGGTATCTGCCAGTTTAGCAATCTTGCAAAAAAAAAAAAGAAAAAGAAAACGTGTGGCACAAGCCATTCTTGGTGAAGCCATGCTGGTGTTTTACCATCACGGCTTCTGTTTCTAAATATTTACTAACAGTATCTTTAAATATGTTCTAGAATTTTGTTAGGAATAAAAGTCAAGCTCATCAGTTCAGAGTGTGCAGGTTCCATTCTCTTCCCTTTCCTGAAAATAGGGATATTGAAAATTAATTCTCTGCTATCTCTTCCTATTCTCCATTATCTTTTAAACCTTAACATGTAGTTCACTTGTGTAAAGTGACCTGAACTTTCACCATATCCTCCTTTCTTTTCTTTAACCTTTTTTAAACCATCTTATCCTTTCTATCCATTGATTTTCTACAAGTTTTCCTGCCTTTGTTGTCCTTGCTTTCCTTATCTGTCTCCCTACATCCCTAGCTTTAGCATTCTTGACAATTTTACAGGTGTGTGTCACTCATTTGTTTTTATCCTTGGTTAATTAATCTTGCTTCCATATTTTGTGCAAGTCTTTAAAAGCAAGCGAAACTGGTTAGGGAGTTCCCTTTGTATTTTAGACCCTCCCAGATTCCTAGCTCTCCTTTTATTTGGTCATCTTCTATTAGAACCTAATTTCCTTGAAGGCAGGGTTAGCTTGATTGCTTTACTTGTATCCACAGGCCTTACAGTCAGTTAATAAAAGCTTGTGATGCTTGTACCTGCACGTGTGTGTGTGTGTGTGCGTGCGTATGTTTTTTCTCTCTCTCCTCTCTTTCTTTCTCTATCTTCTATCTTTTGACAACTCCCCCTTTCCTCATTGGAATAGCTTCTCTTTGTGTTTTCAGAATTACGTTCTAGTAAGGAATTCTAGTTCATGCATTGCTATCTATATTTTCTTGGAACTCTTAGTAATTTCATCTCCCAAGATCTTGGGAGCATCCTGTGCCATTCCTAGCTTTCCTTTCCTCTAATGCAAACTCTAAGACAGTGGAGTATCTCCCCTCCCCCCTAACATTCCCATCATTTTTGCTCCAGTGACCAGTTCTTTCTTGTTGTAGATCCTATCCTATGAAGACTGAGGGAAGGATTTGGAGATATTTAACCTGGAGAAGAGAAGACTTCAGGTGGAGGCATGACTGTTATTTTCAAGTATTTGAGGGGCTTGATGTAAGGAGAAACTTGCTGTCAATGAGCGCCATCCCAAAGTGGGTCTCCTTCAGCAGCAGTCTATACAAAGGCTTGCCACAGTTGACTGTGCTGGAGAGGGGATTCTTGGTGAAGCAGAGGGTGGGCTAGATGACCCTGGAGCCCTTGCACTCCAAAGATTCCATAAACTGGGATAAAGCTGGAAAGCTAGGTTGAAAGCAAGTCATACAGGGCCTTGGATGCCAAGCTCAGGAATGTGGATTTCATCCTTCCACTGACAAGCTGTTGAAGGTTTTTAAGGTTACGCTATTAGAACCAGGGCGATGACTCTATTGGTGCGTATGGGATGGATTGGGAGAGAATAGAGTTCCTAGGTGGTGCTGCAATAGTTGTTTGTATATATCCACTGTTTTTCTTTTTCAGGTTGTTTCTCAGGCTTATACCTGGAAGCTCTTTCCTTCATCTTTGCTTCTTGGAATTGTCTGTGGTTGAAGACCCAGCACAACAGAGGCAGTGAAGTATGGTGTAGCATGGAAAGCCATGGGTTCCAAGTCAGAACATGTGGTCTGAAGTTTAGCTCGGCTACTTATCATGTGCCCTTGGACAAGTCAAGGTGTTGGCTCACTCATCTTGAATATGTGGGGGATCTCTAAGGTCCCATCCAGCCCTGACGCCTCGGAGCCCCCAGGAGGCCTTTCCTGATCTTTTTCTCTTCGGTTCCACACCATATAGGTTGGGAATGGTCTTTCCTTCTTCTGATCTCTCATAGTACTCTGTATTTTTATTCTGCTCAGATGATGGTTATTATGCATGTTAATGAACATTTATTTATGCATCCAGAATGACCTCCACGTGCTGCCAGCCCTGTCTTCTCTGGAGCTTAGCATATCAAATGTCTAACCCATTGCCTCACCTCATGTCTTGGACATGGGAGGTATTTAATGATGGTTAACTGAATTAGTGATCTACGTAAGAAATTAAGAAGGTCTGGACTAGGGTGCAAGGAGTTTCAGAAGCAGGAAGTGGGGTGGGAGGGACTGCTGAGAAGAAGTCACAGATGGCTGTGGGGTTCTGAATCAGGGTTACTGGCAGGATGTGATGACACCCAGAGAAACAGGGAAATTGGGAAAGCAGCAGGGCTGGACATGCTGAGGTGCTGCTGGGACGGCCAGCTGGATGTGTCCACAGTCAGCATGCTGCATAGGCTGCTAGGAGAATGGCTCTCCTGGGTTGGGTTTCAGTCCCTCATCTGAATCCTAAACCTACTAACCCCATTACTCTATGCATGTGAAACACAGAGAGTGCTGGGCTGGGCTTGGATTCCCCAGGAAACAAGGGATTGTGCTTTTTTAAGAAGTATGTTTATTACAAGATGGTTATAAAGTCATGTCACACCTGCATAAACTTGTCAAATAACCTCATTACCAAGAATGCTGTGCACAGTTTCAACCTATGAAATGATGGGGTCCATATTTTACAAAGTACATAAAAAAGTACTTCATATACAAAGAAAAATACAAATCATGTGCAATGGCCATTTTCACAGGTGGAAGTGTATAAATTGAAAATGAAAGAACAGTCCTTCGTTCCTGCTGTCTCCTGCCCTCCCCCTCCCCCAATTCCTTTGACATTCAGACACCTCGTTTCCCCTGGTATGTATACAGTTTTAAATTGGATATTTTACTCTTATTCTTCAACCCTCAAAGAAAGTGGTTTTTCTTAGAAAAAGGACCCACTGAACAGCCGAAATCCTATGAGTGAATCAGTTTGGTTAGTTTTATATTAAATTACAAGCAAGATGTCTGAAAAATCAGAACGTATTAAATCATATATACATATTCTTTGAAATATTAGTCTGATATTTCACATATTAACATTTCCAAACAAGACACGATGCTCTAGGTCCCTGCTGACAAGGGAAAGGGTGTTTGCTCTGTAGCTTTTAGTTTAATAAACACAACGTTTTCAAATGTAAAAATCTAAAATTGTTCTTACAATTTATGTGCAAAAAACGTTGCCTTCAGTATTCCATCCCTCCCCCTAGCCTGTGGTGACCCTCCTGGGCCTTTGCGTCTCCTTCCTGTCCCCTCCCCTTAGACAGGCTTGGTTTGGAGGCACACGGCGGGACATGGTGGCACACCCCTGCCTGCTCGCATGGCTGCACTGGGAGGATTTCAGGGCTTGTGCCTGCTTTATTGTTCAGTGCATTTATCATGTGTTACTCTGTGAATACAAGTTGAGAGGAAGCAGAAGAGCATGCAATGAGCATTCTTTCTTTCAGCCTTGGGAAAGTAATTTCTTTCAGAGTCCACACATTTGAAGACTAATTTTTCTCCCATTTCCCCAGAGGTCAAAAACCTTGGCAGGTTCAAATGGTTTGTCTCTTCCTTCAGTCCCACCAAAGCTGGAAACGAAAACAGCCCACATCTAGCAGAGCCAGCGGCTGGCCATGGGATGTAGCCTATGTAGCATCTGCATCAGGTCTGATGGCAATAACTGCTCTATGAATGCATGGCACTAGAGGTTTTCTACTTTTGCTTGTAAAACTACTGGCGCTGCCAAGTAAAGACTGACCCAGGCAAACGGTTTTCAGAACGGTGACAGCAGGCTGTCAGTGCTCCCCAGGTTGGCCCCAGAATGCTGTCATGGCCTAAGTCTTCTCCATGAGGATGCTGGACTGGACACGCTGCCCCATCAGTACAGCTTAGTGCAAACCCATGCAGGCCCTGGCTGCCTTCATACTGAGGCTCCACGTGACAAACACAGCTGGGGGAAGCAGCCTGGGGAAGTGAGTTAGACTAGAGATCTATATAGTAAGTGAGGCTGGCTCAAGATTGATTCTGTTTCCAGGGGAGAGAGTGTGTCCCCCAAAGTCTTTCCTGTGACTTTGCCTATTGGTGCTGCCAAGCCCTCCCTCATGCTCCTGTGTCCTGGAGGGGGCTCTGGTCAGGCATCAGAAATACAGCTCTGGATACGATCCATCCACTGCTGGGCACTTTGGGAGTCCTGGGCACAGAAGTTATACACGCGTTTGCTGGTCTTCAGCTATACAATGAAACAGAAACACCAGAGATGAAGAGAAAGAATCTCCGAAGGCTTTTTGCCAGTGCAGGAGTCAAACACTGTGATGATTTTAAACCTGCTCTTATTTCGCTTAGTCAGCTGTCAATAGCAGCTGGTCCAGAGGCCATCTCTGGTTAATTCTTCTACTTCCTCTGGCTCTCACTAGACATGATTACTTTCTTACCTTTAACACCTCCGATGTGGCTTTTGATAAATGTTCCTGCTCTTTGCAGTGCTCTAAGACAGAAATACTGTCAGGTGGTCTGAAGGGATGGATGCAAGGCTGCTCCCAGGGAGCCAGAGCTCTGGTTTCTCCTGCCAGAGTATCTGACCTTGGAAAAAGACTGCCTGGTCAGAGCAGGAAGGGACAGGGATGAAGGGGAAGGAGGACTGAGGAGGAGAACTGCACTGACTAGGGTCTTGCCATAAGTCGTGGTGGTGACTGCCTGTCTACTCTATGCTCTCTGCGCCAGTTACAGGGGGCTGGGCTCTCCCCAGAGATTCACTGGTACTTAGGGAACAACAGGTCTGGGAAGCCTGGTCTTTAGGGAAGACTGACACTACCAGGGGCCATTTTTCTACTGATGGAGTTATTATTGTGTAGAAGTGACTAAGCCTGGACACAAGACAGGGAAAACAAGGACCAACTGTCGCTCTGTGGGATAAACTGATAGGGCAGTGAGTGATTTCAGAGAAATCTGTAGATTTCATTTTTGTCCAAGGAAGGTTGGAATGTCATGGTTAAAGAACTCTCATTTGAACCAATGGAGTAAAAGAAAAATGGTACATAAACCCAATGAAAACAAGTTTGTGGTGAAGACGCCGTCTATGTGTATCTGGAGAAATTCATCTTCACAGAAGAAGAAATACCTCAGGGAGCTTGAGTTGGATGTCAACTAGCTCACAGCCATGTCTACCCCACTTACAGAACAGACTTTTTGGCATACTAATAAGATGTCATACTAGTAAGAGGCAAAGAAACAGAGGACAGTGATGGCTGAGATAGCTCTCTTGGCATAGGCTGGAGCACTCCAGGAGATCAGAAATCCTTGGGCTAGGGCTTAGGTCACATGGGTTTAATCACAGAATTGCTGACATTTCATTTTTATGGAATTCAGTCCAAGCTTGTTCCCATGACTTGTGGTTGCATCCATATCAAGAGTGGGTGATTTGGCCCTACTAGTTCCTGGGGACAAAAATGTTTGTTAATTAGCTAAGATTTTTGTTTGCTAAATATTTCAAATGGGCTGGACCTTGGGGCCACGTTAAGTCCCGTCTGGCCTTTAGGCTGCTCATGGGCCACCCAGGCCTAAACTAGCAGGTGTATGACATTGTTCTCCAGTTACCATGTGCACTCCCTCTCCCCTTGGTCCCCTGGGAACATGAAGATGTACGTGGAGAGAATGTTTCCTAGCTTTGGAAGGAGTTAGTAGAGGCATGATTTACTTACATCAAAAAAGGCTTTGTCACTGGCATGCTTTGGGGCGCCCATAGTTGGGGTGGCTGGAATGATAGTTTCCACTTCAGCTAAGTCAATGTGTCCTTTACAGCTTGTGTCCTCACCAGAATCATAGTATCTCAACTAGAACGTGCAGGAGACAAAGGGAAGGCATTAAATACATGTTAACAAAACAGGAGGATCATCTGGTCTAAATGTATGTGACTTTGCAAAGAAGCTGTGACCCTGACGCGGTGTGGTACACTGGAAGGAGCAACAGCTCTGGAATCAAGAGGTCCTGCGTTGAGATACTACCCTTCTCTTATTTGCTGCCCACTTCTAGCATGACATGGCACCTCTGAGTTGACCCCTGTGCCCCCTGAGGATCCCACCCTTCCAAAGGATCCAGGATCATGTATCTGAAGTCCAAGGATATCAAGGGACCAAGTCAGTCTTCTGTTTTGTTGAAAGCTTTGCCAGCAATCCCAGCGCAGGCTGGAAGAGCACTTGTCAGGGATGGGTTGAACTGGATGGCCTCTGAGGACCCTCCTTGCTTAGATGGGCAGTGGAGAACTCTATGACTGATACTGGACCCTTGGTTTCTTTTCATATCTAGTCCCACTGTTGTCTTTTACTGCTGGGCCCAGAATTTCCTGTATGTTCCCTGTGGCCACCTTCCTGGCCTGGGATCAGTGGGGCTAATGAAAAGCCTGTGTCCTTGGGTTTTCAAGAACTAAAATGATCACCAAAAAATGTGAGTGTGAGTATAATTTCACGTAATTGTTAATTATGGTTACAACATGACGAGTCTCCTCCTATGGTTAGTGGCTGGATGGTGCTTTTTTCTGTTCTGCAGACACTAGGATTTCCATGGCATTTCAAACTCCATTAAAAGGGCTGCCATCTGCATATCTGAAAACACATTCTCTACATTCCTCTGCCAAGAGCATGACCTTTGCCAAACCCTTGAGCAAAGGGAGAAGCAGTGTCAACTTGGTCCTAACAGAGGGTCCCAGGGCATCTGGGAGATGGGAACACTTTCACACAATGAAACAATGTGGACCTTGGTGTATCTGGCACATTCACATAACGTGGACATATGTCATTTTGGGTATTGTGCCTTTCACATTAGACTGTACAAAAAAATGCTTCAGCTTTATAGATGAGGATAGGAAGCCTTGGGGAAGGACAATCCCTAGTGCTCCGGGGAGTCCCTGATGGTTCCAACTGCAGGGTAGTACAGGAGTGGTTGGAGACTTGGGAGGGGCTGCCCTACTCCCACACCCACCCAGGGCAGAGTGCATGTCCTAGGGCTGTAAGCTGTGGAGCTAGAGGGGGTCTCAGTGATTATCTAAATTCCTTCTCTAAAGACAAGGGAACCAAGGTCAGAGAAGCAAAGGGAGAGTCGCAGGACACAATGAGGAGATGGCTGAAATGGCACTTGTGACCCATGGTGGCTCTGTGACGACCCCCCCCCCCCCCCATCTAGGACTCTCTACTTTGTCCCACTGTCCATTCTATCATCACCTAGGACAGCTGTGGATGCTAGTGACAGCTGGACATGTGGCCTCCACTTCTAAGGACACCAGAGCATAGCAGCAGCAGTAGGCATGAAAGACAAGCCACAGCTGTCTAGGGACCAGCCGCCTCACTGGGGTCCTTCATTCTGAGGCCCCTGCACTAGAGGACACCATCTCTCTACTGATGTCCACTCTCCCCTGTTCAAATAGCTTGTTCCCTGTCTCTGCCCTCAAAGATTTCCTCTAACTTGTCATCATGGGGCCACATAATCTCAGGACAGGAAGAGAGAAAGGCAGGGGCTGGAGCCATACAAGTGACCCCTCCTCATCTCATAACCACGAGGATTAATCACAGCCTCTGGCAAGGCTGGTGAGGGCAGCGCTGCATGTCCTCTCCAGCCCTGCAGAGATGAGGCTGCCATTTCTAGGAGAGCTGGGGTCTCATCACCAATCTTCCCTCCCATGACACAGACCAGACCCCGCAGCTTATGAAACTGATGATTACTGACATGGGCACAGGGTCTGGGGTCACCAGGACCAAGTGTACGTGCGTGTGTGAGCATGAGTGCACCCTGCAGCAGGCAGATGCAGCATCTGGTCACTCCAGGAATCGTCCAGGAGCCCCTCAGAGCCCGACGAGGGGTCACTGCCCTTTTCCCTCCCAGAGTGTCACCTGATGCTTTGTCACGTCCAGCACGAACCAGCGGGGCTTCCATCCTTTCAGCAGAGCTCCTCGTTTGTAGAGTGTGCCCTCAAAAGACCTGGCAGGACACAAGTTGAGCAGATGAACAGAAAGGCCTCTGCCATGTCCTGGCCTCTCTCCCTCCCCCGGAAGCTCAAGCTGCAGGTGCTGACATTCTCTGCTCGGGCTGCTTTTGACTGTGGGTACAGCTCAGGAATGCCTGATTTTAGAGATGAGGAAACTGAAGTGCAAAGAGGTGGAGGAATCTCTGCCAGGCCATGTAGCTAGTAAGTGACCGCACTGTCATGTGACCCTGGAAGGTCTTCTGACTCCAAATTTGAGAATGAATTTGATAAGCGCTTCTAATTAAATCAATATTGACTTTATACCCAGTGGCTTCAATGTAAAGGTAGGAATAGAGAATGGTGGAAAAGATATTAGAAAATAGAGGTCAGGAAAAAGAAACAAAAAAGGCCAAAGGCTCGCAGACTACACAGAAGCCTCACAACTGTATGTCATGAGTACTTTCTCTTGAATAAGAGTCAGACATATTAAACATTGAATAACATCACAAAAAATGAAACCAGTTGCATCTTAACAGACAGGAACTTACTGGTTACCAATGTGAGAATAAATTCCAAATCAGCTGTCTGTGTCAGCCGGGCCATGAGCTTGTTAAAGACAAGATCAAAACATAAGTAAAAAGGATAAGATGAAAAGGTACAGCCTACAATGAAAAATGAGCTACTGAATTTTTATAACAGGAAATGGACAAAGGAACAAATATCTATGAAGACAATCACTACTGCTCATGCAGAATAATCACCAAAAACAGGTAAAAAAAAAATAAATCTAGAAAAAGCCTCAGACAGAACATTGGATCTCTCTGCTGGGTAGAGAGATGTGGTAACCAAGGGCAGCACAGGCTCAGAAGAGAGGCTCATTTGACAAATGTCCAATCTGAAGTATGAGGACTGGGGAAGATTATGAGCAAAAAGCACTTCATAAAAGAGTAAGCAGCAACTTGAGAAACAACAAGTTTGCAGAATGGTTGGCTGATCGTCCCACAGACATTTAAAGATGAAATCAGGAGGACAAAAGGCAAAGATGGAAAAGATCTCTCAATGAACAATTTCCTCCTTCAGTGACGGTGGAACTGCCACATTTAGACTCTGAAAACCCCTTCTAACATCACATCTAACACACCTCAGTGTGCTCTGTTAGACAGAAACAGCACTAGAGAAAGCAATCAGTTATACCAAGTACAATATACAGAAGAGGACCATGACACAAGGAACGTAGCTCTGAAGGCACCAAGAGACTGAACCTCCAGGCATTTAGAAGAGGGGAACAGACCAAATGAATGGGAAAAAAATCAGCTACGGAAAACAGGTAACAGAAAGGGGACATGAACATTATCAACCAACATCCCTACTTCTTCACCTTTGTGAAACTGTCATTGGAATTCTCTACACAAAGAACAAGTGCATCTCTGATAAAAACATAGGAAAGAAACATGCAATCTTTTGCAAATGAAATTCAATAGCAAATCACGCCTTTATCCAATCGGCTGAAAGGGTCAGAAAACACAAGATTCTACAGTGAATACTGTTCTTTTACAGGATTTGGTTTGGTAGACGAAAAATGTAGTCTTAGAGGCTCTCCTTCAAAAGGTGTTTAAAGGTATTTCTGATGCAAACATTACAATGGTATGAGACTCCTTGATGGACGTAACAGGAGAGGTAACACTGACAGCTCACTCATTACCAATGTTCAGTGAAGTACAAAACCGAAGAATGTTCACCAAAGGGGTTTTCCACTGTCACAGAGAATGTCCAGTGCAAAACGCAAATGGAAGAGAGACTGATTCTCCAATAAATGGCGATATTCTTTAGATACTGCTTTTGCAGATGACATTAAGTCCCAGTGCTTCTTAAACTGTGGGTCATGACCTCATATGGAAGTTTAAGAAACTTGAAGAATCTTGTAAATAAGATTCAGAACTACTTTGCATTCACACTCACCATTCATGTGGTAAACAATAAGCTAATGAAAACTATTCTGTGTCCAAACTATAATACACACACACACACACACACACACACACACACACACACATATACACACATATATGTGTGTGTATATAGTGGGATTGATGAATGAATGAAAAGGCGCTTATAAAGTGCTTGCTATGTGGCTAGCACTGGACTAAGCACTACTTACGCAGGACCTTTTGTTCAAAAGGAGACAACACATATGGGGTGTATGGTGCCAAGGACTTCATTAAAGTGATTCTGACCAGTTCTATAGCACAAGTAAGGAATACCAGAGGCATAGTGTTAGTGCAGCACTGGTACTCACAGAATGCTGAGACCACTAGGAAGGACTCCAGATGCTAAGCTGGCCCCTGGGGAGGAGTTATAGAGAATATAGGAAAGTAGGAAAGTAGGAGAAGGTGTGGGTGGATGTAACCTACCCCACAGGAGGGAGTGTCCACACCAGTGAGATCACAGATCCCCTGAAGTATATAAGAGAAATGCATCCTAGGACTTGCCACCTGGCAGATAGCGGGCAATCCCACAAAGAAAGTCAAATCAAGTTAGCTCTAGAGACAAATGAAGAAAAGGGACACAGAGATGACCATCCCTCTTGCCTATGTGATGACCAGAGGGACACACACTCTAAGTGGCAGGAAACTGTTAAGAACCCTGTGTGTCACCTGTTTTCATCAATCTTGGAAGTAAACTGGCTGTAAAGCGTGGCTGCCCTCCGGCCCACTCCATTGGATGGGGGGATGCTGGCGTTTTGTTCCTCCCCTAGGCCGCTGTCAGGCAGATGAAGCAGAGATCTCTTCTGATAGGAGTGTAAGTTGGTAGTCACAATTCCTGAGGAGCTAGAAGGGTGTCTTCGGGGCTGAAAACATAAAACACATTTCTTAAGACACCTTGGACAGAAAGCTGGAAAAGTAATTTTTTTAAAACAACTAATGAACTTTACAAAAATTTGTTTAATATTTATTTTCCCCATTACTTGTAAAAAAATTTTTTAACTTTTGTTTTTAAAAATTTGAGTTCCAAATTTTCTCCCTACTTCCTTCCCCATCCCCTCTCATAGAGAAGGCAAGCAATTTAATATAGGTTATACATGTACAGTCACACAAAAGATTTCCATAATAGTCATGTTGTGAAAGAAAACACAGGTCAAAAAAAACCTCAAGAAAAATAAAGAATGTAAAAAAGTATGCTTCAATCTGTATTCAGACATCCTCAGTTCTTTCTCTGGGGATGGACAGCATTTTTCATCATTGTCTTGGATCACTGTATTGATGAGGATCGCTAAGTCACTCGCAGTGGATCACCGTACAATGTTGCTGTTACTTGGTACATGGGACATTTCATTTTGCATCAGTCCATTTAAGTCTTCTCAAGCTTCCCTGAGGGCGAGCATCCTGCTCATCATTTCTTATAGAACAATAGTATTTGGTCACAGTCACATACCAAAATTATTCGGCCATTCTTCCACTGATAGGTGTTCCTTCAATTTCTAATTTTTTGCCACCAGAAAAGAGCTGCTATAAATATTTTTGTACATATATGTCCTTTTCCTTTTTATTTTTTTAATCTCTTTTGGGATACAGATGTAGTCCTGGTATTGCTAGTTCAAAGGTATGCATGGTTTTACAGTCCTCTACAGCATGATTGAATCAGCTCACAACTCTACCAGCAGGGCATTAATGTCTCATTTTTCCCACTCCCTCCAACATGCCATTTTCCTTTTTAGGCCTCCTGGCTAATCTAATAGGTATGAGGTAGTACCTCAGAGTTGTTTTAATTTGCATTTCTCCCCTCAATAGTGAGTTAGAGCATTTGGAAAAAATCATTTCTAAACTCAGCAGCTCCCCAGAAAGCCTGAGGCTACAGACATGCATTGGGTTCCTAGGGCACAACCACCAGGCAGCCATTACCCACTCCTATTAGTAGTTTTGGCATCCCAAATGGAGAGTATTCAATTCATTTCAACAAATACATATTGAGTATCTACTATATGCAAGACAATAAGATTGTTACCAATGACTTTCCAGAGACTGTAGATTTAGACCTAGACAAGCCCTCAGGGCCTGTCTAGTCCATCCTTTGCATTTTACAGATGATGAAACTAAGGCTCAGAAGATTAAATGATGTGCCAAAGGTCATACAACTTCTAAGTATCAGTGGCACGGTTCTGAACCCAGAACTTCTGACTGGAGAGTCAGTATTTACAGTAACATCTGACATTATTTCATATTCCTGTCTAAAACTTTTTGGGGCTTAATGACTATTGAATGTCTACTAGACGATAACAACTGACATTTATATCGCACTTTACAGTTTGTACATTATCTTGTTGTGTCTTCACAACAGTCACATGTAGGGAAGTAGACAGGGAGCATTTTATAGATGTGGAAACTGCAGCTCACAGAGAGTAAGTGATCTGACCACAGTCACACAGCTAGTAAGTGCCGTATGCAGGATCTGAACATAGGTTATTGATTCTAAGGCTAAATTGGCCAGACTGAGACTGCAGATGAGACTGGAAACAGGTAGTGAAGGTCTTTAAAAGCTCAACAGGGTCAGCTCTCAAGGAGCTCACAATATGACAGGGAGACAACATGCAAATAATTCTTTACAAACAAGATATAGATAGGATGAATTTGGGAGAACATCAGAGGGAAGGCACTGGTATTACAGAGGATTAGGAAGACCTTCTTGCAGAAGTTGAGACTTTAACTTTGACTTGAAGGAAGCCATAGAGAGCAAGAGATGGAGATGGTAGGAGAGCATTCTAGACATGGGGGACAGCCAACAAAACATCTGGAGTTGGGAGATGCAGCAAGGAGGCCAGTGTCATTGGATCACAGAGGACATAGATGGGTGTAGGGTACAAAAAGACAGGAAAAGTGGAAGGGACCAGGCTATAGAGGGTAAACAGAGGTAAACAAAGCTTTATATCTTTGATCCAAAAAGGAGAAGGAAACCACTGTCATAGGCTGAATGGAGTGTACGACAAGGTCAGTTTTGTACTTTAGAAGATCACTTTGATAGGAGACTGGAGGATGGCTGGAATGGAGCAGAGAGACCATCCATCAAGCTATTGCAATAACCCAGATATGAGATGAGGAGGGCCTGGGCAAGGTGGTGGCAATGTCAGAAGAGAAAAGGAAGTGTATGTGAGTGATGTTATGAAGGTAGAAATGAAATGACTTGGTAACTGACTGATGATGGGGTTGTAAATGAGGAGTTGAGGATGACACCTTGGTTGGGAGCCTGGATGCATGGGAGAATTTTGGGACCCTTGACAGTAATAGGAAAGTCAGACACAGATCAGGTTTTGGGGAGAAAGATAACAGGTTTAGTTTTGGACATGCTGAATTTAAGATGTCTATGGGATAACCAGAATGAGATATCTAAGAGGCAGCTGGAGATTTGAGATTGGACGTCAGTGGAGAGGTGAGGGCTGGACACATAAATCTGAGAATCATCTTCATGGAGATAATAGTTGAGTCCATGGGAGCTGATGAGATGACTCAGTGAAATAGTATCAGAGAAGCCTAGGGCAGAACCTTCGGGACACTTATAGTTAACGGGCCTGGATGAAGACCTGGATGAAGATACAGGAAGGAGGCTGAGAAGTGGTCAGACATGTGGGAGGAGAACCAGGAGAGAGAAGTGTGCAAAAACCTAGAGAGAAGAGAATACCAAGGAAAAGAGGGTGACTGATGGTGTCAGAGTCTACAGAGCTAAAGGCCATTAGATGTGTCAATGAAGGGATCATGAGGAACTTTAAAGAGAGCAACATCAGTTGAAAGGGGAGGATGGAAGCCAGACTGCAGAGAGGTGTGAGTGAGGAGCGATCTGCCCATCTTTCAAGGCTCGCCTCCAACAGCAGTCCTTCATGAGGCAAGGTCTCTCCTCTGGCCCCCTCAGCGGGAAGTGACGGCTTCTCCTCTCATCTCAGAGTGCATTATACTCTTCGTGAGGACTTATCACCTATCAGCACATATGCATATGCCTGTCTAGTTTAGTCTTCCCCTGACAGACTGCGAATTCCTGGAGGGTGATGACCACATCTCCTAGTAGTTACATCTGTATCTCCCTCATTACTTTTATTTTTTATTTTATTTTTTGGATGTGGAGGCAATCAGGGTTAAGTGACTTGCCCAGGGTCACACAACTAGTAAATGTCTGAGGCTGGATTTGAACCCAGGACCAGTGCACTATATACTGTGCCACCTAGCTGCCCCACTTTTAGTGCACTGCTTTACACATAATAGGCATGTTGGTTCAGTGAAACAAGCATGATCTGCTCGCACAAGGACATCTGCCAACGTGACACCCCCATGCAGATGTGCCTCTCAGGTCCTCTCTGCGTGGATGCCTAGCTATGGCTATCTAGAATATCTTTGTGACAGACTCCAGAGCTCAGGCTGCCTCGCTTTCAAAAGCATATGTAGAGACCTGAAAAATGATGGTCCAGAAGATGTAGAATGAAGGCGGACACATGAAGGTACTTGCTTGGACCCACTTACTTGGTCTTGTCTTGTATCTTCCTTAAGATTTGTGCTCACCCTTTCCCACAGCTGCTGCCACCTTTCTGGGGTTTGGTTCAATTTGTGTTCTAACCTTTCAATTTCCTGTAGTCAAAAAAAAGGGGTTTGGGGGAAGGTCAGTATTTCAGGCTAGTGGATCCATTAACTATATCATATTTACAGCACAATCTGTGAAATACAGCAGAAAGTGGACACTGAAAAGCCCAGATGAGGAGCTGGTTTGGGCATTAGAACCCACATCTGTGTTATTTCTAAGTAGGAACCAGGGAGAAATGAAACAGGGTCTTTGCTTGGCCCCCAAAGCCAGGGTCCCTATGGTTCAGGTGGTGGGACTATACTTATGCAATGCTTACATGTGTACAGTGATGTTTTCAGAACCCAAAACAAAGCCTTTTAGTGAGTGAGAGGGCTTAGATAATAAACGATGAAAATGCTCCTCCTGAACAACTAAGGAGCCTTGGGCCCAACTCTCTTGGTGTGTCTCTGCTACAGTGAGCAAAACAAAGCCTACAGGAAAAACACCTGGCATGAGAAAGATGGACTGTGAGATGTGTGATGGCAGGATACCTGGCCATGCCTATGCAAGCTAGTCTTACTGGTCTAGATTTCATGCTTAGAAATCTCCCAGCACGGGGTCAAGAGACATAGCACCAGAAGAGGCAGGCAGTCAAACAACTGGAGTTTACTCTACTTCCAAATGTTTCTTGGTAGGGATTGAGTTTATCTGGGCATATTTTTCCAGTAGAAGGCAGCTAGTTGGGCCATCATGGACACTACAGCCATTTTTTCTTACAAAGGAAGGCAGGTTCTTGTTTGGGGTATTAACAATTACCCTTACATATTTCACATAATTATGCCACAAAATTGACCTTGCTGGGTTCCAACTATCTAGCCATTTTGCTAATTTCAACAGAGACCAGTTAGTATAATAGCAATGACATTAGAATACCAAACTCTGTCAGTTCCACTTTTTCCCATGACAATGTTTCTAAGCAAAACTGGTTTTCTTGTGCATACTTTGAGGCTTTCTTACAGTACTGTCATTGAGTAACAAGAGTAATGTGTATATCTGTTTATGAAAACAACAGAAACCCAGATCTGAGGTCAATTGCACTGACTTCCTAAGGTCTAAGAAAAAAAAATCTCCTAAGCCCAAGGCTCTAGCTGAGTCCAATCCCTTTCCATCTGGAGGAGGAAACAGGCACTTGTGTCTTAAGGCAGCTTAAGAAATGGTACTTTTGAGTGTGCTGACTTACGTTGAAGAGGCTGGTGACTGCATCTGGCTGCACCTTACTGACATCATCGTAGCACGGCCACACTATTCTCCTCTGGCTCTGTGGCCTTGCTCCCTCTGCTTGGTCTGTGTCCTCATGTGGTGTGGATTTTGTGGTTAGCATTGTCCAGTCGTAAGAAGGCCCTGTGGATAGTGTTTCTTCCATGTAATAATCCCATTTCTTGAGGCTGGACACATTTATACTGGGCTTTAGCACCTATTCAAACAGAACATTACAATTTACACCACTACCTCGAAGGCTGAACATTTTTCAATACAAAGGGAATCTGCCCTCTCCATACCTACATGCTGGGCTCCAGGAAGTAAGGCAACTTTCTTTAAGCAGTAAAATTACTGTTCTTCTGAAAGTGTCATAGAACATTTTGACCGTTACCTTGGGCAGAATTACTCTCAGTACCAATCCTGGTGACCTGACTTTCCTAAGCAATGTATTTAAAAGCATACATTTAGATTTGCCTATGTATGGAGCCAAATGGACTTTTAATGAAGGTAAGGAATGATACTTTTATCTGTTTTTTCCCTTGCAAATCATTCCTGAGCATGGTAACTGTTACTTTGAGTTATTCTTTTCAACCTTGAGTTCTTCCATCTTTGCAAGAGGCACGAGAGACACATGCTGCAGAAGCATATGGCTACTGTCTTCCATGACAGCCTCATGGCCTAGGGATATGCTCCAAACAACTTTGTTTCCCTTAATAAACCATTATAGCCCTGCTATTACATGACTTCACTGAAGTCTCTTCAGAAATGATTTAGACTTTCCTCTTGGATTAAGGCTAATGAATTGGACCAGTTTACTTCCAACTGTGCCAACTTTCTTTTCTGCCTTCTATACATCCCAATCTGGCTCTTTTTAAGAGTCATACTCTTCCAGTGAAAGTATTCTGGGACTGAGTGAGCCAGCCCAAATCCCTTTTATCCTGGATGCTCACAGTTTTTCAGGCTTCAATCATAATCCTCCTAGAATTCCTTCTTTTAACTTTGAGTCCTCATCCTCTTTTTAGTCTGACTGAAAATACAGAACTGTCCCCTGCCTGCTCCTTGATCAGTCAGCTGTTCTGCTCTGAACCACCTCTAGTTTCATATCCTATCTTGAGAAGGGGCTACCAGGCCTACCCTTAGATATACAGACATACCATGATTCTGCACTAGCGTGGGATTACTCTGCTTGACGAAAGTCCGACATCTGGCTGGCCTATGTGGCTGTAATATTTCTGTGAAGTTTAGGACGCCTAGGTCCCTTTGGAGAATTCAGATATTGTCTTCGAGTAGAGGAGTTTGATCTACTTTCCCCTTACTCCTTTATTTTGCATTTAAAAACACTGACGCTCAGATGCTCTTTTGTATCTCATCCACGTATCCTTAAGGTCTTCCCCAACCTTATTTATCTGACTTCTCATGATCTGGAAGTGCTTACTATCATTTCACAAACTTGGATATTTCACTGAGCATGTCTTCTTTCAGATGGTTTATTAAAAAGCCCAATAAGACCAGATGTGGCATTATTTCTTGGGGAACTACTTTTTGTTTCCTGTTTCTAAGTCAGGAAAGTTCTTTCTCTGACAAAATAGCCCCCTTATCTCCTGCCCCAAATCATCCCAAGGTGCCTTTGGTGTTTAACTTTTCTAGGAGTCTAAACAGATTATATTCAGTTTGTGCTATTTTAATGAAACTCAACAAAACATTAACTCTAGGGCAATGTTAAAAAATTCAGACAAGAATTTCTCTGAGTACCTCTGTTTCCACTGGTGCATATAAGTAATTAAAAAAAATGGGACTCCTCTTGTGCATCCTCTCAATACATTCCCAAATGCAAATTCCCTTTTTGGCATGCTTGTCTCCTTTATCTTCAAACAGTGTTCCTGAAAAACAACACAAAAATGAAAGTTGGATAAAATGAAGTTTGGGATAAAAATGTAAGGTAAGAAAAAATGTCAACAGAAAAGGGAGGAACATTTTATATGGAATAGGGAATTCATCAATACACATTTTTTTAAGTGCCTTCTATATGCCAGCCACTATGCTAAGTGCTGGCAAAATGAACTTCAAAGAAGCCATATCAAATGCTCATAGGTCTTAAAACCAAGGGAGTTTGACAGAAATGAAAACGACAGCTTTTACAGATCAATGAGAATAAGAAAAAATATGGAGTATGACGGAAAGAACACTGACTTTGAAATGAGAGGATTTGGCCAGCCTCTCACTACCTATATAACCCAGGCAAGTCATTTAACTCCTCTGGCGTCAGTTTCCTCATCTGTAGAATAAGGAGGATTTATTACAAACAACTCTGAAAGTCCTAAGAATGTCAACCAGCAAAATGATCGATTATGATTTCAGGGGACTGATGATTAAAAACGTGGAACCTACCTCTTGACAAAAAGGCGATGGACTTAGGCACAGACATAGATATTTTCTGAACACAGACAAACTGGGAATTTTTGCTTGACTGTGTATATTTATCACATGGGCTTTTCTTTTTTTTTTTAATCTTCCAATGGTGGTGGTGGGGGAGGGAGAGAAAATAGATTAAGTGGATTAAAAAAAAAAAAAATGGAGTGGTTGGACTCAATGACCTCTAAGGGTCCTTCCAGTTCTCAATCTACAATGCATCAGCTCTGGACCATAGCCTGACTGAACCTCAGCCCCAGGCTCCACTATTCTGACTGCAGACTCCAGGACCTCTCCTTTAGGAAAGCCCCAGGCATGCTTCACTTCACTCCTCACTCTCTGGCCAGCTTCCCCACAGTCTCTCCAATCACCTTGTCCTATACCCATATGTCCATATACCTATCACCCACATCCCAAAATCTCCAATTCTGGAACCATGATCAAATCAACTCTGTCTGATCCTAGATGAGGTATGTCAGTTTAATCATCTATGGTCTTACTCATCATCCCGTTAACTTTCCAGACCAAAGTCTCATTGGTCACCATTCCCCTATGTGTGTTATCTTTCCCATTAGAACATAAACTCCTTGAAGGCAGGAACTATGATTGTTACTGCATTTGTATCCATAGCATTTAGCACTGTGCCTGGCACAGAGAAAGATCTAAATAAATGCTTATTCATTCATTCATTCATAGAAACTCAAGTCTTGCTGCTGGAAGGGGCCTGAGACGTTCATTAATCTAGTCCCCCCGAACAAGAATCCCCTCTACAATGCTTAGGATAAGTGGCTATCTAATCCTTGTTTGGAGTGGGATATTCCTACCTCCCTAAAACAGTCCATTCTATTTTGAGATAGTTGTAATTAAAAGTTTTTTTCTTAAAATAAAGCTTAAAAGCATATTTCTTGCTTCTTTTACCTAGTGTGTCTAGTTCTGCCCTCTGGGATCATGCAGAATGAATCTCCTTCAGCTTCTGCATGTTATACTTTCAAATACTTGAAGATAATTATCATGCGTTTAAATCTTTTCTCCTCCCCAAATCTTTCAACTAATCCTAATACGACATTTTTTAAGGCCCTCCATCATGCTAGTTACCTTCTTCTGGACACTCTCCAACTTATCAATGACCATACTAAAATGGAGTTCCCAGAGCTGAACGTATGACCACTGGTGCTCTTTGATTAGAGCAAAAAACATGAGGACTCTTACTTACTTAGGCCTGGACATTTTACCTCTCTTACTTGGGCTTTTGTGGCTGCCATATCACTCTGCTGACTCATATTGAACTTGTAGTCCACTAACAATGCCAGATTTTGTTCAGGTAAATTGCCATCTAGCTATGTCTATTTCATTTTGTACTTGTAAAGTTGACTTTACATTCATTCCTATCAGATTACCTGGCCATTTTCAAATTCTGCTGCCTATGCTTTAGTCATCCTCCTCATCCTCTTAGTGCCCAATCTTTGACAGTGCCTCTAGGGCCCTGGACTTTTATAGATGAGTTTCCACCTTAATTTACCTGGAACTAGGTTGTCATGCCACTTTCTGGCTATTTCTCAACCAATCTACCCTATGTATGACCCTCTCCCTCCATGGGCCATGTACTGTTTTTCACAAAGGAATGTATTGCTCTTTTGTATTTGTATCCCCAGCATTTGACACAATGAACAGCATATACTTTTTTTAAGAGACTTTTTTTTTCAGTTCCAAAATCTTTCCCTTCCCCCGCATGAGAAGGCAAGAAAGATAAAACCTATTATAAATATGTATTGTCATGCAAAACAAATTTCTGATTAGCCAAGTTTTAAAAAAAAAGCAAAAAATAAAAAGGAAAGAAAGGAAAATATGCTTCTGTCTGCACTCAGAGTCTAGCAGTTTCCTCTTTGGAGGCAGACAGAATGTTACATTCTGGGTGCCTTGGAGTTGTGGTTGGTCATCATGTTTATTGGAGTAACTGAGTCACAGCTGATCATTGTTACAATGTTGCTGTTACTGTGTATATTGTTGTACTGGTTCTGCTCACTTTATCTTGCATCAGTTCATATAACTCTTCTCAGGGTTTTCTGAAACCACTCTATTTGTTATTTCTTATACCACAATAGTATCCCACTACATTCATACATCATACATTTTTATGTTATAAATGTTATAGTTATAGTCATAAAATAACTTATTCTGACTTTTTCTTGGCTTTCCTGATTAGAATTCAATCTAATGTGTTTCTTAGGTTGTTGTATGTAGAGAATGTATATTAGGTGAGGTGGACAAAAGTTCTGACTCTTACTCCACCTCCATATAGGTTTTCATAACTATTTAAATTTATAGGCATCCTCTCAGTTTCCAATTCTTTGTCACCACAAAAAGCTGTCATAAATATTTTTGTGCATATGAGTCCTTTCCCTCCTTCCTTGATCTCTTTGGAGGATAGATCTAGAAGCCGAGTATGTTCATCTTTCGTTGCCAAAGAAGACCATGCCATCAAAGAAATCATGACATGACTTGCACTTGACTTTGTTTTGAGTGAGGGAGGGCTGTGCAGGTCATCAGCCTCACTTCTCCTCCAGAGCCATCTGAATCCAGTGACCAGATATTAATCAGGATGACTGGATTTGACCCAGGATGAGGTACTTGGGGTTAAGTGACTTGCCCAAGGTCACACAGCTAGTGCGTGTCAAGTGTCTAGGTGAGATTTAGACTCAGGTCTTCCTGACTTCTGCCCTGGTACTCTATCCACTGCACCACCTAGCTGCCCCCTAAAGCTGTACTGCTGAGTCAAAGGGTATGAACAGATTAATAGCCTTTGGGGCACAGCTTCAAAGTGCTTTCCAGAACAGCCAGACCAGTTTACAACTCCATCATCAGTGACTATTTTCCCACATCCCCTCCAGCATTTGTCATTTTCCTTTTTTGTCATCTTAATCAAGCTGATGGGTGTGAGGTGGTACTTCAGAATTGTTTTCATTTGCGTTTCCCTAGTTATTACTGACTTAGAGCATGTTTTTCTCATTGCTATTGGCAGGCTTGCTTTCTTCCTCTGAAAACTGCCTATTCAAATCTCCTGACCATTTATTAATTGAGGAATGGTTCTTATTCCTGTAAATTTGACTCTGTTTTCTATATCTTGGAAATGAGACGTTTATCAGAGGGACTCACTTCAAAGATTCCTCCTTCTGCTCCTACCCCCACCCAGTTTCCTGTTATTCTTCTAAATTTTACTGCCTTGGTTTGGTTTGTGCAAAAATGTTTTAATTTTGTGTAATCAAAATTATCCATTTTATCTCCTATGAACCTGTCTTGCTTGATAACAATAACAACCTTCCCATATCTGTAGATCTGACAGGTAATTTCTTCTCTGCTCCACTAATTTGTTTATGATAACACCCTTTATGTCTAAATTATAAGGCTATTTTGAGTTTATCTTTGTATAAGATGTGAGATGTTGGCTTATGCCTATTTTTTGCTAGACTACTTTCCAGGTTTCCTAATAGTTTTTGTCAAAGGGTAAGTTCTTGCTCCAATAGTTGAAATCTTTGGTTTTATCAGACTAGGTTACTGTGTTCATTTGATTTTGTATACTATGCATCTAATCTGTTCTACTGATCCACCCCTCCATTTCTTAACTAGCACCAAATTATTTTGATAATTACAACTTTGTAGCATAGCCTGAAATCTGATCATGTGATGCTCCCTTCCTTCCCATTTTCTTCAATGTTTCCCTTGATATTCTTGACTTTTTGTTCCTCCAGATGCTCTTAATTATTTTAGCTCTATATGAATAAGTAAACTTAAGTAGTATTGTCTTTCTAAATTATATTGGCTCAAGGTACTCACGAGCAATTAATATTTACACAATTATTTAGAACTACCTTTATTTATGTGATGAGTATTTTCTAATTGTGTTCATATAGTTCCTGTGTGTGACTTGGCAGGCAGACTCCCTAGTATTTTATATTGTCTGTAGTTATTTTAAATGGAATTTCTCATTCTACCTCTTCCAGATGGAATTTCCTCGTAATATACAGCAATGTTGATGATTTTTGTGGTTTTGTCTTATATACTGCAATTTTGATGAAGTTATTGTTTAAATTAGTTTTTTTATTTGACTAGTGGTATCTAGGTAGATCATCATATCTGCAAAAACTGCACCTTTTCACTCTGGAACTGTGACTTAGAACTGGGTAATGAATAACGAGGGCTGGTCGACAGCACTCATTCTTGCTCTCAGTGTTGGTTCATGGGTCCTCTGGGATCTCTTTCTGCCCACTTGCGTTCCACTCAATTGTTCAGTCTTAGCCCCCTTACCACTCTCCATGGGTCCTAGAATGTTCCCCAATGCTGCTTTTGGACCATGTTCCCATTGTCCCAGTGTCTGCAGACTATTTTCCCAAACTGCTATAGGGCTGGAAAAATGACTTATTCTGACTTTTTTTTTTTGGCTTTCCTGTCCAGAATTCAGTCCAGTGTGTTTCCTAGGTTGTTGTATATAGAGGATGTATATTAGGTGAACTGGACAAAAATGTGGACTCTTACTCCACCTCCATGTAAATTTTTATAAATGGCTTTTCATTCAATTATTTATCAATTAAATTTCACCTTATTAGATTCAGGCTCATATTCTAGTTTGCAAAAATCTTCTTTGGATCCTGACTTTTATCCTACGTGTTAGTTATCCTTCTTAGTTTTAGGTTATTTCCAAATTTGAGAAGCACGCTATCTCTCTTCCTATTCATGTCACTGCTCTGGGCTAAGCCTCTTTCCAAGACCTCTTTCCAAGCTGATAATCAGATCCTTAATGACTGCTCTTTGAGACTAGCCATTCCACAGCTACTAAGTGGTACTATGGTCTAGTCTACTTTATTCCATTTTGTTCATCAGTATGAGAACCTTTGTCAAATGCTTTGCTAAAATCTAGGCAAACTAAACTATATCTATATTGGTTCCCTGATCTCTCAGTCTAGTAACCTTGTAAAAAAAAAGAAGAAATTAGGTTAGTCTAGTATGATCTCTGATTTAGAGAGCCATGTTGACTCTCTGACCCCTGCTTCCTTTTCTAGATGCTCACCACTCTTCCAGTATTATATCCTCAATGCTTGTGAGGAACTGAAGTCAGCTCACTGGCCTATAATATGCAAACCTAGCTCTTTTCCCTTTGTTTAAAATCAGAACAATGTGCAATCACATGCTGCACCCTACTACGTAAGTAGAGTTTTTCCCTCAGTCTGTACTTGTTAGACATGCCATTTGAAGGAGTTTTCTTAATTGTTTAACCATATACATATGCCTTAAATAATGATCATGGTGATTTCAGATGATAGAGAATAGGTGTGGTTTTAATCCTGAAGCACTAAACTTAAAAAAGGTGATAATCAAAGACATATTTGGAAGGTCAATTCAGCATGCTTCATGCAACTCTTTTTATATTTTGTAATGAATTAAAATGGCCTATAACCTCTTATCATATTTTATCTAGAATATTTCTATAAGTAGATTAGGCAGGCTGGGGATAGACTGGACTGGAAGCATGGGATCAAAAGCCAGGAGTCTCTTCAGATAGGTTGGTTCCTTGATAATTAAGAGTGGTGCCTCATCTAGGAGTGACTTCTCGCTATGGTATGGTTCAAATGACTCATGTCAACCAACAATTTATTCATTTATCAGAAAGGAGTGGCTGAAGCTTGTTTTAAAAATTCCTGCTCTGCTCGATTACCTGAAAGCTAAACCCAATACACTATAATTGACAGGATTTCATTTTGCCATAATGAAAGAACTTGTTCATTCATTTAACCTTAATGCAAGTAGGGAAATAGTCCACTATGTCATACTACATGTGGGACAGCATAGACCAAATTGTCTGTGGTCACCTTTTAGAGAAAGGAATTGGAGCTGTATTCAAAGACACAATATCTTGCCTCTCATACCCTAACATAAGCTCCTCCCCTTCGGGACATGATATTTGCTGGTAGTTGTTGGTGAATAAGATAAGAAAAGGCAAGTTGGAAAACAAAAAAAAAAATCACAGCTAGATCACACACCCGTTTACATTATCAACACCTTTAGTAATACTTCAAATGTAAATCTTACAAGGCACACATTTGATATCTGTTAGTATATGATCAAATCTTTAATATTCTATTATATGATCATGTGGATGAGGTCCCTGACTTTTATGTTCTTTTTAAAGAGCATTTTATTTTTTCCAATTATATGTTAACATCCATTTTTATAAGATTTTGAGTTCCAAAATTTTCTCCCTCCCTCCTTCCTAACATGGCAAACAATCTGATATAGATTACATATATAAAATCATGTACAATATATTTCCATATTCTAACTCTTGCATTCTTGACAATGGTCAAGGATAGAGAGCCAAAATTCTTCCTCAAATATATTGTTAGTGATTCACTATAGGTATTACTAAAACATCGTTATCTTCTAAACTCATTAGGAATAGGACTGTGAGAGGTAGTGGTACAGTGGAAAGTGAAATGCACTGGGAGTTAAGAAATTCTAAGAAGAGTGAAATACGTACAACCATGAGAACAATGTACATGACAACCTCAATCATGTAAAGGAAAACTGTAAAGACTTCAGAACTCTGACTCTGTGATGGATTCAGATTTCAGAAGACTGATGGTTAAGCATATCTCCTGCCTCTTGGCAGAGCGGTGGTAGACTAGGGCTGTGAAATAAGGCATACATTTTCAGACATGGCCAATACAATGACTTATTTTGCTTGACTATTCTTTATTTCTTACTGGGGAGGACTCCTTTGTTGGGGTGTGGGGTGAGACAGTGGGAAGTAACAGAAATAGAAAAAAGAGAAACATTTGAAAAAGAAATATAAATTCTAGTCTCACTTCTGTCACTAGCTCTTTGTGTTATTTGGGCAAGTTAGCTCTACTCTCTGGGGCTATCTCCCTGGCTTGTCCTAAGCAATATCCAAAGGTTCCTTTCAGGTATGACATCCTATAGATCTAGGATTCTAAGAGAAAAAAACCAAAATGATCTTGAGTGACAAATGTTTTTTACAGTTCTTAAATGGTGCTAAGTTTTCACAAATGGCTTCGTCACTCACAGTACTGCTGGATGTGCCCTATTTTCATGATGACAGAATGAATGAAGGAAAAACCAATTATTAAGCACTAGCTCTATGTCAAGCTCTGCGCTAGGCTGTGGAGATATAAACAGAAAAACAGAGATGTTCTCTGCTCAAGCAGAGGGAGAGAGAGAGACAATCCATCCAAGGCGACAGGAGGGACCACAAGTTCGAAGTTCTGCTGCAAGGAAGATGATAAGGCTCGGGAATCCTTAGGGTGCATTAGGAGGTCAGATTAAAGTGTCTAGGGGTGTGCAGGCTGCAGAGGAAGGGCACATGGTGAGACCCAGAGGATCTTGGGATATAGCTACAGCCTGGCAGGCCTCCTTACCAGGAGGACTGGATCCTATCCACTGTGTAAACAGTGATTTTGCTTCCCTTCACTATCAGCACTGACAGGGTCTAAGTGGTCCAGGGGTAGGGAAGGGCAGACAAGGGGGGAGGCTGCCAGAACAAGTGGCCAGTTTAGTTAAACAAGCACTCAAATTCCTCTTGGAAAGGTAAGGAGCTTGCGCGCTATAACCAGCTTAAATCAGGCTCATTATAATGATTACACTTGGGATTGCTAAATAAGGCTTTCTGATTATGTTCATGATGACAACTCTCTCAGGTAACGGTGAAAATTTAAGGTGGACACATGGGTGGGAACTTTGTGCCAGACCACTCAACTTCTGGCGAGAGAGTCTTTTTTCTAGGTCTGTGTCTTCTTTCACAATATGACTAATAAGGATATACGTTTTGCATGACTACACATGTATGACCTATATCAAATTGCTTATTGTCTCAGGGAGGGGAGAAAGGAAGAAGAGAATTTGGATCTTAAAATTTTAAAAAATGAATGTTAGAAATTGTCTTTACATGTAATTGGGAAAAAATAAAATATTACTTAAAAATGGCATCCATCAGCACATTAAACAAGTAATCTAAATTTAAACTGTTTGTTCTTCTCCTAATGTCCTCCCTTGCTGTGAACGGTGACACAGAGGTGACCGTGAAGGCTCTGTTGAGAGCTCCAGCAACAGCCTACTTGCTGTCATTTGAAGTGAAGAGAAATTCACCACCAGAATTGTGGCCACCAGACAGGGGAGACTATTTTTGGTCACAGCTATTCATGAAATCATTTCTAAAGGCATGAGGAGGGCTGTAAGGAGTGCTGGGTAATGTCACAGGTCATGGGCAATCGCAGAGGAGTACTGTTAGCATTGAGAGGGACCAGGAAAGCCAAGAGGCCACGAAGGAAAGCTTTGCTTAAACGTAAGCTCAAGTCAAATCAACACCACCAAATACATGCTTTTGTACTCCTTCCTACAAAAGCCCCCCCAACTGTGAATATTTGGACACATGTTAATATACAGAAAATATATTTTTCAGAACAATTAGATCCAGAATAATAGTAGCCACAAGAAGGCCACTAAATATAATTTCAAAGAATTAGAGTGTGAATCACAGAAGCCTTTTCTTAAAAATAAAATTTAAAAATCATCCTGTGACAGTTTCTTTTCCTCCTTCTCCAAGGTAAAGATCCATAGGGATGTTCTTATCACAGATCAGTTTGCTTGAAGTGATGAAGAGTGATGAACAATTCTATGAAATTAATTGATGTAATGAAATACAAAGCAGTCTTACTTCATATTTGTTAGCTTTAGATAGTTTTATCCCATTCTCAAGAATGAAATATTTGCCTTGAAGAAGAACTATCTGGAGATCAAAATCCAGATCTTACATGGCTAATTTAAGGTAAATTACTCCACTACAAAACTCCCCTGGTCTTGTCACAAGAAAAATACAGAAACTTATGGACAGAGGTGCAAGGACTATCTGCAAATACATACCATGTTCTAATCGCTCATGGTCCGAGTTCAGAAGAAAGGTTTTAAAACGATTGGAGACATAGTGGAAAGCCAGGAATTTTAGGTAATAGTGATTGAATTCAAATTCTGTTGGATACTGGTTGTGAACCTAGAACAAAAAAAGATAAGAGTGATCTATGTGATAATACAAAGTTGTCACCTCACTTTATGGAAGACCTTAAAGAAGAACCTGAGACATCATGGTCTTCAGTATGTTCATACCACTTTCACATAAGTATGTCCCCAAATGGACTTGTTCATCTAAATTAATTTAATCTTTAAGTAAATATTTACTAACCATCTCTTATGTACAAAGCATTGTAATAGGTTTGTCCTTCAGGAGCTAAAACAGGAAATAAGATACATAGATAGAATATGAGGTGGAATGTGACAGGTGTCATATGACTGACACATACTTATGGATGTGGACATATAACAACTGATGTAAGGATTTAACTTCCTTCTCTGAAAAATGACAGGTTGGATTGAGAACTTCTAAGACCTATAACTCTGACAGTCTATGAGTTTAGCATAGGGGAAATCACAGTGGATTCTTCTGATTATCAAACCTGACATTTCTATAAGGTTTTATGGATGGAAAAGAAGTGCTTTCCAATGAGATTGTTATTTTTGATTCTCACAACTCTGTTAGATAGGTAGGGTATTCATGGAAGACTTCACAGAAGGTAGAAGGATTTGAGAGGGGTTTTAAAATAAATGGAGGGAGGCAGAGCCAAGACTGTGGAGTAAAGGCAGGGATTCAACTGAACTCTCTCAAAATACCCTGTGAATAATGTTAAAATAACACCTCAAACAAACTCAGGAGTGGCCCAACCAACAAAAGGAGGGGGTGAAACAACCTCCTATCACAAGAAAACTTGTAAGGTCAGCAGGAAAGGTCTGATGAGAGTGGAATGCAGAATAGTGCACGATGTGCCCAGGAAACAGGCCTCTGATGCATTGCCCACATGCAGTTCTGGGTTGTGGTTCCAAGTCCAGCACAGTGATCACACCTCTCCTTAGATCATACCAACCTGAAAGAATGGAGAGCTTACAGACTCCCAGAACTAGCTCTGAAATAGTGGCATGAAAAACCTGAAACTTACAACAGTGTTCCCTCAACTCAAGGAGCACAGTCCAACTTTAACATACAGTTAAAAGTAAAAGAAAAAAAAATCTGGAAAATGAGCAAATAACAGAAAAAGAATATGACCACAGAAAGTTACTTTGGTGACAGGGAAGATCAAAACACAAATGCAGAAGACAGTTAAACCAAAGCAAAGCCTCAAAGAGAAATTTCATTTGGTCTCAGGTCCTGGAAAGACTCAAAAAGAATTTTTAAAATCTAGTAAAAGAGGTACAAGAGAAACTGGGAAAAGAAATAAGAGTGATGCAAGAAAATAATGAAAAAAAGAGACAACAGCTTGAGAAAGGAGGTTCCCCAAAATATTGAAGAAAATAACCTTAAAAAACAAAATAGGCCAAATAGCAAAAGAGGCACAAAAATCCACTGAAGGGAACTCCCTAAAAAGCAAAACTGGTCAAATGGAAAAAATGTACAAAAATTCACTGAAGAAAAGAATTCCTTAAAAAGTAGAATTGGCCAGATGGAAAAAGAGGTACAAAAGCTCACTGAAGAAAATAATTCCTTAAAAATCAGAACTGGGCAAGTGGAAGCAAATTATTCCATGAGACATCAAGAAGCAATAAAACAAAATGCAAAGAATGAGAAAATGGAAGAAAATGTAAAATATCTCATCAGAAGAACAACTGACCTAGAAAATAGATAGAGGAGAGATAATTAAGAATTACTGGACTACCTAAAAGCCATGACTAAAAAAAAAAAAGGGCCTAGACATAATTTTTCAAGAAATTATTAAGGAAATCTGTCCTGATATCCTAGAACTAGAGGGCAAAATAGAAATCAAAAGAATCCACTGATCATCTCCTGAAAGAGATCCCAAACTGAAAACTCCAAGGAATATTATAGCCAAATTCTAAAGCTCACATGTTGAGGAGAAAATACTACAAGCATCCAGAAAGGAACAATTTAAATACCGTGGAGACGTAATCAGGATTACATAAGACATAACAGCTACCAAGTTAAAGGAGCAGAGGCCTTGGAATATGATATTACAGAGGACAAAAGAGACAGGATTACAATCAAGAATCACCTACCCAGCAAGACTGAGTATAATCCTTCAGAGGAAAAAAATGGACCAGAGCTGAATAGGAAATTTAACTTTCAAATACAAGACTCAAGAGAAGCATAAAAAGGCAAATATGAAAGAGAAACCGTAAGGAACTTGATATTGTTAAACTTGATACTGTTTACATTCTTCTATGCAGTTTCCTTGTAACCCTTGTAACTCCTAAGACCTTTATTGTTATCAGGGCAGTTAGAAGGAGTACACACAGAGGGCACAGGTGTGAGCTGACTATGATGGAATGATATCCAAAAAAAAAAAAAAATTAAGAGGTAAGAAAGAGGGATGTCCTGTAAGAAAGACGGATGCTCTGCAAAAAGGGGGAATGGAGAGGTAGAATGGGGTAAATTATCTCACATGAAAGAGGTGCAAAAGAACCTTCATAGTGCAGGGTAATATGGGGGGTGGGGTGATGGGCAGCATTTGAACCTTACCTTAGTCTCTTCAGAACTGGGCTCAAAGAGGGAATAATATCCACATTCAGTGGGTAGAGAAATCTATCTTACCCTATACGGAAGTATAAGGGGAGGGAGACAAGAAAAGGGGTAGTGGTGTGCTGATAGGATTGAGTTTAAGTGAGGCAGGGCTAGCAATCACGATTTCAGTCAAAGTAAAAGCAAAAACAGAACTAATCAAGCAATAAGTGGTAAGCTACATTTTGCTAAAAGAAACAATAGACAATGAAATAATATCAATACTACATATACCTACACAAAAAGTGATCATGGATTAGGGCACTAAAACTTCACAACCAAATGCAGAAAGGCAGAAATATTTAATGCATCATTTTCAGAAGATAATACAATAAAAATAATATCTAATAAAGGGCTATGAAACCATAAATTAAAAACTGATTGAAAACTAAACAATCTAATTTTAAAGAATGAGGGGGTCGAAGGACAAATTATAGAAAATAATTTCATTAAAAAGAATGATAACAATGAGGCAACAGAGTAAAATTTATGGGAGAAAATTTATATCTCCAAATGCCTACATCAACAAAATAAAGAGAGAAAACAGAAAGAAAACCATAGAGCAATCTCCCTAATGAGCATCAATGCAACAATTTCCAGTAAAATACCAGCAAAGAGATCACAGCAATATATCAATCACACACTATGATGAGATGGGATTATTATCAGGAATTCAGGACTGGTCTTCCTCTTTAAGGAAATTATTAATTGTTCTGTCCTAATACATGGTCAGTTTTTGGGTAGGTGCCATGTACATTCCCTTCTATGTCATACAATTTTCCCCAGAGGATGTTCACATCTAAATTTTCTAAAATTTTATTCACCTCCTTAACTTCTTTTTTGTTTATTCTGTAGTTAGATTTATCTAGTTCTGGGAAAGTTGAGGTCCCCCACTAGTATAGTTTTACTATTTCCTCCTGTAACTCATTTAACTTCTTCAAAAATCTGTATGCTATATCACTGATGCATATAAGTTTAGTATTGATGTTACTTCATTGTCCATGGCACCTTTAACCGAGATGTGGTTTCTTTCCTTATCTCTTTAATAGATTAGATCTATTTTTGCTTTGTCTGAGATCACGATTGCTACTCCTGCTTTTTAAACTTCTGCTACACTTTAGATTCTGCTTCAGATGCTTACCTTTATTTTGTGTGTGTCTCTGTGCTTCAGATATGTTTCTTGTAAACAACATATTGTAGGATGCTGGTTTCTAATTTACTCTGCTTCTGTTTTATAGGTGAGTTCATTCCATGCACATTCACAATTATAATTACATCCTGTGTATTTCCCTCCATCCTATTTCCCCCGTTTATCCTTTTCTCTCTCTCCTTTCAGTCTGTCCCTCCTCAAAAGTGTTTTGCCTCTGACTACAACCTCTCCAATCTGCCCTCTCTTCTATCAGCTCCCCCCTCTCTGCCTTCTCTTATCACCCTCCCTTCCTACTTCCCTAGATAGTAAGATATATTTTGACACCCAATTGTTGAATTGAAGAGAGGATGACAACCATGGTGAAGGGTCAGAAAACCAGGAATATTTATCTTAGAATGAGTGATTATTAAGCACCTAGAATGTGCCAAGCATGGTAGATACAAACAGAAAAGTGAGACAGTCATCCATCACAAGGGGCTGTCTACTCTTAATGGAGACAAAAAGCTTGGGAGATCATTTGCAGGATAGACAGAAAAGCCTCTGAGTCCTAAGTGTGCACTGCTGAGGTGATGTAAAGACCCAGAGGTCCTCAGGGAACAGGGGTAGGTTAGATGGCAGTACTCAGGGGTCTGGAGGGTACAGAGCAGGGAAACTGGCAAGGCCTGGTGGTCAAGCCTGGTGGTCCTTCACCTTAACAAAAGAATTTCAGTTATTAGTTTAGTTAGTTCATCCAAACAGTGTGAAAGGCCACATCTGTCCTGCAGGGTGGGTTTTTTTTTAAAGGATCTGGCCCACCAAGGAGAGACATGACAATTTTCTTTAAATATCTAACAAGGCTATCATGCATTATCAGACTCCCAGAATAATTAAGCTGAAGGGACATTAGAAATAACTTCAACTCCCTTTTACAAAGGAGGAAACTGAGGCACTGAGAGAGCTGACTTGTTCAAGGTCACATAGCTTGTTAGTGGCCAAAATGGGATTTGAAACGGGAGTTCTGTACTTCACTGTTCTTTTCCCTCACAAGTTATACCTTCCTGGAGACAAGGTGTGTTCTGTGCTGCTTGTGAGGCCTGAACCTGGGCCAAGGGATAAGAGTTTCAGGAATGCAGTTTGTCAAACAGTGGGAGAAATGTCTTTACAAAGGCGGAGCTTTCAGAGGGCAGTCTGGCAGGGTCAAATGCAGTTTTTTCCAAGATGAGAAAACCTGTGCATGACTGGATGTAAAGAGGAAGAAGCCAATGAAGAACAGACTGAAGATAAAAGAGAATAAAGGGAGAACCGGAGAAACAAAGTTCTAGAGGAAATGGGAGGGGAGAGGGTCAAAGGCCATGGCAAAGGGGAGGAAAGGAAGAAAGAGATAAAGGAGGAGACAGAGGAGGTGGAGAGGGGAGAAGGTGAAACAAATCACAGCTGGCCTGGATATTTTTCTGTAAAAGAAAAGACAAAGTTATCTCTTAAGATTGAGGAGAGGGAGTGGCACTGGGCACTGGAGGAAGGTGGAGAAATTTTAGAATAGTCAAAGAGGAAATTTTGCTAAGGGTTCTGGGATTTGCATAAATTAAGTATTTGAAGACATATTTAGAAGGCAATCTGGCATTAGCAGAAGATGGGTTTAGTTTCTAGGATTTAGATGGACCATCTAACTGCAGACCTATGATATATTCTTTAATCCTTCCAGGACCAAGAGTGGAGAGAAAGAGAAGAGAGAAGGGGAGAGGGAGGGTGAAGGGTGGGAGAGAGCTAGCAAGTACACAACTCCAACTTCATTCTGTCTAAGCCAAGAAATATTTTTGTTGGAAGCGAGGACATCTTTGGCTGGATGAATAAAGTTCCAATCATAATTTTACTCTATTAAAAAGCTGTTTCAAATTAGCACTGCAGATGGAATTTTCAAAAAGCGTTTGTAAAAGTCAACTTTGTTCTTTCTTTAAGCTGATCATCTCCAAAATGCATCTTGCATCAAGTATATCCAATTGTATTTTGCAAGCCAAGGTAAACTTGACACTTTATAGTATGTTAATTACTCCCAAAGAAATAGGAATTCAAAGTCATGTATGCTGTTTCTGCATGCTATTTGCCATAGTTTACACATTTGAACGTTAATTTCCTACAGTGAAGAAAGGCTCCTTCAACATGTCTTTAGCCTGTTTGTTAACTGGATCATGGCTAAAATGCTCTTAATTTATCTAGAAAAGACATGGAATTCAGGAAGAGGCAATAACAGGACAGTCAGGTCCCTAACCTAACAGGCCCCAGATCAACTGCACACCTGGACAGTCAGTCACCCCTCTTACTAGCTGCCCCAGATGCCCCATTTGCAAGGAGAAGAAAACTTGCCTTAAGAAACAGGGTCACAATTCCCTATTACTAAGTTGTTAGTTAGAACCAATGGAAAAAAACCCTTTGATTTGATTTAGGAGTTAGAAGATCCAAATGCTGGTCCCAGCTCTGCCACAAAGTTGCTCTAAGCAAAGCACTTGACCTTTCTGGGCCTTATTTTTTCTCTTTGTTAAATGAAGGTATTATACAAAATGATTTCTAGATTAGACCAGATTCTGATACTATGAACAGGCCTGAGGAGCAGCAAACTATGAAGACTGAGTGAACACGAACAGAGCTAAGTGTAGTAATTACGCAAAACTTATTCAAACTAACTTGACATATATTTAATAATATGCAAATTCTCCTGCTACATGGTAATTCAGTATAATCAGCAAGAAGTTCACAGAATACGACTGTAATTAGCATTATTCTTAGATCTTCCCTTCTTTGTTAGTCTTCTAGTATCCACAATCCACATGCAGGTTGACAGTTTGCCTCCATATAACACAGAATCTAATTCTGAACACACAGAGACACAATGACATTCAGGTATCAATGACGTATCAATGACCGAAGGTCTAGATCTGATTCTGTAAGACTGAACTTCTGTAATCCCCTAGCATAGCAGAGAATGCCACGTCCTGACTGGTCCTTCAACAGCACATGAAGTTAGCATCTATCTTTTCCCCAAGGTGCCTGGCTAGCCAGGGGCTACTGGCATTGCACTCTGGGCAAGTTTACTTGCCTTTGGGAGAGAAGCCACTGCCACATTAGCTGGTGGACTTCCCAAAGATTTCTGCTATTGGATAGACCAATATCATACACTTCATTGACATGAACAAGACAATAGCTGTCAGCCACTGGAAATCAGACTTGAGGTCTTGAAATTCTTATTATAAACAAAATACATTTTCTCCATTTGTTATAAATCTAATGTGCCATTACAAGTACAAGGCTTCATTAAGTTCAAAGATGGCTTTATGTAGTTTCAAAGAAAACTGTCAGAACTGGAGTTTGAAAAACTGAAGCATTTCAATAATGTCTCCTAATATGGAAAGAAAATTGAATATCTCGGTTCTTTAATAAAGGAATATGAAGTGGCTCTTGGTGAACTATGTATTTTACATCATTTCTGACTGTGTAACATGAAATACTTTCCTAAAGTGAGAGGCCAAGATGATAGATAGAGGGGCACCTAATGAAGCCCTTCTAGTTAAAACAGAATCCTCACACTGAGGACTTAGCATGCCATTCCAAACACAGATTTCAAATCACCGATGATTTTAGAAAAGAGACTAACACCAGATGAAAATCCAAGGTAGAGGATTGGAATTTGAGGTCCCAAGTCTGAATCCCAGCTCTAATACTGAGTAGCTATGTATCCTTCAGCAAGTTTCTTCCCAGATCTGGGCCTTGGATTCCCTATCTGTACACTCAGGGAACTGTACTAGATAGTTCCTTGAAGCTCAACCATTCTGTGACTCCAACTGTGTTAGAAGAAGCCATGACACTGCTACGGTTTGTGCTCCTTCCACTAAATAAAGGAAGGTGCTCTGTTAAGTCTCATTTGCATTAGCTGTGCCTGTGTCACTGATAGCTGAAAACTGTGACATAGGGTTAGCGTTTGCTCCACTTTCACTGGCTACATCCCATCTGGCAATGCCTCATAACAGCCCAAATCTGTACTACCATTTTACAGCTTAGTTGACACCTCATGCAATAGTTCACCTCCTCACTTTTTTGAACAGCTCTAATTAGACTGCTGGCATTTTTTAACTGTCTATAGACACACTGGTGTTGCCAGTTTCATTAAAGTTTAGAGTGCAAAAATGTACTGTACTTATTTCTTTCTCTAAATGTGTTCTGGAAGCATCTGTCAGAATTCCAAGGGAAAAACTCTGACATATTCAGAAAAAACAGATTCCCTGATAAGGCTGGCACATAATTAGAAAAGCAACCTACTGTAACAACCGGCTCTTGGTAGTTTGGTGATTGTCCTTGTGACTTGAATTTCATTGTTGAAAGCAAAGAAGCTTCCTGTAATGACATCACTTTGGCTAAACTGTCATTTGGAGGTGAACCTTGCCAGATGTTGCTATTATGAAACAGTGATTTAGCATTTGTAATTCAGCTGACACCTGGAGCTATTGGCATCAACAACAGCTTTTTGTGCCATGAGGCAGTTCTAATTTAAGAGACAGAACCTCCTGTGTTTTCTTTGTAATTTGATTTGAATTCATGGACCAGCTCAGGTAGTGCTTCACTGGACTGTTCCAAGGCTTCAAAATGTGAATCTGAAAGAGTTAACTGGTGGAGAAAACAGTTAAAAGGGGATGTTTTCATGGGTCATTGTTTCTTTCAGAAATTATTTTGGTTGCAACCTTTGGTGTGCTGGCTTAACTTCTGGCAGTACACAGGCCAACTGGAGTCTGCCTGTACCTTTGACATCTCCCTGAAGTTCACTGGAAAGGAAACCCAGCAAGGTGTTTATTCTCCTTGGATCAGCCTGCTGGAGATGATGAAGAGTTAAGTCAGTTGGAACAGACAGGACAGTTGTTACCAAGGGCACTCCTTGGCCTCCACTGCTCCAGGGGAAAATGGCCCCACTCTAACTTAAAACAAGCTGCTTTCTGAAAGCCATTTTGAATGCTTGGATTAAGGAGGCCTGCCTGACTCAGCCGGTACTTGCTTCAGCTGAAGTTCTGGTTAGAGGAGCTATTAAGTCAAAAGAAAGTGTGATGGGACATGAAATGATGCTGAAAAGTCTTAAGGCAGCTATGTCTATTCTTTCACTGTGTTTGGTAAACCATTAATATGCAATACATGAAAAACAACTCATCTTTCACCTCAGCATCAAACAATCTAACAAAAAATGCTTACTAAGCCTGGTCTAGTAGAAAAAGCACAAGTCTACCCCCTCTTAGTTATGGCTTTAGAGCAAGTCACCTGGCCTCTCTGGGTCTCAGTTTCCTCATTTGAAAGTGAGAATAACTAAATAATTAAAGTTGAGCCTCTTTGGGCTGCCATGAGGCACAAATGAATGAATGTATTTAAAGCACTTAGTAATTATGAAGTACTATATTAACTTAACAGAAACAGTAGTGGGAAACATCTTTGGTGACCACACTACTCTGGTTTATGCCTTCCTTAATATGAACAGTTAGAGGTATTTGCCTCTATCATGGAGAATACTCAGCATCATGTCTACAGAGAAGGAGGAGTCAACACAGAGAGTGAAGTCCTCCATATGCTCCTGTGTGCTGATAAGACATTTTACTAATTGCATCAAGGCCCAGAATATCACAGAAGCTCCCAAATGGGATTCATGAACATTTTGTAATATATCTAAAGTCTGAAGTCCTTTGAAAATTCTTGCACACTTGTTTTTCCATATGACTTTCATAATGATTTTATTTGGTTTTATGAAGAAAACTTTTGGCATTTTTATTGGTCTTGCATTAAATATGTAAATTAATTTAGTGAGTATTGTCATTTTTAAACCAATTTATTCATAAACACAAAATGTTCCTCCAATTATTTAGGCCTGCCTTTATTTCAGTCATTATAGTTTTATAGTTTATATACATTTTTAACTAAATTTATCTCTTGATGACTTCATCAGTTCATCTGGCTTTAATTATCTCAATGCTAATGATTCACAGATATCTAGTATCAGTCTTCCTCCTAAGCTCAAGTTCTGCATAACAAACTTCCTATTATTGGACATATTAAATTGGATTGCCATTCGGATCACAAACTCAACATGCTTAAAATAGAATTTATTATTTTATCTTGAGAGAAATTTCTCTCTCATATTAAGCCAATTATTAAATCTGGGGAACCCAAGCTTTTTTCCCCCATCCTATTTCTTTGTCCAAAGGCCAGTCTTCTCAAGGACGACGCTGATGGAAAACAGGATTAACATTCTCCTCATTCTGGGTATTGCCACTCTACCCAACCAGATCAGACTTCTAATCTAAAATGAATTCCTTCCCATTGTGTTCTACTCAAACTAATAAGGGCAGAGATTAATCCTCTGTCTAGGTTGCCCAAGGCTGTGGGAGATCTGGGTGTAGAGGTAGTCCCTTTGTCCAAGAATGTCGTGACGTCACTCTGCCATCCCTTCATTATAATATGTCCACCTATCATTAATTCTTAACCAATCAGAGTTGATTGCCACCCTCTGGAACACCTACTTTTCCAAGGGCATAGAAGCTGTCAGTCTGCTGCCATGATTGTTTTGGTCTAAGAGAGACAACCAAATGACCACTCTTTTTATTAATGTTAGCATTATTAATAAAATGATTAATTACCCAGAAATTATGTCTCTCAAATTTTTTAAACGTCACAATCTCCCAACCTCATCATTCTTTTAAACTTCACTATTTTTGTCTAGGGTTCTACCGTCTTCCCAGTCACCTAGATTCACATATCCAATCGGTTACCAAGTCTTACTGTTTCTGCCTCAACATCATCCCTGTCTGTCTCCTTTTCTTCTCTGCACCATCATCACTTAGTGAGCTTCACCATCACTTAGGTCTTTATCACCTCTTGCTTGAACCGTTCCAACAGCCTCCTAAGTGATTCTCCCTGCCTCAAGTTCCTCCCTATTCAAATATTTCTTCCATATAGTTGCTAGAGTGAGTGTTCCTAAAGTGCCAATGTGGCCATGAGCATTCTGGAGAGTTCCCATCACCTTTAGGATCAAATCTAAACTCCTGTGTTTGTTTGGAATTGACAATTCCTTACAGCCTGGCCTCATCCTGTTTCAAGACTTGGGCATCAGCTCTTTTTGCTCACAGCCATACTGACCTTTCTACTGTTCCTCACACATGATGCCTCCTCTGCTTGTTCTCTCCTGATCCCCCTGGGAGTGAGGATTTTCCCTCTATCGGACTTGTATCTATTTTGCATGTACATGATACACACATATAATAATGTGAGTATATGTGTATATGGATATGCACGTGTGTGTGTATTCTTCCTTCCTTAGATTATAAGCTTCTTGAAGGCAAGTTCTTTTTCACTTTTTTCTTTTTATTTCTCAGAGCCTCAGTAGGGCACCTGACACACAGTAAGTACTTAATAAATATGTATTGACTGACTGAATTAGTTCTCAAATATTTAATGGTTTTTGTCATTATTGTAAATGAGACCTTTTCTTTTAAAGAATGCTTTCTTGATCTTTATTGCAAATAAGAATGGGAATGATTTTTGTGGGCTAATGTTATATCCTGAGACCTTGCTAAACTTACTGTTTTAATTCATTTTTTGATTCACACTGCTAGATATTCCAGACATTCTAGCATGTCACCTAAAAATTGTGCTATTTTGAGTTCTTCATTTGCAATGTTAATCACTTCAATGGTTTTTGTGTGTGTGTGTTTGATTGAAACTACTAGAATTCTAAGTATTCAGTAAAATAAAAGTGGAGAAAATCAGTATCTTTTTTTAATCTGATTTGGAATGTTTGAAATTTTAAATAACTGTGTATTATGTTGGCTCTTGGTTTAAGGTAGATACTTTTTATTGTGTTGGGGAAAATCTCTATATTCCTATTTTTTTAGCTTTCTAAATATTGTGAGTGATAATATATAAGGAACAATTACAAACTTATGAAGTTTTTCCCCAATTTACAATGGATACTTAAAAAATACAATTTCCAAAAGAAGGAAACAGAAATTGTCAATATTCATTTGAGAAAATGCTCAAGCTTGCTAATAATCAAAGAGCAACAAATTAAACCAATTATTGGTACCATTTCACATCCTTCAAATTGAGGGGGGGAAATTAAAAGCAATAAAACTCAGTGCTGGCAAACTGTGGACAAACAGGCACACACACACTCCCTCACTGCCATTAACAGGTTCTTTCTGGAAAGATATATGAAGTAAAAGTCACATTTAATCCAATAATGCTATTTTTGGGAATATACACAGAGGCTATTATCAAAAGCTATCTGTTAACTTACTTTTGTAGTATTCTATGTAACTACAGCAAACTGCATATGTAATGAAAAGGGAATTAAATAAACTGAGGTAATAAAATAACGCAACTTAAGATTGACAAATGTAATGAACATAGGAAAGTCCTTTAAGAAATATTGCAAAACGAGAAAAGCAGAACCCAAAGAGTATACACTGTGACCACCTCAGAGGAAAGTAAGTGGAAACAAGAAGCAAATAAAGCCCCCTGAAAGAGAGTTGGCGGGGGAGCTGGAAAGCCTAGAGGGCTTCTGAAAGCACAAAGAGCGGTGCTTTTTAGGGCTTAGGAAACTGGGCCTGAAGCAAGGCCTGTCTCTTGTGGGCCACGTGAACTACTTGCTCTTCTGTTTCCTCTTATGTGAAGCAAGTGCTGGACTAAGTTTTATTGAGTCAAGGGAGTTAGAACAGGGAAACAAATTTAAATGTAACAAGGTAACTTGGTCCTACTGATGCTTCATATTTAATGTTCATTGCTTTATTCCTCCCCCGAATCTCATGACTTTCACCACCATGTCACAGCAGCCTTCTCACTCTGGAAGACTATTCCACACTTGCAGTCTCTCCCTCTGATTGGTCGATTCCTCCAAAAATCTCCACTTTAAGCAAAGTGACCAGGTCAGCCATGTTCATCACTTCACTCCTCTCAGGCTCTTCTAACTCTTTGGACTTTCTCTACCATCCTACCTTTTGCCCTTCCCCCTTTCACTTTCCTTTTATGTACTGTATTTCTCCATCAGAATGTAAACCCCCCTGGTAGGGGCTGTTTTTCTTTTTGCCTTTCTGTGTATTCCTAGCACTTAGCATAGTGCTTGGTACAAAGTGATTGCTGACTTAACATTTAAGTTTGTGAGAAACCATTAAAAATTAAATTTACAAACACTCATAAAAATGGTAACAATCTATGCAAGAAAAACCATTCAGATGAAGAATACCTGAAGACTACGATTTGCAAGTTGGCTAGAGGCCCCATACTTGTCTATCAGTACACATATTTGGGGCATACAATGCAAATGTTCCCAGAATTAAAGAGCAGGAAGAAAGCAGACCAGAGTGAGCTTTACTCTGAAAGACCCTTCTTTTCAACACCAATGTTCTTCTGCTGATGCTACATAGGTGGGAATATGGGAAAATCACTATTTCTAATAAATCAAAATTTTAAGTCTCCCGGGAGAGGTGTATAATGAATATAAATGATCTGCAGCAAATTTAAAATGACAAATTATATGTAAGAAGTGGCAAAAAAGCTATCAACAGGATCTCTGACCAAACAATGGTGTAAAATAAGAAAAGCTGTTAGAAAGAAAAGGATGCTGGTACTCACATGATAGTAAAGAGACCTAGAAGAAATTAGGTGGACCCCCGTGTCAGTGATGTGCAGGAGAATGTG
Source organism: Notamacropus eugenii (assembly GCF_028372415.1). Taxonomy (NCBI): domain Eukaryota; kingdom Metazoa; phylum Chordata; class Mammalia; order Diprotodontia; family Macropodidae; genus Notamacropus; species Notamacropus eugenii. The sequence goes on along the minus strand of NC_092877.1, from coordinate 35,613,422 downwards.
GACCAGAAAAAGACAAGAAGACATGGTGTGGAGGAGCTATAAGTTACGCCATTAAAATAAGTACCTCCATCAATTATTGCATTAGTGCTGAAGTACTGAAATAACAAAGACAAAACACATAAAGAGAGAGTGTGGTGGAGGGGCCAGAGTACTAGACTGAGTGTCTACTACATACTATCTGTAAGACCTTGGGGACAGGTCACTTTCCTTCTCAGAGTCTCAGCTTTCTTGTCCGTATTATGAGGGGGTTGGACCAGATTCATCCTCAAACCCCTAATGCTGATTGCTTTCATGGCTCCAGGTTCCAGAAACTATTATATATTATACTGTGCAATGATTCATTCATTCTAATTTATATATTGTTTAAACTACCCCTTGATGTGCTCAGGATGTAGGTTACCTTTAAATGCACTGGTCACATTCTCATCCCCACCTTTGTTACAACATTTTAAAAGGGTATCCAAGGTTCTAAAAAATGATTAAAGTACTTGAGAGACAAACATATTGGAATATGTGATGACAATGGCTTCTGTATGATGGTCTCACATATTTTATTGAGTCAGGCTTGGAATCTGGGCCATTTTCTACTGTTAAATTCTATAGAAATTTGCAGTCTGAATTTTTTTTATTAAAACAGATCTTTTCTTTACATGTGGAGTAGTATCTGAATCTTAAGACACAGTTTTTGCAGCAGCATAGTGGAAAGAGCACTAGATTTGGAATCAGGAGACACAGGTTTGAATCCTAGCTGTCATCTCTTCCCTCTCTGACCTTGGACTAGGAAAAACTCCTCTCCTCAGATGATTAAAGTTCCTTTCAGTTCTAACCTCTTTAAGTCTGTGAAGTCACCCAACACTTATTTTACACCAAGGATTTTTACATCAAATGACTTGGCCAAGTTCACACAGCCAGCTAGTGCGTGGGCCTGTATTTGCACCCAGGTCCCCTGAATCTTAGCTCAGGGGTCTTTCCACTGTAAGACACTACTGTCCACATGGGAATTAAGATGTGTATTGTTTTCCTGGGGGCCCAGCAAGTATACTTTCGTGGAAAGCATGTCTGATCTTGATCTGCTGGCAAAGAAAGCAATTTGCAGGAAGACTGGGATTTCCTTTGATGGAAAATGGATGTTCCTTTTGCTTAACAAAGGTTTGTGTTTTTTTTGTGTGGGGGGATCAGCTGGAATTATTCAACAGACATTTTCTTAGAAGCCTTGTTCTAAAGATCAGGTTCCTATTCTGTGGCACAAAAACATTTCCATTTTTCTTACTGACGTAGACATCAAAGATCAGTGATGTCAGGGAGGCTTGCTCTTCTTAACAATAATTACAACTAGCCAGTATCAGTTTGTCAATTTCTTCAGGAAGTCTGACAACTTCAATAAACTGATCAACTGAGGCAGTTACTTGGTGCAGTGGATAAAGCACTGGGCTGAGTCAGGAAGACTCAAGTTTCAATGTTTACTAGCTGAGTGACCCTGGGCAAGTCATTTCAACTCCAACTACCTCATTTTTCTCAGCTATGAAGTGGGGATAATAACAGCAGTGGTATCCCAGGATTCTTGTGAGGATCAAATGAGATAATATTGGTAAAGTTATTAGCACAGAGCCTGTCACATACCACATGCTCAACAAAGGCCTCTTCCCTTCCTTTGAATACCATGCATACCCAGCTGTGTCATGATTACCTGGTGCACACAGTCCAAGAATTGTAAGAAGATGGGAGCAAAGCCACTGCCCTGACAGTTGAAGGTCAAGTTGCTCCTCTGACTGAATTTATGGCCAAAGGAGAGCCACTCTTTCTCCACCAGCATCCGGAAGCCTGCCAGAGTCCGATAAAATGGGTCGCTGAGCAGCTGGGCAAGGGATGCCACCTAGGACACACACAGGGAGGACAGGGAATTAGCAGCAACTTGAAAAAGGCTCCTGAGTTCCACAATGATCCCCATGAGACAGGAGGGAAGTTACAAAGTAAAACAAACAAGCTGTGAAAGCATTTTTACCAGCAGATCAAGTTGGTTGCAACAAATACATTCATAAATTTTTCTAGTAAGTTGTAAAATCTCCAGATCAAATTGGACTACCATGTTCTCTTTCAGGAAGCACAAAATTTGAACCATGGTTGGATAAGCTAGTTTACAACATATTTGCTCAGGGTAAGAGAATCAGTGCTACCAGAGATTAACTAATAAGTCCAAGGACAGGGACATCACTGGCAGAAGGAACTCCAAGATGAGCACACTTTGTCTGACAATGCGGGTCACCCAGTGAGGATGGTGCCCTTGAGCCCATATCTCCATGTCTGGAGGCCTGTCTAGATTCCCTCTCTTTGCCCTCGAAATGCTGCTGCTCATGTTTCTATAGAAAGCACTTTATGGCTTACAAAGTATTTACCACAACCAACCAGAGAATCAGAGCTCAGAGCTGGAAGAGAGCTCAGAAACCTGTGCCAGATTAAGAATTCTCTTGACAACATCCCCAATGTTATCTAGAATTTATTGGAACACCTAGGTAAAGGGACCCCACTGTCTCCTTTTTATTTTTATAAATGTCATCCCACTTATTTTTGGACAGCTCTAAAGTGAGGAAGTATTCCACATCTTTGTAGTCTCCATCCATGTCTCCTTTTACTGCCCCAAATGTGAAGAAAAGATCCATGTTTAAAGAAGGAATTTATGACTAAAAGAATTCCACTGAGCTATGACAAACAATATGCTGCAGTGGAAAGAGGATGGGATTTGGAATCAGTGGATCTGAATACAAATCCTGGCTCTTCCACTGAGTGTGAGTTTGGGCAAGTCACTTAACCTCTTCATGACTTTATGACTCAGTTTCCTCAACTATAAAATGAGGGAGTTGGACCAGATGACTGTGACTTCTGGCTTTAAATGTATATACCTAAAAATCCTTCAAATACATAAAGGCAGCTATCTTGTCCATTCTTTTTTCCTAATATATCATTGCATCTTCTCGTTGTCCTACCTGTCTGCCTCCTTTGTGGACCTGTCATCCAACTTCTGGTCCCTTGGTGTGAGTATTTCTCAGGGCTCTGTCCTGAGCTCTCCTCTATCCTCTCTCCTTCTCTATCAGAAAGCTCATCAGCTCCCATTGGTTCAAGTCTCCTTTCTACAGATAACTTTCCAAGCTGCCTGCCAAGTCCCTCTTCTGAACCTCACCCCTGCATCAACAACTGCCTGCTGGAAATCTTTCCTTGGATATCCCACAAGCACCTCAAACTCATTATTTTCTTCCACAATTTTTCTCTACTTCCAATGTCCATTTCTGTTGAGAGCACCACCATCTTCCTGGTCACTTAGTTTTATTGCTTCAAAGTACTCACTGATGCTTCCTTGTCCCTCACCTCCTGTGTCCTATTTGCTGCTAAGCCTTGTTGATTCTGTCGCCCCAATGCCCTTTCATCACTTATACAGTCATCACCTGATCAGCTCATCACCTTATCAGCTCCTCTGGAACTACTATAATTGCCTCCTGCTTGGTGTACCAGCTTCCAGTCTCTTTCACTCCACTCCAACCCCTGCTCAGCTGCTCCATAGGCCTTCTTAAGGCATGGGCCTGAACAGGTTACTCTCCTGCTCAAAAACCATCTGGGGCTTCCTGAATACAAATCTCCAGATGGGCACAAGACCTCTCTTTCCATTCTTCTTTTATGCTAATCCCCTTCACAAACACTGGGCTCTGGCTAAGACCTTGAAGCTTTCACTTCTGTGCATGGGTTATTCCCGCATGCTTGGAACACTTGCCTTTATCTCTGCCTCTTGGAATTCTTGTTTTCTTTTGATCAGGTACTGTCTCCTCAGTGAAGCCTTCCCTGATTCCTCTTGACGTTACTGGTTTTTCTTAATTTTTCTTCTACTATGCTTATGAACATGTTATATGCCTTCCCTCCTTTCTCTTTGTGTCTTTCTATTCAAAGCACCTAGCAGTGTCTTGGACATAGTATGTACTTAATAAATGTCATTAAACTGAGTGAAAAGGGATCCATTTCCTTCTCTACACTTTCCCGTTTGTCAATGTCCTTTCTACACTGAACAGAACATCACTCCGGTGGTGGCCCGCCCAGGGCAGAAGACAGTCTGACCACAACTTCCTAGGTTTTGTGTTCCATGTCCCTCTTAATTCAGTCTAAGATCGCATCAGTTTTTTGGCAATGACTCATATTGAGCTTGTAGTTCAATAAACCCCCAGCTCTTTTTGGTGATTCACTACTGTCTACCCATATCTTCCTGATCCTGTATTACTGAGTTTGTACTAGGGAAATAGTTTGAGAATTATGAGTATTTAAGTTTTACAGATGAGGAAACTGAGGTTCAGACAGATTTTGTTTTTACACTTGCTTATTATCACATTATAGAACCAAGAACCGAAACCATAATTTCTTCCTTTAATTCCAGGGCTTTTTCTATTCTACTATCAATCAATCTGAATAGAGTCCGTATGCAACTCACTCACACTCTCCTCATCCCACCAATACTGATGGTCTCCTCTCTCTATTCTTGACCATTTCAGGAAAAATAAGGAGGATTCCCATTGCCAAGAAATGGAGAAAAATGACCCAAATCTCTGCCTAAGTACATTAGGGTAAGCCCAAATGAAGGTTGGTATTCAGTCCTTTGTCAACCCAACATAGCTGCAAGTGCTGGTATTTTGCCTAATGGGGCTGAGTAAATGCCTGATATGTGTTGAAATTCCACAGCTAGAGTATTTGGATGGAAGAACACATTTGAAACAGGGTTTCTTCACTTGACAACGACAGCGCTCATCTGATGACCAGGTTTATTTGTTGAACTCGGCAACAATCTAAACTGACATGTAAATAACAAAAATTAAAAACATGACAAGATTCATGCAGTAGTTTACTTGTGTGGTGATATCCCAGCCATCTTCCAAACAGACCAGGACAGAGGAACCACTCTCCAGCACTTCAGCTACAACCACAGCCAGCAGCAGTAACCTGTGGAGCTGAGGGATGGACAGAAAGGAAACCACAATTTAACAGAGTACAGCTTGGCAACTGTGGACACAGAGACTTTGTTTCACCCTGGGATGTAACATGTTACTGTGCTATGAACACTGCTGAGTCATTTGGAAGAGGCAATCCCAGGAGTGTCTGTAAAGTTTGTAGAGTTTCAGTAAAATCAAGATTAAAATGCCTAGTACATCGTTTTAATGTCTGCTTTTAAAAGTTTCCAAGTAATAATGTTGTGAGGGAATTTGACCACACAGAATTCCTTGGTAAGTGGTAAAGCCAGAATTTCAAAGCAAGGTAGTCAGGCCTGAGATGATCTTTGTGCTTAAGAAGATTCTTGCACACACTGAATGACTTTGCTTCTTAAAATGCTGCCATCATTTTAGCTGAGTACTGCTGAAAACACTTCAGGTTGATCATGATAATGATGATGTAATCAAATAGGAAGAACGCTTTCTCCATTTGTTCTCGGTGATTATACTAAGCCAGCTGACTCACAGCCCTCATAATAAATCCATGATTTGAGCTTAGTAGGTAGTTTTCAAAGTGAATATATCTGGGCCAGCCAGAGCCATGGAGATATTTTAAAAACCTCAAACTCATCTGCCATCTCACTGATCTGGAGATTCTTCTCTGCCTGCCCATCCAGTGCAGCTTTTGCCTGAGTCCTCCCATAAACTGCCACAGAATTCCATCTAACATTTCAGAGGCCTTCATCACTTTTTCTTGGCAATACCAGTGGGGACTGTCCACATTTTAAAAATCACGTGCATATTCTAATAAGTGAGAGAGGTCCCAAGAACAAGGTGGTATCACTTTAAATATATATATGTGTGTATATATATATTTCCCCCAATTACATGTTAAAACAATTTTTTAAACATTTGGGTTTTTTTAAGTTTTGAGTTCTAAATTCTATCCCTGCTACTGTGTACTGGTTCTGTTCACTTCACTTTGTATCTGTTTGTGTAAGTCTTTGCTGGTGTCACTTCTAAGTAGGGAACAGTAGGAGGGGAATGCCCTCCTGCACCTGAACATCTTTCTACCCAACATGCCTGCTCATCTTTTGATTGTCACAATGACTGTAATTCCTTTGGGACAGGCACTATATGTCCCTGAGTTCTTTGTTAAGTTTCCTCTGCAAACAGCCCACGAATCTGTTATTCACACTTTGGTTTGCCCGGGAGTTAGGTAATGGGAGAACCTAACTTTCCTGCAGAGTTGGGGACCATGGGTACCAGACTGACAGACAAACCTGCATGTATGTTGAGTAGGATGGCAAGAGGAATGTGAAGATTAAAGCACAGGGCTTGGGAGGGAGACCTTGGGTGATACCTCAATTTGGGGGTGGCTTGGTTGGGCACCAGATATTTAAGTGCATACATAAGGGGAAGGGGCTAAGGAGGAAGGAGCGGCCAGGAAGAAAAAGAGGAGCTCTGAAAGGAGACATGGAGGGTACTGAAAATAAATTCTATTTCCTAAAGTTGCCAAGGGCCAGCTCTACACATGCCCCAACTTGGATAAAATTATGGTTATCTCTCTTTGTCTAGGAGAGGGAAGGAACAACCAAAAAGTGCTCTGAATGAAGAAGGTAAAGCAGTTAAATTATCTCTTAGATATAATGTAATCAAAGATGAATCTTATTTTGGTTTCCCTTCATTTAGCTTACTACACATCCCACTGAATGATGAAAATCATAGTTTTGGACAAAAAAATAAAACTAGTGCTAGGACTTTCCTTGAAGTCACTAATTACCACCCTTTTCTTTCTTTCTTTCTTTCTCTCCTTCTTTTTTCCTCTCTTTTTCTGTTTCTTTCTTTCTTTCTTTCCTTCCTTCCACACTCTCTCTTAGTGAACAGACTCTGCCTGCTGCTTCCACAGTCCCTCCATTTCCCCCCTCTAACTCATAGAATCTAAGGACAATCTTACCGCTATATCCAATGGGTTTTCCTCCAACTTCATCTTCCTTGGCCATTTTCAGCATTTGATGCTACTGATTTCGTTCTCTCCTCCCTTTCTGGAAGTTCTAGTTTCTTTTAGCTTCCTTGATATTGCTCTCTCCTGGTTTTCCTCCTACCTCTCTGATCATTCCTTCTTTATCAATCATCTTTGTTATTCCTTTCTTTTCTTCCTTCTGTCCTGAAAGATGTTTCTAAGGGTCTCTTTTCTGTCTTCCTTTTACTCTATGCTCAGATGATTTATCTGTTTTTTTCACTTTCAACTATGCCTTCATGCCGGTGATATCCAATTTAATATATCTGGCTTGACCTTCCTGACTTTCAGTCCCATATTTATGACTTACAAGGTATTTCAACTTGCAAGTATCATCATCATCACAAATTCAACATGCTTAGAAGGAAACTCTGGGTGTGTGCATTTGTGCTTGAGTGAGTGTGTGCATACAAAGTTAAAGAATGTGGTAAATTTATAAAAAAAGTATAAATGAAATACTAGGGTTGACCAAAGGAGAGGAGGATCACTCTCCAGCAGGAAGATCAATGAAAGCTTGCTAGAGGAGTTGGTCTGGTCCCTGTACCACAGCTGGGATTTCAATGGATACAGACAGGTAGGAGGACATATAAAGCCCAGACAACAACATGAGTAAAGGCAGATAAATGAAAAATGCTAGAAATGTTTGTGGCATGGTGAGTTGTTAAAATTGGCTGGTACATGATGGACAGCAAAATAAAATAAAGTTGGAAAAGTAAGCTGAAACTTTGTGGAAGGCCTTCAGTGCTGGCATAAGGAACTTTGTAAGCAACCTGCTCAGAACTGTGCATCAGGTCATTTTTTACGAAGGATGAATTGAAGGGGTGGGAAATAGGAGATAAGAAACCAGTTAGGAGATCACTGCAATAGTTTAAGTGGGAGACAGGGAAGGGTCTGATCTAGGATGGGGACAACTGAAATGCAAAGACTGAGACATACAAGACACTGTGGAGATTAAATTCATGGGATTTGGCAACTAATTGGTAGTGACTGAAAAAATGGAAGGGAAGACACAAAGATGGCATTTTGGTTCTGGGTGACTCGGAAGATAGTGCCATGAACAGAAAAGAGATGTCAAAAAGAGAAAATAGTTCAGGAAATATGCTGAGTTGAATTTTGGATGTACTGAATTTGAGGTATTGGCAGGATATTCAGTTAGAAACACCTTGGAATCAGTTGGAAAAATATGTCTGAGGCTCAGGAGAAGAACTGGGGTTGGATATTTACATTTGAGAGTGGTCTGCAAAGAGATAATAGGTGAGGACTGTCTCTCTTTGAGAGAAAAGGAAAAGGAAGAACAGGTGAAGAAGAAGCAGGTCATAATGGGAGGTAGAAAGCCAGGAATGGAGGGAGCCTCAAGAAGGGGACTGTCAAGAGTGTCCAGTGTTGCACAGGAACCAAAGAGGATGAGGATGAGCACGTGGTTTTTGGATTAGGTCACTAAGTGGTTTGCTGATGTGAAAGAGAACGGTTTTAGTAGAGTAACTGAGCTAGATGTCAGATTTCCAAGGGCTAAGGAATGGTAGTGAAGACATGAAGGCAGAGAAAAGAAGTCTTACACAGTAGGACAAATGGGGAACAGTGTTAGGGAAAGTGTCTCAAGATAGGGGAGGAATATATGTGTTTTGAGGTGGAGAGGACAGTATGAAGGGGTGTGTGTGTGTATGTGTGTGTGTGTGTATGTGTGTGTGGGGGAGATGACCACAAAGACAAATCTAGTGAGGGCTCAGAAGAGGGAAGAGAAATGGGGGCACAAGTAGAAAAGTAGAACAGAAGAGCTGCCTGTGGCTCAGGTAGAGGAAGAAAGGAGAAACAGGTGGGGTAGACACGGAGATGTGCGGAGGCATGAAGGAAGGGGCTGAGAAAGCTTGTAGTCTACAGTACCAATCTTCTCAGTGCAAGAGAAGTCAATCATCTGCTGAGAAATGGTGAAAAAGGTTTTGGACTAGTTAATATGGAAAATCTGACAAAAAACAAAGAGATAATGGTGGGGACCCATACTATGATTTGTGGTTGTTGTCCAATAGTTTTCAGTTGTGTCCATATCTTTGTGACTCCATTTGGGGTTTTCTTGACAAAGATATTCCAGTCGTTTGCACTTTCCTTCTCCAGCTCATTTTTTAGAAATCTGAGGCAAATTGGGTTAAGTGATTTGGCCAGGATCACACAGCAAGTGTCTGAAGCCAGATTTGAACTCCTGACTTGAGGTCCAGTGCTTCATTCATTGTGCCACCTAGCTGCCCCAAACTATGAATAAGAATCATGAATTTCTAGGAAGCCAGTCAACATAGTTTTAATTACTTTCTCTAGTTATATTTGGGTGCTTAGGAGTATAAGCCAAGAATGTGGATTGTGGAAGTCCTGTTTGTAGGGTTCCCAAGACAGAATTTGGAATTTTCAAAGCAGCTATGTTTAAAGGTCAAGGACATGAGGGATTCTAGAATGTTTAGCGAGGACATCACTGAAATGATCAAGGGGTCTTAGTGGGGAGGAAGGCAAGTAAAACCAGGAGAGGTCTAAAAGACTTGGAGAATAACTCAATGGTCAAGGAAGTAGAGGTCATAATAAAGGTTCAATAGGAATGAGAGAGTGATATAGACAGAAACAAAGACATACATGTTAAGGGAAGGTTCAATAAGTTGAAGGTTGAGTGATGTGCAACAGGACTGCTCTAGAACTGGCAGTGGAGAGCAAGGAGCATGAGGACCCCTTTTCTCCTCCCTCTGAGTTAGGAGAACAGGAGTGGGTGCTGCTTCTGCTGGATATAGTTTTAAGGATGGTGGTGTTTTCAGGACAAGACCAGATTTTGCTTAAAGCCAAGAGACGAAGGCAGTGCTTGTAAGGAATGTCAAAGAATAGGGTTTTCTTAAAATCAAATGAATATTCCATAGGACACAAGGGGCAAATAGAGGGTTGTGAAGGGCAGACAGAGGCTTGGTCTAGAGCTGAGTTGGAGAGAAGAAACCAGGGGCAGGGACCGTGTACAGGAAGGCATTTGAGGGTAATTGAGTTGGGCAGCAGGGCGCAGTGATGGTGGAGTAGGAGGCTTCCCTAGGGGCTAGGAACGGCAGTGGTAGCAGAACTGAATAAGGCTAATGGTCTAGGGAAGGTGGGGGAAGGTCATGTAGAAATCCTGCACTAGAGAATGTAGGACAGGTGTAGGTATCACCCCAATTAAACTGTAACCTCTATCAAGGCAGGGGATGGGTCTTCTTTTTTTTCTGTATCCCCCATGGCCAAGCATGAAGCTGAGCACAAGGTTCTCTAAAGTGTTCGATAAATACGTTGACTGAGCCTGGTGTGCATCATCTCTCCTCTCTGCACCAGTGTCTTCCCTTAGGCCCCTCCCGTCCTTAACTCTGTCCACACTTTCCTCCCTCAGAAGCCTGTTTTTCTGCTCTTCTTCCACATCTGTCTCGCTGCCCCAGTGCCTACAAACATGCCAGCTTCTTTTCTACTCTTAAAACAAATAAGGGGCAGCCAGGTGGTGCAGCAGATAGAGCATCAGCCCTGGAGTAAGGAGGACCAGAGATCAAATCTGGCCTCAGACACTTACTAGTTGTGTGACCCTGGACAAGTCACTTAACCCCAGTTACCTCCAAAACCCCCAATCAAACAAAATACTTGATCCTGCTGTGTGCACAAGTTGTCGTCCTCTGTCTTTGAACTTTCAAACTCCTAAAAAGGGTGCTCTTTTTTCATTGCCTCTTGTTCCTTATAACTCATTCATTTATTAGTCTGAAATGTAAACCTACCATCCTGCCAAGACTGCTCTCTCAAAGATTAAGATTTATAACCTGCTAAATCCAGTGACTCTCAGGCTCAACCATCTTTGTCCTTTTCAATAGGTGATCCTGTTGACCCTTCTCCACCCTCATATTGTATTCCTTTGGCTTCATTCCTGTCTTTCTTTCATGGGGTCACAATCCAGGGCCTGTCCTATAAGCATGATATATCAAAAAACTCTCCTCTGTACCCTCATTTCTTCCATTTCTACACTATGTTCCCTGGTGATCTCAGCCATTATCATGCCTTTAATGGTCATTTTTACAGATGCCTCCCAAATCTATCTATCTTTTTATCGATCTATGCACATATACGTATCAATATCCTACATATCTACATTTCCAATTCTTCTCCTTAACTCAAATTCCACATTGCTAACTACATCTTCATGTACCATAGGCATCTTAAGCTCAGCATGTCCTAAATTAAAACTTTCCCTTTTCCAGATTTCCCTTTCCATTGATGGCATCACCAGTGGTCAAGCCAGTTTGTAACATTTGATTTTTCCCTCCTCACTCATTCTATCCGATCAGTTACCCAGTCTTATTAATTCTGTCTCCACAATATCACTTACGTGACCACTTCCCTAGTTCAGGCTCTCATTCGCTCTTATCTGGGCTTTCATAATAGCCTCCTATTTGATCTCCCTGCTTCCAGACACTTTCCTCTCTGATCTACCCAACCACCAAAATAATCTTTCAAGGGCACAGGTCTTACCATAGCATTTCTCAAAAATCTTTTTAAAAAAAAATGCAAAGGGATGATCTTTGTAATCTGGCTCCAGAATACTTTTCCAGCCACATGCCATAGTTTTCCCTTTCATACATTATATGTTCCAGCCAAGTTGGACTACTTGCTGTTTTCTGCAGTCCATCTCTCACCTCTAACCTTTGTATAAGCCCTCCTCCATGACTGGAATGTACTTCTTTCTCACCTCCATCTTCAGAATCTTTAGTTACCTTTAAGGCTTAGTTCAAGTGTTACTTTGGACACACAATCTTTCCTAATTTTCCCCAGTTGATAATGCTTTCCCTCCTTCAAATTTACCTTATACTTTCTTGCACAAGTATATGTTGCATGTCTAACTAGAAAGAGGGTATGAACTGTATCTTTTTTGTGTCTCCAGTGCTTGCCCATAGTAGGATCTTAATGCATTTTGGATTTTATTCAGATTTTCCCTTTTTTTTTGTTATCAAAATGATTTTAGTCTTTTTATTTGCAGCCCACTGGGACAGAAATGTAACCTAAGCTGGGGGAGGGGAGTGTTAGGAGAGGAGTGCATTCATCTCTTGTCACGATTTTTGTTTGGGACTACCACAAAGGCGCTCAGATGCTAAAGTGTGGATGGTGAGTGCTTTTCAAAGACTCCAGACTGGCTACCATGAAGCTTGCTATCTAGTTATTCCTAGTGCTGAGAAATTGCCTGGACAGAGAGGATTTGGACACTTGAGGGGACATGGAAGGAACCATTACCTGTGGGAACCATTCAGAGTCTCCTAGTGCCTTGAGGAATGTCACTTCAGAATCCGTGGGAATCGAGCTGGGGACACAGGCCCTCATCAGCTTTTTAAAGCTGGCTTTCACTTGCCGGATATCATTGAATTCAACAGGAACAAACTCACAGTTTAAAGCAAATTCTAATTTGAAACCCTGTGGACAAAGGTGCCAAAGGTTATTCAGAAGAGGCACTGCAAATTACCTAACAACACTGTCAATACTTGATGAGACTAAGCAATACTATTAGTCTATTGTCTCAGAATCCATCCCTGAGCATGCAGAAGAGCCTCATAGGAAATGAGGATTTGTACGGCTAATCTCAACTACTTTACAGGAATGGTCATTCGAGTAAAACTGGGTGTTCAAAAGCATGAACAGGGTAAGGTGACTCCATCTTCCCTGTGTCCTCTATTGTATCACTCAAACATGGAAAATGTTGCACACTCAGTACAGTTGTGTCTGACTCTGAGTAACCCCACTTGGGGTTTTCTTGACAAAGATATTAGAGTGGCTCCAGCTCATTTTACAGATGAGGAAACTGAAGCAAAAGGGCCTTGCCCAGTGTCTGAGGTGTGATCTGATCAGATCTTCTTGATTTCAGGCCCAGTACTTTATTTCCTGCACCACCTAGCTACCCTAAAGTGATGGAGTAAAGTTTAAATACTGGCTGAGCTTATAACTGCCTAGTCTTTAAGCCTATTTTCAACTGGTTGAACCTGTTAGAAGTTTAAAATGGGTCAGTTAGAAGGAGTTGGTGATCAAGGTAAATAGCAAGGAATCCCTTAGATGGTTGTGCTATACTAATAACCTAGCAGTCCCAGTCAAGAGTATCCAAAGCCCCTTAGGTTAATCCTAAGAGAGGACATGATATTGTACCTCTTCAAGCTGACAAGAGTGCCATATCACACAATACTTCAAAAAACAAATTACCTTGCTCCTGTGGTACAAATATTCTGAAAGCCAGGGAACAGAAAATAATAACAACGATAGCTCCCATTCCCGCAGTCAGACGCACACAGGTTATCCTTCCTATACAAAGGAGTAAGCCAAGGAGCACTGGGGTGAAGAAGTTAACTGCCTGATGTCCCTGGCCTCTTGAACCTTGATCTTCTGGTCTGGAGTTCTGGCTTGTTTTACTGTCCTACGTGGCAGCTATAGGTTAGTTACTATGTAGGGTGTGGGTACTGAAGAATCTACCTTAAAGTTCTGGTCCCCCACTGTAGATTATAAATTGTATAATGGGAAGATGCCTCTTCAAGGTACCTATTCCATCTGAAACATTTTGTCTTATGATGCTCTAAGGGTTTCCAGTACTCTGGATTATACCATCTCTTCTCTCCACTCTCAGTTTTTCTTTATCTAGAAGGCCCTTTCCTGTTCCTGATCTATGATCCGTCGTCCATTAAAATATTTTATTATGGAGAAATATTGAGCCAATGGAGGTCCTATTTAGAATGTTACATCACAACTTGAAATTAATTTTGATTTTAAGACTGACAACTTTGCCCTTAAGATGACTTAAAAGCCTCCCAATCTTATCTGCCAGGAGATATTTTCATTTTAAAGCCCCTCCAATATCACTGTGCAAGGACTCATCCTTATTGCTCTAAGAAGAAAATTGCCAATAAGGTCACATGTGTAGTTTTCTAGGAACAGTATTTTATTTTGGTCCTTTTAGAGTTAAATTCAACATTCTGTTTCCTAAGTCGCAGATCACTGTCAGCCTGGTGCTGGACCATACAGGGCATTTTGCAGGCTGCCATGTCTGTGGAAGGGCAGCAGGGCATGTTCACAAGGAATGCTGCACCTCTCCTGACAGTGCTGCTGATGGAGACAGTTTCATGTGCTGAAGTGTGACTGTCTAGGACAAATGGTGAGACTGAGACTGGGCAGTGGGAACTCACCAGCTGCCAACGTTGGCATTCTAAGTAAGTGGGGCTTCTTTCTAAGAGAACAAATGACACTCTGCTCTAGTACATGGAACTGGAACACACTGATGAAATCAAGCTCTCTCTTATACATGTTAAGGTGGGGCTTCAATAGGTGAAGGGAAAACCTATTGCTTGCTCCCTCTATCTAACAGTCCTATCACGGATAGAATGACATAGTAGGTTAGTGTCCCACTGATGAGACTGAACTGATGTTGGCATTTGACTAGCAAGCCTTGCTCCTCATCTGTCATGTGGATGAAGACCCCATGAGGCAAAAGGGACCCAGGGAGGCAGGGAAAGGGGATCACCAGGCGCTTCTGTCCTGGCTCTGGTTCTTTGCTCCATGTTACAGCTCGTGTACCAGGCCTGTTTGGACCAAGAGATGACTTTCCATGTGACCTCAGACAAAGTTTCTTGAGGACTTCTTACTTAAAAATCAATTCATTTAAAACACAGTGTCAGTGAGTGAGAGCTTTACTTGGGGATGGCTCCTACTGCTACTGCAGGGCATTCTCTTCTAGGGAGGACTCTAAAGATTTATAGCACAACAAAGCTCTGTATGAAGGATCTCACTGAATATATAACACACATTAGCCTTGCAAAGGTTTTCCAAAAGCTTCCTTGCTCAGGAAACAACAACAACGACAAACTTTCTTTCTCCTGCTTCCTTTGTCCCAAGAGTCTGATAACACAGATATCTTTACAAATACTGATTCTCACAGTAACCAAACCAAACCAAACAAAAAGTGATGAAAAAGGATGTTTAGTGATTTTATCTTGGTTTTTCTTTAGGTCTCTCCTGAATTCTTTGGACTGTGGTATATGCTTATTTCCAAGGCTAAAGGATATATAAATATACACATGTATACAAAGATACTCCAGTACCCAAAGTCTAAAGCAATGAGGTGAATTCTAAAAACTACTTCATAGCCCTGAGTCTGGGTGTGTAGGTGTTCATGCACGTGCATGTATGCATTAGCCATAACATGCCCAGGGAGCATAAGGCCCAGAACAACTACAGTTATGGAAGGTGGTGTAACATGAATTAGTTGGTTTTTTGCCCCCACCATTGAATAGACATGTGTCACCTATTCAGTAAACATACCCTGAATAACCAAAGGAATAGAAGCAGACCCTAATTCTTTGGAGTGTTCTACATGTACAAGCTTATTACCAGAAAACCACTTCCCTGGACTAGGAACTTGAAGGTTAAGGCATATTTCTCACCAAATGATAATTAGAACAGTCTTGATCTCCAAACTTCCACATTATATGCTTCCAGCTCAGCCACTTTTTGACAAAATTAGGCTCTACTGTGGCCCAAAAGAACCCTAGATTTATAGTTAGAAGACTTGGGTTCAGTATAATATATATACATATATTAGCTATCAAAATTGACACAGACTCCCAATCCTCCACAAATAAGCATGGGCCTAATCCATGTATGCATATATGTGCATTGTTTATTTTCTAACCCCACCATGTCACTTCCTAACAGTGTCTTTGGGCTCTTTCACTTTACCTTTCTGATTCTTGGTTTTCTCATCTGTAAAATGGGGATAACAACACTTGCCCAGCCTTCTTCACAAAGTTTTGCAGAAACTAAACAGAAAGAATGGTTGTGAAGGGCTTTAAACATGAGCAGCCACTAATATTGTTGAAGAAGCAAATGCCCTAAGGTAGTGATGCCCATTATTTGAGGAGAAGGCTGGCTGTTAGTGTTGCTCAGGAGCTTCATCAGGGTCTGAGTCACTAGGTGAGGTTCGAGTCGTTATCTTCAAAACACTCCAGGGTACGCAAGGAAGCTAGACCAGGGAAACAGGCTCACAAAGAATCCGAGGGAGCCCAAAGAAATGAGTGAGTGATAAACAGAAATGTTACCCTTAGCTGTGATTTTTCTCCAAATATGTACAAGGCAGCTTGGCGTTTCAGAAGCTGATTCTGTAAGTAGGCATTGTTACTGAAGGATGGCGGGTGGTCTTTGCCTGCAAGTCGGGCACCAACATCAATGAACGATGCTGGAGAAGTGATAAAGCGATTGCTGGAGCGAAGGCTTGCCCAGACACCTTTGTAAGAGGCACAAACATTACAAAACAGGTTGGATGAATGCGATTATCTTACCTGGAAAATATATTCACTATAGAACCAAAACCATGCACTTTGTACACATTTCTGAAGAGAAGAGACCAACATCAATTCCATCTAGCTTAATGATACCAGAACAGGATTAATATATTCTTAAGACCAACGTTTTCCAAAATGAACTAGAATATTTGGAGGAAATAGAAAAAAGTCATTTTGCTAGATCAATTCCTATTCTAATGATCACAAGTTATGTCCCTTTAAACCTGTAATTTCTCCTCTCTGAGCCTCAATTTCCTTACTTATAAAATGGAGACTTGAACTGCCTACTCCCCAGTGTTGTTGTGTCAGAGGCTTTTGTAAACCTCAGCACACTTCAGATATGAGTTATTATCATTAACAACAACAGAAGAGGCTTCTGTGCAGGTTTCTCTGATGCACATAATCAGTGCATCACTCAACAGAGCTATTTCTGGCATTCTACAGGAGCATGGCTTTTAGAATCTCAGGCCTCTTGTTTTGGTGAGTTTTTACTTGAGAGTCCTATTTAACTCCTTCTGACAGCTGAGTGACAGCTTCCCTGGAGCTCAAAGAGCAGTGGACTAGTCATGAGAACAGGAGGAGCAAAAGATCGGCTTATATTATAGAATTATACAAATGTCTGACTAGGAACTGGAGGCTGGTAAAAAGCTTGCTGTAAGAAAGGCTAGTCATGCATCACCAGTACTGCGTATACTGGGCATAGAGTTCAGGCTGGAGACTGAGGAAAAGCAGAAGTAGAAGAAAGGTCATGCTCTCTGGGAACCTTCTCCCTCCTACTTTCTGAAGACTTTAAGACTGATGTCACTGACATTCCTCCTGCTGCAGTTAGCAGCTATGATAAAAAAAAGTTACAAAAATCCAACGCTGGATTGGAAATCAATATTCTTGAATCAATCATACAAAGGCCATGGACAGTCTGAGTGCATGAAGATTCTGAGAACGATAAAATTTTCCCTTATTTTCTCTTCACATGCAATTTCTTAAAGCCTAGGTAAGCCATGGTGACTTGGAATTCTGTATTTCGCTGAAGTCAGGGAAGAAGGCAAATACAAAAGGAAGGTCAGCTGCAGATATGTTCTAAAAGAATGTCTATCCTTGATGTTTGAAGAAGCCCATGTAGGTTTTCATTTTGTTTTCATTATATCAATTATCATTAGGCAAGGATATTACATATTTAGTGAAAAAGACAATTTGTTATTTGCTTGGCTTCTATAAACTGCCAAACTCCAGGAGTTGTGATGGGTATGTGAATCACATTGTATCACATCTCGTAGGGCAATGGGGATGGGGTTTCTTTCATATATAATCACAGAACACCTACTGCAGCAATTCAGAGCAACAGAAATATTTGCTAGGCACACGCAGACAGAAATGCTTCTACCAGTGATGGGATGACAGTGATTCCGGGCCACTCTAGTGCCCTTGCAAAGAAAAGTTTCTTCTTGGAACACTCCTCTCTGATAGGCATCACATAGGGCTAAGTTTCTACACGGCTAGAAGCCAGTATGATAACCCTTTGTATGCTTTGTCATAGGAGAAGCATACCCAAGTCTTAGGAAAATACTTTCCAGTTAACATCTGCCCAGCTACAAAAATGTGTCCTCAAACACAGTGCACTGGGCTTGCTTTAGGGCTCATGGGAATGGATATTTTTAAACTTAGGAAAACAGAGCGGTAGACTGGATCATTCAGAGTATGGATGACATGTTTTGGACCTGATCTATAACTGCACTGGTCTAAGGAGAGCACGGTGAGAAAATGTGCTCTGCCAACGGACACTGGACACTGCTTTGCACCATGTGGTCTTGGAGAGAGACTTATAGCCAGCGGGTGCCAGAGGTGGGGCTTGGACCCAGTTCTTTCTGACTCTTTCGTTGGCTTTCTACCCATTATGCCATGCTGCCCTTATACATATATATGTGTATATATATTTTATGTATATATGTATATACACACACACACACATATATAAATATATGACAAAAGGGATGTAATTCAATGCACAGTGAATTGAATTGTGAAATAAGAACAGAAGTATCCCTCTGAACACATGAAAACATGCCAAGTTATGGACATGATGGAGAATGATGGATGTTTCAGAACACAGAGGACTATACCTTGATTATGGACTCTTTCCTTAGCTGTAGATTTGGGGTTTGTCTGAATGAAACATTTATCTCTGTGCCCAGACACTGGTAGGTAGAATTAAAGGCGGGAGAAGGCATGGGATAGCCAGTGAAGCAAAAGTCACAGTAGAGTGAGAAAGAAGAAACTGGTTACTAATTTTCCCAAGAATTTTAACATTGAAGAAAAAATATTATGAAACCACAGTAAAAAAAAGTATAAGATTCAACTCATCCCACACCAAAAGATGAACCACACTCCTGTGCAATGAAATTTCAGTACCTGTTTGTTCAAAGGTACCAAATTTCATAAATATTCCATGAAACTTGAAATGGGCAGTGCAACTGAAAGGCGTCATTGTTGAATTATACCAAAAGGAACCAGATTCTTGGGAGCTCCATTCAGCCAGAAACAAATTTCCTCAATAAAATAACCACATCTTTTTAGAGCTTTCTGGGCTGACAGGGAAATGCCAGATAGCAGTAAGAGCACTTGAGGAGGCCAGTATAAATCAGGCTTGCACAGCAGCAAACTGGGATGAAGGAACCATGGCACCTTTTGGTACAACCAAGGATACGTTCATTAAAAAGCACAACAACAACAAAGCTAAGAGCTCTCGTTTCAAAAATAAACGCATTTACTCATAAGCAGCATCTCTCTCTCACAACTACACAGGCATTTATGGAAGCAGCTTGAAGCCATGGTGCTGTGTTTACATCTACAAGTGCTCTGCTGAGGCCCCACACGTGACATTTTTCCTCGAATACCTAGCTACACCAAAGTGAGAGGCAGAATTAGAGATGGTCCTTTTGTATTTTGAGTGATATAAATTAGGCTCTTTCTGATAGAAAACAGATTTTTAAAACTGAAGCCACCAGAACTGAATGTAGGCTTCAGGCCATAGAGAGTCTCTATGAAGCACAAAAGCTAAGCTATAAGATGGCAGTAGAAAAATGGAAAAAGTGCTTCTGAGGGACTGACCCAGGACTGGTGACTGAACGCCAGACAGAGGCATTCCTATAGTTAGCACTGCCAAATGGCTTCGTCACTATTTTATCCCAGTAGCCAGTTGCTTCCTAACGATGTTTATAACTTCTGTAGCACTATGAGTGGAAGGGGGCTGGAAGGCCTTGACAGGATTATCCAACAGACTAACAATTAAGCTCAGCCACAGTCTTGGGCAGCAGGCCTATACTCAATGATACATGGAGGCCTATTTCAGTCAGTTCTCCATGACCTGAACAAAGGGAAGAAAGGTGAAGAAGAAAATGGAAACCAATTACAGACTCCAAGAAGTTGTATGTGTGTGGCAGGAGGCAGAGGGACAAGGGTGCGGCTTGGGTGAGGAGCTGTCTCCCTGATTTACCCAGAGAAAGAATGGCGCTCTTCTCCCTGCCTTCCTTGGGGAAGCACATACTGTAGTGTCCTACGGGACTCTTGGGGCTAATGTATTTTTTTCTCAACTGTTATCTCCCTTCCTCCTAACATCAGCTGCTCTTTATGAGGAAGGAGGCATTTAGCAAATAATCCAGCATGCAGAGTACTTTTATAATGATACCTAACCCTCCAAATCAGAAGCTCAGGGGTAAGAACAGTCGTCCTTAGATAAGCATGAGCCCCCAGGGTCCAACATCTGTTGTCTCTGCATAGCTACAGGTCTAGATCTGGCCATCCTGTGACTAAAAACTGGGACCACTATGGAGCTCTCACCAAGTTGGGTCATTCTTCAAATTGGGTCATTCATGCATTTTCCCAAGTGATCCCTTTCTCCCCTCAGAGATTTTCTTAATGTCCTCAAGTAAAAAAATTTATAGGCCTCAGATTACTGATACCACTTGATTGTGCATTTAAGTTTGTCTCTTAATATTTTATTAATTCATTAAGCAATAATTTATAAGAAAAGGTGATTACAAAACATGAAAAATGAATGGATATAAGGTGCTCCACGGCAACTTAGACAATTAACTACAAGCTTATGATTTCCACTTTCAGTTTTTATGGGGCATTTTGTTTTGAATTACATCAGTGCTCAGTTATAAAATTAATCTTACTAACCTCCTCGGGTAAAGCTATTGGATGGATTTACATCCAAATGTCCTGGCACTACCTGCTTGAGCACAGTGGACATTCTTGAAGTCTTTCGCTCAGAGCCTAAAGTCAGCCAAAAAGAAGAATAAAAACTATCATGTTGTTCAAGTTAACATTAATCAAATGACATATTGTTCCCTTCATGTATAACATGTCCAATTGCTGCCCAATATTGTACTTTTTAAGCACCCAAAGCTGTATTAGAGATAACAAGTAGACATGATTACTCTGTCAGAGATAACACACACATCTGCAAGATTATGGAGGGTTAGGTCTAGCTAAGGCAATCAAAGAATTCAATGATGAATGCAGCAAAGCAAGCATGCTTTCTAGATGGGGTTACTTCACAAGAAAAGCCATCTTCTGCGTCTGCTGGGCTGATTCAAACAGGTGATTATGTCAAGTAGACCAACTTTTCAAGTCACATGCGCCTGTATCTAACACATCAGGGTTACCTTTACATGAACCCTATCGGGTTTCATCACATGATAACTGAAACAGAATATGAATATAAGTCTCAATGGCTTCATCCAGATCTAGCCAAAACATACTGAACTGCAAGGCTTTATCTAAAATACAGGTGGTAATAAGTGTCGTAATTTGGGGAATTTGAAACTACACATATGATAATGCAGATACATATTCTCCTATAATTTCTATAACATTATTAACAATTTGGGATTTGGAACCACTTTGTAAAATTTCAGCTGAAAAAAGATTCTCACTTAAAACAAAAGGAAACTTCTCCCACTTCACTAGTCTCCCAGCCCTCATTCCAACTTTAAAAAATGACATTTAAATCTAGGCAGGATAGGTAACCGACTTCACTGCTAAGTAGCCAGAGCCCAGCAGTCTCCCCGTGATGTCCTGTTGATGGGAGCAATACAAACTGCTAGAAAAACTAACAAGCGACTGACCTACTCAGCAGTCCTATCCCGCTCCTCCTGGAGTAGGAGCCAGTTCTCTGAAGACCTTACCTGGAGATAGAGCAAGTGCTGGCCTAACAGTGAGGGTGTTGCTCCCGCTGAGTTTCTGATGAACTGAAATCGCATTCAGTAAGGCTTGCAGGTATTTCTCCTGTTCTATACTACTTGACGTTTCCAAAGAGGAGGTGGGAGCTACAGAGAGATGGAAGAAAAGGTCAAAGGGGAGAAGCAGGGACTATACCAATACAACCTGGACCCAGAGTACTTGTCAGGCGCTTATTCATGGTCTTGTTCATACTCATGTCAAACTAAGCTTCATGTTACCAGTACACACACACACACACACACACACACACACACACACACACCCCAAACTACTTAAAATAGCTTCATTTCAAGCAATACACAATATATTTATAATGAAAAATCTCAGTTTTGTCATTACTCATAAATTTAGCAGAGTGAGGATCCTAGGTCAAATCTGATTGTGTATGCCAGAATCAGTCATGCTGGGGAAAATGGCTCTCTATCCCACGCAGGCTATTGTGTTCCAATCCAACTTTGACACATAAATTTGGCACAAATATAGGTTCACAAATATAACTGGTGAATTTCCTGATCACACAGTGCTGCTCCAACAATGGCTGGAAGAACCAAAGAAAGTGGTGTTGCTAGCGCCATATCTGAAAGCAATGCACTTGATGTGAACATAGATTTGGTTTTCTGTGCAGTGAAAAGGACCCTAGATGAGGAGATAACAGACCTAAGTTCTGCCACCTGCTAGCTGTGTAGAGCTGGGCAAGTGACTTCCCTGGTCCAGATGTCAGTTTCCCCATTTGTAATAGAAGGTGGTTGAATTTTTCAATGTCTAATGCCCAATGTCCTTCTGAGCTGAGAAAAAAAGCTGCTCATTTAAAATCCTTATACCTTCCCTGGGCTCTGTGGACAAGTAAAAGAGCTGCTGCCCTCTGCAAAAATTAGCAAGTATTGCTCATATCTCTCTTAAGGGCAGAGGGGAAAATTGAGCCCACCCACATGGAAATGGCTTGTTTTATATGCCTTGAGGGGTTGATGCACTTCCTTTATTTATTCACCGCAAACCTAGCCTCTGTCTATAATTTGCACTCACTTTTTTTTTTAAACTAGAAAAGAGGAAAACAACAAAAAAAGTTTAAATTTTTTTCCCATTTAAAAGTAAAAATATTTAGATGAAAGATGCAGCACTTCATTGAAAGGCTTATGCAAAAAAAAAATAATGTTAGCATCACAAACTTAAGGAAAGTCTCATTAGGAGTCCTGGAATGACTCAGGGCTATTATGTAACTCAGACATACTCATAGGCTATTATAGCTACAATACAGCTTGGGCAAATTCCACAGGGCAAGTAATTCAGGGAGGTCAGTTATCTAAAATTACAAAAATGTTAAGGCTTCAATGGACATGGTCTTAAATTATTCTATACCAGGAGCAGAGGATGCTTTTGCTTTCATTGAGCCAAATGGGACAGAAGGAGGCAGCTGACATTAGAAAAGGTGAAAACATGGAAGGATGAACTAAAGGTAGTTTAGGTAGCAAGGAGGTGGCCTGGAGGCAGTAATGTTGCCTACATCTTGCTTTATTGTTTCTCTGAGGGGAATAAATCAGAGCAGAACTTCTTATCCTTTTCTGTCATGGACCCTTCTGGTGAAGCCCAAGGATCCCTTCTTAGAGTAATTTTTTTAAATGCACAAAAAAGAATACATAGGATTATGAGAAAACTAATGATATTGAAATACAATTCCTAAACTATTTTAAAACACAAATTCATGGATGCCAGGTTAAGAAACCCTGACTTAGAGAAAGGATCTCATCCTTCACTTATTCATCTGTATGGAAACATGTGTTATGAAACATATGTGATGTGTTATGGGTACTCACATTATTTTTAAAAAATTAAATTAAAGTAATTTTTTTTGGAAAACAAAGATCTCCTTTTTCTCCTTCCTAATCCCTACCATCCCTGAGAAAGCAAGAAAAAATAGCTCCTGTTGCATGGACAGTTAAGCAAAACAAATTCCTGCACTGATCAGTTAAATATTGTCTCCATCTGAATTCGAGTCCAGGAGATGAACTTCATCAGGAGCCCAGTGTTAACTGTGGTCAGTCATTTTCTGATCAGAGTTCCCAAGGCTTTCAGAGCTGTTTGTCTTCACACTACTTGCTATCCCGGTTCTGCTTCCTTCTTTCTCAATCAGTTCAAGTAAGTCTGCACAGGTTTCTCTGAAATCTTCATCATCATTTCTTACAGCACAATGGTGTTCTATCACATTCATATACCATAGCTTCTTTAGCTAGTTAACAATTAATGGGAATCCCTTTACTACCCACTATTTTTCCCACTAAAAAAAGAGCTGTTGTAATATTTTTGTACATATGAGTCCTTTTCCTCTTTCCTTGATTTCTTTGGGACCATAAAGACATGGTAGTGGTATTGTGGGTCAAAGAGCATCATTCCGAATTGCTTCCTAGAATGCTTAGAACAATTCTTAGCTCCACCAAGAGAGTATTAATGTCCTTATTTCCCCATAACTTTTCTAGCATTTGTCATTTCTTGTTTTTGTTCTACTTTGCCAATCTGATTGGTGTAAGGTAGAACCCTAAAGGTGTTTTAATTTGTAGTTATCTAATTATTAGTGATTTCAATAATTTCATGTGGCTATTAAAAGCTTAGATTTCTTCCTTTGAAACCTACCTATTCACATATCTTTGACTACTTATTAAGTAGAGAATAGCTTTTATTTTTATAATTTTGGGTCAGTTTCATATATATCTTAGAAATGAGACCTTGGGGGCAGCTAAGTGGCACAGTGGATACAGCACTAGCCCTGGAGTCAGGAGGACCTGAGTTCAAATTTGACCTCAGACACTTACTATCTCAAAAAAAAAAAAAAAATAGAGACCTTGATCAGAGAAACTTACTGCAAAGATTCCCGTCACTCCACGTGCTTCTCTTCTAATTTTACCTAAAGTAGTTGTTCAAAAATTTCTTAATTGATGTAATTACAATTGTCCATTTTCCTTCCTGTGAACCTCTCTCATTTGGTTATGAATTTCTCCTCCATTTATAGAGAAGATAGATAACTACTTTCTTGCTCCTGTAATTTATTTATCATATTACTCTACATCTAAAACACATATCCATTTTAACTTATCTTGGTTGACAGTGTAAGATGCTGAGCTTTACCTAGTTTCTGCTGGATGGATTTAGTTTGTTAATGCAATTTCATGCAATATGAAATATTTGAAAGAATTTGTTTGTTAATGCATTTTTTTTTTTAAATTTCACTTAGAGTTCGTTCAATTTCTTTCTCTAGTATTGGGTTGTCCCTTATTTCTTGCTCTGTTAATCTAGGCAATTAATATTTTTATAAACATTCATTCATTTCATTTAGATTGTCTTAACTATTGGTAAACAACTAGGTGAAATAGTTTCTGATAATTTCTTTTATTTCTTCTTAATTGGTACTGAATTTCTCTTTTCATTTTTGATACTTGTAATTTGGCTTCCTTTCTTTTTTCCAATTTTTTCTTTTCTTTTTCTTTAAAAACATATTAGCTAATAGTTTATGTACTCTGATGCTTAAAAAAAAAAAGCTCCAAGATTTATTTTTTAATTCTATGTTTTTTTGCTTTCATTTTATATCTCTTCCTTAATTTTCAAGGTTTCTATTTTGGTTTGGCAGTTCTTCTTGGCTTTTTTCTTTCAAATTTAATCTTTGTATTTTCATGACTTCTATTTTGGTGTTTAAGTGGAGTTTTTAATTGTCTGGTTTTCTAGATATTTTTTTTCTTCAGCTGCATGACCAATATCATCTTCTTCTTTTATTGATCAAAGTACTTAAGAGTTATAAATCTTCCCCAAGGGCTGTTCTGACTGAATACGAAAAATTTTGGTGTCAAATTGTCACTATCTTTAATGAAACCATTTATTTGTTCTATGATTTGTTCTTTCACCAACCCAGTTTTAGCAAATCCTCAAGTTAATTTTTAGTATTTTCAGTGGCCTTTTACTGAATATAATTTTTTATTGCATTGTAGTCCATAAAAGATATGTTTGCTACTCTTGCTCTGTTTGTGAAGTTTTTATGCCCTACTACATGGTCAATTTTTGTGAAGGTATCATGCACAGTGAGATTCACTTTCTCTCTCTCATTTTTATTTCCTTTCTGTTCCAATTCAGTTGTCTCCAGGTCTATTACAAATTATTTTTCTAAAATTCTACTCAGGTTCTTCATTTTTTTTTTTTTTGGTTTAGATTTATTTACTGAGGAGTAAATTAAGATATTCCACTATTACAATTTTATTATTTCTCCTTTTAACTCATTTAATTTTTCCTTTAAGTATTTAGATTCTATGCTACTTGATGCATATATATTTAGGATTGCTAATAATTCATTTTCAATGGTTCCTTTCAGCAAAATGTAGTTTCCTTGTTTCTCTTCTAATTAAGTCTATTTTTGCTGTTGTTTAGCCTAAGATCATGGATGCTTTGTTGTTGTTTAATCTTTTTCAGTTGTGTCCAAATCTTCAGGAGCCCTTTTGGGGTTTTCTTGGCAAAGATAGTGGAGTGGTTTGTCATTTCCTTCTCTAGCTCATTTAACAGATGGGAAAACTAGGCAAACAGGGTTAAGTCACTTACCCAGGGTCACACAGCTAGTAAGTGTCTGAGGCTTGATTTGAACTCATTTTCCTAACTCTAAGTATGACATTTTATCCAGTTTGCCACCTAGCTGCACAATCAATTTACCTTTGCCTTTTTAACATTAGGTGAAGCATATCAGATTTTGCTCCTACTCCTCATTTGAACTTTTTGTGTCTTTATTCTTTCAAATAATTTTCTTGGAGACATAATATTGTGGGATTCCACTTTCCAATCCATTCTGCTATCTTTTCCATTTTATGAGTGAGTTCATACTATTTACAATCACAGTTATAATTGTTGATTGTGAATTTCCATCCATTCTTTTATATTTTTTACTTTTTTTTTTTGTTTTTTACCCCTTCTTTAAAAAGAACATGAGGGTGGTGAGAGAGTATGAATGAATTCAGCACAAGGTTCCTTCCTTTAGTGTAATGTGCTTCTGCTCACCTACCTCTTCTCTTCCTCTTGTCCAGAGTCCAGTAAAAGATTTTTACCCTTTCTTTTAAGTCCCTCCTTGAAATCAACCCTTCTTAGTTAGAACTTAATTTTCTTAAAACTAATCTATCTCTTAATCTAATATAAAAAATTTATCCTTTGTTAGTCTTTCATGATTTTTTTTCTCATATTTACCTTTTTGTTTCTATTGAGTCTCAAGTTTTATTTCAAAGTTTCTAGACAACTCTGGTCTTTTCATTAGGAGTGCTTGGAAATCCTCTATTTCATTAAAGATCAATTTTATTCCTGAAAGATTATACTCAGTTTTTCTGGGCAAGTTTTTGTTGGTTTAAGTCTATATCTTTTGCCTTCTGGAATATCATATTCCAAGCTCTCTGCTTCTTTTGTGAAAGCTGCCAAATCTTGTGTGATCTTGGCTACGGCTCCTCAGTACTTGCATTCTTTATTTCTGGCTCCCTCTGATGTATTTTTTCTTTGATTTGGAAGCTCTGTATTCATACACCCCTACAAAATAGGGAGTTTTCTTTTCCGAGTTTCTTTCTGGAGGTGACTGGTAGTGACCCAAAGAAGTCTGTCTCTTTCTTTTTCTATTTACCCTCTGGTTCTAAGACATCTAGGGAGTTTTCTTTTCATGATTCCTTGAAATCTGGTGTCTAGGCTCTTTTTTTGGTCACTGCTTTCAAATAGTCAATTGATTCTTAAATTTTCTCCCTTTGATCTGTTTTGTAGGCCAGTTTTTTTTTTCCTATGAGATAGATACCTTACATTTTCTTCTATATTTTTCAGTCTTTTGACTTCGAATATTTCTTGTCTCACAGAGTCATCAGCTTTTATTTGGTCCATTCTAAACTTTGGGAAGTTTGTTCTTGGTTAAGATTTTGTACTTCTTGTTCCAAACTATTCCTTCCTTTTTCAAATCTTTTTTCCCTTCATTTTGCTGATATTAAAGTGAGGACTACAGTGGCTGAATGACTTGCCCAAGGTAATCTGTTTTCTAATTTTTTCCTCTGGTGTTCACATTTGATTTTTAAAATCACTTAGTAATTAACTATTATTTAATTTCTTCTTTGAATTCCAGTGGAACTTGAGTCCAAGCTGAATTTTTCTTTGAAACTGCTTGTAGACTTTTTGGAATCATTCTCTTCTAAGTTTGTGTCTTGAGAAACTATCATCATAATGGTTCTTTAGAGTGGGATTAAAAAAAAAATTCCTCATTCTTCCAGCTTCCTTCTAGACTTTGGCCTTTGGTAGTCTTGCTCTTTGCACTTGTGAAGGGAACATCAAGGCTGAGCTCATTTCCTCCTGGGTCCTTTTGCTGCTTTCATGGGGTATTGAATGTTATGTTATTCTAGAATCTCAGAGACACATCAGGCTTTGGATCTCTAAGCTTCTGATGCTTCCAAACTCTTGTGATCGTTAAAAGTGGTCTGTTAAGAGCTGACATAACTAACTCCATTTTGTTCTATAGTTATCATCTTGCCTCAGTAATTACTGCAGGACCAGCTTGCAACATATTGATTTTCTTTACTATCTCCTTTATGCTTCTCATTGCTACCAAAAAAAAGCTTATATCATTCAACAGGAATATTTTCATAGACCAAGGAAAATCTGTTCCTCTTCTTTTTCTTGTCTCACAATTTACAAATGATTCTCTTTGACCTAATGTTTATGTTTAACAAGGACATACTTGTTTTTTAACTAGGGATGAGTATTCTCTTTCATTGTAACAAATACACCTTTCCTTTCTTCATGACCAATCTGCTTTGTAATAAGCATGTCTCCTTTATGCCTAGGATAAAGAATGATTACATGAATTACCAGCTGAATTATAAGAACCTCACATATCCATCAACTGCTGATAGAGTATATTTCGTTATGAATGAATAAACTGC
Organism: Notamacropus eugenii; assembly: GCF_028372415.1. Lineage (NCBI taxonomy): Eukaryota > Metazoa > Chordata > Mammalia > Diprotodontia > Macropodidae > Notamacropus > Notamacropus eugenii. The sequence goes on along the minus strand of NC_092877.1, from coordinate 35,584,942 downwards.
AATTTTTCCTATCTGTCATGTTGGATTACTGGCAGTACTTAGCTAATGAATATAAAGAAAATTCATGCAACATTATTTAGGAAAAAATCTGATCACTGCCTTCATGATCTGAGTTCTACAGACAGATTCCCGCTCTGAGTTTGGGAATGCACCACACTCCTGTGAGCTTGCCCCTGGTTGGAAGTTCCAGTTAGACTGCTGCTATATTCAGCCACTGTCACATACCTGAAAACCTCTGCTGGTACAGAACAATAGAAATGTAGGTTTCCTTTTGTTCTGGCATTCCTACCCTGGTTATGACCCTGAAGGCTTCAGACTGTGATGGAGACTGGAAATGAGACACTGCTGTACTCTGGGGTCTGAACGACACAGCCACTATTTGCTTCTGAATTCACTCTTCATTCAACATACAGACTCAGGCCCAAGCTGCTATTCATCCCAAAACATTACCCTTAGGTGCAGGCTCCCCTGCCTCAGTCTGTTCTAGGTCTGTGACCTGAAACTGTGTAGTAAACGACAGAACTGCCAGCAGGGACCTGTTCCTGCATCCTGCAGAAAGCTGGAGTCCTCTTAAGGGGGGTCTGGGATCTCTAATTGTCCTGGTGTACAGCCTCGGCCTTCTGGAATGCCCCACATAGCATGCCTTTGGCCAGACTTCCCTCCCCAGGGTCCACAGACCTGTCTATCTTCTCTGACTAGAAAGCTGACACACTGTCATTTTTCTTTGAATTCCCAAATAGGGCATGGTATGTACATTTTCTTTGTGGAGGAGATGTTTGGAGGAGTTCAATAGTTCTTTCTGCCACTCTGTCATCTTGGCTCTGCCAGGTACTTTTTTAAGATTACTCTGTGAGAAATTCTTTCATTAAGATCCAATAACCAAGGGATTGAAATAAGAATGGACTACTAGCAGTCAAGGCTAGCATAGTTTTCGCTCATATTATGGTTAACAAATATGGTAAAGTTGCAAAAGGCTTTAATCAATTAAATGACAGTATGACATAGAAAGAAAAAGTGATAGAAGTACATGGTGTTTTATACTTGAGAATGAGAGAAAACAAGGACAAACTAGGCATGGGTTGGGATTAGGGCTGGAGATATGAGGAACCTTATGTATCATTTAGTCCAATTCTCTCCTTTTAGAGAAGAAAAAATAGATGTGAAGAGGGAAAATGACTTGGCCATGACAAGACAGAAAATTAATGGAAGAGCTGGGACTAGAATAGTAGTGTACTTTGATCGTGGCTTCTCCTGGTGAGGGAAAGAAATACATTCAGCCTGCATGGACTACACTGATCACTTACCTGTAGAATGAGGGTTTGGGGATTTGAAAAGCCCAACAACTCCTTTTCCATGGAATCCACCAGCTCGAAGTAGCAGGGTACTGGTTTTGGTGTTTTTCCAGCAGACAACAGGCAGGCGATTTTGTCGATAGCAGCGAGCCACTCTTGGTAAGCTACTGTCTTGGACAGCTTGAGGCACCACTAAAAGCCCTGGGTAGCTTCAGTTCCATAGTGAGGGAGGAAAAGAGGGAGGGAGAGGGAATCAGGGTGAGAGGGAAAAGGAGAGGGAGTGAGAATGGGAGAGGAGAGGGAAAGAAGGAAAGAGGAGCAAGAGGGAAAGGGAGGAAAAGATAGAAGGAGAAAGAAAACAGAGAGGGAGAGAGATAGACGGGGAGGGAGAGAGGGAGAGAGGGAGAGAGAGAGAGAGACAGAGACAGAGACAGAGAGAGAGAGACAGAGAGAGAGACAGAGAAAGAGAGAGAGAGAGAGAGAGAGAGAGAGAGAGAGAGAGAATATATATGAAATATATGAATATCAAAATGGTTGTTTAAAGCTCCAGAAAATCTTATTTTTAAGAGAGAATCACAATTTAAATGGTAACGTGCAATCTCTCGGAGGAGTATACTGGCTTGTCAACAATTTGCTCCCCTCATTTATTTCTAAGATGAATTTTGAAATGGAAGACTTTTTTTTTTAAACAGGTCACTTTCAATGACAATTGCGGCCACAAATTCTGTTTTTGGAGGACTCTGAAAGCAAAGCTGACTGGTGAAAAGTCTGCAGTTTGAACCTGTTTTTTCCCCTTGTACTGTGTTCTTAATTTAGCTCTGCTTTTCCTCAACTTGAAATAAAGATTGTAAAGATTAATAGTCTGGTGTCCGGTTTATGAGAATGACATGTCACAGTGCCAACAGCTCACTGAATCACTGAAAACAAAACAAAGACTTTAGCACCAGGATATATGATTGCATGAGATGGCTAAAGGATTAAAAATGAAAAACAAATCATTGCTGGTACAAGGACAATATGTTCAAATGTCAAAGTGTGTTTAAATATTTTATTAACACTGCATACTGATACTTATTTTAAAAACAGATTAACTAAAAATTGCAGGACACGATGCAGGGAGAACAGAAAAACAGATGAGCATCTTATTTTACAATTCAGTGAGTGTAAAAAGATGGGCAGGTTTCAAGGAATTTAATGTACTTCCTTCTATGAGTCAATTTAGAAACTTAACCCCAAAGAGATTTCACACCCACCACTATCCTCCTTTCTCTAGGCTGTGGGTGGCTCAGTTCTGATGTTGATGAGGAAGGCCCCTATATAGATACGCTGGTTAACTCCTTCAACAAAGGAAGATGCAAAACCATTTTCCAAGCTTCTAAGTTCATGTTTCTAAAGCATTTTGAAGGTACCATAGGTAGTCTTATTCTGGATTTCTAATATGGAGTAAAATCTCATTTACTCAAATTTAACTGTGGGAGAATCCACTTCCAAATTGTTTTAAAAACCCCAAATTATCAATAAAATCATATATTACATATAAACCAAAGGATCATGGACTTAAGAGCTGGAAGGGCTATTTAACCATGCCGCCTCCCTCATTTTGCAGATATGAAAATGAAGACCACATTGAATGACTTGCTCCAGGTCACAAAAGCAGATAAGTGACAGATCCAGGATCTGAATCCTGGCCCTTTGATTGCATGTCTAGGACTCTCTCCACTCTGTCACTCTCTAAACATTCTATTCCTTCAAGTCCAGGTCAAATGCCATCTCCTCCATGAAAGAGGATCTGCCCTATTTTCCTTCCCGGAAAGGAATGCCTTTTTCTACCGTTGGATCTTTGTTCTACTTTCATACAGTTATCATGTTCTAGTTTATATTAGAATCATTTGTATTTGTGCCTTATTCACTTAATCATACTTTCCATGAGGGAAAAGACCATATCTTTTTTATCTTTGTGTCTTTATACTGGCTGTGTGACTATGGTCAGGTCACTCAGTGTCTCACGTAACTTCTCAAGACTGGAAAAGAGAGCTCCTAAAACGCCACGACAGAGAAAATTTCCATTCTTGCAGCTCCCTAGCCAATTAAATTACAGGTCTGGAATAACAACAACAAAACAAACGATAAGAAAATTCGGCACACATAGTCCCTGAGGAGAGTTGAAGGAGGTGGGAACAGTAGTTTCAAACACTGGTTAGGACGCATGGTTAGGTTCAGATTTGGGCAGTTGTGTGGGCAGTGGGCTACAGCCAATTTGTTCCCCTTTTTCCATTAAGAAATTTCAACGGATCTTGCTTCTGCTTCGCTCTATGCTCTCTATGGAGTTTTTCATTCCCACCATTTTTCCCAAGTGGACTGTCCTATCTTCTACACTTCCTCATCAAGCAAAGAAATCTTTCTTTTCTCTTTTTAAATTTTAAACATTCTATTTTTTCTAATTACATCTAAAAACAATTTTTTAATATTTTCATTTAAAAATTTTCTGAGTTCCAAATTTCCCCCCTTCCTTCCTCCTTTCCTTTCTCATTGAGAAGGTAACTAATGTGACACAGATTATACATATGCAGTCATGCACACTGGGAAAGAAAACACAGGCCAAAGGAAAAAATAAAGTTCAAACAATAGTGCCCTTTGGTTTGTGTTCAGACTCTGTCAGTTCTTTCTCTGGAGGTGGACAGCACTTCAACTTAAGACCTTCCATACGGCCTTGGATCTTTGTGTTGCTGAGATCACTAGACAACGTGGCTGTTACTGTGTGTGATGCTCTCCTGGTTCTCATTCTTCACTTTGTCTAAGTTCATGTAAGTCTTTCTGGGTTTTTCTGAAAGTATCCTGCTCATCATTTCTTATAATGCAACAGTATTCCATTAAAACCACATACAGGTTGTTCAGCCATTCCCCAATGGCTGGGCATCCCCTCAAGTTCCAATTCTTTGCCACCACAAAAAGAGCTGCTATAAGAGTTTTTGTACATAAAGGAGCTTTTCTTCTTCTTTAAAAAAAATTTTTTTTTGGATACAGACCTAGTACTAGTATTACTAGGTAAAAGTATACTTAATTTTTTAGTGCTTTGGGCATAGTCCCAAATTGCTCTTCAGAATGGCTGGGTCAGTTCATAACTCTACCAACAGTGCATCCATGTCCAGTTCTCCCACACCCACTCCAACCTTTGTCCTTTCCCTTTTTTGTCATATTAGACAATCTGATAGGTGTCAGTAGTACCTCTGAGTTGGTTTAATTAGCCTTTTTTAATCAACAGTGATTTAAAGAACTTTTTCATATGACTATAGATAGCTTTGGTTTTTTTGTCTGAAAACTGCCTGTTCATATCCTTTGACCACTTATCAATCATGGAATGATTTGTATTCACATACATTTGATTCAATTCTTCATCTATCTGGGAAATGGGGCCTTTATCGGAGAAACCTGCTATAAAAATTTCCACCCAGTTTTCTACTTTCCTTCTAATCTTTGCTGCATTGGTTTTGTTCATGCAAAAACTTTTTAGTTTAATGTAATCAAAACCATACATTTTACATCCTGTAACAATTTTTGGTAATAAGTTCTTCCCTTATCTACAAATCTAACAGGAAAACTATTTGATGCTCCCCTAATCTGCCTGTAGTATCACTCTTTATGTCTAAATGACACACCCAGTCTGTCCTTTATCTTGATATAAGGTGTGAGATTTTGTCAAAAGCTTTTTCTGTATCATATGATTTTTGTCAGTTTTGTTATTGACATGGTCAATTATGCTGATAGTTTTCATAACATTGAACCAGTTTCACATTGCTGGCATAAATTCCACCTAGTCATAGTGTATGATCTTTGTGATACAGTTTTGATATCTCCTTGATAGTATTTTATAAAAAATTTTTGCATCACTATTCATTAGGGAAATAGGTTTATAGTTTTCATTCTCTTTTTGCTTTTTCTGGTATAGGTATCAGCAACATGTTTGTGTCATAAAAGAAATTTTGAAGGACTCTTCCTTTGTCTACTTTCTCAAATAGTTTATCTGATATTGGAATTAACTATTCTTTAAATGTCAGGTAGAATTCACTTACAAATAAATCTATTTGCTCCTGGCAATTTTTTCTTAGGGAGCTCAGTGATGGCTTGTTCATTTTCTTTTCTAAGATTGGTTATTTAAGTATTCTATTTCCTTTTCTGTTAATCTGAGTAGTTTATATTTTTGTAAATATTCATCCATTTCACTTAGATTGCCAGATTTATTGGCATATAATTGGGCAAAACAGTTCCTAATAATTGCTTTAAATTCCTCTTCACTGGTGATGAATTCATCCTTTTCATTTTTGATATGGGTAATTTGGTTTTCTCCTTTTTTAAAATCAAATTAACCAATGATTTATGTATTTTATTATTTTCTCCCATAAAACCAGTTCCTAGTTTTATATATTAGTTCAATGGTTTTCTTACTTTCAATTTTGTTAATCTCCTTTGATTTTCAGGATTTCCAATTGGGTGTTTAATTAGGGATTTAAAATTTGTTTTCTTTTTGTTTTGTAACTGACTGCCCAATTCATTGCTCTGCGCTTTCTCCATTTCATTGATGTAAGCATTTAGAGATATAAATTTCCTTCTAAATACTGCTATGGTTGCATCCCACAAATTGTGTTATTTTGTCTCATTATTATCACTCTCCTTGATGAAATTATTGTTTCTATGATTTGTTCTTTGACCCACTCATTCTTTAGAATTAGACTATTTAGTTTCCAATTAATCTATCTTTCTATGGCCCTTTATTGAATGTTATTTCTATTATATTATGATTTGAAAAGGATGTACTTAACATTTCTGCTTTTCTGCAAATGGCTGTAAGATTTTCATGCCCTAATACATGTTCGATTTTTGTGCAGGTGCCATGTATCACTGAGGAAAAGCTATATTCCTTTATACATCCATTCTGTTTTTTCCAGTGAGCTATCATATCTAACTTTTAAAAAAATCCTATTCATTTCTTTAACTTCTTTCTTGTTTATTTTGTAGTTAGATTTATCTAGTTTTGAGAGGAGAAAGTTGAGGTCCCTCACTTGTATAATTTTACTATTTACTCCTCCTACAACTCATCTACCTTTTCCTTTAAGAATTTGGATGCTATAAGTAGAGCCCATATTAGATTGCATGCCATCTTGGGGAGGGAGGAGGAAAGGTAGGAGGAGAAAATTTGAAACTCAAAATCTTTGTGGAAGTGAATGTTGAAAACTAAAAATAAATGATTTAATTAAAAAAAAAAACAAAACAAAACAGGAGCAGAACCAAGAGAACATTGTACACAGTAACAGCCACAATGCATGATGACTGACTTTGATAGACTCAGCTCTTCTCAGCAATGCAAGGAATTAAAACAACTCCAAAAGACTCATGATGCAAAATGTCATCCACATCCAGAAAGAAATATGGAGTCTGAATGCAGATCAAACATACTATTTGCTCTTTTTGTTTTGTTTTTTCTTTCTCATGGTTCCTCTTATTTGTTCTAATTTTTCTATACAACCATAACTAATGTGAAAACATGCTTAATAAGAATGTATATGTAGAGCCTATACTGGATTGCATGCTGTCTTGGGGAGGGGAGGGGAGAAGAAAGAGAAGCAGAGAAAATTTAAAACTTATGGAAGTGAATGTTGAAAACTAAAAATAAATAAATTAATTTATAAAAAAAATAATTTGGATGCTATACCATTTGGTGCATACACATATGTTTAGCACTGATACTACTTCATTGTCTATGGTACCTTTCAGTAGTCTCTTTGCTTAACTCTTAATTAGATCTTATTTTGTTTTTGCTTTGTCTGAGATCATGATTGCTATTTTTAACTTAGCTAAAGCATAGTAGATTTTGCTTTGGGCCCTTATTTTTAAATCTGTGTGTGTCTCTCTGCTTCGGGTGTGCTTCCTATAAACTACATGCTGTTAGATTCTGTCTGTTACTCCACTTCAAGCAGCCTGGTCTAATCACTCATTAAATTCACTTCTAATGGACACAGTATTAGAAGTGATTGCAATAGCAATAAGATAAGAAAAAGAAATTGAGAGATTATCAATTAAAAAACCCCCAAATTACTATTTTTTGCAGATGATATGATGGTGTAGTTAAAGAAGTCTAAAGAGTTAACCAAAATTAACTGAAACAATTAATAAATTATGCAAACTTAACAGAAGAGAAAATAAATCCATGACTCATTAGCATTTCTTTGTAATGTCAATAAAACCCAGCAAGAAGAGAAAGAGAAATTCCTTTAAAATCACCACAGAATGTATAAAATACATGTGAGTCTAGCTTCAAGACACACGCTAGAACTATATAAATAAAACTACAACCTCGTTACAGAAATATAAGTCTCAATAATGGGGAAAATACTAATAGCTCACAGGTAGGATAAAAATACTACCTCAGCTAATTTACTTATTCAATGCTGTATCAATCAAACTACCAAAGGATTGCTTTATAGAGCTAGAAAAAATCATAACAAAATTCATACATGGAGGGAAAAAAAAGGTTGAGAACCTCATTAGAAATAATGAAAAGAAAATGGAACAAAGAAGACCAGTAATTATTGAAAAAATTTGGGATAGATTAGGTATCTAACACACAGAAAAAAAATGTTTCTAATACCCTACGGTAGTATTTGATAAATACAAGGACCTCAGCTACTATGATAAAGACTCAATATTTGACAAAATCTGCTGGAAAAATTGGATAGCATTATGGAAGAAATTAGATTTAGATCAACCCCTAATGCTTCCTACAAGATTAAGTTCTAAATAGCTAGTGCACCTACACATAAAAAAAGATCACATCCTAAACAAATTAGACAAATACAGAAAAAAATTACCTAGAAGATCTGTGGGTTGGTGAAAAGTTTATGATTATATGAGAAATGGAGAAGAACACAAAAGATGAAATGGAGAATTTTGATTATATAAAATATAAATTGTTTTGCACAAACATATATAATAAAGCTAAGATTTAAGGGAAGCAACTAACTGGGAGAAAATTTTAGCAGCAAATTGCTTGGATAAAGGTTTCATTTCCAAGATACATAAGGAACTGATTCAAATTTATAGGAATGTAGGGCAATGATGTCAAACACAAACAGAAACCAATCCCTGCAACCTTGAATTAACATTATCTATGTTGTATCATATTTTTATTTATTTAAACATTTTCCAAGGAGTATAACACTTCTGGTCTAAGGTTCTTAGGGGAAGAAACCCAGGTGATCTACAGCAATATGACAAAAATGCTCCAGATCACTATTAATTAAAGAACTGTAAGTTAAAACTCTTCTGAGATTCCACCTAACACTCATCAGGTTAGCAAAGGTAACATAAAAAGAAAATGATAAATGTTGGAGGAGCTATAGGAAAACAGACACACTGATCACACTGTTGTTGGACCCGTGAATGAGTGTGTATATTAGAAATGAATTCCATTAGAAAGACATGATGGATTTAGGGTACAGAATTTACATGTATATATGTACACGTGTTTCTGTTTACATACACATTCACACTAAATTGTTTTCCAGTGAAATATGAAGCAAGATTCTCAGCTGAGAAAGTAGAAGGAAGGAGATGCATGGGAAGCTTTGGGGAATGATGAAACGGTTTGGAAAAACCACTGTAGTGAATGGGACAGTGAGCTTAAAGGGAGGTGTAGAAGGACTGCATTGAAGCAGTGAGGGCCCAGGTAAAGTTATGCAATATCAATTTGTAGTGGACTCAACGAGCACAGTTTCATGACTCTTCAACTTCATTTATCAGCATGAGAAAAGGTAGCAGATGGTGTAGATAATCTAAGTGTGGGGCTTGGCAGGGCTACATGATAAGAGGGAAAAAGACTCAAGGAGACAGTGCAGAGCCAAGACTAAGAAGGAAGAAGAATGCAGGCAGGGCAGGGACCTGAGGGGTGGAGAGGCTGGAGGATATGTGGAAAATGAAGAACAGGATTTGGGGTTTTAAGGCAGAGAGAGAAGTGGAATGACAATAGAAAATGAATTCCAGAGTTCATGAACGCTGACGTAGAACGCTTGTGAGTGATGGCTCTCTCTGTCTGAGGCTCCGAGCCACCCTCCATGAGACATTAAATGTACTCTAATAAAAGCTTGGCTAACTGCTGCTCCATTTGATCCTCTTGTGAAACTGCTATTAAGGACTGAAACTGACAGCTCTCAGAGGTAAAACCTCAGTCTGACTCTTGGCTACTTCTATGAAGGGCTCCCTGATCTGCCCACAATAGCAGCCCTTTAGAAACATGAAGAACGCTAACACTTCCGTCTCTTGTCTTCTCCTCTTCAGGTTAAACCACCTGGTCCTTTCCTCCCTGGCCTGGTCACCAAGCTCCTTGTTAAAGCTGTTCCTAAAATGTGGTGCCCCGTGCTGAAGAGACAGAGCAGAGTACAGGGAGACTGTGTCAGTCCAGAGCCTGAGTCCATTCTGATTATCTCTCATACATATTCTCTCTCTCCCCCTCCCTCTCTGTCTCTGTCTCACTCTCTTCCCTTGTGCATCTCCTCTACCCCCATCAACTGCCTCTCAGAGGCCAAGATTTCATTACTTTTTCTGACTTCCATTTTGCAATGTTGACTCAATGAGTTTGCAATTCACTAAAAAATAACATTGTTTCTGTCATTGCTAGGTATGACTCACTCATTTAAAAAATTGATTTTTTTGGTCCAAAATGTAAAATTTATCTCTAGTAAATTTCATATCTAGTCCACATTATAGTCTGTTGAGAGCTTTTAAAATCTAGACTGTCATACAAAATGTTAGTTATCTCACTCATGATACTGATATCCAAGTCATTGATAAAAATGTAAATCACACTGGGCCAAGGCCAGATGCTGGGGCCACTTCACTCTAAAAATGTCTCCAATTTCAAAGAAAGCCATTAAAGATTACTCTTTTACTCTGGGCATTCACTCAACCACCCCTGAACCCACTTACATATGCTACTGTTGAGCCACCATCTTTTCATCTTGTCTACAGAGCATAGCAATCTTGTTACCTGTTTTGCTGAAATCAAGGCAGACTATGCCTAAAGCTTTCCTTTGACCTACCAGTCTAATACCAAAATGAAAGTACATAAATAAAATAATATGCTGTGTTGTCAGACAAGGAAGAAATGACACTGGGATTGGGGGTGAGGGAAATAGGTCCTGATGAAATTAAATTCAGCAATAAAATGCAGCCCTAGATGGCTATAAAACTTCTGTGCCTATTACATAGTTCAAATTGTGTCTAATACAAACATTTGATTTTGCATCAAGACCTCAAAGAGCACTAGCTAACTATTTCTAAGTTTCAAAGTTATTTTTTGGAAATTGAATTATTATGTGAAAAAGGACATATGTGACCAGAAGAGAGGAATTAACATTAATTTATGAGTATGAACTCATGGAGAACAAAGAAAAACATCTGTAGTGAGAAAGTCTGTGATAATAGATATATGTTTGTACATGTCTCTATATTTATATATACATAATTAATTCCAATAAAATTTATCTTTCATAAATGACTTTAAAGATCAAAAATCTATGGAAACAATATAGAAATTAAATTACATGTAATATATAATATTACTGTAAGAAAAAAGTACAGGTTGTATGGCATACAGAAATGCTACATAGATAGATAGATAGATAGATAGATAGATAGATAGATAGATAGATAGATAGATTGTGTGTGTGTGTGTGTGTATCTATACGTCAGCCTTTATTGTTCTTCCTTATCTAGCAAAATGCTGCCTCTTCAGGTCTTGGATCAGTCCTAGGTTCTTCTGCTAAGTTTGCCCTATGACCTTGAGTCAGAGTGATCTCCCTCCCACCTGCCAAAAGAAAAATTCTGGAAGGAAATAAATTGTGAAGGAAATATCTGACCAAAAGTAATATAATGAAGAAAAAAGCAAAATTAGGGAGCAAAAAGACTCTTTGCCTGGATGTGAAATTTATGCAGCAAGAACAGACGTTGTGAAGGAGTGACAGGACCCTGCTTTTCTCATGATGGGGAAACCTTTTTTGGACTTTCTGAGTGAACATCACACTTGTGTGCATGAGAACATACTGAGAAGGCTAAGGGAAGGGAGAACATGAAGACACAAGTGCACTCACCTGCGGCAGAGAGAATACATCCGGTTTGAAGCAGTGATCCTAAAATACTCAGTTTTCGAGCGGGAAGAATTGCCACTTATGGTTCCCAGACCTAAACGCTGATAGTCTCGAAAACAGGCACGTTCCACTAACTGTTCCATTGTTGATTTTTCAGAAGCCTTCAAGGTTGCACTTGTGGGTAGTTCATTGTCATCTGAAACTTGGATAACAAAAACACGTTTACAAGAAAGGAGAAAGCTAGAACAAATAGCACTTAAAAACTTCTGGGAGACACTTTCATTTATTATGGAGGAGTTTAATTCACAAGGGAATTAAAGATTGTCAGAATATCACACATAAATATCCAGGTAGTATTTTTTTTCTTGCTGCTGTAACTCTTTATAGAAAATCATCATATTCAGACATATCTACAAGATGTATTTTCTTTCAGGAATGATGGGGGATGTTCAGGAAAATTAATGCCAAGAGCTAATTTTATTACCATTTTACCTATATTCTCAGTGCCATTAAACAAATGCTTGTTATTTAAAAGTAGTTCCAACTTGGCTTGATATCCAAGCTCTTCTATTTTCGTTAGGTTTGTTTATGAAGGACAGGCAGGTTGTGATGGGATGTGAGGCTGAAAATAATATATCAGAGTCTCACACTGGTGACCTTCAACTCCAGCAAAATTGCTGTACAAACTCAGTCCTGACATCCTTTGGATGGTAAACTGATTTCACTACTCAAGGATATAAACTTCGGTCTTTCAATTCCAAACCCAGGGCTCACAAACCAATTTCTAATGTTACTAAGGGAAAACACTGAGCCAAAGAATATGACTATGTCAGAAGTGGCCCAAAGTGAACCCGATTCATGTAAACCTGGAGCTGAGACTCTGGGCTAGGGGTTACAAATCCAAGTTATTGTTATTGCTGCTTTGCCATTTTGCTAATCATTTGATTTTAGAATCCTCCCAGGAAGAACATAGCAGAATATTTATAATGGAAGCTGGGTCTACTTTCATTTGGGAGTACTGAAAATTCTATGCCTGTAGACTTTCTGTGGAAGGATAATTCTTTTTTTTCAAGGACAGTATTCATTGAAAGCAATGATCTACTGAACTGATAATTTAAAGAGATGTCATAGTGAAGTCTAGATTCAGCCCATCAAAGCTGGAAGGGTCCTTAAAAATCCATCTTATCCCACATCTGAGAGAGACAGTAACATGGTTTCAAACAGGGGAAGACACTTGCTCAAGGTCCCATGGCAAGTTAGCCTAGATGGGTCTAGAACCCTAATTTCCTGATACTCAGGGTTCTAACATGTTTTAAACTAGGGTAGTTACTCCAGCCATTTCACTCAATATATAAAAAGATAAAATTTTTCAATAAGAAAGATTGTATGTAATGATTTATTGTTTATGTATATCTACCACCAGTGCAGTCCACAGAAACTAAGGAGATGAGATGTTTATTTTTTTCCCCTGTTTTTCTTGAATTAATGAAATTTAAGAGTCTTAGTTGCCTCATCTGTAAAATAAAGTAACTAAAGATGGTTTCTACCTCCTCTACCCTTCAATCCTGGTCTATTTCCAACAGCTGAATGCTCTTCACCTGCCTATCTGGAAGGGCTCCTCCAGTGGTGGGTTTCAGAAGCATGTCTTTGTGGTTTCATTGATTTTGGAAGCATGAGTAGGAGAGGAAGGAGTTACCAGTTGAATTTTTGGTTGTAACTTTTTGCCTGTTTTCCTCATCTACTGTTCCCAGATAGACTTTGTTTAAAATACGCCACTGCTTTCTATTCTGCTCTTCTAAGATATCTCTCATCGGATATTTTTGTGTGTTGGTGTAACAGTCCATCTGTTCTTCTAACAGTAAGATTTCAAGGTTCTGTGATTTCCCTGGTGGGTGCTGACCCCACAATGGTACAGATAAAAGGATGTTCATTAGAATGCATGATGAGCTTCTATGGCCAATAAAAGATTGATCTCTTAGTGGGCATCCTTCTAGTAATAAGCCTCTCTACACTTGCCTCAATCGGTCTGGCCAACAGGCAAACAATGCAATACTAGGTCAATATTCTGGATATGTAGGACCTCGCAGGCTAATGAGTCAGCAGCGTTAACCATGTGTCTTTGCTGTGCAAAACACCGGGGACACTGAGCTCACACTCTAATGGAGGAGATGACATTCCAACAACTCTGCACAAATATGATATTTTAAATGGTAAAATGTAGGTCATGTTAGAGAGAAGGCACTAGCATTAGGAAGCCCCAGGAAAGACTGCCTGCCAAAGTGGGGGATATTAGCTGAGACTTGATGGAAGCCAAGAGGGAGCGAAAAGGAGAAAGAAGAAGACAAGAAGGTACAAGGAACACCACGGAGGGCAATGTCACTGGGTCACAGAGTCCATGAAAGGGATGAAAGCATAAGAAGGCTGTAAAAGCAGGGACGACTTGAAAAGCCAAAAGGAGGACTTTATAATTGATCCTCAAGGTAACAGGAAGTCACTGGCATTTACTGACTAAGAGGCTAACACAGTCAGACCTGTCCTTGGGTGGCTGAGTGGAGAATGGATTGAAATTGGGAGAAATTTCAATTGGGGAGACTGGCCAGACCTTGGCTTGTGTTGGCAGTGCCTACAAGAACTCAAGGTCCCCTTCCTGTCCACCATGATGTACAGGTCCTTTAAGATATTTCTTGGGAAAGTGGCCTTCCTTCAGGACTGAGGACCTTGTACTTAGGGCATGCTTTGTATAACCCAACAAGAAGGGCAAACTGGAGCATGTTATCTGCTCTTTTTATGAGTATGCACACGCGTGAGCATGTACACACACACACACACACACACACACACACACACACACTACCAAAAAATACTTGATTTCCTCCAGGTTTTCACCATGTTTGACTGCTAATGCTGTTTGTGAACCCTGAAGCTTGATGTGGACAGACACAGCAAGGCAGGTCTAGAAATATGAGATGTAGTTCACTGAACAAAACCTATCAGATCAGTGGAGAACTGTGAAAGTCTAATTTTGAGATCTGATCAACAGTCAAAATTTTCTCTAGGAAATCTGGGTCTTGGAAAGTCATAGCTGGAGAGTTGCTAAATTGTATGAAAAGGGTATGAGTTTTGCATGGCCAACAATTTTCTGTGCCATCCTGAGCAAATAATTCAATCTCATTCAGCTTCATTTTTCTTAGATCTAAAAGGAGTATCTAAACTAGATGATCTATAGGGCCTTTTCCAGCATCCAAACTGTAATCGGATATTTGTCTCCTGCATGGAATAAAAACATAACTTAATTAGGAAACAGAATCAATCTGTACCAGAGATGTCGTCCTCTTCATTCCATCCAGGACGATTTCCTCTCTCTTCCATAATGGTCCCTGTTCTTCTCTTCAACAAATACTGGCGACCAATGGTCATTTTCCCTGCTCGTTTGGCACCTTTCACTATTGTTTTTGAAAAAGTGCTGTAGATCATAAACCAAACACAATACTCATTAAAATTTGAAAAAAATAATTCTTGAATTTAACTAGCCACAAACCTTTCACAGACTCAGCCCCTCCTTTATCCCCTTGCCCGCAGCCTGACCCAGGCTTTCTCACTGCAACCACTTCTTGATTTTTGCTCTGATCTAGTTTCTTCTAAACCACTATACATAGGATAGCTGGATTAGCTCTTATTAAAGCATCACTTTCATTATGTAAGGTTTGCTCTTTCATTTAGAACATATAATCACTCTTTATTGCTTACTTCAAGTCAAAATGTCCCTACCTTGCTTCAAGGACTCTCCACAATCAAAGCCTGTTCTCTTTCCCCTTATTTCCCATTGTTCTCCATTAGAACTGCATAAGATCTCAGCATGATGGAGAATATAGTGAATCTACAGCCTGTCTGGCAGCATGACAGGAGAACAGGCCTGGGAATCAGAACTTCTGGCCATGTCAGCCACTAATTATTTAGCTGTATATCTTTGGACAAGTCCTTTACAATGAGCCTCAGTTTCCTCATCTATAAAAATGAGGACATTGAACTAGATGAATTGAGGTCTTTTTTAGCTTAGATATTTTGTAAGGTTATGCTTATAATCACCTAAGTTATTTGTACTTTTTTTCATGATGTCTGGCAGAATCTAGTCCCAAGATGGTGGCTAGTTGTGTACTATCAATGGTTTGTATTAATGGCAACTACAAACATCCTACACCTCTAGTTTGCAAACTACAGGGGACACAGTCTACTTTTTCTGTGTACACTCTAGTACATGTTACATAGAAGCTGGCCAACATACCAACATACTTTTGATGATACTTGTCATTTAACTAGTTAGAATTAGGAACTCCAGTTCTCATGACTTATCATGATTTTACCTAATTTAAAAACCCAAGTGACTAAAGGCCCAGCAATAACCCCACAATCAAGTCTGGCAGGGCAGAGAGGAGTGCACTCACTCTTCCTCCTTCTTACCGGAAAGAAGTGTTCTTCTCTTTCTGCTTGGGTAAGATGACCTGTGGGGTAGTCTGGCCAGCAGCAAAGGCAAAGGTGCTGAAGATGGATGGGGGATAGCGGGCCTTCATCAGCTGCTTCTTAAAGATCTCTACCGCCTCAGGACTCACTTCTTCATCAAAGGCCACTTGGATCAGCTGCAGAGCAGAGAGATCAAACACATTAGATGTGTCACCAGGCATTCCAGAGATGCTTGCCTGCCAAGGGTTCAGGGGGAAGGCTGGCCGTGCTCTTTTGTTGTCACTTAAATAACTCCCCTCTTGAATGCCATGTCTATATTGAGGAAAAACAAGAGTGTTAGGAGAAAGGCAGACTTGGGAGATAGGACTTCAATCTCCTGTCCCACACTGTGCTACTACATGCAAGCTGCTTAGCCTCTCAAGCCTTTGTTTCTTCATGTGTAAAACGGGAATGATCATACTAGTTAATATCCACCACAGAGGCTGCTCTGAGGGTTAACTAAGACAACTTGTGTAAAACTTAAAAATTATATACAATTAATTATTATTACCATTATTTTACTGGATGAAGTAGCGAACATACCACCATCAGTTTATAATTCAATTAACCTCACATTTACTAAGTGCCTACTGGCATAGGAAATGGGATCTACAAATTAATATCATTAACTGACAGGTATACGGCACATTAAGGTTTGCAAAATACTTTATAAACATTATTCTGTTTGAGCTTCATAAACCTCTGTGAGATAGATCCTGTGGTCATTGGAATCCCCATTTTACAGATGAGGAAACTCATGATGAGAGGTTAAATGCCTTGCGCAGGGTCAGACAGCAGGAAGTACCTGAGGAAGAAGTCAAACCCAAGTCCACAGTCAGTGTTCAATTTGCTATGCCACCTGGCAGCCATGAGAGGCTGGAGGAAATGTATGCCATATTGTACCCGCATCTTGCTCTCACCCAATGACTTTCTCCAGCTGGGCACATGGCCCAACAGGTCTCCCCCAGATGGGCTATAGGACACTGGCCAGACCGCACAGTCACATGGAAGGCCCATATGATGTTCACTGCAGAATGGCTGATAGTCTGACTAGTCAGAAGAGGCCAAATGGCAGTTGCCCATCGATGTATGAAAATATCTTTGTTACCAATGCAGTTCAGAGTCTTGAGGCATCCAAAAGGGTATGGGAAAAGCGGATTCCCAGCTAGCGCTTGGGAATGGGAGAAACAACTTTTACTAAGCAGTGGCCTCCCTTACCACTCTATCGGCATCTTTAGAATGGTCTGCCTTGGCATTCAGGGTCCTCGGCTGGAGAGATGATGATGTGAAAGCATGCCCTAATGCATGAAAAGCACGCTTCTTAGCTAGGGAATCAGGAGAGCTGGAGGACAGTTTGGCTTTGTCACTGTCTAGTTGGGAAAAGTCAGGACCCCTCTTGGAATCTCAGCACAGCATTTAGAGCTGGATTTTAGAGATCACCTAAGTCCAGTAGCTTCCAGCTTGTTTTGAATGTAATTTCACCCTTTTTAAGGGTGAAAATTTTTTTTGGCATTTACATGACCAGGTAGACTGTTACTTGTTGTTTAGGAAAAGATATGACAGAAAGTTACTATGAATTCAATTCAGTAACACTTTTAAATGAATTTGCATCTTATTAATCAGTCACCATGAATTCTAGCTTGAGAGCATCATCTTGGCTAGCAGGTGACCTTGGCTTCTCAAAGACTATGCCAGGGGAACCTAAAAGGCTGCAGAGCTTTACAAAATAGTCCCAGGCAGGGCCTAGATGTTTCTAAGGCTCAATCTAAGTTAAGAACTAAGAGTCTCACAGACCCTAAGCCTACAAGTCAGAACTAAGTAAGATACCACCAGAAGTTGCCATTGGATGATGAGTTCTTTGGTCAAGGTAACCTATGAGAAAAAGAAAAATACAAAATGGTCGTCAGCCCATTCTGCTTTTACGGAGACAATGAAAGTTATGGAATATGGGGAAAAGAGGACTAAGAATCACTGTCTTTAGACGGTCTACATGAACGTTTAGCTATTGGTGCTCTGAAATTGAGAACCTTGTTCAGCGACCAGCGAGTAGACATATTAGTGGAAGAAATAAATCATATCATTCTTGATATTCTTCCTATAAATGAAACCAGAAGACAAAAGGAAATTGAAGCTAAATTAATGGATGACTCACAGGCTCCTCTTGGAAAGGCTTTTGGAATATCACTTTGGCAGTTGTGCAAAATGTATTGGAGATGAGAGACTAGAATAAGGACACCAATCAGGAAAGAGGTAATAATGGCCACCATTAGGATGGTGGATATGGGAGTAGTGAAAAGATGATGGGTGAGAGAAATATTCTGGAGAGAGGATCAATGAGTCTTGTAACCTGGTTGGATACATGGAATGAGAGGGTGTGAAAAATGAGTATTCTAGTTGTAAAGCAGGGTAATGGGAAGGATGGTGGTGTCACTGACAGAAGTAGGGAAGTTAAGAAGAAGTCTGAGTTTAAAGGAAAAAACCTTGAGCTCCCTTTTTGACACCTATGGGAAATGTAAGTGGAGGTGCCCATCAAGTATCTTGCTAGTAATGTAGGACTAGGAGGAGATGAGAACTGAAGAGGCAGATATGAGAATCATCTGTATAGAGCTGACAAGTGATGCCATGGGAACTGAAGAGATTTACCAAGACAGAGAACTTGGAGAAACAAGAGGGCCCAGGAGAAAACTCTAGGGCACACTGAGGCATAGGGGATGGGGACTTGGATGAGAAGACTTAAGAAAGAGTGGCCAGATAGGACAAGAACTGGGAAAGAGGAATCCTGAAAACCCAAGGAGGAAGGAGTAATCTACAGTGTCACCTGTCATGGAGTAGCCATGAAGAATTAGGACTGAATTAAGGTCTCTGGGAGTAGATTGTTTCTAAGGTCTCATTTCTACTTTAACTTCCTCTGACTAATACTAATCAGACTATATTATCTTGAGGATTCCAAGGTCAGAGAAACTTAAAAGCTACCCCAACAGAAATGTCAGGGGAAATGGGTTCTTTTGTAGCACATTATTTGTTAACAGGGTTCTCTTCTGACTAAACCAGACCTTGTCTCCACAGTTCCTTGCATAGTTTCCCTAATTGAAACCACAGTCTCTTACTAGGAGGAAGATGATTATCCCCATATGGAGTGTGGCCATGGGGCAGTGGAATTTGTTGCAATGTCTCCAAGGGTACCTTCCTGTAGGCTTGGCTCTTAATATGCCCGAACTCTTCTTGAAGCTTATCCTCTACACCATCAACAATTTCATTGCCTTGTGTTCCCTTTTTCAGGACTTGGTCACCTTTTGACCGGACTACTGTAACAGCCTAAAAACTGGTTTCCCTGCCCCCAGTCTCTCACCTCTCCAATACCACCTTCATATAGCTTCCAGAGTAATATTCTTAAACCTTCAATGGCTCCCATTGCCCAAAGGACTCGAGGTTTGCCACAATTTGGATCTGATCTACATTTCGGCCTCATCTCATAGCTTTCCTTATAAACTCTATATTCAAATCAGAAGGGCTCCTCATTGTTCTCCAGCCTTATCCCACCTTTCCCTGACTCCACGCATTAGTGCAAACTGGTTGAGAGTACCGGCCGCACACTCCCAACTGCCTCTGCCTAGTGAAACTCTGGTTTTCTTTCAAGGCTTTTAAGGAAGCTAGGAAGACTTGAGTTCAAATCTAGACTCAGATGCTTATTAACTACTTGACCTTAGGACTCATGTGACCCTTGAGCTCTGTCTGCCATGGTTCCCTCCTCTGTAAAATGTGAATAATAACACCTGCCTCCCAAGGTTGCTGTGAGGACACAAATGAAATGAAATTTGTAAGGCTCTATGTGTAAATACCAGCTTATTGTGAGATCCAGTTCAGGAGTGATTTCCTTCACAAAGCCTTCCCTGAGTGGCTCCTCCCCCACACCCCACCAAATCAGAAATGCTTTCTCCATCCTCCAATTTCTCATAGCACCTTGGATCTCTCTTCTGACCCCACAGCATCCTCATTTGTGTCTGCGTCATCTCTCCCCAGTGTCACTGTAAGCTGTACTGGGAGAGTGGGAGAGGAAGAGCTGTGTCTTTTTTTTTTTTTTTAATCTTTGTATCCCCTAGTGCCTGACATAGCAGGTCCTTATGTTTACTGAGTTGAATCTGGGCAGTGTGACAGGCAGAGATCCCTTTTAAGGCCCAGCATGTCATCCCCTCCCTGGTACCTGGAAGGAGGCCGATGTGATCTGCATCCCCTCCTGCATGTTCTGCTGCAGCTGGTTTGGGATGGTAATCTTCTTCTCCTTGGTGATGGATGCTATGGGGAAGCTCCGCACAACCGTCTGCTCACCAACTAAGACAGAACAGACTCTGGGTTAGTTCACCAGGGACATGAATGGCTTTCAGATACCTCCTGGGAGAAGGAGATGGAGATGGCTGGGGTGAAACCTGAGCAAGGGACTCTCTTACTCAGCGACAAAGGCCTACAGGAAGAGTGAATGCCGTTCATCTATTATTTGCAGACTGGTTCTCATCTCACCTGGGGATTGTTGCCACATTCCCCTCCAATCTCCAACCTGGTTACTGTTGGGCTGAGAGAACAGCAGCTTCGAGGTCAGCAGGCACCTATCACAGCACTGTGGCATGGAGACAGTTCAGAGCCCTGGCTCTGCCACTTCCTGAAAGACTCTGAATAAGTCTCTACCCTTTCCTGGGCCTCAATTTTCACATTTGTCAGTCAATAAACATTTATTAAACATCTACCATATGCCAGGCACTGTGCTAAAATAGGATAATATTATTTGTTCTACATGCCTCATAGGAGCATGGTGGGCACCAAGTTAGTTAGTGAGAGTGAAATACTTTGCCAAATAACTAAATAAGGCCTCTAAGGTTTCATGGTCATGTAAAACCTGTGAGTCCACGGACAGACTGCAGGGAGGCTGTGAACTCAGAGGGGAAAACAATTCCATCTTTTTTTTACTAACTTTTAACTGAAATTGAGCATTAGCTTCACTCCTTTAGAAACGTAATTCTGAAAAGGGGTCCACAGGCTTCATCAGACTGCTTAAGAGGCTGTGCATCACAAAAATGGTCACAAGCTCCTGGAGTAAAGCAGGGAGGGGTTTGTCTTTTGAGAACTCCATCCCGCAGGATAAAGGCTGAGGAGGGATGAAGCTAGGATCAGGCAAGCTGGGTGGATGGCTGGGGTCAACATGCAGAGGTGCAGTGAGGGACCTTTTATGATCTCATTCTGCATAAACACACATGACATTAATACCCACTAATGCTGTGCTCTGAGGTACAGAGAGAATTCTTTTGTGAAACGTCCTGTATATGACACCCAAGTAGCTCTCCATGTCCTGAGACAGTGACAGACAGGGAGGTGCTGCTGCCAAGTCTCATAAAAGGCATATATGCTCCTTTACCTGGCTCTGGTTTCAGATCTTGCTTCTAAAGTTTAAATAGTAAAGCTAAATGGGGCCAAGGGATGTACTAGATGTAAGGCACTGGAGAGGACACAAGTAGCATGGGACATTCACAAACGAACTCAGGAGGCAAGGATTCTTTTTAGCTTTCATCTGTACGTGGGACACAGTGGTAGCAGAGCACTTTAACATAATGATCTCACTTGATACTCCCAAATGTGCAGGAGGGAGGCCCCTGGAGATGCAGAAGGGCAAACATTTAGCTGGCTTCTAGCATTTGTGAATTTGCTGCTAGACCTAGGTTCCTAATAACCTGCCTATTATGTTATTGAGAAAGACTAGACCAAAACAGAAATCAGTGCAAATTGCCTTGCTTCAGGAGTGAGGCAGATCAGTGAGCACAAGGTGATTTCTCTGTTAGATTTGATATAATTAGGGGACTAGGGATTCCAAACAATTTACTTGATCTTCTCTCTCCAATCGCCTCATCTCAAACTGGATGTCCCAATGACATCTTAAAAAAGTGAGTACAAAATGGAGCTCATCATCTTTTCCCCAAGCCCTCCCTATCACTCCTGCAGGCTTCCGCATCTTCTTAGTCACTCAGGCTGGAAGCCTAGGTTTCAGCCTTGCTTCCTCCCTCGCTCTCACCCTGTTGATTTTATCTTCATCACATCTCTTGTATCCAGTCCCTTCTCTCCTCTGATGCTGCCAGCAGTATGACAAGGCCCCCTCGCCCCCACCTCATGCTTGAACTTGAGGACAGCCTGCTGACTGGTCTTCTTGCCACAAGTCTCTCCCCATTACGGTCCACTCTCCGCTCAACAATCATGGTGATCTTCCTAAAGTGAAGGTCTGTCCTCAAGTGACTCTCTGTCACCTCCAGGCCTCTGTTTGGCTTTTAAAGCCCTTTATGGTCTCCTCACCATCCTCTGCCTTTCCAGTCTCAAACCTTACTCCCTCACAGCTACATACTCTGTGATCCAGTGACACTGACCCCCTTTTTGTTCCTCGTCTCCTGACTCAGGACATTTACACTGATTACCCCTCATGCCTGTAATGCTCTCTCCTCATTGCTGCCTCCTGGCTTCCTTGACTTCTCTCAAACTCCAGCTAAAGTCCCTTTCTACTTCTCTTTCTCTATCTTAATTTCATTTCAAGGAAGTAAAAATTCTTTTTACAATGAATTAACCGATAAGTACCATTTATTAAGTATTTATTATGTGCCAGACATTGTGCTAGGCTTTGAGGTTACAAGGACAAAAATGAAATAATCTTTTTAAGAAGTGAGGACAATAGGAAAAAGAAACTGAAAAAGAGAAAATATTCAGGCTCAGTTGTGGGCAAATGCTAAATGGTTATTCCATGCTCTGTATAAGAAATCTATCAGAGTCTGGAAAATTAAGCATCTCCTAAGCATTAGTACTGCTCAGATTTTAACAAAGCCTTCAAAACTCCTAATGAAGTTCTAGAGCACATAAAATAACTGGTATCATAAAGGAAAAGACAAAACTTCTCTGTCCCTCAGAAGTACAACCCCTTTACACACACTGATGTGTCAGGAAGACGGTATGAAGGCTGCTGCCTTTTGTCTACAGTTATCAGCACATCTGTTCAAAGACCTAAAAGTGTTCAGAGAAGACTTCATTGCTATCATGTTTCTCTGTCACCTCTATTCCCAGGACTATGACCATTTTTAACACCCTTTAATAAAGCACATTCTTTATTCTGAATGACAGAGCTAGAAGGGATACTGACCACCCACTCCCATCTCCTAATTGTAAGAGAAGGGAAACTGAGAAGCAGAGGAGTCGTTCCCAGTGATGCTGCAGGGTACTGGCACAGCTCGGCTGGGACCCGGGTCTCTTACCCACTTGGTCTTTCTGCTACGTTGTCCTGCCTTTGCAATCTAGCCAGTAAATTTGACACAACTAGGGCTGTGAATTGAGATGCTTAGTGATTATAATTTTCTATTTCTATTGAAATACATAAAGGCTTAAGGACAACATCTAGGTTAAAACTCTAGAGCAACAAAAGCAAGAGAGAAGTGTGACACAGGAGGCCCTCCAGAGTCCTCTCCCCAGAAGAGAGCGTCACAGAGTAAAATGACGGGGATGAGAATACTCAGGCTGTAAAGCCCTTACCCAAAAGATTCCTTTATATTTCAGTGTCAAGACTGATAGTGGATCATGTGAGCCAGTCAGGGACAGGAGCTAAGATAGCATGCTCAAGAGGCGCCAGGCCTAGAGGCCTGTATTGGGCTACCCGAGTCTTTCCTACCTCACCTCCGAGGTCTTCGGCTGGCCACGCCGGATGCACGTATGAGAGAAAGGACGTTCCAGAGTCGAACAGGGGTTGAGCTTTATATCAGGGTCTGGGTTACAAATGCAGGAGGGTCTTCCTTAGGAGGAAGAGGGGGAGATTTCCTAAGGAGGCTAAGCTTAAGGGATTGGAAGTAGAAGTACAAGCGGGGAGAGAGGGGGAGGGGAGAGAGGAAAGAAGAGGAGCGGAGCCTACTGTCCTCTTGGCTCCACACGTGCTAAGAGAGAGCTTTCAGGCTTCCTCAATCCTACTTAACCTTCAGCCGCACAGTTTGCATCTCAATACCGTGCTGTTAGGTAACTAGGTGTGCTCCAATCCGGGACAATCTCGAGGGCAGGGAGACTCCACCCATCACGTATCTCCCGGGGAGAGGCGGAAATACCCGAGCTAGCCGAGCTAGCTCAGTCTGACCTTCTTGAACCCCCGCTGTTCATGGAGGGCCTCGTAAGACTCTAAGATTTAGAAGTCCCACTTTTACCCGCCCGAGACCGTCCACACGGAATTGAGCTTCCAATCCCAACAAAGAGGTAAAGCAGAAAAGTCTATTTGGTAATTACAGGTGGCCAATCTATCTCCATAACACTGCTGAGAATCACAAAAGAAATGGACTGGGGGAGGAGAGATGACTCCGGCCATTCTGCACTGCTGGGGAAAATGTCTATATATATATATATATATATATATATATATATATCCTACTAAATATATTCTACTAAACGAGGCTCAGAATTATCGAGTACATTTGCAAAGGGCAGGGTATCAAATGAATAAAATAGATCTGAGAGAGGATACGAAGACTTACCAGTGGACAACTGCAAATGTAATTCATCCTACAGCATAACTGTGACAATGCTAACTCATTTTCTGAGGGCTTTATGCCCAAAACCACTTCCTATCTGTTATCTTAGTTAATCTCATAATCCCCTGAGGTATGAAATAAGTAATGACCAATGCAGCACAAACTCTTTGCCCACTGTTCCATCAGTTGTCTCTGGGAGGCCTTCTCTTTCAAGTTGCTGGTCAATCAATCCCACAGAAGCAATGGCCATTCCCAGTGCTGGAACTCTTGACAAAAGCCCCTGCAATGCAGTGGGAAGAGCCCTGGGGTCGGGCCACTGGGGAGCTGTGGGTTTGGGGTCAAGTTACTTGATTCCTCCCAGGTAAAATCAAGACAGTACTTGTGGTACCCTTTTCACAGGGCTGTTGTGAGGATCAAATGCAATGGATAAAGTATAAAAAGTACTGGCAGACCGCAAAGTGCCATAGGAATGTTAGTCACTCTTTGCAACTACAGCAGAAGCTTAATAAACACTTATTGATTGATCCCCAATTATCAGTTTTTTTGATCTCCAATTATTGATAAAGAACTTTCAAGCTGATTCAATATGCCCAAAAGAGAGGGACTTAAAAAGTGAGAAATTAATAAAAATATCAGGCAGAACCTGGAAAAAAAGACTCCTTCCCATTATTTTCCTTGTAAAAGTGTGGTAGCATAGGCTAAAATTGAGAAGAATGCTCCTTTAGGCTAACATGCTGATTCCAGAGCTAGCAGAAGGTCAGTAACATGACGGACGGTGGGAATTGTTCATTTCATGCAAGGACAGTAATGGAAGCACTCTAGGAAATAAGGTGTTTTGGGCACTCAGTTGATAACACCAAGTAGGTGGCTGGCTGCCTGGTCCACCCACAAGTCTTGCTAGGCCTGAAGTAATTCATTAAGTAAATAGAATGAATGCTCACTTGAACAAATACACTTGTGATTTATTGTTAGGAAGGTACCTGGGAGTCCTCAAACGATATGAGTGTCTAATCAGTTATTAACTAATGAGAGGCCAAAGCCACTGGGAAATGTCTGATTCTACAAAGCACTAGCTCTTGCTCTGAAACAATAGCTAACAAAACTCCCCAACAACCAACTCCATAGGCATGGAATCCAAGATTGGTATAACCTTTTTAATGGCAATGGGTTGACTGGGTGAGCCATACCGAGCTGATCGTGAGGGGTCCCTTTAAACAGAATTCTGTATGTGGTAAGAAACAGGGCTCCTTCTGCAGGCAGGATGTGGGGACCTCCCAGGAGTCCTCCTGTAGCTTCCTCTCTTCCATCGGGATCAAGCAGCACCCGAAGGCCTTCACAAACTATTTCTTCTCCTGGAAGCAGGGCTGGTCTTAGAATCTTGGGCTAATGAGAAAAAAATAGTCATCACCAACCGACCTCTGGGTATTTTCTTTGAGTCACTGCAGGTAGAAGATAAAGTTTCACTCAGAACTGCTATTGTTCTTGTCCTTCAGTCTTTTTAGTCCTGTCTGACTCTGTGACCCCTTTAGGGTTTTCTTGGTCATTTTCTTCTCTAACTCATTTTGCAGATGAAGAACCAAGGCAAACAGGGCTAAGTGACTTGCCCAAGGTCACACAGATAGTAAGTGTCATAGGATGGATTTTAACTCACCAAGAGGAGTCTTCCTGACCCCAGGCCTGACCTTCTCTCCACTGCACCTCTTGCTATGAGACTTCAAATGATAAAGTGGGTGGTTTATAATTAGGGAACAGGAAAGGGGGATCCTAATAAGTAATTATGGCTGGTCAGACTGGTGAAGGTGTCAGGGAGTCAGGCCTGGAGAGCCCCAGTACACACTACAGTGACGTGGACAAGATAAGCACAAAGGCTCTCTTTTAATGTTTGATTTTGACCCAGGATATTGATAATAAACCTTTCGCTTGGGGCCAGAGGTCTGAGTGGTCATCTAGACCTCAGTCAAGAAGCTGGCTGTGTATGGCCTCTGCCCTTCAGTTCTGGTTTGCTTTGCTGATGGCCACATCACTTCAGGTGGGGAAGAATGCCTCACTAGGGTTGGCCAGCTCCTTTAATAAGCTCCTTGCCTTGGTTACATGTGGTCTACTCTAAGTCTTGGGTTTGGCCTGGTGGTTGGCTCTATTCTAACTAGAACAGCACACAAGCCAAGCAAAGAGCTAGAACAAGTCATTCCTAGGAACAAAGAGGAATGACCCCTCCAGGCTCAATCATCTCCGGCCACTCTTTGAAAAACAATGCTCCAAAACACAAATGAATCTTTCATATGGAGACAGCACAACTTTGGCAACTTTACCTTCTGTATTGGGGGGAGCCTTCTACTCTCTCGATGAACGGCCTCCAGGGTCTCAATGTGCATTGCTACAATTCCTAGAAGTATTTAGGGTAAAATGATACAAACGAAGTAGAAATGAACAAACAAGTTCTGAAATTCTGCATTTAATTAGTAAATAGACAGTATAGACTGGAATACACTGCTTTCTTCAAAGCTCAGTTCAAAAGCCCTGTCTTAGATGAGGTCTCCCCTGCTATGTTCACCTGTCTGGACCTCCCTTCCTCTCTCCCCTCTGTTCACTCCCATCCCAAGTCACCTCGTATTGACTTTGTGTATATTTTGTACTAACTTATACAGGCTTATTTGCCCCAACAGAAAAGAAGCATCTTGAGGGGCAAGGACTGTTTTTTTTGGTCTTTGTACCCTGGCACCCAGTACAGTGCCTGGCACAGAGTAGGGTAAAAGTAAATATTTGATTCATGATTATGTAGGTATTTATCAGAGCAGCTAAGAGTTGTGACCCTGCAGTCAGAGGCTGGTTCCTAGCTTACCTGCTTACTTACTTACCTGTGTGACCTTGGGCAAGTCACTTAACCTTTAGGGTTGCAGGTTTCTCATTTACAAATTGAGGAATGATCTCAGAATGACTTCTGAGTCCTGTTCTAAATCTATGACTCACAAGTCTTGGGTTGAACCAAAGCAGCTACAACAAAAAAAGATCTCACCAAAAAACATAACTAAAAAATTCAGAAGTCTGAAATATATGCATCACAGTCACCTGGTATCATGCAGTGAAGGCTCTTGATGTGATCCTGAGTAACTCCACTCTCTGTGCAAACTTTATCAATAAACCGGGTTATGAAACGCACAACAGAATTGGCGATGTCACTGTTCTCAGAGTCCTCAAAGCCACTCTCTGTGTCATAGCTCTCGGCAACACTTCCTGCAATGCTGAGGAAGCCAGTGACAGAAATGATTGTTAACACTTGGCCAATACAGGTGAGCCACTCTATTGGTTCATTTATCCAGCTGGTTAACACAAGTAGATCTGATGGGGCCACCTGTCAAATATTAACATCTGTATCTTAAGAATGGGAAGTTTCTTCTCATCTGCTCTACATAATGCTTGCTGTATTATTTTAACAAATGTGCCTAATTTTAGGCGCAAAAGTACCTAATTTTAACAAAATAATGTAAAATTCAAAAGCTATCTTCATGTCTATAGCACATGGCTTCTTCAAAGCTTCAATTCTGTTTATTTTCTTTACATTGTCACATAGAGCTGGCTTCTGTTTAATTTATAATTGTTTACCTGAAGCAGAAAATGTGACACCTGAAAGAATGTGATCGATGAAGACAGCATGCTTACAAAGATCAACACCCAGTCCCACTTGTGTGTACAGTGAAAACCAGGCTATTGAGCCTTTTGTGTTCTGGGGACTTCTTTTGGTTTTCCTCGTTTGTTTATTTTAAAATATTCTCCCTCTGTAATTACTAGCAGAAAAATCCACAGGAAAAAAAAAAATCTAAGGAATATTTCTATACAGATCTGAGTATTGACAGTAGGGCTTCTTTTACTTTTCTGTATTTTAGACTCTCTGGCAGTCTGCTGAAGTCTATGAATCCTTCTGATTCAAGGAAATGTTAAATTTCAGTTAAGAGGTCAGTGAAGATAAAGATACAATTTTTTTCCCCTTTCCAAGTTCATGAACCCCCTGAAATCTATCCACAGACCTAGGGTTAAGAATCCTTTATCTACAGGAAAGGACTGAAGTTGGGGAATTGTGTCCCCTTTCTTCAGGAGAGCTGTCTGTGTCTTGGCAAGGGCCAAGGAAGGGCTGGTAGATATGACATCAAGAGAAGAAGGCAGACCGCCCTGGGCAACAGACAAAGCTGGGAAGTGATCTGGGGAAGTGGGAGCTAAGCTCCCTTCTACCTGACCAACTCTCTGCTGCAGCCATTACTATAAGAAACAATGACAAAATAATTAAATTCTAAAGATGATGGTACTAATTCAGAAGATAATTGGTGCCTGGCAAAGGGAGAGATCCCAGGTGTTGAAATAGTGCAGAAGCCTTCCTGAAGAAGGCCTAACCAATATTTGAATGACCAATAGGACATGGACAGATAGAGGCCAGAGGGAAAGCATATGGAGAGACACACCACAAGCAAAGCACAGCGGGGATGTTAGCATAACAGAATGGTAGGAAATAAGGCAAGATATTTAGGGTGGGACCTGATTATGTAGGGCCTTGAACATAAAGCAGAATTCAGATATGATGAGGTAGGTAATGTGGAGTCACTTGAGGTTCTGAGTTGGATGACATAGTACTGAAAATAGTATTCTTAGAAGAAACACTGATTGCGGTATACAAAACTGAACAGAGAGGAAAAGACTAGAATTAGGGATACCAGTGAGGAAGTGATTGGTAATACAGAGGTAAGGACTAGGCTGACAGCAATTAGAATGAAGAAGGAGGCAACAATTTGGGAAACTTTTCAAATAAAAAGATTACAAGGATGTGATGATAACCTATCCTGAAGATGATGGTGAAGAAAAGAGCTGAGGATGATCCCAAGGTTTCCAGCCCAAGATGATGGCAGAATGATTATGGATTATCAATAGGAAAGGGTTTTGGAAAAGTTAAGGCTGGAGATATACTTTGGGTAATCAGATTAAGCTGAAACTGAGATTGAATGAGGTCAGTAAGAGAGAATATTAGAAGGAAAGAATACTGGGAGACTTCCATTTTGGAGAGGAGAAAAGCAAGCAAGACAAAAAAATTGGCAGAGGCAAAAGTGTAAAGGCAGGAGAAGCACAAGGACAAAGCAGTGTCATGGAATCCAAAGGAGGAGAGAACATCTCGTTTCTCAGCTGGCTCTACCACTCTGGGACTTTTCTGACTCCTCCATCATGTCCCAGGAGGCTCATTATTGGCTGGCAAGATCCCACTGGTCGTGGTACTCTGCCTCATCACTCCCCTCTGCCTCTCGGACTGGAGGGTGGACGTGCATTCCAAGCTTTCCGCTCAGACATCTCATTTCTCCCCTGGCCATTCTCTTTTGGAACTTCTCTGACTTCCCTATCATGCTCCCATGTGAACTTCCTTTCCTCCCTTTCAGTTTCATTTCCTGTGCTGTCTTCCCTCGTTAGATAGTAAGCTCCTTGAGGGCAGGCTATTGTTCTTTATTCCTGTTTGTATTTTCAGCACCTAGCATAGTGCTTGGCACATAGCAGGTGCTTAAAAAGATTTATTGGCTATTGACTCAGGAGAGAGAATACACAAACAGAGGTATCCAATGTTGCAAAGAGGTCAAAGACACTGGAGGCTTGAAACAAAGCCACTGGATTTAACAAGAAGATGCCACTGGTGATCTTATAAGGAATCAATCTCACAACAAGGACAAGTGAAAGGAAGGCAGGTCAATGGGAGGGATGGATTAGAAGTGGACAAAATAGGTACAAATCATGGTGTCTGGCAGTGAGATGAGACACTGGAAAGTATTTATAAGGAGTAGCAGGATCAAGTAAATCTTTTTAAAGCTGGACAAATGAGCATTCTAAAGTGACACCAAGAGGTCAAGACTTGACATTTTATAGGAAAAGCTGTCCCCAATTCTATACATTCTCTTTGGCCTAAGAGCATCAAATAAAGTCCACATCCTCTCCCATGCTCTCAAACCTGTTTGTGACAATGCTGTTGCTTCCACTCTCCCAGTCTCCAGTGGCAGATGCTCTCAGGAGTTTGTTTTTACTTGTGTCCAGTGGTACCAGAAGGTTCACCATGAGGTTTGCAAAGTGGATTGCCTGACTGAAGACTGTGCTTTCCTCCTTTTGTACCAGCTCTTGCTGCATCTCTTTGCTCAGTGTGGGCCACAACCTCAGCTGCTCTGCGGCCAGGTCCATTGCAGTCTTCTGGTCTGTGATTTTTGGAATTTTCTCCTATGAAAGAAAGTAATTAGAAGTTTAGACTTTCAGCTGCCCCACAGTGCTTGATATTTCAGAGCTGATGGTTCTATAAGTAGCTCTAAATGATATAAGCTAGAAAAAGAAACTATATTTCTAGGAACACTACCATCCATTTTCAATATAAAACACAACTCCATGCCCATAGAAAGTCCACAACAGACACTTCATTGCTCAAACCTACCTTCATCACATACTTGGGATGAATATAATGCTGAAAAAAATGCTATTTGGAAATATCAAACATTGCTATGCAAAAAATTACAAATTAAGATTTATGCAATTGTGGTTTAAGATGTACCTGAACTAAGACTATGGAATGCATTGTGAAATGTACAACTAACCAAGTATCAATAAAGCTTAGAAAATTAAAATAAAAAAACCATTTTACTTGGTCCAAAGAGTGAAACAGAGGTTGTTAAAAAAAATGAAGAATATGTTTCAATAACTTAACATTTGGATAACTATAACCTGTTATGCAAAAAATAAATAAAAATGGAGAGTTAATAATCTTCTTAACTCTTAGTACTTTAGTGAATCTCTATGAAGAGTACAGTGAAACCAGTTCAATGAATAGACCAAGTGATTTCCACTTAGCTATTTCTGTAAACTGTATCACTTCCAATATATTAATTAGTAAATAACTGGCCTATTGCTCCCTGAAACAACGTTGAGGTACTAAGTTTTTTTGTATTATTATGGATGTCAGTGATGGAAAATACTTATATTTTCTTAGAAGTAAGGATTATGCAATTGAATATAACAGTACTAAAACAAAAATAGTAACTAATAAAAATAAAATAAAACAATAATAAAATAAAATAGTACTAAAAAAGAGGGGTGCCCTATACAGTTGAACTTGTAGGTTTTGTTAAAACTAAATGATATGAAATGTATTTTTCTGTGTGCAGTGGAACATGGGTTAAGTGTTGGTTTGGGTTTAGCTATTTAAAACATGTAGGGAGGATAAAAACACAAACTTTAGTGTTTGATCCATATATGACTGAAAAAAGTTCAATTTAAATGTTATGACATTCTAAAACTGACTACCTTTGGAACACAATAGTCTAATTTGATTTCAGAAGCAACAACACAGACACTAATCTATAGTAGTCTATGAAGGAAGATGTATACCTATTGAAAGTCAATTCTTAACCAAACCACATGCTCCAAAAGAAATGCAGCAAAGCATGCTTCCCTTATCATACAATAATCATTCAGATGACAAGACATGAGAGATGATCATAATAATTAAGCATTTACCAGCTGGTTGAATGAGAAAGCACACAATCACAATTTTCAACTGTGGCCACTACTACGATGTTAGTTCAGTTAAGATTCTAGATGTACATTTCCAAAATGGGCATTTCCCATCACTGCCCTTGTGAAGGGTTACTGTCACAATCATGTGTCTTGGGAAGAATAACAGCAATCCACATTGTGGAGGATCCATCCAGCAAACTGTGACATATAAATGCGATGAGTCTTCCAACCAAATGGTTGCCTCTTTAAAATTATCTCCTATTTTCATACAAATAGAACTGCACTAAAATGTCAGCTGAAGAACAGAAATGAAACAAACCGTATCACAACAACCCTACCCTGGTCACATAGAGTATTATGCTACCCCCTTGACTCTGACACTTGGCACAATACTTGGCACACAGTGAATGCTCAATAAATGCTTGTTGACTTGTAAAAGGTATCATCTCTGCCCTCACAAGCCTCTAAGGGAACTCCCTGACCTATAGCTGTGGTGGCAAGAAATTTACCACAAAGGATTTAATTCTAACATAATATTTAATCAACAGATATTTATTTAGAGTCCTAACTCTGTGCCAGCAATATGGCAAGCACAGCGTATACAAAGACAGCCCAGGAAACATGCCTGTCTTTCAAAGAGCCCCAATCTTATGGGGAGGGAGGAAAGCACACATACATGAGGAATCATGGGTGCACAGTGGAGGTAGAGGTAGAGATAGAGTGCTCTTGAGGTCTAGATGAGGGAACCAGAACTTCTAGCTGGGGAATTAAAGAAAGCTCTGTCAAGAAGATAGCATTCTGACCTGGGGCAAGAGTGATGAACTGGAATTTAATGGGTGGTAATCAGGGGTGGGGATGGGAGAAAACGATCCCAGGAATATGGAAGGCATGAAAGGAAAAAGACAGAAAGTTGGGAGACGATGGGCAGTCCAATATCCTCTGCTGGTGAAGACATTGATTCACAGAATTTTTAAAGATATCCACTTAAATTGCTAATTGAGCTACAAACTTAAAGAGATTCTTTCAAAGTGCAAATAGTACCACAGAAAACCACGGAGAGGAGCCCCAATGCATAGAAATGTCTTTTCTTGTAACTTATTCAAAAGAGCCCAGCTGAGGAAGAGCTGGTTCCCCAAATCCAGCTGGAGCAGGTCTGAGGCCCATTCCTCTTTCATCCCTGTTTCTGTTAAACAAGCCTTATGGGTATGAGCTTTTGCATGGCTATCATCCATGTCTTTTTTTTTTTTTTTTGTCGTTTAACATGATTTCAGGTAGACAGACCTTCTGACGAATGGACAAAATACATGCAACTCAGTCCTCAATTCCCAAGTGTTCTATCCTCTTCCAGCACCTTCATTTGTTCAGATGCTTCCCCTTCTAGTTTTTCAAGATTATAAATAGTACTTCTAGAAACCATTTTTGTACAAATTACTTTTTTCCTCTTGGGATTTCTATCCTTGGGATATCTGTTCCAAAGTCAATCTGTTCCAAGTCAAAGGGCACATAGTTTTGTAGCTCCTGTTACAAACTGCCAGATTAAGCTCCCCAAAGGTGAAGCCAATTCACACTGCCATGAGACTTATACCAGCATGCCTGCAGTGCCCTGTCACGAGTCTGTTGGTTACTTTAAGGTGAACTTCATAAAAGCATAAACATAAAGGGACAGGCTTTAGGGTGCCCCTTACCTCTTTTTTTAATACCTGTTCCCGAAAAGAGGCACAATGGGTTCTCTCTCATTTGTTAAAGTTCTGGGCCTTAAACTGTTCAAATACAGTTAATACAAATAAATGTTATAAATATCATACCAGAAATTAACCTAATAAACAAGCAGCAAAAACCCCAAAGCAACTGAGTTTTGTTTTGTTTTTTGAAATTGTGACTATACATTTTAAAATACTTTTCCACTAATAGGCTGAGTTCTAGTCCACAAAGACATTTCCTGCATTCTCACCTTTTGCTTCAAGTGTGCTGAATGATTGTCTTCCTTGGCTGAGAGGTACAGGGAGCGAACTTGATTTTGCACACTGTTGTAAAATGTTGTCTCCCAAAACTGCTGATTGGTCCATATGGGGTGGTCCTGCACACAGGTGTAAGCAAACTGACTGACTCCAGGGGCAAGTTTCTGTGAGAACACACGAAAAAGTCATCACCAGTGTGCAAATAAAACAACTTAAAAAAATGATTAAACTTATTTATTTTTAGTTTTCAACATTCACTTCCATAAGATTTTGAGTTCCAATTTTTCTCCCTATGTGTCCCCTTCCCCACTCCAAGATGGCATGTAATTTGATGTAGGCTCCACATATACACTCATATCAAACCTATTTTCACATCAGTCATGTTGTAAGGAAGAAAAAGAACCAATGGGAAAGACCACAAGAAAGAAGAAACAGAAAGAGAGAGAGAGAGAGAGCGCAAATGATCGGCTTCACTCTGCCTTCAGACTCCGTTATTCTTTTTCTGGAAGTGGATAAAGAAAACAGTGTAAGTTACCCGAAGGATCCCCAAGGAATGAGTCACAACAGGCCACAGCACTACTTGTGCCTACATTCAACTAAATCACTCAACTGAACCAAGAGTAATTGCTGAAAATGCAGAAAGCACTATGCTAGGCATTGGATGATCTAAAGACAGAATTAAACTAGCAAAGAATGCAAAAATTGCTCATTCCAGGCTTTAAATTGCATCAGAGGTGTGTGTGTGTATGTGTGTGTGCGCACGTGTGTGTGCATGTGCATGTGGGTGCGTGTGTATGTGTCTGTGTGCATGTGCATGTCTGTGTGCGTGTCTGTGTGCATGTGCATGTCTGTGTGCGTGTGCATGTGTGGGTGCATGTGTGTGTGTGTGTGTGTGTGTGTGTGTGTGGTCATCACTGAGTTTGTTATTTGGATTTGCTGGGTTTTTTGATCCAAGTCTGTAACTTCATTGATTTATAAAGCTCTCGGTGAGGAGAAATCCTCTCCCAAGACAGATCAGGATAGATCCAGATAGATCACCTTAGAGAGTATCTTAGAGAGCTGCCCCGGCACTGAGAAGCTTGCCCAGGATCATACAGTCATTTAGTGTCACAAGAGGGGCTTAAATTCAGGTCCTTATGATTCTGAGGCAGCCTGTCTGTCCACTATGCCACTCTATTTCATCACTCTGTAATTAAGTATTTAAAACAAAATGCTGATGACACGCTGAAACTTTTTTGAGAAAAGCCAGAAAGCTATCCAGATTCCTCATCCTGTCCCCTCCACTCACACATTCTCTACAAAGATTCTCAATGCTTTGTTTAAAGATACTTACTAGAGAATGAAGTGCAAATATGGGGAGGGACCCTCATCTTTCCCCCATTTCTCCTACTTTCCCTCTCCTTGTCTCTCCTCACCAACCTTCTTGCTCCCCCCTCTCTTCCTTTCCACCCTGTGTTACAGTACATGAAAAACTGTTCTTTTGTTTCTTAGAATATTCTTTCCTAAACTAGAATTTAGATTTAAAACTTCTGAGGCTGACTCCCTCTGACTTGTTTATGACTGACCAGATCTTTTATAAGATGACCCCTGGGTTGCTGATTGACCTTATGATGTGCTGGAGCTTAAGGCAGTTTGAATGTTAATTTTTCCCAACTTCTCATGAAAAATGACTGTGACATAGTAGTAGGCAGACTTTTTTTAGCCTGAAAAAATGTAGAGTGTTGTACGTCTGAAAGGACAGATTTGTTTTGAAAGTAAAGCTGAAAAAGGCAACTTCTATTAATGTGAATTTACTTCTTTTTTTAGAGGGGAAGCATGATAAAAGGAAAAGAATAATGAATCTGGAGTGAGAGAATTTTTGGCTCAGATCCCACCTTAGAGAATTATTGTTTGACCTTGGGTGAATCATTAATTTCCTTGGGCAGTTATTCAGTAAATCAATAAGTATTCACTAAGCACTTAATAGGTGCCAGGTGACAGGGTTAATTCCTGGAGATTTCATGAAAGGCAAAAACATGGTCCCTGTCCTGAGTGAGTTTATAGTCTAATGAGGGAGAAAACAAGTTAACAACTAGAACAAACAAAATATTTTCAGGGTAAGCTCCAAGTAATCTAAGAGGGAAGACATTAGCATTAAAGGGGCAGGGGTCAAGAAAGTCTTCTTGCAGAAGGTGGAATTTTTGCTAAATTTCGAAGCAAGTCAGTGAAGCCAGGGTGTGGTAGTGAGCAGGGAGAGCATTCCATACATGAAGGACAGCCAGTGAAAAAACATGGGGTTGGAAGATGAGGTGGGGTGTAAATAGAAGTGTAAATGTATAGGGTATACAACATAAGCAGACTGGAAAGGTAGAAAGAGGTTAGGGTACAAAAGCTAAAAAGGGGATCTTATATTTGATCCTGGAACTATTGCCCAGCTATTCTGACTTGCATATTGATCCTAAATACCACCTGGCCTTTTCGCTGACATGAAACTGAGTGTTCCTTTGTGTCACTGAGAGAGGCTCCGCATGAGAAGCCTACTGACGCTCAAGAGAAGTGAAGGCATTGGCACTCAAGTCCTAGGCCTGTTATTACTATTCATAGTAAATAACAAGGATGGTGAAGACATTACCATTTTTTTGAGGTTAATGTAGCATGACCTGCTCTTTTACTTTGAGAAACAGACACTTTTTAAAAATATTAAGCATATTTCCACATTAGTTATGTTATGAAAGAAGAATCAGAACAAAAGACAGAAACCATGAGAAAGAAAAAAAAAACAAAAACAAAAAACAAAAGAGAAAACTGTCTGCTTCGCTCTGCATTCAGACTCCATAGCTCTTTCTCTGCATGTGGATCGAATTTTCCATCATGAGTCTTATAGAATTGTCTTAGATCACTGTACTGCTGAGAAGAGCTAAGTTAATCAAGGTCAGTCATCGTACGCTATTGCTTTTATTGTGTACAGTGTTCTGATTCTGCTCACTTCACTCAGCATTAGTTCATGAGAGTCTTTCCTGGTTTTTCTAAAGTCTGCCTGCTTACCATTTCTCATGGAAAAATAGTACTCCATTACACATTCGTATACCACAACTTGTTCAGACATTCCCCAATTGACGGGCATCCCCTCAATTTCCAATTCTTGGCCACCACAAACAGAGTTACTATAAATATTTTGGTATGTACAGGTTCTTTTTCTATAGATAACAAGTCTGCTACTCAGAAAGACCTGGGCTCCAGTCCTTCCTCTGACACATCCTGGCTATGTGACCCTGCACAAGTCATTCACCTTCTCAGGCCCAGTCAGTCACTGAAACTGTAGGCTGCAGAGAAGCTGCCAGTCTACTGGGTTAGAGGAAGGCTCCTCATTGACAATTCCTTACACTGATGAGATCACAAGTCTAGAGCCCTCTCCACCCAAAAAACCAACCAACCAACCAAACAACCAGCCAACCAACCAGCCAGGCAGGCAACTGTGATTCTGCAGGCAGATTTTATCAGGATCATTGAGATATAAAACAAAACAAAAACAACTCAAACCCCCAACAAACCCACAATTAATCTCAAATCTCTTACTATGACAAAAATATTATTTCTAATCTGCTTCTGAAAACTTTTTGTAAGCTATATGTTGGAAATGCTGACTTTTCTTCAGCCCTTCTCATGAGTATAGTCCCCTTATCATGCGTTGCCCTTTACTAGGTCTAGTCTAGGTTGGATGGCTCAGTTATCAGGGATGTTGTGGAGGGGATTCTTCTTCAGGAAGCTGTTGTACTGGGTGATCTCTGCCTTCTCTTATGATTCTGTGACTTGTCCACAGTCACACAGGTAGCAGGTAGCAGAGATGGGATTTGAACACAGATTTTTTTGTCTCCTGATCCAATACTTTTAATGGACAATATTTTCTTCCCAAAACTCTAAATCTAGACAGATGGGATTGGCAAGAAGTGATTCAGAATAAAGTGGATATCCTAGGGAATCACAACCCCTGTGATTATATTTGTTCAGTTTTGTGAGTAATAACCTCAAAGGCAAAACTTTCCATCAATGAAAAAAACCATATACTCATCTGATATGAGTACACAATTGTAAAAAGCATGCTTATTGGTAGAATATGTAATATACAACTTCGGTGGTAGTTATGGCTTTTTATATATGAGTCACAAACGTACCACTTACATAACTTTCTGAAAACACCTACAAAATTTATTATCTCTCCATGCCCTTTTCCTATGACTCCTCTCTTACCATAGTGCTTTGACACATTTAGTAAGGACAAGTGTGCTCTGCTCTGCCCTCTCTCCCTACCAGCAGAGGGCGACAGCAATCGGCCACAATCCAATTTTCTGTCACACCACAAGATTACCTTTCTTCTTCAAAACAGAAAATTAAGTCCTTTTATAAAATATGCTTTAAATATAATTTTTCAAGAAAACAAAAGTTTCAAATAAATATTTTTCCTTATAAATGGAATTTTTAGGCCTTAAAACTCAAGATCTTCCTTTTACAGGCTCAGTAATTTCAGTTAACAGTGAAAACAGTTGTGAATGAGGTTATCATTGGAAGCTAAAAGCATTGCTAGTTTGAGAAACAAAACTCCCTGAATGCTAAAATCTTGATTTTGTGTTCTTCTATTACTCTGACACAAGATAATGTATAGTAGAGTGGAAAGAATACTGGGAGCCAGATGACCTGGGTTCAAGTCTTTCATCTATAACTTACTACCTATGTAACCCTTGGGCAAATTACTTAACCTTTCTGATCCTTAATTTCCTTAGGGTGATGGCCTAAATCATCTCTAAGGTCCTTTCTAACTCTAAATGCTTTGAGTATATAAGATTTTCTCTATCCATGGGAAATAACACCCAAATTCATTTTGCCTTTTATTGGAGACTGAAAATTTACTATGTGTTTCACAAGTGTGATGTCTGTTCGTCTGTCTGCATGTATGCATACCCTATAGAATCAGGGAATATTTCTGCATGGAATTTTGTAATACAGTTACTGAGTATTGAAAGAATAAGGATAGAATATAATCTCCCTTTCCAACTCTGAGTAAGTCTACAGGTGATTTATGAGTTACTAAAGGTTCGATATTAAGCAGCACCTCTTCCTTTCTATCTAGGGCTTCTAAAAAGAACACAGAATGGTCTATTTGACACCACATCAAGACTGGGCTTAATGTTCAGGGGCTGGTTAAACAAACATGATTGGACATAAAAACTTCAGAAAGAAAAGCTAGCACAAGTGGAGGCCGAGGAAGGTCAACATGAGGCAGCCATTCAAATAAAGAAAAGCACATGGGACTTGCTTATCTAAGAAAGCTCTCCTCCCCCAGAGAAACAAAAACCTTAGTGCAGAAAATTGGATGAGTTGGCAATCAGTTACTCTTAAGCAAGGTCCAGGGCTTGCAGACACAAGGACCGTATGCTGAGGTCTTTCTCTGTAGCCACAAACCTCCTGAATACAACATTATCAAAGCTTGCAGATGATTGGTATTTCCCCAACAAAATATCCCCTTTATCTGCTTTTTTTTGGGAGTTTCTGATTTTGCACATCATCTGATTATACTTTCATTTCCAATCATTCGCATATTAGTCATTTAAAAGTTTTTTCAATCTTTCTTCTGGAAATGCTCGAGCTCTACAGGTAAAGGGAGATCTCTGTTCTGTCATGAAACAACCATGGCATCCTGGGATGTCAGACTTAGGAGAGCCTTCTGGGATCCTCCACGCTCACCTGGACCTCCTCATGTTTTTGGAACCATTTCTTTTGTCCTTGTCCTTAAGAGACGAAGGAATGTTTAGTTACTGAATTTTTACTAAGAGAACAGCAGAGCCCCATAGTTGGAAGGGAGTTCTGGGAGCCTCTAGGCTAACTAAGCATGGTGACTAATGCCACATCTTTCTGGGCTTTTGGTTTCCTTTTCCCTAGGCTGAAGGGTTTTGACCAGAGGAAGACCGAAGTCCTTTTCAGTCCCTTTCTTATGTGGCTGTAAAATCCTCTATTTCCTCTTCCAGAGGTGGACAGTATTTGCAGTTCCGAGAACATCACACATTCTCAGTATTTCCTAAATAGCTCTGGGAATAGTTAGAGGAAATAAGGTGTGTATTATTTCTGGAAGGGGCAGAGCAGAGTACTGCAAGGAAAGACCTTTCCCCTAATTTATTGCCCTAGAAATTAACTTCCTATTGTTCTTACAGTAAGTCCCTTGGTTGTCTGTGTGCTGTCTTATTAGAATTATTACATGTCAGTTATTCTTCCATCTCACTGTGATTCTCCTTTGACGCCTTATGGCAGCACTTGGAGTGCTGACCTTGGATTCTTGAAAGTCTTTCCAGAGAAACACAAACTCAGGCAGTCCTTACACCAAGCCAGAAAGGCCTTGAGTTCAGGCCCAGTGATAGACTTAAGTCTCCTTTCTGAAGGACAGTTTGGCTCAGTGTACAGAGGCTGAACCCCAGAGGGTCAGCCACTGAGTGAGGAATTTTTTTCATCCACATATATGTCTAAGGCATAGAGGGTAAGGCAGAAGAACCCCTACCTTTAAATAACAATTCTTTAAAATCATCTCTAAAACAGCATATGATAACAAGAAAATACAATGCAAACAGTCTGCATAAACCACTATGTTACTCCTAATATTAAAATTCCAATGGTAATTTAAAAAAATTAGCCCACTGCTACTTGAGATTCTGTCATGTCCTTAGCATTACGAGATATGGATACCAAAGAAACTCAAGATATGGTCTTGCTCACAACCTAGGTAGGAACACACACACACACACACACACACACACACACACACACACACGATGAAGACAGTATCTCATATGACAGCATTATTTACAAACATACACTATTAAAATAAAAAGCTAAGCTGTGTGGACATTGTACACAAACAGGCCACAGGTTAGTTTGCCTGTAAAATTCTCCTTCCCACACCTAAGCTTCTCCCATCTGAGAATATTTCTCACTTTTCACTTTTCTTATTTGAATTGATTTTGATTTCAATTCCAGCCTGGGTTTCATCTGCCCTCAGTCCTTCTAGGGATGGTGTATATGCCTAGCAGTAGTTATCAAAGCCTGTAGATGATCAGCATGTCCACAATAAACAGCCTCTTTATCTGCTTTTTTGGAGTTTCTGATTTTGCACACCATCTGATTATATTTTCATTTCTAGTTCTTTGTGCAAATGCTGAAACCCAAAAAGTTACTTCATCTAGCTTTCCCCCAACTTCCTCCGACAGGCCCTGTGTAATTCCCCGCATGCCTGTGGGGACCCACACAGGGAGTCCCTGCTCGGAAGACATTCCAAGTTGGCACGTGGCATGTGTTTTCCAATATAAATGGTAGTTAGATATATTTGAAATAGTCCTATACTTCAACAAGCTATTTATGTTTTTGTGGATTGGTTTGGGAATCTAACCACCATCTGTAATGTAGTGCAATGGGAAAACCCAATCCAAGTTCCCAAAACCTCTTATAAATGGGCTTTTTCAACTTGGAGACTGTTTGTATACAATAAAGTGCTAAGATGACGATAATACGTGCAAAAGAACTGAGAGAAGTATGGTATTATCCAGGGTGGATTTAAATTCTTTTTTGCAGTGTTCCACAACTACTCATTTCCTGCCACACAAGGGAAGTCTCTTCCTTTAGAATTTGCATTTTACACATGAGAAAGAGCTTCTAACGGTTAGCAATGAATCAGTGTTATAGGTCAAATCTCATTAAAATGAGTTGGAGGGGAAAGGAGGGTCATGGCAGCAGCATTCAAATTCTTTTGTTATACAGGAGTTTTGTCCTCACAAAGTAAGCAGGTCCTTGACTGGGCCATATAATTCCTACATCCATTTCCTGATGCTCATTGTAAGCCAGAGTCAGAGATTTGGTTAAAAAAAAAAATTTCAGAGTTAAATCTGGGTTCAGTGATAAGTCACTAAATTCACCAGTGTGCTATATATTTTCTATCTTCAAGCCTGGCAATAAGAATCATCAGGATTGAGGACCTATGGGATTCTCACTAATCAAAAGGAGACAGAAATATGGTCATTCTGTATTTATTAAGGAAAGAAAGTAGGCCAATCCATGTTTACATGATGATTGACTACCTATAGACTACACTAGCCTGAAAAGTTTTCCAGTTTAAATTATAATTCACATTTATATAGCATTTTAAAGTTTAGGAAATATTTTCATCACAATAACCCTGTGAAGTGGATAAAGATTAACCCCATTTTACAGAGAATAAAACTGAGCGTCATAGAAATGAAATGACTCAGTCAAGATTGCCTGATCAGTGTCAGTACCAGGTCTCAAGTCCAGGACCATGGACCACAGATTTAGAGCTCTTGCTACTATACCCAAGTGATGCAAATACAGTAGACTCTTGGCTTGGCTACTCAGTAGCTAGGTAATCTTGGCTGCGTCATTTCCCTCTCTGGTTGAGCCTTGATTTATCTATCTGTAAGAAAGAGAATAATATTTTCATCACCTACCTCACAGAAAAGTGAGAAAAGTGAACTCTTTAGCATAAATGTGCTATTATTTAAACTAGAAAACTTTTTCAGGACAGTCTCTCTTAGCAGAGGTCAAAGGCCTGCTTGCTTGAGCACTTACACATAATAGGCAACATGGAAACTGTGACCGATCCATGGGGAACTGAAGCAAGGTACTGAGACATGGAAAGACAAACTGACTGGAGAAGGGAGTGGGGTACATGGGGCAGTTTTTGTGGCTTTTTTAGAAGCAGCTTTTCTGAGAGTGATCACTGCTCCCGAAGACGTCAGTCCTACATGTCATTTCTAAGTATTTTTTAAAAATGGAGAAGTAACTGGAACTAAGGGGTAAACAAGGTAGATAGTTGTCTACTACACATATTCTTAAATTAAAAAAAAAAATCTTTCTCTCTGGGACAATGAGGTAATTACTTCTAGAAACTTCTGTTAAACTGTCACACCTATAAAAACAATTTTCAATTTTTTAATTGACTTGACTCTCAGGTAAGATAAGGTAACAAAGAGATAGCCAAAGTTTTCTTCCTCAGAGTCAAAAGATAAAACATATGGAAGAAAAGGAAAGTTCATTAGCTTGTTTTTCCTTTCCAGTCCAGTTGATTGCTTCAGGCTCTAAATCCTTTCACACTATAATAGGGACTGGGCCAAATCCCCAGAGGCTGTTTCATGGCTTGATAAGGGTGGGCCATTCCTGCCATTCATGGTATGGGCAGGTTCTAGAAAGCAGATCACCATGCCTATCACAAAGCTAGAAAAAAAATAAAGGGCCCTGCAACGAGAAACAGTCACATTTGAAAAATGTCTCCACTGTCTTCAGAAATTCACATGAGCTAAAGAGAATTTAAAAAAAAAAAGAAACCACACAAATATGATTGTCATAATTATCTGTGATTATAATGGAATTTAGCAACTAAATATAAAAAATGTTTTTTAAGGGATGGAGGGGAAAGCTATGGTACTATTAAATTTTTTGAATATAATTTTTT
Source organism: Notamacropus eugenii (assembly GCF_028372415.1). Taxonomy (NCBI): domain Eukaryota; kingdom Metazoa; phylum Chordata; class Mammalia; order Diprotodontia; family Macropodidae; genus Notamacropus; species Notamacropus eugenii. Next base: position 35,541,532 of record NC_092877.1, on the reverse strand, counting down.
TCCTTTAGTTTCCATCTTCTCATTTTCCCCTAAAAACTAAACTAAAACTGAAAAAAATATTGTTAGCAGAATTGTGTCTGAGGCAGGGAAACCTTGTAGACATTATCTATAAACACAGATGACTCTTAAGAAAAACAGTTATTTGGGAACCACATTTTTCAATTTTCATTTTTCTTATTTGAAATGATTTTGATTTCAATTCCAACTCGGTTTTTTTCTGCCCTCAACCAGGCTAGGAATGGTGTCTATGCCTAGCCATGGAATCTATGGGCCAAAAAGAATATGAAAATGTTACTTTTTTTTAAAGCAAAATTTCAAACTTTTTTAGACTAGTTGGATTATTTCATACATTGTTTCACCAGTCAGATTCATTTCCTCCAAGACTGAGTGACTCCATCTTTTGTCACTTTGCCGAATATATGAGATTCCTTAAAGTTATTTTAATTCACATTTCTTTCAGTGAGATTTGTAGTGATTTGGAGCAATCTTTCACATGATTCTTAATAGTCTGAAACTCTTCTTTTGTGAATCATTCGTTCACATCTTTTGCCATTTATTTATTCAATTAGGGAATGATTATGGGTAATAGATTTGTATTACTTTCATATATGTATATATGTGTGCGTGTATATGTATATATATATATATATGTATATATGAAATACCAGACCCTGGTATACAGAAATATCAGGTACAAAGATCTTCCCACCCCACAATCTAGTTTTCCTTCTTATCCTAGCTTTTCAATTTCATGTGATCTCGATGACCTTTTTAATCTTTTGTGATCTCCTCTCTTCACTTGCTCCTCCAAGACAGTTCCCCAGGGAGTATGTAAAACTTCCTGCCTGGTCATTAGGGGAAGCTATAAAGCTGCAAATGTTTCACAAGGAATTTGGAGTACAACAACTTGAGGGGTCAGGGTTAACATATTTGTATTCTGACATTCAAATGAATGTGCTGAGTCACCGAAGGCATTATTTATAGTACGGCCTAGCTAACTTTCTGCTCTAATAAGTCTTTCCTTAGTTTTGTAATTCTTCCATGGATCTTCTGCATGCATCCAGTGACTCCTCAAAAATTCCAATAATGCTGACTCAGGGTGAGGATGCTGGCTGCTGCAGGATGCTGTGTCTACAGATTTCTTTCAGGGAAGTGGTTAATCAGATCCTCCCTTTCTTTCTTTGGCTGATCTTCCTGTTGCCTTAAAAATAGCCACAGACTTAGCAGTTGTCCTTCTTTCTAGGTTCCAACATTTATCTGAGTGCCCACTTTGAGCTTGGCCCTCAGTTAGGCACTGTTACCAGACTGTACAAATTCTTTCCAATTTCTGTGCTTAAGACAGGCATAGCTGGACAACTGTGAGTACTAACAGAAAGTGAAAAAAATATTCAGGACCCTTCCAAACAAAATGAAATGCCAACACATTTTGCAAAAGCATCAATTCACATTATTTGTGTTTGCGATCAGCACAATAAAGAGAACAAGGAAACCCACAGAAGGGTTGTGAAACACACTCCTCTGGAATTCTTCGTTTTTGAAACAACAACAGAGAAAAAGCAAGAGAAAAAGGCAAGGTCAAGTCTGAGCCAACAGAAATGATACCAACTTTCAGGTAGCACTTTAATGGAATGCTTCTTCACCTCTAAGCTACCCAGGTTCTTGTTGTGTTTGTCCTTGTGGGCCCAAAGAAGACCATGCCATCAGAGAAATAATGACCTGACTTGCACTTGACTTTGTTTTGAGTGAGTGAGGGCTGTGCAGGTCACCAGCCTCACTTCTCCTCCAGAGCCATCTGAATCCAATGATCAGATATTCATCAGGATGACTGGAGATGGCCCAGGATGCAATGGGAGGCCTTGGTCACGTAAGGCCAAGGCCTATTCAATACTCACTTAGGGTGAGGTGATGCCCATTCAGTGAATAGGCCTGTTTAAGAAGTAGTCAGGGGATGGTCCCTTTAAATGAAACAAAGAAAAATAGCTAAATCAGGCTGGGAGGGAAATGACAACAGTTACTATTGATAATCATTCTTAAGCCAGCCATTAAGTGGAGCTTGGGCAGGGGTCTGGCGTGGTACAATCTATGGGCTTCACAGTGCAGAAGGTTTAAGGGGAAAGGAAAGGGAAGAGATCTAGCTAGTAAACCCCAAGTTAACTGAGCATCCTCTGGCCATCCTGGTGGAAAGAGTCCTTGAATTGGTCACTTCTGTGACCAAAAGCAGAAACCGTAAATGAGATGTGAAGCCCAAGGTGACTCTAAGGTATGATTTTCAGCTTTTTCTAGTTTCCTGACTGACCTCCCCACCTCTACTCTCTTTGCTTCCCATCCAACCTGCATACTTTGCCAAGTTAATCTAAAGTACAAATCAAATCACTTCTCTGCTCAACCTTCAATGACCACTCCCCTCAAAAAACCCCACGGAATTTAGCCTGGGAGTGACCTTCCGTTCTAGTTTTATGTCCCCTTCATCTCCTACAGTTACACTACATTTCAGCTAATGAAGACAATTCATTTTCTCTAGACTTCCTCTGTTTCCTCCCCTCTGTGGCTTTGCTTGATGACTGTTTCCTACACCTGAATTTCCTCTTCACCTTATCTCTTGAAATTCTACCCATCCCTCCAGGGAAGCTCTTTATGAAGTTCTCCTTGATTATCCCCCATCTGGATGGGACCTTTCCCATCTGGGGCATCAATAAACTCTTAGGCACTTATTCCATTCTCCTCAGTATTAGAGCTATTAGAGTACAGCTTTAACAATCCACACTCAACAATGAACTATTTGAAGTCAGAGGTTGTGTATTACTCTTTATCCACTAATACCCCTCTACAGAACCTAAGCACAGGGTATTATACCTAGTGGTGCCCAGTAAATGTTTCCTCAATAAAATGATAAACGAATGATAACAATGATGACAGCAACAATAATAATACTTTTTTGTTTTTGTATTGGATTTTAAATTAAACTGCTCTCAAAATATTTTGGGGCAGATATTATCTTTTCTATCAAGATCAGAAGGGCTCAAAGACAAAGAAGATGAATGGGCCAAATGTATACTTCAGCCAATTCTCAGTTGAGGCACAGTATTATGAGGAGCAATGATAGATCAGAGACAGGTGGATAGCCATGGTGAAAGGTTGTATGTGCAGCAGTGCTAGCTGTGGATAAATTCAGATACTACTGTATCAACTAATAAGTGTTTATTGTCTGCGAGTTCCATATGAATCAACCATGAGACAGAGTCGCCAAAAATCCTAGTGCACATCTGGAGTGTTGTGTTCAGCTCTGCATGACACAGTTACAAGCTGGAGCACATTCAGAAGGTGGGGTGACCAGGATGATCGAGATGCTGGAGACCATACTATATAAGGATTGGTTGGAGGAATTAGATATTTTTAACCTTGAAAAGAGAAAGAGGGGGTGAGGGATTTAGAGTGAGATTGAGACATATTAGCTGTTAAAGTACTTGAAAGATCACAAGGAAGAATGATTAGACTTGTTCTTCTGGTTCCAGGACAGAACCAGGACCAAAGTTAGAGAGAAGCACAAGTCAACTTAACAAATTCTAGGGGAGCAGGTTTCAGTTTGATTCAAGGAAGAACTTTATTATTACACTTGTATTATGTATACTTGTAATAATACAACTGTATTATTACACTTGTCCAAAAATGGAATGAGTTAAGTAGTAGGGTCCACGGCACTGAGGGTGTTCAACCCAAAGGGTCATTGCTCAAGATTTAAAAAAGAGATTTCAAATATTGGGAAGGAAAGTAATACTAAGTTGCAGACCAAGTAACCTTGGCAGGGAGTAAATGACAGCAAGTAAAGTGTTTAAGACATGACTTGTGAATGCAAGGGGTTTACAGAATGACTGAAGAGACAAAAGTCATAAATATGACAAAATCAGGGAATCTGTGGAAAGCAGAGAGGAGAGAAGCAAAAAGTGGGAGAGGAAGGATATAGAAGAGGAATTAGTCTTTATGTTCTCTGGACAGCTAGGTACCACAGTGGATAGAGTGCTGGGCCTGGACTCAGGAGGACTCATCTTCCTGGGTTCAAATCTGGCCTCAGACACTTAGTAGCTGTGTGACCTTGGGCAAGTCACTTAATCTTGTCTGCCTCAGTTTCCTTATCTATAAAATGAGCTGGAGAAGGAAATGGCCAACGACTCTAGTATCTTTGCCAAGAAAATTCCAAATGGGCTCACAAAGAGTCAGACACAACTGAACAAGAATCACAACCACAAAATTCTACTCTGTCCTTGGCTATCATATTTGTAAAAGGGAGAAGACTTAAAAGAAAGGACACAAATATGCAGGCAATTAGGGTTTTCAATAGGGATACACAGTATGTAAATAATGTCATTATGAAGAGAGTATTCATCTTCAATGGGCTGATGTAGTACAGACTGTCTTTCCCACTTGGTCTTCCTAAAGGCTTCAAATTCCATTTCTGGATAACCTGATTTCTTATGACAACACTTTGGCGTGCATCATGCCCAGATGTCAGCTGCAATGCATTTCCCAGAAGTCATGTCAGCTCCAATTAGCTTCCTTGATGGAAAAGATAACAGATTGTGTCTTTGGACCAAACTCCACTTTTTCTAAGCTATAATAGGTTTGTTTTTAAATGGAAAATGATCAAGTAAACCCACTGCTTTTACACAGCTCTGCTTGGAACATAAAACTCTTCACTCGAGCCTGGCTTGTGTCATTAAACATGCAATTGTGAAATTAGTGACTCAGGAAGAAGAGAAAACTTTGGTTTCCACATAAGTGTCTCCTTAATAATCAGAACTAATGAGAAAGCAAAACTGGAACTAGGGCACTTAGAGTTCAGATCTATGTTTGCCTAAGAGAAGCAAACGTTTGTCATGACTTACTAATCCTGCTGGAGTAGAGATGTGCAGAAAATTGGCACATTTTAACACAAAATTTGGGAATCAGCACCGCCATAATTACTTTATAGAAAAACCTTGTTGTATATAAACTTCATAGGCAGTGGAATGAGGCCACATAAAATAAACTTCTAGTTGTTTTAGGAAAAGTAAGTTAAAATGACACAATATCTTGGCTTATTAAGGCTGCATAATTGCATAACCTGGGTGTAATCAGTAACATGGAAAGCAATCTAAAATGAAAACTTTGAAGAACATTTCCATAAATGGTGTTTTATTTTTATACATCTCTACATGGTTTACTGGTAAATGTTTAACAACCAGGTCCCTGAAAAAATGTATATGGGACATAACTTTTGAGTTTAATGAGTAGCAGTAGTAACCATTTTTTTCTATCACTTTGTTAAATCTTGACAGTCAACAGAACAATACCAAGCCCTGATTGGTGACTGCTGATTTCTGAGGTGTGAATGCTTACACTGAAAATTTAACAATGACTAAGCTAGTGCTAGCACAGTCCTGCATGTACCACACCATCTTCTTAACTAGCCTCTCTGCTTCCAATCTCTCATACTTTCAACCCACTCTACATACTGTGGTTGGATTATAAAACACTGCTTTCATCAAGCTAATTTCCAGTTTAAGCACCTGATATGGCTTGCTGTGGCTTGACAGGTTAAGTTCTAAATCTTCAGTCTGGTCTTGAGGCTTGCCAAAATCCCCTGTTGCAAGAAATCCTTTGATGGAGTCAAGACATCACATAAAACGTGCTCCTTTTGGTCACAGTATCTTTGTTTTAGCCTTTAAGGTCTACCTAGGGGTGGTATAGTTTAGTAGAAAGAACATCAGATTCGGAGCCAAGGGACTTGATCTCAAAACCTACCTCTGCTACTTATTGGCTGTGTGACCCTAATTAGACAAGTAGCTTCACATCTCTGGAACTCTGGTTCTTCCACTGTTAAATGAAGCCTTAAACTAAATGATCCCTAAGGAACCTATGATTCTTCCTCTCCTCTTCTCTAAGACTTTCTTAGTGCTCCAGCACTAGTTCTATTTCTTCCAGGAATCTTTTCTATAAAAACAGGTACCAGGCTTATTATGGAACCTGTATTAGAGAAAGGGCCAGGAGGTGCATGAAGATAGATATTCAGTTGTGGAGATTGTCAGCTATTATGAATCCCACTGGACTGGTGATGTGAGAGGGAGAAGCCTCATTTACATTACCTCTCCCATCTTTCCTTTGTTTATGGTCATAATCTTAAGGTGAATGAAAGTACTTTCATCCTTTTACCTGTGTTATATGTAGCTGGGAGCTCCCTCCTTTCCTCAAACCCTTAGACACAGGAGGGTGAGTGGGAAGAGGTTTAGGAGATAGTAGGAGGGTTTTTCCTTATAGATACATTTGACCTATATCCTTTCAATTTATAATATATTCAATAAACTGTTCTATCACATTATGGTAAGTTTTTAAGTCTATGAATGTGGGGAGTAGTAAACAGAGAGGGGAGCCGAGACAGATAAGGTGAAGGCCCATAAGCTTTTACTGATCGTGAATTTTTATATTTAAATATTTCATCTCTTAGATTAATTCTGTACCTGGCTAGTGGTGATTGATTCAAATCATTAAGTGCTGCTGCTTAAAACTTTGAGTTTCATGGTAGAAGGGGCAGTCCCTACTGGTTATTCCATGATCAGACCTTAGGTATTACACTAGCTAAAGAATACAGTGGCACTCTTATTTTCTAACAGGTTTAAAGAAGGTACCACTTGGTCAAGAGCACATTTGGACTGTTCTTTTTGTCACAAATTATGTGGACAACTTCAGTTGTAAAGAAATCCAATGATGTGGATTCAATTAAAAGATTCCTTTTGGTCCCTGTCCTTGTCTGGCTGGGGTAAAAAGAGGGTAGACATATAGCTCCTCTGACACAACTTAGTTATATCCTGAAAATAATAATAATCTTTTACTAGATAACGTATAGATTTAGGGACTGATTTTATATTGAATTAGACAAAGGGAACTGGAGCTTTTTAGAAAGCCATCATTCTAGGGTAAACAGACAAGGCTGTTTAGGAGTTAAAAGAAGTTATAGAATTCCTTTGGAATCAGACTGTATTAATGGATATTGATCAATCACTTTAGCTATTTCTGCCTCTCCTCGTTTAGGTGAAGGGGCTGATCTAACTAGCCTTCATCACTAATAAAATACTGTAAGTTTTGGCCATTGGAGCTGAATATCCAAGAAGTGGTCACATCAATTATGTGAGGTAATCTAAGCTGGCAAGGGATGCCCAAGACTTTGGCAAATATTCTAAAAATATTCCAGTGTTATTCATGGAAGAAGCCACAAATTTCCTTTATAAAATACTTTATTTTATTTTCTGTTCTAAATTCTCTCCCAGTTACTTCTCCAACCTTACCTATTGAGAAAGCAAGAAAAACAAAACCTTTTGTGAACAGGCAAGCAAAATGAATTCTCTCATTAGCCACGTTCAATAAAATATGCTTCAATCTGCACTCTTGAGTTCATTACCTCTCTGAGGAGGCAGATAGCACATTTCATCATGAGACCTCTGGGAACTGTGTTTGGTCCCACGGTGTTGCTCACTCTTTCAAAGCTGTTTGTCTTTATAGTATTATTATATTATAAGCTGTTTTCTTGATTCTGTTCCCTTTGCATTAGTTGATACAAATCTTCCCAGGTTTTTCAAAAGTCAGCTCTTTATAGTTACACACATATGTGTATACATATACATGTGAATAAATAAACATATGTATCATATATGTTTATACACACACTTAATTTTACATGTGTGCATATACATATAACTTGTTCAGTCATTTTTCAATTGATGGGTACTCCTTGAGTTTCCAATTCTTTGTTACCATGAAAAAAGTGGCAACAAATATTTTTGTATATGTGAGTCCTTTTCTTCATTCTTTGATCTTTTTGGGGTATAGATCTAGTAGTGGTATTGCTGGGTCAAAAGGTATGCACAGTTCAATAGCTTTGGGAGCATGATTCTAAATTGTTTTCTAGAATGGCTGGATCAATTCACAACTCCACCAATGTACATTAATATGTCTGATTTCTCTCAGTTTTTCCAACATTTGTAATTTTCCTTTTCTGTCATCTTGGCCAATTTTATGGATATAAGGTGGTAAATCAGAATTGTTTTAATCTGCATTTTTCTAGTTATTAGTGATTTAGAATAGTCTTATATGGCTACTGACAGCATGGATTTCTTCCTCTGCAAATTGCTTATTCATAACCTTAGACCATTTATCAATTAGTGAATGGCCCTTATAATTTTGGATAGGTTTCTTATACACCTTACAAATGAGACCTTTATTAGAGAAACTTGCTGAAAAGATTTTTTTTCTCCCACTTACCTACTACCCTTCTAATTTTAGTTGAACTTGGTTTTGTTTGTGCAAAAATTTCTTAAACTTATGTAATCAAATTGTCCACTTCACTTCCTGTGAACCTCTCTCTCACTTATTTGGTCATGAACTCTTCCCCATCCACAGATCTGAAAGGTAATTTCTTCCTTGTTGCTCTAATTGTTAATTACTTTTTTGATTTTGAGAATTTCTCTTTTGGTGTTTAATTGGGGTTTTAAAAATCTGTTCGTTTTCTAGTTTTTTTTTAGTTGTACACCCAATTCATTGATATGCACTTTCTCTCTTTTATTGATAAACATACATAGAAATATAAAAGTTTCCTTAAGTATTACTTTGGTTGCATCCCCCAAATTTTCACATGTTGTCTCATTGCTGTCATTATCTTTGATGAGATTATTTATTGTTTCTATGATTTGTTCTCCAATAAACTCATTCTTGGGATTAAGTTACTTAATCTCAAATTAATCTTTAATCTTTGCTTCAAAGGCCTTTTATTGACTAATTTTTATTGCTTTATGATCATTAAAAGATGAATTTACTATTTCTGCTTTTCTTCATTTGTGAAGTTTTTTTCCCTAATGCAAGGTCAATTTATGTGAAGGTACCATATTTTTCAAGCCTCTTTGATGCCTATATCACCTTTGGTGCTTGGGTCAATTTTAAGGTGAGACAGGAGTTTTTAAGCTTTGCTCCTGAGACATGGTAGGGTATGTAGAGAGGGAAGGGGTAAGTATTAGTAGCTCCTACACATGATTTTCACTCCTTTGCATTACTACATAACTAACACCAAAAGCCAAACTACTGGGTTGATGGGTATCAGGATGCATTATGGTCCTGTCAGCAGGCTCTGAGCTGAAGTGCTATTGGGGTGCAGAAAGTAACAAAAACTCATCTCTACTTAGTGCCCATCACTCTGTGGAATCTAAATGAATCTATGCTTTCTCTGAATAACCAAATGATGCCTCAGGTCCATTCCTGCTCCAACTCTATGACTAATATTCTACCAGCTCCTTGACTTTAGTCCTGGGCTCCCTCTTGGCAGTTCTTCTGTGGTGGCTGCTTCAGCTCTCTTGGGTAAGGCACTTAATCTTTCTGGGCCTCAGTTTCTGCACCTAAGAAATCAGAGGTTTGGATTAGATGACCTCTGACATCCTTTACAACTAGGAACCCATTATCCTAAAATGTACAGTGCCTGGAACCCATAATAACAAAGCACTACAAAATTCAAGTTCTGTTAAGCCTGCCTTAATGAACTGATGGGCAAATGTATAAGCAAGATACAACTGCATGCAACAATATCATCAATTCCTGAGTAGGAGCCGACTTTCTTTAGCAGGTTAAATTTGTTCTGCCACCATCTTACTTACAGGATTGATTTACAAAGCAAATTTATCAGTCATAGAAAACATAAAAGTACACCTTCGTCCAAGAAAACTGATCATGGAATAATTATTAATAATTTAATGTGCTTGTCTATAAAGTCTTTATATTAAGCCATCATATCTTGTTCTTTAAGATGAAAATGATTGTTGACATTTAAAAAAATTATTGGCAGTATATTGTGTTGCAGGCATCTCAAACTGAGGGAAAGATAAAGATTCATAAGACATATTATGTGCTCTTTAAGACTAAGATATCTTTGAGAAACAAGATAAAGACAGATGTAAGGTCAAACAGGCATTGAGAATTGGAACCCACATCTCTGTAAAGCAGTAAATGGGACAGAGTTGTTCATGTTAAAAAAGGCTTGAAGGCTACAGCAATAGGTCAGATTGCTGCTACTTAACTCCTAACTCATAATTACAGAAGTAATTGAATTGCCAGTTAATCAAAGGTGTGATCTAAGTGAACAAGGCCTGGATATCTCTATTGAATCAAACAATCAAAGGCATAAATAAATTATCTGTGCACAATCACTGAAAGGAACAATGAGGTACTGTTGAGCTGCTAGATGACAGCAATGTATTTTTATAGAGAATCAGTCCCACCCCGTGGGCTTGGGTAAAAAGAGCAGCAGCATGCCTCTAGTAGTGGACCAGTTTCAGCAAAGCCCTGGCACAGGAATGCTTAGGGGGTGGGGGTGAAGGTAGGGAGAGGGGTCTCCATGTTCTCTCCACCTTCTCTACCCTACTTTAATTCAAGGATGATCTTGTGGACTTTGAAAAGTTAGAAGGTAAAGATTTCACTCTGGCTTCTTAGCAGCGCTCCTGATGCAGCACTTGAATTCAGAGCCAAAGACAAATTAGACGCATTGAGGAAAATCAACTTCAGGGATCTACAAGGGGTCCAGCGGATGTTATACAAAAGGGTAACTTCAGAAGGATCCCACAAAGTGAAAAAAGAATTTTCAGCAACCAAGAGCTATCAATTACTCCTTTGTCCCTTGTGTCATCTAAATTTGAACTTCCTTTCTCCTGGACTTTGTATGTACTGGTGGGAGAAGTGCGCCAACAGTTTAGGGGTGTGTTTTCTACCACCTCCACTTATTCCACTTCTTTCGTAAATACCCATTTCTCTGATGACATGGTTTTCTTTGAAAACCAAGGATGAACACAACAACAACAATTAAGTCTGATTAGCTGTTAATCAAGATGGAGCACTCCAGGGAGACTCATGAATGACAATATTAGAAAAGTCCCTAAATCTCTCAGGGTTTCTCCTAGAATTCCAAGGAGAGAAGCAATATTCCCTTCTGGGGACCTAACTTTTATTTCAAGTAGGATCTGGCAGCATGAGTCCAGAGCCTTCACTACCAATGTAAGAAGATATTAGTATTTTTATTATCTTTCTTATACTTTGCTGAATACATACAGCAGTAATGAGGAACTTACTGAACACTGGTGGTTCATTTCTAAACTATATCACTGAAAGAAATATAGCTAGGAGGGGGCTGGGTCAAGTGGGAGTCTCTGATAATTAGAGGTCTTAGTGTAAATCTGGAGTAGGTTCAGTAGGCATATAAGAGAGAAGCAATGCTGAGGAGGCTGTTCTCACATAGAGACGACACTAAGTTTGAGATATTAATGGCAGAGTGTAATTTGTTATATGATCCAGGGTATGATTAGGTTGGTGCCTCATAGAGAGTGGAGGTGAAAAGAATTAAAGAAGAAGAGCTAAGGAGGCTGAGGACCTGATGTCAGAGTGTCTAATGAAGTCACACATGGATAGAGAGGAGAGAAAAAAAGCAGGAGCCAAGTGCCTAAGTCTACTAGAAAAGTTGGAGTGGATTCTGTAAGCCAGCAAATGACCTGAATAATTCTGAAGCTGATATAAATAAGTAATATGGATTTTAAGAAAAATAGTCAATATATTATAGGAGAGAATAGGGATTCAAAAAAATCTTCACAGGTTGGAAAACTGACTCAAATCTATCAAGATAAAATTTAATACCTTAATCTTAAAAAAATATCAACAGTAGAAGAATAGGATAGGATGGTTCAATAGCAATTCACATGAAAAATAACAACATTTTTGTGGACTACAAACTCAGCTATGGGTCAAATCTGTCACAGGAGTAAAATGTCCAGAAAAAGGAAGGTCCTTCTGTCTTGGTCAGGTCATACCTAGACTAATGAATTCAGTTCCAAGCACTATTATCTTAGATTCCATGAAAGACTGGAACTTTCCTTAAATTCTCTTTTTTAGTATGTGTCTATATAATACGCATGTAGGTATATGACACATATATTATACACACATTTACTGTATCAAAATTAATAAAGGATGTCTTTAACATTATGCTTCTCTTTTTAAAAAATGTTATGCTTTTCTGCATTTACAAATTTTTTATGCCCCAAAACATGAACTTTTTTTTTTTTTTTTTTTTTTGCTAAAGGTAACATGTAAAGCTAGAACATTTTCTGTGATTCTGATTTGGAAATCAGGTCTATCATATTCAACTTGTAAAAATTTTTTTAAAAAATCCTCAATTATTTTCTTCTTTATATTTGTTAGATTTATTCAGGTTTGAAAGAGGTGCACCAATATCCCCAACAATTAGTTTTAATATGGGACCCTATTTAGGCTGAGAAGACATGGTACTACACAAATAAGTGTTGATTGAAAAAAATGTATAAAAAATACTTTCAGTTCCATTCCTGTCTGAGCATGTGTCCCCAAAGGTCAGGTTGAAACATTAGTTTAAATGGTGAATGGAAACTCTTCTTAATAAAATTAAAAAAAATTAGTTGTATGACCTAAAAAAGTACTCTTTCTCTCCAGGAATCCCAGTTTCTTCCTTTGAAAAACGAGAAAATTGGACTAGATGATTTCTAAGGTTGCTTCTAGATCTGACATTCTCTGATTCTATATATACTATGGATAATTCCCAATTTTTCAGGGTAGGTGATCTCCCACAGAAAGTTTCCCAGAGAAATAAGAGAAATGAACATCATGAGAAGAAAATCTAAGTACACAGCAATTTGTAACGAATTTCTGTATGAATATTCCCAAGAGAAAAGAGGACGGTGTAGAGGGCTCAGAGGAGAAAGGAGTTAAAAAAAAAAAAAAGAAAAGAAATAAAAGAAGAAAGATGAGAGTATCAAGTGAAGAGGACACTGATTTTCAAACCATTCCCAAGACTCAGGTTTTGCTGGAAGTATCTACTATAATAAACATTTTAACACCCATCCAAGTCCAGAGTTTGATGTGACCCAGCAGTGGTGTCTGGGCCTTTCTTCATTCTCAGAAAAAGTTTCCCTGCTGAGCAGACTGACTTAGTTAGAAGACTGATTTACTGAATTTTAGCAAAGATAATAAATAAAGATGCTTCAATCTTTTTGCCAGGAATGTTTATCCTCTGGGACCTGTCATAGAAAATGTAATTTATACAGACATTAGAGCTGGAAAAAACAAAATTCTCTGTCTGTTTTAAAGAACATTTTCTTTTCTTTTACATTTTACAAACTGGAGGGAAGATTTTTTAAGTATTCCACTTATTTTTACATTTGTGCAATACTCTCCTGAAAGCACTGGGCCTCAAGACATAGGACCAAAGTTCAAGACTCAGTTCTGCTGTCACTTCTTAGCCATGGAATACTAGCAGTCATTCATCCTCTTTGAGCTTCAGTTTCCTTTCTGGAGAATGAAATAATGACACCTGTGTTACCTACTTCCTTTGGCTCTTGGAAAAATCAAATAAGGAAAATAACTAAAAATATTATTATCATGTTTTTATAGCAAAAGCTGGCTTTTCTGGCAGCCAAGTGGTACAGTGGCTAGAGCTCTGGACCTGGAGGTCAGGACGTGTGAGCGCAAATTTGGCCTCATATACTTATTAGTTGTTTGATCCTGAGTAAGTCAATTAACCTCTCTCAGCCTCCATGTCCTCATCGGTAAAACAGGTAGATTAACAGCATCTACCTCCCAGAGTTGCTGTAAGGACTGAATGAGATGATATCTGTGAAATTCTTCGTAAAACTTATAGCACTATATAAATGTTGGCTATTACAACAATGGTAATTATTGTTAATCAGTCAATTACAACTGATCATTAACTTAGCTACAGTATGATAGCTGATGCCATGATGATTCTGTGACATTAATACTGAAGTGACTTGTGAATCATCAAAGGTTAAACTCTACTTGTTAGCAATTTAGGAACAAGTCTGTTTTACTGTGCTAATCCTTTGAAGATGGATAATACAGCAATGATAAAATTATAATGATCCTAAGCTAGTTTGGTGTTTAAGGGCCTCCCCAAGCTAGGGTCATGCCACCTCTTCAGCCTTATCTCACACTATTTTCAGGGAGGACCTGGAGAACCTCAGTCCAAGTCCCAGCTTTGATGCTGTGTGACTATGGACAAGTTACTCAACCTTCCTGGGCATCAGTTTTTTCAATTCTATAATGAGGGAAATGGACTCAATGGTCTCTAAGGTCTACATCAGCTCTCTTACTATAATGATGCATGAGTACTATGCTCCAGTCTGCTTTTCCCTCTCTCTTTGACTACTTATGTCTCTTCTCCCACCTCCTTCATCACACAGGTTGTGTCCTCTTCCTGTAAAATGTCAACTACTTCATAGAAGAGAATATATTTCATCCTTGTACCCTACCAGAGCACTGCACAGGGCTTTTCACATACTGGGCTGTTGGCAAGTTCTCATTGACCTTTCTCAGACCCAACCAAACACTCTGTACTTCTCTTAGGCATCTGTAATAGTTCTTTGGGAATGTGATGTTAGCTGGCCACATCCATAAGCTCAGGGGCCATATGGATAGGATTGGAAGTTCAACACCATCATTTTATGGATGAGGAAGCAAAGGCTCTGAATGGAAGAATGACTTGCCTAAGGTCACAAAGGGAGTAAAAACAGCAGAGCAGGGGCTTGAATCCAGGTCTTCTGTCTCTACATCCAGGGTATTTACTATATGGCCATGCTGCCCTTCCATACTGTACTTCCCCATCTTAGCCATTTTTGTATAAGAAGAGATGAACTGTTGATACATTTTTGTCTGCCTAAATAGATGATTATCCAGAACATGACTTTTCTTAATGGCTCTCCAACTAGAAAAGAATTTGTTAAAACACATTTGTTGGGTATAAAAGCAACGGAGAAAAGCTAGAGATGTAGTAGTGTCTTCAATTGGAAAGAATAAGAAAGCCACTGCGCCCCACTCACCCCCTCCAATCTTCTGCCAAAACCTAAGATTCACTCCATCCTCTAGCTCACCAGTTTTTGTTGGCCGGCTATTCTGAGATAACAGAATTGAAAGGAATCTTAGGTGTCACAGCCCTACCCACACCACCAAAAATAAGAATTTGAGATGAAAGCCAGATATAAGTAGATTTTAATGTTGTTAATTTAATATTCAAAGGGAAGGGCAGGCTAAGAGCACAAGGGAAGCATTTAAAATAATGGCAGCTAGAGAAACAGAGCAATGTGAATTTATAGGCCAGTTTTAATTTTCTGTTGAGTTGACATATATTTGGCAAACTACATTTACACAAATTATTTTCTCAGGTGTTGGTTCAACTGATTTTCCATTAAGAAATCCTAAGTTTGTTTCCCTTGGGCTTTTGCTTTTTAAATTAGAAGGGAGAGTCAAGCCTGGAATTTCACTGGGAAGAGAAGGCAATTGCCAATTGGGTATTTGTTATGATTGTGTAAAGTCAAAGTTCTGAAACTATCAAGTAGGAAATTTCTTTAAGAGACTTAAAATTTATGTTCTTTAGCCATAAAAGCTTAACATGGGGTCTATGGGCCTTTAAGGGGGTCTTGGAGATAGACTTCTGGGGGGACTCTGTGAATTCAGATAGGAAAAAATACCTTTATTTTCACTAACTAAAATTTAGCATTTCCTTCACTTATGAATGTAGGCAACAAAACATTATTCTGAGAAGGGGTCCTTAGAATTCACCAGGCTGCCATAGGGTTCGATAACATAAAAAGGTTAAGAATTCCTGTTTTACAGCGAGCAACTCTCTCATACCTTTATTCCACCTCCCATCAAATCACAACTAATTTCATAAAGCACTATCTCCTGAATACCACACAATTCACTTCATGTGCTCTCAGTTACACACTGTAAGCTGAATGTTCCTAGTCTAAATGCTCTAAAACTGAACTCATTATCTTTTCCCTCAAACCTTCCTCTCTTTCCAACTTCCCTATTATTGTGAAAGGTATCATCATCCTCTCAGACACCCAAGGTCAAAACCTAGGTTTTATTCACTCTCATCTCCCATATCCAATGTGTTACTAAATCCTGTTGATATCAGTTTTCTACCATCTTTTGCATTTACCTGCTTCTCTCTTCTGACACTTTTAGTACCCTAGTGCGAACCCTCATCATATCACCTCAAGACTATTATAGCAGCACTCTAGTCCATCTTCCTAAAGTGCAGGTCTGGTTAGGTTCCTCTCCTATTTGATAAACTCCAGAAGCTCCCCATTGCTTCCATGATGAAATATCCACTATTTGACTTTTAAAGTCCTTCATAACCTGGTTTTTTCCTACCTTTCTAGGATTTTTATACCTTACTGCTCTTTAATTCTCCACCTTCTGCCCCACCATGTATTCTCAGATCGTGACACATTGGCTTTCTCACTGTTCCCAGAACAAGACACTGTTTCCCAACTCCAGGCATTTCTGTTTGCTGTCCTCCGTGACTGGCTCTTTTCTCATTTCCATCTTTTGGTTTCCGTGGCTTCAAGTTTCAATTAAAATCTTATTTGGTCCATGAAACTTTTCTCAGTTTTCCTTAACTTCAGTGTCTTACCTTGGAGATTATCTGCAGCTTATTTTGCATATATCTTGTTTATACTCAGTTGTCTATAGGTCATCCCCATTAGACGGCGAGTTCCTTGTTTTTTGTTTACCTTGCTTCGTATCACCAGTGTTTAACATAGTTTATGACACACAGTAGGTACTTAGCCTGTTGAGTTGATGTGACTATCATCACCTGGCGGCCACATAGGCTAACATAATGAACTTAAAGTTCACTTAAATCATCTATTTTTTTAGAAGAACTTCAAACTATAATTCCTCCATTTTAGACTTGTGAAATTTATTTTTTGAATTCAAGGGAAGACAATTATCCTTTATTAAATTTAATTATTGAATGTCATATTATTAGATTCAACACAATGTTCTATATCCTAGCTTTGTCAGTCTGTGTTAGCTAATCCTCTTGGCTTTGTGTTATCTAAAAGTGTGATAAGCATGCCGTCTATGCCTTTATGCAAGCTATTAATAAAAGCAGTGCAGGGCTAGCTAGGCCAGAATTCTGTGGAACTCCCCTTAGAGCTCTCCTTTCAAGTGAATAAATAAACCAATAATGACTAATTTTGGACCTAGACATTTGTCCAATTCTAATTACACTGAACTACTGGTCCACTTTTTTAAAATTCTGAATTTAGCCAACACCAAAAAAAGAACATTTACATATACAAAGCAGACTACAAAAAGGAGAATTATATGGAAAAACCATAACTCTCTAGTATGCAAAGTTTGTTCTTTAAAAATTGCATATAACAGATAGACATATAACTTTCAAAGCTATCCTGCTTTTCTGAACTTCCTTCTATTTTCTTCTGTGTATTTACAAAAATATATTAATGACTATTTTTCTTCTTTTTTTGGAAACATTATTAATGTCTAATTTTGTTAATGTCTAACAAGGATGCCTTCATACTATCCATAGACGCAGCATGAAAGACTTTGCCAAATATCATTGTTCATCAAAAAAGGCAAAAGTCTACAAAAAGTAGCACTACATGGTGCAATACATTGATTACTGGGGGCTAATGATTTTGAAAGAATTTGATGCCAGTAATCTAGAAAATGAAAAAAAAAATTCTTCTGTTGTCAAAAAGGTGCCAGACCTGAAATTCTGCTTGTCAGTGAGACTTTGCAGCTACAGATGCATAAGTAGGAATGAACTTGAACTATTTGCTATGCAAAAATGAAATTAAAACTGGATAAAGCAGGTCCAAAAGCAAAATCTCAGTTTAGAAAACCAATAATTTGGTGGAATGAATTGAACAACACATTACCAAGATCTGAGCAAAGAAAAGACTAGGCAGATAGTGTCACAAGTGGAAATTCTTGCATATTTGCATCTGAGGTCATTTTAACAGGTAAAGACTAGATGTAGGTAAATGATATATTCAGGTTTAACAAGAATTTCAACTATTTAAACTCTTCCACGAATAAGTGAATGCATACGTAAGTGGCCACATTCTCTCTAAAAGAGGTAGAAATCTTGACAAAGACTTGGAAACCTCCACGTCCCTGGCACTAACACATAGACTGAACTACTGACAAGACTGTTAGCAGTCTGGTTTCTCTCTGTGGTGGTTAGGCAGGGAAAAGAAATTCTCAATATCTGTAGAGGTTTCTGATTTCTATTGCCTAAGCTGACATTTGTATTATGTTCTAGAAATAAATTCCAAAAAGGTAAAGAGCTGAAAGTTGTCCAGTCTCAGTGTGGCTCCAATAAATAATGATGATGATGAGAACAAAAAACTGAAACAAACTGATGACTATTAAGTCTGATATTAAAGAAAAATCTTACTGTATTTTTATGACTACCACTGTATTTTGTCAATATTTCCATGTAACATTCTTGTAGACTAAAGATAACAAAAAAATTAAATAACTGGCCTTTTGAAAAAGTGAAAAGTGAACAAGCACACAAAGGTTTATTTAAGGCTAAGTATATGAAGTGAAATGTTCAAAGCTTTCTGAAGAAAGAGCATGCATTCAGTTCAAAGCTAAGCAGGGGAGCATATTTTTCTTCTTTTCCTCAGTTTAGGAAAAAAAATAAAAAATAAGATGTATCCATTAAACTTTTAAAAATGTATTCTGATTACTCCTTTTTTTATTGATTTAGGAGACCCACCTTAACTTGATCTATTTGAATAGGAGGCTCCTCGGTGGTAGGGAATATTTTTGCTTTTTTAATCCTTGAATTCCCATCACCTTGTAAGGGTTTAATAAAGGTTTATTACATTGAATTTAAATTAAGTGAAAGCAATATGTTTAAGCAAATCAGAATCAACTTATTGTAATCTCATTCATACTTACCCTATAGAAAGCACTTGTCAAAGGCAGTAATGCTGCTGCAATATTATATTCTTCTAAGGTTGAACAGTCCTTAAACAAAACAAAGAAACAGAGGCATTATTATGGACGTACCCAGCCAAAAGGTCAACTCTGAGAAAAGTCAATTGCAGCATCCCTCTGCTGCCCTGGTCTTACAGTGACTTCTAGGAACTTCTTTTGGTACCTGTCCATTCATTACCTATTCTGTCTGTCCATTTCAGCCCAAGGACAAAGCAGTTATTATGATTACGATTTTTCCTTTGTCTTCCCAGCACTTAGTAAATACCTTGTGTGTACAGCTGCAGGTTCTTAGGAGTGCTGGCTGAATGGAATTCTAAGTTCCCTAAACGTCTTTCCTGTGGACGTACAGGAGGGAACTTTAACAGAGGGGAGATACAAAGGGCCAGATGAAGGAATCCATGAGAAGTGTACAACATGCAAGCTTTTGTGACAGATGCGATTATCACCCAACATGGCATAACTCGTCTGAGATGTGGGGTGAAGGCGAGTGGTTAGCGCCACACCTGATCCTGAAAAGGCTCTGCTAGGAATGACATACTGGTCTCAGGTCCATCACTTTTCTAGCTTCTTTAGACAACTCTCTATACTCCCCAGATTCCTTGTTCTTGGTGATAAGCAGTATGTCTCTCTCCTTCCTTCCCCCTTCTCCCTCACTTCCTAAATCCAACAAAGATTTATTAAGTGGCACTGATGGAATAGGTGATGGGGATAAAAAATTGAAAATGAAGTAGTACTTGCTCTCAAGGAACTAGTATTAGTCAATCAACAAGCTTTTATTAAGCATTTATTATATACCAAAGAATGTGCTAAATGCTGAGGATACAAAGAGAGTAAAAATAAGGTCCCTGCCCTCAAGGAATTCACATTCTAATGGGAGAAATAACATACAAACAACTATGCACATACAAGCTACAGACAAGAGTAAATGGTAAGTAATTGTAGACAGAAGAGACTAGCAGTAAAAGGGACCAGGAAAGCCCTCTTACAGAAATCTTGAAAGAAGTCAGAGAGACTAGGAAGAGGCTTTGAGGAAGGAGAACATTCTAGGCATCAGGGACAGCCAGTGAGAAGGTGATGAGTAAGGAGATGTAATGCCATATGTAGGGAGCATGAAAATGGCCAGTGACATTGGATCACAGACTACATGGAGGGAAGCAAGGACTATTGCATTAGTCTGGGAATGAGGTGACAAGAACCTTAATTAGGGCAGGGGCCATGTAAGTAGAAAGATGGGACAAAAGTGAGATTTTATGAAGGCAGAAACAAGAAGACTTGGCAACAGACTTGATATTTGTACTGAGGCGTCAAGGATGACACCAAGGAGTCACTCACTGTAGGAGAATGGTAGTTCCCACAATAGGAATAGGGGTAATGGGATTGCAGTTACCCTTCTATAATTCTGTCCCATTTTCTCTCCATAATCTCAATTCACCTCTTCAATTTATTGAATAGTTCTTTATTATTTTCTTATTTTCCAAATGTTAAGATTTATCTGTCTCCAAAAAAGATGCTAAGTACTCCCTGAAGGCAGGTATGATTTTGTATACTTCTGTGACCCTCCACCATCAAAGACAGTGAGCATTCTTAATAGCACAGCAGGTTGCTTGACAAACCCTTGGAATTAAATTGAACCCGTACTACATTCCAGGTTACAGTTTCCTCAATGTGAGCGCCAAATTACATTTTAGAAAAGCAGGCCTACAACTGAAAGATGTTCATACAAGGTAGATCAATTTAACACCAAAGGAAAAGGTAAGTTGCAATAGCAAAAAAACAAACTCCCAAACCAAAAACCTCACCTCAGTTAACAGTAATTGGACACGCATGGAAAAAGCAATTTTATGTGTTGTAGCTGAGATATTCACAAGAAGGCTGCAATTATTTAAACATTTCATGGAAATTTAAAAGGTAAATGGAAACAAATCAAACCTATGAAACTGTTTTTGCTTAAAACGTTTATTTTTATTTAAACTATACAAATATTTTATTTCATATGAGCTTTTGAAGTGAGCTAGTAATATATGTTAGATTTTTTCTATCTCTGAGGTGCTCTGAAATGGGCACCCTTTATAGATTCTGGAGTTGGGACAAGGAGCTGGTTGCTGTGGTTGTGTTCATCCTTCATTCTTGAAGAAGACCATGACATCAGAGAAATGATGACAAGACTTGCACTTGACTTTGTTCTGAGTGAGGGAGGGCTGTGCAAGGTCACCAGTCTCACTTCTCCTCCAGAGCCATCTAGATCCAGTGACCAGATATTCATCAGGATGACTGGAGATGGCCCAGGATGCAATGGGAGATGCTGGCCTTTTTTGGTTAAGGCCTATTCAGGTACGCAGAGTGAGGTAACGCCCATTCAGTGAATAGGCCTCTTTAAGAAGTAGTCAGAGAATGGCCCCTTTATTAAGCTGAGAGGGAAAGAGCAACAGTTACTATTTATTGATAATCACTCTTAAGCCAGGAGGGTCCAGAAAACAGCCATTAAGTGGAGCTTGGGAAGGGACCTATTGTTGTTCAATCTGTAGGCTACAGAGTGCACTGGGTTTAAGGTTTTGGGAAAGACAAGAAAGAAGAAAGAAAGGAAGGAAGAAGGGAGAGAGGGAAGAAAGAAGGAAGGAAGAAGGGAATGGAATGGATGGATGTGGAGGGAGGGAGGAAAGGAGGAAGAAATCTAGCCAGCATACCCCAAGTTAATTTACCATCCTCTGGCCATCCAAATTTACCTTCCTTTGAAGAGGGGGTTGGGGAACAGAAGGGAGAGGATTAGGTGAATTACCCAGGTAGCTGAGTCCCCATTCAGGCAGCTTGGTCTACTTACAGGTTGTGGAACTCACACAACCTGTGGTACAAAGAACTACCTGAAACCTTAAAGAAGGCACTGGTGGGGGTAGGGTAGAATGTATGCCATTGAGATTATGCACCTGGGGCTATTCCTTCCCTTTTCCACTTCCCCTGCTACTAGGTCCGTTACCTATGATGCTTTGGGAAGATGGCGGTAATTTGCCTTGCCAAGGAACTTCTCTGGGGCTTTGACTTGCTGGAGAAAAGCAAGGGCATGGGAGATCAGTGCAATTATGGAACAGTGGGAAAATCCCACACTGGATCGGAAATCGGAATACCTGGGCTGAGTCCCAGCCACGCCGTGTGCTATTCATGTGACAAGTCCTTTAAAATGAAGAGGTTGGACTACAGAACCTCTGCGCCTGTGTATGTTACGATACTTTTACAACTGTCTTTTCCAGCATGTGGAGGGCTGTAATCGGGAGAAGGGATTCAATTTACTCTGTGTGGCTTCCGAGGGGAGAGTCAGGGTTAGTGAGAAGCTATCAAGAACTTGATTTTGGGCCAATATTAACAATAACAATGAAAAGTGTCCAGTGATAGAAGGGGGTGATTTCCTTCATCAACAGGGATGCTCACGGAAGTTGGATTAATACTTATTAGGAATATTGTAAAGAGGTTTCATACTTTAGGTCATGGCTGGATGTAAATCAGATAACTCCAGAGAAAATGGATGGCAGATGACACCACTGCACATCAGATGGAAGTATTCTCCTTAATGAACCTCTATAGGTTCTCACTCCTTGTCTCAATTCCAATTCCTTTTCCAATTCTTCATTTCCTTCCTAAATTCCAAAGTTTTGCTTAGCTCTTCAGAAAGGTAACTAAAAATTCATACTAAGTCCCCAAACATTCCTTTAACACTTCCAGTCTCACCTCTGAAAAACTAGTTACCACCAATGTTTCTTAGGTAATAACATTTTATGTAGTATTTTTAAGATTTTCAAAATGTTTTATTTCTCCTTTGATCTCTTGTGTTTGATTCTCAAAACAGTCCTACTAGGTAAGGCCTATAGGTTTTATTAAGTAGTGTGGTCTAGTGGAGACAGTGCCTCAGCTGGAGTCAGAATCCTGGGTTCAAAGGTTGGCTACTTGCTATCACTAAAGTATATTATACCAAGGTCACACAATTTGTATTAGTCATAGGGTTCAAACTCAGGTTTCTCCTGACTCCACATTCAGGACTCTTTAGTGCATCACAAGTTCTCCAATTAGTTTACATTAGCTAGTTGGCTAGAGTAATGCTATACTTAGAAGAAAATTTCAATTGATATACTTAATTTATACAGTTCATAAAGACACAGACTACCTTCATACTAATAAAAGGAAATATATTATTTGCAAATAGTCTGGAGAATATAATGTCTTTTCATGGGCATGATGTATTTTTGCAAAAGCAAAATTATAATCTCTAGGGTTTTATGTGGAATTCACTTTGCCTCTGTAAAAAACCACTGGATTTTCTAGTTTTTGCAAATAGTGCAAAATTAGGGCAAACATGGACACACATGTCAAAACAAAACAAAACAAAAAGACACAGTTCAGCAATTCATCTTGCTAAGTGATTGTGGCTTATAGAAATCAGGGCCCCATCTCCCTATTTTACACAATCTCTTCCAGTATAGCAGGTAAGTTAAGTAAGCGAAGTGTTTTTAGACAGGTAGAGAAAGGCAACGTAATGTCCCAGTGTGTATCTCTTCCCCTCTTTAGAATATCTCTTACCAGTCTATAGCTTAGTGGTGGCTGCTCTTTGTTTAGGCCAGAGGCTTAAAGGGATGAGAGAACATGTCTGCCTCACCTTAAAGTTGAAAATGTGAATTCTCCCTAGTGAGAGTAAATGTGAAGACAGAACTCTAACGGCTCTAGCTTTACTCTGTGAAAGATTTAAGTGGCTTAATGCCACATGTGAAATAGTTTAAATCCCTTACTTTTTTGTTACTAAATTCAACATAACTACGATAGTCTCTTAATGTACACATTTAAAAGTTCTCAAGAAGTTCTAAGGAAATCTATATTTATACATTTCTTATGATTGTTTATACAATAGAAATGAAGTTTATATCAAGCTGACATTTAACTCTCTGGCTCAGATGATAGTTTTGGAGTATCGTAGCTTTTAATCACTATGTACTTAAAAATGTTTCTGATTTTAAAAAGTACACCATCTTTTAGAATGTTCATCCAGAAAAAAAAGCCAAGAAGGATAAAAATGAGTGTAGGCCACAAACACCTTTAGAAAAGGATATGTTAGGAAACTAATCATCCATGTTGAAATTCAGGGTACTAAGGTGTTCCTTAAAAGAAGACAAAAAGACTTAGCAGTTAAATGGAAGAATGCCCAAGACACTGTCCTTGGGAGAAATAAATAAAGGCGTTGGCAGAATTGTTGTTTATTGTATGTCGATAGGCAAGAAATAGCCTTTCCCACAACACTCAGTCATCTTGTATCGATAAGCCATTGTTCATGATAAACACTTATAGAAAGACCAACCATTAAAATAATGATAGCTTGCGACCCAGTGTCTATTGAAGAGAATGGGAAGGCAAAGAAATTCTCTAAGGAACTGGATAAAACCCTCCAAATTAAATTGACATATACTTTTGATAATCAGTGGCTTTGAACATAGAAGAAAAAAGCTACAGCTTTATTATAAAATGTGGCATAGAAGAACAAAATAAAAGAAGTCAAAGGATTGTGGATGAAAAACCTTTTCGTTTATATATCATAAATCCTTTCTTCAACAAAAGAACTTGGAATCACTAGACATGGCAAACGCTATATATAACAAAAAAATGAAACTAGTTATATTTTAATATGCAAGGAACAATTCTTTTCTTTATGGGAGTAATTCCCAAATAAGTCAGTTGTCTGTGTGTGGTCAGCTCTTGATTGTTAGTTCAAAGATAAAATTAATCCAAAATTGGAAGTTTAAAAATGAGAAAAAGATATTGCATACAATTAAAATAACTCTAACCTAACTTTTAAACAAGATGTTGATGCTGAAAAGGGAGAAACTGATGGAATGGATGCAGACACAGATTATAACTATTTCCTAAAGAAGATTAATAGATATAAATAAATCACCAAAAATAGAAGATGAAAACAGCTTAGGAACTGAGTCAGCTAACAAATATCTGATGTCTGCCAACTGAAGAGGTACAACAGTTAAGGGCAGAACCAGGTTAGAATACAAA
The DNA here is from genome assembly GCF_028372415.1 of Notamacropus eugenii. Taxonomy (NCBI): domain Eukaryota; kingdom Metazoa; phylum Chordata; class Mammalia; order Diprotodontia; family Macropodidae; genus Notamacropus; species Notamacropus eugenii. The sequence goes on along the minus strand of NC_092877.1, from coordinate 35,516,623 downwards.
CTAAAACATAAAATTTTATGGAGAAGCATGATGAATAATTATAATTAGAATCACCTCATAAAACAATAAGATGCAATGGAGAAAATAAGTAAATTTAAGGAACACTTGGTGAGAAATACAACTAAGGAAAATCATCAGAGGGCATTTAAAGATGAACCTGGAAGGACAATAGATGACAAAGGGAAAAGTTCTTAACAGATTTTTCATAAAAAATTCTTTCTACTATAAAAAGACAAAGATTCTAAGGCAGAAGTAAGTAGGAATTACATTTTGGGATGGAGGACAGCCTGAGCAAAGGTATAAAAATGGGAGATGGAATTTTGAATTTGGGGAATAACAAGTTGGCCAGTTTGGGTAGAACATTGTGTGTGAAGGAGAATAATGAACAATACAAAGTTGGAAATGTATGCTGGTGCCACACTGTGAAGGGCTTTGAATTTCATGTTAAGATGTTAATATTTAATCCTAGAGACAATGGGTTCATGAGTTGTGAAGGTCCTTGAGTAGGGGACTGATACAATCAGACTTGTACTTGAGGATGATTATTTTGGCAACTGTGCAGAGTTTGTATTGGAGAGGGAAGAAACTGTAAGTTTGATTAGGAAGTTGTCACAACAGTCCAGATCAGAGATGATGAGCACCTGAACTAGGATGGCAGTGATCAGAATGGAAAGAAAGGGACTAATACTGCAAGAGATATTAAGTAAGAACCAACAAAACAACAACTGATTTGAGGTAAAAGCTGAGGGAAGATGAAGAGTCAAAGATGATTCTTTAAGGTTGACTTGACTAGTAGGATAATTTACTCTCAAGGAAAAGTTTGAGATGGATTGGGTTTTCCATAGTGTTGGAGAAGAGAATGAGTTATCTTTTGGATAGACTGAACTTGAGATACAAAGAAGGCATATAATCATTTAAGAGAGATATTAGGCATGAACATATAAATCTGGGAATTATCTGCATAGAGATAACTGGACCCATTGAAGCTGATGTAATGAGAGAGAGAGAGAGAGAGAGAGAGAGAGAGAGAGAGAGAGAGAGAGAGAGAGAAGAAGAAGGAGGAACCAGCATAATGCCTTGTGGGATTCCCATAGTCAAGGGCAGGACATGAATGATGATCCTGCAAAGGTGGGGAAGGAGACAGGGAGAGATGGAGTCAGACAGAGAGAGACAGCCTGAAATAGACACAGAGAAACAAAAACAGAGAGGAGTTTGGCATAGTTGGTTCTACTGTGTGTTTATAGGTAAGGAAGAGATGGCTAACGGTATCAAATGCTGCAAAGAGTTCAAGAAGGATGAGTACTGAGCTAAGGACCTAGTGATTATTAATTAAGATATCACTGGTAATGTTGGAAAGGGTCATTTCAGCTGAGTGGTGAGGTCATAAAAATAGACTGAAAAGGAATGAAATGTGAGAGAAAGTGCAGGTAACTAGTGTAGATGGCTCCCCACCTTCCCTGGGAATCTGGTTGTTAAAGGGACAAAAGGCATCAAAATCAAAGGCCTTTATGGATCCTGACCATGGCCGTCTGGACTCCTTGACAAATGCAGTGTTTGTCTGATAATCAGAAAGACTAGAGCCAAGGGGATTTCCTTTAGCTGCTTTTAGTGCAATGGGGGCACTCAACATCATGTAAGATTGGAAACTGATTTATAAACACACTCAAAAGGGACTGAGGGCATTTCAAAAGAAATGCAAAAGGTTTCACAGAGTCCTCAGATTTCTTTGGGTCTCTTTCAAGGGCTGTGCATTTTATGTTTTCTCACATTATTTGGCAGAAATAAATGAATGCTCCTTTATGAATTCTACTGTTTTGTCTTGAAGTCCTTTCTGGCTAAGACTAGTGAACAGCTGCCACAATTACCAAAGGTACAAGCCCAGGGAATGGATTTGATTTTGGGGAAAAAGAGGTATTTTTTCATAATTACCTGGGAGTTGAGTAATTTTAAGTAAACAGTATTAGAGAATCACTAACTTTCAAATGAATCACCCAACATCAGATAGTGAGATACCTAGTGGTATAAAGGGTAGGTCATGTCATCTCACATCTGAAAGGAAAAAGCATGCATAAAGGGCTTATTTTTTTTTCATTTTAATTACAAACATGCCAAATTCATCTGATCATCAAATAATTTCATTTTCATAAAAGTTTTAAAGATTTGGTTTTGCTTTAACCATATATGAGAGAAAACTTTTGCAGAAATCATGTTTATTATTACCAAAAAACACTTATTAAGTGCTTACTATGCACACAGTGCTCAGGCACTGTGCTGTGTGTGGAGGGTTCAAAGAAAGGCATGCTGAGTCTCTATGCTCAAAGAAATCGCATGTGATGAGAGAGAGAACAATACAATCAATAGACAACAATGCAATCCTGTAAATATAATGTAACTGGTAGGTAATGGCAGCATTGTGTGTGTGTGTGTGTGCATGTGTGGTGGAGGTGCAAAGGAGAGAAGGGAAGGTGTGTACTAGATATAGAATCTTCTTGAAGAGGGTAGAATTTGAACTGAGTCTTAAAGAAAACTGAAGGTGGAAGTGACACAGAAGATAATTCCAGGCATGGGGCAATGAAAAGATAGGGAGCTGGGAAATGGAGTATCATGTGTGAAGAACACCAAGGCTGGCGTTTCTAGATGGTAAAGTACATGAAGAAGAATAAAGCTTCAAAGGTTGGAAAGGTAGGAAGGGACCAGTTTGTAGAGGGCTTTAAAAACCAAAGACAGAATTTTATACTTTTTCCAGGAAGTAATATAGAGCTTTTATGAATAGGAGAGGGTTGTGGTCTGACCTAAATATTAGGAAGACTGCATTAGTAGCTGATTGCTTTGGAGGACAGACTGGAGTGATGAAAGATGAGGCATGGAGACCAATCCAAAGACTGGGAGAATGGTAGTACCATCGACAGAAAGAGGGAAATTGGGAAGAGGGGAGGGTTTGTTTGAAAGAAAATGAGTTTAATTTTGGACAAGCTGAGTTTGAAGCTGGAGGTCAGGGGACGTTTAGGCAGGACCAAGCCATCTGAGAATCATGTGCATAAAAACGACAGTTGCATCTCTGGGAGCTAATGAGATCCCTAAACAAGAAAAGACAGACCACAAAGCAGGGGTAGGCAAACTGTGGTCCACAAGCCAAGTCTGTCCTGCTGCCTGTTTTTCTACAGTCCATGAGAGAAGAATGATTTTTACACTTTTAAAGGGCTGAAAAAAGGCAAAAGAATAACCTTCTGTGACTCATGAAATCATATGAAATCCCAATTTCAATGTCCATAAATAATGCTGTATTGGCATACAGCTATACCTTTGTTTCTGTGTTGTCTATGGCAGCTTTTGCATTACAAGGGCAGAGTGGAGGGCGCTGCTGCTCGGTCCATGACAAACTGTACTAACACAGTTACTAAGTGAAAGTATTTCAAGTGCCAGATGTATCGCTGCATCATCATGTTTCATTATTTTTTAAAATTACAAGTGCATATCTGTTATGTCAAAACAAGAAAAGAAGAAAGTAGAGATAGTTTTATTATGTTTTTTGAGCTCAGCACTGAGACTGAAATTTTTCTGAATGAGCAAAACTGCCCTCAACCTCTATTATTAAACACTGGATGGTTTTTCCTCATGTGGTCTACAGTCCTGATGATGATCCATCATGAATTCAATCCAAAATTATGAGGCAAAATACTGCTTACCTGCAAAACTTATAGTGCAGTAAAGTCAATTTGATGACACAAATGTTAATTTTATTTATATGCTCCCTGAGCTCTCAAAAGTTAAAACAAGAAGCAAGATCTCTATTCCTACACCAATTTGCAGCAGATATATTTTTCCAAGTTCTAACAGCATTTTTCAGATCTTGATTTAAGTGCAAAAGAAATTTCCATATTTCAAAATCCACTCAACTCTGCAACTGAGGAACTTCCACCTAACTTTCAAATGGAAGTGATTAATCTGAAATGTAATGACATGCTAGAAAGGCAAATATTAAGAAAAATCTAATAGAATTCTTATAAAAATTTCCTAAGTGATGAATGCATTCAATTAAAATCATGTTTATGGAATGATGTCAGTATTTGGCAGTATTTATCTGTGTGAAAAGTCATTTTCAAAGATGAACTTAATATGGAACTGACTGTTGTTGAACTTGGTAACTTCAAAATAATTTCTAGATCTATATAATTTATCTGAGAAGATTCTATACTTTGTTAAAATATGCATTTGAAAAGTACCTTTGTAAAGGATTTCAAAAGAAGTTGTATAGCATGGTGTAATAGAAAAGAACATTGTTTTAGGAGTCAGGGAACCTGAGTCCTGGGCCCAGGTACCACTGACAAATTACTTTTCCTCTTTTAACCTTAGTTTCTTCCTCTAAAAAATAAGGGATTTAAGTTTTGGGGGAGAGAATAAACTTAAAAAATACCTAAGTGGCTAAGTTTACTTATAAATATAAAGGTTTGGCATTTTAAACAAGACATTGTTACATCTAAAATAAACATGAGCTATCTTTTGGTCTGGTAAGAATGGAAAAGGAAAGAAAATTATGGGGTTTGACGAGATGATCTCTAATATGTTAATTAACTATATCAAAAAGATGTGTCCAGTTAAAGAATGAATGGAACCTCCTGATGACAGTAGACAGTACAGAAGGACCTGCTCAAGGCTAAAAGAAGACAGTAGACAGACTGGATATTCTTCAACTTTCAGTATTGTTACTGAAATTGGTGGCATTTCACTAGAGCTGAATAGGTTTCAAGCGTTCTGAATACACAGAATTTATTTTGTAGAACTATTAGCTAAAATTTATGACATTACCATTCTAAAAGATGGCTGAAATGGTATGGCTGAAGTTGTATATACAGGTATCATAGGAAAGAGCAGGCTGGACTTGGCATAAGGTGGACCTGAGTTAGAATCCTGCTGCAGATCTTACTAGCTGCTTGACCCTGAGCAAGTAATTTGATCTTTTTCAGTCTCAGTTTCCTCATGTGTAAAATAGGGATCGTAATACTGTGTACCTACCTCATAGGGTTGCTATGAGGATCCATATGAGATAATACCTGTAAAGCATTTGAAACCTTAAAGTATTATATAGGTCTTAGCTAGCTATAGCTATTAGAAAAAGAATTGGATTCAAAATCAGGAATGTCTTGGATTAAACCCTGGCTCTTCTATTTACTCTCTGTGACCTTTTGCAAGTTATTTATCCTTCCTGGCCCTCAGTTTCTTCATCTGTAAAATCAGCAAACCGGATTGGATTAGATGACATCTTTCCAGTAACAACAGATTAATGTGGTCCCCACTCTTAATCAAGAGGAGATTAGAGGATGGTGAGTTTCACAATGGCAGTGGGCAAACTGATAGAATCTATAATAATGGGCAGGATCATTGACCACTAAAACAATAAGCACATATGGAGGCTTCCGTATAGGGAAAACAGTTCTGGATGAAGATCTCTGAAGAGCAAATATTTATGTGAAAGGAGACTCATGAGCATAATTTATGTAGATGTTCCAAAAGCATTTAACAAAGTTCCATATCAAAGACTATTTAAAAAATTGAATTACTATATAATACAGGGGCAGGAAGAACTCATTTTTTTAATCACAAATAACTTATGAATATTTTTATATGACTTTGAAGAGAGAACAACAAACAACAAAATCTTTGTCTTTGCAAATGGCACTCTAGCTCTTCAAGGTAGTAAGAAGCCAAGCTGAAGGAAAAAGACAACAGAAAGATTTTGTGAGGCCATATGAATGGGAAGAGAAAAGCAAATGAGTTTTCATGTGGCCAAGATTTGGGAGAAATAATCCAAACTCTGCTGAATGGACTATAAACTGAGGTAACAGTGTTGACCTAGGAAAGAGATCGAGCACTCACTCAAGACAGTTCACAGCTGTGTGGGCCTTCCCCTTGACATGACTTTGCGTTTACTTCATCACTAATAAGTACATTCTGTGTCCTCTGATACAGCATACTTCCTTTGAAGGCTAGGACTATTTGGTTCTTCTTTTGGTACCTCTAGCACAGAGCCTGGTTAAGTGCTTAATAAATTAGGTGCCTGTTTGTTGATTGTTCCTGATGACATCAGATCAATGTGTATCTGGAACCAAAAAAGTCGATCACATCATATAGTGGCACCATCAGAAAGGGTAACTGAAAAGCATCAGAAAACTTTTATCTGACAGCCTATAAGAAGTCAAGGGCTACTTACTTTTGGAAGTCTACATAATATTCCCAGAGTTCCACCTTCAAAAGGATTTTACAGAACTAGAAAAAAGTCTGACTAAAATGATCAAAGGGGTTTAGGAGAAGCAGCTAAATGAAGTCAGTTTAAAAATGAGGACTCCATTTTGGAAAAAACAATGAAACAGAAGATGATCAATGTAAAAGAAACAAGTAGTAGAGAAACGATGAAGACAGACTTGTTACAAAATTTCAAACTGCCAGAAGTAAGGAGCGCCTTTAGAGAAGCTCAAGATCAAGAGGTGTTAGTATTTCCCACAAAAGGTGCCAACTTCAAGGTTTTCCTTTTACTCATAGGCCTATTAATGGCGTGAATAGATTTATGGATGTCAAACTTAACACTTGAGATTCTTATCATGAACAATTCATATCAACAACCAGTCAACAAATATTTCTTAAGCACTTACTGTGTGTCAGGCACTGCAGTGACACAAACAGGAAGACAGTCTCTGCCCTCACGTAGTTCCCGTTCTAATGAGTATGTGTGTGCACATGCATGTGTGAGAGTGTGTATGTATGTATGTAACTCTGGGGCATGATAAAGGAAGGGCATAGTGCAACCTGGAAAAGATGGAGGCACAGTTGGCCAGGCGCTCAGTTCTATCAGAGGGAGAGGACTGCCAAGATCTGCCTTCTCGCCCTCCTCCCCAGTTCAGCCCTTTCCTCTCACCTCCCCACCAAATAGAGAACATAAGTAAAGCAAGTCCGATTACAAAAATATATAGTCAATTAAACAGATATCCACATTGGCCATATTTTTTTAAAAAACAGTTTTATTCTGCATTCTGCGTCCTTTACCACCCTCTCAGGAGATGGACTGCATGTGTCATCATTAGTCCTCTGGAATTGGGGTTGTTCATTCCCTTGATAAGAGTTCAGCACAATAGTATTCCATCACATTTACATGCCATAACTTATCCATCTATTCCCCAATTTATGGACACTCCCTCAGATTCCTATTCTTTGCTATCTCAAAAAGAATCATAAATATTTTAGTACATCCTTAGAGTTTGTTTTTCTAGGGCTAATCTCTCTCTTAATCTATCCTCCCTCTAATTGTCCCTCCTGCCTCCTCTCCTTTCCTCTTCTATTTCTCCTTTGAATGAAAAGTTTTTCTGTACCCAACTGTGTCTGTGTGTGTGTGTGTGTGTTCTTCCTTTTTCTGACCAGTTCAGATAAGGGTGAGGTTCAAATATGAGCTGCTCCTCATCTCCTCCTCTCCTTGTTTATATAGACTTCTACTTGTGCCCCTTGATTGTGCAAGATACATTTCCCTTCCCCCCTCCCCAAGTGTGCTCCTCTTCCGGATTTTCCATTCTCAAGAACATTAAGACATAACAGAACTACTCTCAGGCCTTGTCTAATTAGATTCCCTTTATGGACCCTGATGAGGACAGGGATCAGAGAGGACACATGGATCATCTCCCTGTATTTAATGCAAGCAGTTAATCTTTGTTCAGTCCTTTGTTATTGTTCATGCATGTTTGTCTTTTCATGCTTCTCTTTATTTCTGAGTTTGAACTTCAAAATTTCTCCAGAGCTCTGGACTTTTCATCAGCAATGCTTGGAAGTCCTCCATTTCATTAACGAGCTTTTTTCCCCCTTGTAGCATTATACTCACTTTTGGTGGGTAAGTTAAACTTGTTTGTAAGCACATATACTTTGCTTTCTGGAATATCACATGCCAAGTTCTCTGCTTCTTTAGCGTGGTGGCTGCTAAATTGTGTGTGATAATGATGGTGTTTCAACAGTACTTGAATTCTTTCTTTCTGGTTGCTTACAGTACTTTTTCTTTGACCTGGAAACTTTGGGTTTTGGCTTTGATGTTCCTGATAAGTTTTCATTTTGGGATTTCTTTCAGGGTGAGGGGAGAGGCATGGCATTCAGAGAGTCCAGTGATTCTCAAATTGCTTCTCTGTTTTCCAGGTCAACTGTTTTTGCTATGAAATCCTTTAGATTTTCTTCTATATTACTTTGAGTCTTTTGACTTTGTTGTAATATTTGTTGTTGCACCATGGAGTCATTGTTCTGTTTGGTTCATTCTAGTTTTCAGGGAGTTTGTTGCCCAGGCAAGGTTTTGTACTTCATGTGCCAAGCTGTTAACTGTCTTTCCAATTCTTTCTTCTATAGTTTTCATTTCTTTACCCATTTTCCCCTCAAGTACTAATTTCATTTATAAAAATATTTTTTAAAAAACCTCACGTTTTATCTCTTCTAGAAATTCTCGTTGAGTTTGAGCCCAAACTGTGTTCTTCTCTGAGACAATGCTTATAGATGTTTTGCAGTCATTCTTTTCTGTGTTTGTGCCTTTAGAATTCCCTACCACCAAAAGAGATCATTATGGTGGGGTTCTTTATTGTTTGCCCATTCTTCCAGTCTACTTCCTGACTTTGGACTTGATGTCAAGGCTATGACCTGAGCATGTCTAAAAGGAAGGTCTGATTTTGTTGCTGCTTTTTTGGTGTACTGAGAGTTGTGTTATTCCAGGATGTTGGGGGCAGGCTACAGACCTGAGAGCTTTTAGTGCTTCCAAAGTGATCTAATCCAGGTTAAAATCTGACTGCTTTTCCCTTGGGTTGAGCTCTGCAAGTTCCTGGCTGGGTTTTGGCCTGACCAAGGGTACACTGATGCTGGACTCAGTCCCTATCACCCAACTGGAAAGCTCTGTTGATTTAAAGTACCAAAATTGGAGGCTCCCCTTTGGACTGGGATTCCTGCCTTGGTTATTTATTTGTAGGCTGGGCTACATACTTTAAATGAGATTGTGCTCTGTGCCTGGAGTCTGAGGTTCAACATTGCTGCTGCTTCTGAAGTTCCTACTTTCTCCACTCAAAGCTCAGGGTTTCTCTACCTGAGACACTGCTTCCCCGAACCAGTCCCCTTCTCAGTCCGCCCTGGATCTATGATCTGGGAGTGGGCAGTGGGAGACAAATCTGCCAGCTGGCACCTATATCCATCATGGTGCCCCAATATGGGTCATAGAGTATTGTGATTTGGATCGGTGACCTCCTCTTCCCTGGTACACAGCATTTCCCTGGGCACTACATATACTATGCCCCAGGATTGATCCTAATCCTTAGTCTGCAGACCTCTGTCTCCCTATGCTAGCATAAGCTGAACCAATGACTCACTCTGATTTTTCTGGATTTCTCTTTCAGGCTTTAGTCCAGTATATTTCCTAGATCTGTTCGAAGAAGTTTGTGGGGCAGAGAGTGCACTGTACTGTTCCTATCACTCTACCATTCTGGCTGTCTCTTCAATGACCCTTCATAAAGGGTATTTCCAATGTCTTGGTCATATCCTATCTTTTGAGATGTTTCTATCAGAGATTGATTATTCTGAACAAATAGCTATTAAGGAATTCCTACGTGACATTTAGCTGTGGTACAACAGATAAGGACTAACTTTGAAGATAGAGAGACCTCGATTCAAGACCTGACTGACATATACTAGATATATGATCATGGGCCTGTCCTTTCAGTGCCCCAGGTAAATATCTAAGATTGTTACAGATGAGCTGTCAGTCCAGATCAGTGAAGGAGGTTGCTAAACTTAAGAGTTCTTTACACTGATTAAATCACAGGTCTGGACCAAAAAAAAGTACAAAGCACTGTACTGTTTGGGGCTATAAAGGTGGCTAAAATTTGCTTTTTGCACTCAAGAACTTTGAAATCTATAAAGGGTAAACTGGAACATGTGTACAATCAATGGGACAATTCCTGTATTCTAGCATATATTATGAAAATTACTATCACTAAGCGTATTACTCCTTTATTTGAATGATGCTAGCTTCCTTTCTGATAATCTGAAATTGCTGTGATACTGTAGGAGTGCTTACCATGGAACAGACAGGCAATGCAGCCATGGTCTGCAGATCACTTTCCTTCTTTGATTTTCCATTTAAAAGGTATCTGAGACATTTAGAAAGCCATCATACTTAACTCTTTTGCCAAAGCTGCACATCTTTCCATTATTTCCCCTTGTCTAATGACGCATAGTGAGCAAGTCACATGATTTCCCCCTCGCACACACTCACTTTTTCTTCTTTCTTTCCTCCTTGAGACACTGCTGCATACACAAAGACAATCTCCTTTGTTTCTGAACATCTGAGATTCTTTAACAGGAATGCCATGCATGTTTCTGAAGACCGTCATGAGGCCCATGGCAATAAAGTTCAACATATTTCGGGTTGTAATCTTCTCCCAAGGAAATGATTAGGATGCCAAGATGCCTCTAGACTTTCATTTCACAGTGGGGCTTCATTTGCTGTGACTCTGTCCAAGTCTTAAATGACACCAGCTGTGATGCAAAGCCTCACACAATGATTTCCAAAAATATTTCACAAATTTAAAAAATTAAACAAGAGGAGATTTAAAAAATACGTGACCAGTTAGCAAGGGACCAACTGTTATAAAGCATTTAGACAAGCAGGACTTAATTTACTCTTTTTGAGTGTTTACACACTGTAGAGCATGTTAAAACCTGTCCTCCAGTCAGACACTGATTGCAAAATATAAACACAAAATATTTTGTAAACCACATTACCAACATTCTGGTTAATTAAGTTAAGAAACAATGGAAAAAATCTAAAAAATAATGCTATTAATACAGCAATCACATTTCTGTTCAGTTATCTACTGGAGAATCAGTCCCTAAATATACATCTTCAATTTCCTTGTCCTTCTGCTATATAATTGTGGCACTGTTGCCACAAACATACCAGGCAATTTGCAAACTTGCAAAGACTTGAAAACTCATGTATATGTTTTGTCCTGAACTTTGCAATGCAGCTTGTCTTTAATTTTTCTCTCTATGATTGCAGAGTGAGTACAGTAATTTTAATTTCCAGCTGTCCACAATTACTTCATCTTATAAACTCCAATACCTTTGAGAAGCCACTTCTAATGTTTTTCTTTCCCATGACTCTCCCCAAGAAAATTCCACAAGCTTGACAATTTCAAAAAATTCACAGGATTTTTCAAATAAGTTGTTTCATATTCTTAACACAAAATTTCTGTTGTTTCAAAAATAAATTTAAATCTAAAACTAAAAAATTATCTGGACAGTGAACTTTTCATTACATAAAAATGGGGAGGGGGGAGAGAAGTTTCCTTTTGTTTAGGAAATCTAAATTGATGACACTTTTTCTATTAGAACAGATACTTTTTATCATGTCACTTCTGTGCTCAAAAACTGCCACGTCATTCGACAATGGATAAGTGGCCAAAGAATATGAACACGAAGTTCTCAAAAGAAATATGAATGATCAACAACCATAAAACTCCAAATTCTCTAATAAATAGAAATATGAAAATTAAAACAAATACAACCAGACAACCATCAAACTGGGAAAGATAAAGGATGATAATAATGTGATAATAAAAGATGAGAAAATGAAATTCTGGTTCAGCTGTGGACAGGCATATTATTACACTGCTGGAGTTATCAATTGGTCCAATCTTTTTAGAAAGCAATATTTACTTACTATTAACAATGTCCATACTCTTTAACCCAGTGGTACCACTAATGGGATGATAGTTAAGGAAGTTATTGACAGAAAAAAAAAGACTGATCTCTATATTAAAAACACCTCCTAGCAGCAGTGTGATAACAAGAAACTAGAAACAAATTAAGTCTCCATCGATTAGGGAATGACTAAACAAATTATGGTATGTGAATGGTATGGATTACTATTATAATATATGAACTGGTGAATAAGAACAATTTAAGTAAATATGGGAAGACTTACTTGAAATGATAAGGGAGCAATGAAAGCAGGACTCAAAGATGCACATACTGACTACAACTATATATTTAGACACAACAGTATCAATAAATTCATTCTATAGATACAAAAAAGGCAAAAAAAAAAAAGATCAGAAAAACAAGGGCAGTGTGAGTTTTAATGTCTTAAAGTCAATGTGCCATCAACTCCTCCACTCATCTAATTTTACCTACTCTGTAACAGGAACACTTTACCTTAATCAGTCTGCTTTCCTCGCTCTCTTCCATACCACATGCTAGACTCCTGTCTCCATCCTTCATTTTCAAGATGGCAAGGATGGGGACAGCGACCTAGTTTAAGTAACTTTGGTGTTTCCCCCAAAAAGATACATTTGTAGCTCAGAGTAGGTCTCTGAAGTTGCACGTCAATGGTTTATAACAAAATGCCTTTATTGATTTGTAACCAATAAGCCATACTGTATTTGTCTAACACTCTTTGTACTTTATGAATTTTATGTACAGATTCTCAAGGAAGCTAGCATTTTTAGAAACCTTTTTGAAGTATTTTAATGTCAAAAAGTCTCATGCTACAATATTAGCATCTCTAGAACTGTATTCAGTTCTAGCCATCACCTATGTTGGCAAACTCCAGGATGGTTAGATCCATCACTACATCATTTACATAAGTGGAGACAGCTTATCAAGTTCAGCCTAGAGAAGAAAATATTTAAGTGGGGATAGAATGAGACCACACCATTGTCTTTTAACATTTTAAGGAATGTCCTGCTGAAAAAGAATGAAGCTTACTCTTTGGTCCCAGAGGGTAGTATCAGGAATAGATTTCTGCTTAAGATAATAAAGGTCTTTGGGCTGCTGAGGCGGTAGTGGCTTCCCTGAATCACTGATCATATGAAAAGTTGAGACTGAATGATCACATGTTGTGAAAAGAATTCATGTATCAAGAGGGAACTTGACTAAATAAATTCTGAGGGGACAGGATCATGAGATTTAGAGATAGAAGTCTCTCCAGCTCCAATTCTGGCTCTTATGGAGCTCTGATGGGTGGGTGCTTGTAGGGGAGACCCATAGGTACTCTCCTGTGCTCATATATGCAGTATGGTACAGTGGAAAGGGAATGGAGAGATGTGGATCTTAATTCTATCTCTAACACTGCCAGCCTGTTGCTAAGGATAAGTCACTTAATTCCTGTGAAGTCTGAATTACATAATTTCCAAATGGACAACTAGGTGGTATAGTGGATAAAATGCTCAGCTTAGGAAAACCTGAGTTCAAATCCAGCTGTAGACACTTACTAGCTGTGTGACCCTGGGCAACTCACTTAACCCTGTTTGCCTCGGTTTCCTCATCTGCAAAATGAGGTGGAGAAGGAATTGGCCAACCATTCCAGTATCTCTGCCAAGAAAATCCCAAAAGGGTCATGAAGGATATGACTGAAATGATTTAATAACAAGGACATTACTTGACTAGGCTTTTGTGAAGAGCTCTAAGATTCTGATTCCTAACATCAAGTCTGTTTTCCTTGAGCACAGCATGTAAATAACTATTCTGCTTGAGTTTGATGGTAGACTGAGGAGTCATTACATTATTAAGATAGTATAAATATTTTCTGTGTTGAGGCCAAGGTCTAGCAGAATTATGTTAAAATAAGTTTTTCTACCTCTTGAAAAAATGTCAAGAATATTAATGAAATGTGATCATGAAAACATGATCTTAAATAAGAAAAAAAAAGGTGATATTAAAAAAACTTTGCATTTATATTAACCACCTTTATATATTTTAGCCATGTCACTTAGTCCAGACTCAAAAGAATAAGATTTTCACTTAATATATGAGAGACTTTCAGAGGAGGAAGACACTTTCTCACATTAAAGAGAAAAACAAAAAAAACCAAATACCTAAAATTCAAAATTCAACTTCATTGTGTGTATTGTGGTAGGGGGAGGTAAGGGAGAGAAAAGAAGGGATACTACATGTCCATTTAAAGTATTTAACAATTCACTATACTTTTAACTACAATCTATTATATCTGCCAAAAATATTTTGGGAATAAATACAACTATGTTGTGCTTTATACTAGTTGTATTCCAAATTATGATCTCAACTTGTGATCCCAGCATAAACTCATATCTCAGGAATGACCACAAAATGGGCCATTTGGGACATTTAAATGAAACTGCCTTATCATTAATTCCTGTTAAGAAAATGTTCAAGGAAACTCTGTCCAAACAGATCGGGGAAAACACACATAAAGAATCTATCCAAACCATGTGTCCAAAATAGCACCTCTGAAATACATTTATGAAGCTCAGGTCCAAATGTATTCTGATACTAATATTTAACGGCATCCTGTTTCAACTGTTCATGTTGTTTTTACTGGAGAAAATAAATTAATATGCAATTCACTGGAACCTGTTCATGTCTAATTTTCAAGTGCAGAAATAATCTCTACTACAATTTAAAAGCCTCAAAAAGGATCATTTACATCTTCTCATTCATGCTCATTTAGGTCACTGAATGATTTTAACCTCTCTCCATGTGAGGTTTCTCTTTTTGCTTCTTCATATCCTAAACTCTTTAAGCACCACAGTGTACAGTGGAAGTTTTTCCATCACTGAAGTCCTTCATGGAACTGCATTATGTCACAGCGAGAAGGAGAACCTGTAGAGGCTGCCTGCTCCATTCCGATCCTTTCAGCAAATGAAAACACCAAGGCCACAGCAGGGCACTGGTTTACATGAAGAGATAGTAAGGTGACAGGACTAAATTTTTAGAGTTCTTTTTTCTTGGGGGTGGGGAGGGAAAATAAAGAATAGATATGGATTTATTTCGCCCACATTAAGTAATTTATATTGACTATTAATAATACACCAAAAACCTGAATTTTATGGACAAAGTTATATTTTGACAAATGTCATTTTACAGATGGTATGATGAAGTAATAAGAAGACTTATAAATCTCTCAATTATAGGCTTGATCAAAATATTGACTGGCTTATTAGACCTAATGAAAATTTAAAGTAATCACAGTAGATAATTCTACCTGATCAACTTTTATCTTCCGTAATTTGAGACAATCCTTCCAAACAGCATTTCCAGAATATGCCTAGTGCTTTGACATAAAGTAGATACCAATCCCTCCTCTAGACCCACCAACCAGCATCAGTGAAGTGCTTGAGTCAGAGGCTATTCCTCTTTCTCTTTTATCCTGTTCTGTGTCTTGATCCATGCCAGAAATTCCTTGGGGGGAGGATGAAGGGAAGAGAGGGGAGAGAGGGTAATTTTAATGAGCATTTATTCAAGATGAATTTTAACAGCAAATTACCTATTCTCTGACAGACCCATAAACTTTTTTCTCCCTTTTATAATGGTTCCTTCAAAAATAAGTGAGTTACCATCTTTCAGAGAAGGGCTAAACCAGTTCAAGTGCATTATGGAATGTTACGATGATGTAACAATGAATAAATATGATGATAGATGTAGCTCATGTCAGCTCTGGGGATCCCTAGGGCGACTCCCACTCCCACGGACACATTGGATCTCCATATCTTGGCTACTTTTCCTGCTCAGAGTTTTTTTGGGGTAACCTCTGAAGGGTCATGGGTAATTCTATAATACATTTATTATAGGCCCTACTGTGTACTTCCCCCAAGATGATCAGTTCAGAAACACTTAGGCAGTTTCAAGTTGGGTTTTGTTTTTTTTTTTTAAGAAAGGGATATTTTCAAAGGTGGTAAGCACAATTAGTACAAAATATTCCCCCAAACATCTGTGACCCAATGTTCTACAAGTACACAAAGAATCCAGAAGACAGTAGCCTTAAGCTTCTGAAGCACATGTACTAAAGGGGTCACTTATAGCTCCTGGTTTCTTGAAGTCCTTTTATCAAATCTGTGGGGTACTCAAGAAGTTCCCCTTAAGCATGATGAATCTGTTTTGAGTTTGTCTTTGGCAATTGATAGAGATACTGTTGCCAGCTGATCGGGGAATGGCATTTAGGACAATGATGGGAAATCCAACATCCTGTGAACCCTATGAAGCTGGAAGAGTCTCTTCCAAGTAAGGGGATGAGCCTAAGGCTGAAGCCAAGGCCTCCCTCCCCCCATGTCCCAAGTCCTCCTTAGGCATGTGCTTGAAAGCTACATGCTCCAGTTTTTATGATTCTATCCCTTCTCAACTCACAAGATAAATCATAGCTGACCCCTGATCCCTGAGTATTACCAAGTTTCCTCAGGCCATTAGAACTGACTTCCTGTCTTGCTCATTTCATTCCACCCAATGGCTTTCAAAGACTTCACACTTAGTCTAAGGGCTTTTGATTAAGCTAAATGGTAGGGCAGCTTTGACCTCATCCTAACACAGAAAAGCAAGAGGAGGCTTATATGAATTGATACAAGATGGAATGAGCAAAACCAGGAAAGCAGTACATGCGATGACTACAACAACATAAAGGGAAAGAACAACCACAAAACAACTGACACTGAATTCTGTCAACCTATCATGACTAAGCTTAGCCCTAAGAAAGAAATGTGAGGATGCAATTCCTTGTTTCCCCTGCAGAGGCAGGAGGACATGGGGATGGAACACTGCAGATAATGCCACATTTGGTTGATAGGCAGGCAGTTTTGTTAAACTTTGCCCCCAGCTTGTCTAGTCTTTGTTATAGGGAATAAATGGAAAATGTTGGTGATATAAAAAGATATCAATAAAAATTAGGAAAATTGGTTAGTTCTAGTTAACATGATAGGAATACCAATCTCATACTCACAGAATGTCAGTGTGGCTGTTATTTCAAATTCTCTATTTTACAGATAGGAAAATAAGGTGTCTGATTTGATACCTTCTAATAATAATGACAACAGCTAACATTTATATAGCACTTACTGTGTGCCAGGCACTGTGCTGTGTGCTATATAATTATCATCTCATTTGATCCTCACAACCACCCTAGGGGATAGGTGCTAATATCATTTTACAGATGAGGGAACTGAAGCAAACAGGGATTAAGTGACTTGTCCACTGTCACACAGCTAATACGTGTCTGGGGCTGGATATAAATTCAGGTCTTCCTGACTTGAGGCCAGCACTCTATCCACTGTGCTACCTAGTTCTAAGATATTAAATATTCTTGTGCTGAGAAACTCATGCTGTGTAACTTCTCATGAAGATCATACTGCTTTCTAAGTTCTGAAATGGCCTCTGGTCAAAAGGAGTAAAAATTGACCCAAAGATTACTTCCTCTTTGAACATTTTTGGATAAAAGGTCCAAGGTTATCATCTTACTATAGATAAATTTCCATGCATTAAATGTGAGTTTTATGTCTGCTGATATTCGTAAAAAAAAACAAAAACCAGGAAGGTCAGAGACTTATGCTTGGGTTGAATATGTCTTCCTGGGGTGGTTGTAGTGCAGTCAGAAGGCTGGAGGGAGGAACAACATAAGGAATGAAGGGGAATTACGGGAGTTTTTAAAGCAAAGTCAAAAGGGGGCAGAGACATGATTTAACAAAAAATTGGAGAAATCACATTAGACTATGGGATGAGCAGTATGAATGAAAAGAAAATAATTTAAAGGCCCTTAAAGGAAATAATCTTACTTTTGTCAATGGCACCACCCTTTTCCCAGTCACTAAGACTCATAACTGTGGAGTCATCTTTGGCCTTTCTCTACCTCACTTTACAACCAATGAGCTGCCAAATTCTATGAATTCCCCTCCACAATCTCTGTCACATCTGGTTACCTCCTTTTTATTCACATTCCAACCATGCTTGTTCAGTCTCTGATCTCTTCTTGCCCAGACTATTGGAATAACTTCTTAACTGATTTTCCTAGCTCTAGTTCTACTTTCATACTTACCCTCCAGCCCCATTCTTGCCCTGACTTCCATCGCCATTCCTTTCCCCTTGCCTGGAATAGATTCTCCTCTCCCCCACCTCTGCTAGTCTCTGCTGGCTGGAGTCCAACCCTTCCTTTAAGGCTCACACAAAAAGGCCTCACACAAGAAGCATACCAGGTAGCCTCAGATGAAAATGACCAATACTGCCCTCCATTTTCCCTGGCCTTCCGCTGGCTCTTACTACTTACCAGCTTGTGTGACCACAGGAAGTTACTTCACTTTGCTGTGCCTCAAATTTCCTCATCTAGTAAGTGGGGAATGATAGAAATAGACTAGAAAAGCTCACAATTCCTTTCAGTGCTAAATTCTATGAGCCTAGTAATGGTATAAGAAACCTGAAGATGAGAAATTCGATAGGAAAAGAAGGGGAAGTTCATGGGAGTCGTCCAGAGTGCTGCCCCAAGGACAGATGCCATCTAGCGTGGAAAGATTTCTGTGGATGGGGAAGAATTGAAGGAAGCTACCCAAGTGAGATGCAGGTGATTATGGTCAAGCTCACAAACAGCTCACAGATGGACCTTAAATTTGTTAAGACACAGCACAACAAAATAAAATATCAACAAACACAAAACTTGCTTCCTTAGTGTCCAAGGGAACAAAGAGAAGTAGCTAATGACTTGGACAAGGGATAAGAAGTAATACCAAATCACTTTCAGACATAATCAATATGGGAATTTGTTTTGATGGAATATATATTTATTATACATGTTTTGTTTTTCTTTTGTTCTTAGTGGAGAGATGGTGGTAGAAAAAATGTTTGATGACTGAAGACAAAAAAGTAATGCTGAGCAGAAAGGAAGAAAATGAGGAACCTAAACTCAGGGCTATAAGGTTTGCTAGGTAGTCAGTCAGGAAGTGAAACCTTGAGTATGAACCTGAAAGGCCTGGGGATTTCATTAACCTGAGTATCATGTTAACCAAGTTAAAGTGAGTAATATACTTAAATCATTAACCCATATAAAATTTATCTTCCAAGCTATCTATATATGACAATCAAGTCATTTTTATACTCTATATAGGGAAGCATGAATACTACAGGGGAAGGCCCAAGGATGCAGTCTTTGGAAGACAAGAGCCTCTCCCTTTGGATGAGGGCAAATAAAAGCTGCTCTTCCGAGAAGTCTTTTGGTTTGAGGCCTTGGGCCTATTTCCTTACAGCTTTCAGACAGTCTCTCTGACTGTGGTCACTCAACTAGCTCCAATAATTCCTGGTCACTCCTTCTTTCCCTTAGAACTCTTAAGAATTGGAGTTCTAGAAACTGAGTTTAGCTAAATCCACACTATTCTTTTCCCACTCCTTTCATCTATTAGTTATTACTGAAACCTGGTTCCCCCCTGATGACACAACACAGCCTGCCTGGCTACCCTTTCCAGTACTGGCTGCATCCTCACTCAATCCCCTCAGCTCACTAGTAGAGGTAGGGGAGTTGGAATACTCCTTGCTCTCCCATCAACACTTCCAGATTCTCCCCCTACCTTTATCTCTCAGTAACTTTTCCTCCTTTGAAGTCCATGCTGCTCATATCTACCACCCAATCAAAATCCTGGTACCAATCCCCCATTGCACTCCCTTTCCTTCCTCAATGAGTTTGGTACATAAATCACAAGTTTTCTCTCATCCCCAACTTCTTTCCTCACACTACTAGGGGACTTCAACATACACAGTGATTCTCCCTCAAATACTTAATTCCTCAACCTATTAATTTCCCATGATGTGTTCTCTCACCCCACTGCAGCCACCCACAAAGATGGTCACATGCCCTTGATCTTACCATCACCACAAATGTTCAAGAATTCTGAAATCCCCTTATCCGACCCATAGTTGATTAACTTTCCATCTCTTCCTCTGCCTTCCATTCTCTATTCTCTGTCTGCAACATGAACTCCGATCCCTCAACCCCTCAGTTCTCTCAGGCTATCTCTCTTTACTAGCTACTCTCTCCTGTTTTCCCCATTTTGACTCCAGCTCTATAATGCCCTCTTCTCTTGAGTCCCTAGCCTTTTTTGTCACTTTATTGCACCCTGCAAAGCCTCAGCCCTGCATCTCTCTCACCATTCACCACCTTTACTCCTACTGAATGCAGATGGAGAAAAATGACACAACTGTTCTGACTGGGTCCACTACAAATTTATGTTATACAAGCTCAACTTGGCCCTAACTGTGAGGTAATCATCCTATTACATCTGCCATATCAACTCTCTATCCTACCCTCCACAGTGGCTCTTCCAAACCTTTTCATCCTTCCTCAAACCTCTCATGGCTTCTCCTCCTCCCACCTTTACAACTGAGAATGTTACCTCATATTTGACAAGAAAAATTGAGGCCATTCCCTGTGAGCTCCCTCTTCTCCCCTTCTCATTTCATATCACTCTTATGCTTTCTGTCACTCTCTCCTCCTGTGTCAGATGATGAAGTAGTCTTACTCCTTATCAAGGTTAACCCCTCTACCTGCTCAAGTAATCCCATTCCATTCCTCTGCCTCCTTTGCTGTTGCTACTGTAATATTTATTTTCTTTCTTAATTTTTGTTTTTTCTCAATTACATGTACACAAAATTTTTTAATGTTCATTTTTTAAAATTTTGAGTTCCAAATTCTCTCCCTCCTTTTTCTCCTCCCTAATTGAGAAGGCAAGCAATTTGTTATATACTATACATGCGAAATCATAGAAAACATTTGCATATTAGCCATGCTGCCAAAGAAAATACAGACCAAAAATCCAATAATACTAAAGAAAGTAAAAAAAGCATGCTTTAATCTGCATTCAGACTCCACCAGTTCTTTCTCTGGAAGTGGAGAACATTTTCAAACATAAGTCCTTCAGACTTGTTTTGCATCATTCTACTGCTGCGATTGTTAAGTCATTCACAGCTGATTATCATACAATATTGCTGTAACTGTTTATCACTTATTTTCGATCACTTTTTGTCTATGGGTTCATTTCTCTTGCCTGCAAACATACCCTTGCTTTCCCCATCCTGCAAAAACCCTCACTTGACCCTTCCATTCCTGCTAACTATCATCCTATATTTCTTCTGTCCTATGTGACTAAACTACTTGAAAAGGTTGTCTGCAATAGGTACCTATCTTTTTTCTCCCTTTCGTCTCCTCTTAATTCCTCATAATTGAGCTTCCAACCTTATCTTTTCACCAAAGCTATCAGATCTAATGGCCTTTTCTCCATCTTCATTCTCTTCAATGTGACTGCAGTTGTTGACTCCTCTCTTCTCCTTGATATTCTTTTCTTTCTAGGTTTCTTGGGTACCTTTCTCTCCTGATCTTCTTCTTACCACTTGTTCTCAGTCTCCTTTTCTGGATCTTCCTCCAGATCGCTGTCCAGTCATAGCTATCCCACAGGGTTCTGTCTTGGGCCACCTTCTCTTCCCCCTCTATACTACTTTACTTGATCTCATCAAATCCCATGGGTTTAATTATCATCTCTCTGCTGATGAATCTCAAATCTAATGATTTTGCTCCAAACTCTCTCCCAATCTCTGATCTCACATCTTCAACTGCCTTTCAGACACCTCAAACTGGATGTCCAACAGCAATCTTAAATTCAATACATTAAAAACTAAATTCATCATCTTTCCCTGCAAAACTTACTTGTCCCCCCCCACTTCTTATTACTGTCAAAGGCCACACCATTCTCAGTCCCTCAGGCTTGCAGCCTAGATGTTATCCTTGATTCCTCACTGTCTCTCAGCCTTCACACTCTATCTGTTGCCAAGGCCTGTCAACTTCACATCTCTCCATTATGTCCCCTTCTCTCCTCTGATTCTGCTACCATTGTAATGGAGGCCCTCATATCCTCATGTCTGGACTATTACAATAGCCTGTGGGTGGGTCTGCCTTCCTCAAGTCTCTTCCCACTCCAATCCAGCCTCCGTTCAGCCATGAAAGTGATTTTCATACTGAAGAATGCAGGTATGACCATGCCAAAAACCTTCCCCTACTTCCCCCTTCCCTATTCAATAAGCTCCAGTGGCTCCTTATAGCCTCCAGGATCAAATATAAAATTCTCTGTTTGGCATTCAAAATCCTTTATGACCCACCCGTCTCCTACCTTTCCTGTCTTCTTACACCTTACCCCCCAACACATATTATTCAATCCAGAGACACTGGCTATTCCACGAATAAATTTCTTTGTCTCTCAACTCTGGTCATTTCCCCCAGCTGTCCTCTATGCCTGAAACACTATTCCTACTCATTGCAACCTACTGAATTCTCTGGCTTCTTGTAAATCCCAACTAAAATTCCACCTCCTACAGAAAGCTTTTCCCAGCCCCTCTTAATTCTAGTGCCTTCCCTCTGTTAATTATTTCCTATTTATCCTACAGAGAACTTATTTGTATAGTTTTATTCGCTTGTTGTCTTCCCCATTGGATCATCAGCTTCTTGAGGGCAGGAACTGTCTTTTGCCTCTTTTTATATCCCCAATGCTAAACACAGTGCCTGGAACATAGTAGGTACTTAAATGTTTACTGACTGATCAACTTGGGTTAAAGTTTGCCTTTAACTTATCTGTAACAAAGGACTATGTACATAATAAGATAAATATAATTTTTGGGCTATGGTTAACAGCAAGAAGAGAACACACTGATTTTATACATTTTGGCAAATCACTGGTATGCAAACAAAGGGAGAACATTAAAAACTAAGAGAAGCGGGAAAAAGCTATATGTAGAAGGACATACTTGAGCTGAATCAAGAAGGTAGAGAGAGATTCTATAAGGTGAATGTGGTAATACATTCCCAGCTTGGGGGACAGCCAATATAAAGGCATGAAGACAGAATATCAGGCATGAGGAATAGAAAGAGAGATAGTCTGGCTAGTTGCTGCTCATCCTTCATTCTTGAGGAGGACCAATGATGTCATGGGAGTGATATTTTGAGTTTTGAATGAATTGGGGTTAAGCGAGGCACAGCTGAACAAAGTCATCAGTCTCATTCTCTCCTCCAGAGTCATCACAGTCCAGTGTCAAGACAAGAGCTGGTGATGGCTCAGCTACAGCACTTCAGGGTTTGCCAAGTGCTTTCCATCTGTTATCTTACTTGGTCCTCACAACAACCCTGTAAATCAGGGTTATTTCCCATTATTCCCATTTTACAGATAAGGAAATTGAGGCTAGGAGAAGATAAATATCTTGCTCAGGGTCACGCAACCAATAAGTGTCTGAGGAATGATTTGAACTTAGGGGGCAGGGGCAGAAGCTGAACCCAAGGATTCCTGACCCCAAGCCTAGCACTTTTCCCCCCAACATACAATGCTGCCTCATAAGTAACAGAGACTGTCATATAACTGTAAGGAAAATGTCATCTCTGAAAAGAATCTCAGAAAACTTTTAATCTAAATCCCTGTTTTAAAAGAAAATGGAAGCCCAGAGGCAGGAAGGATGTCCAAATATAATCAATCAGTAAGACACCTACCATGGACTACAGTCTCGGATGTTGGGGATATAACGAACAAAGACTAAAACAGTCCCTACTCCCAAAGAGCTTGCATTTTAACAGTTTATAGAAAGTGAAGTCAGGACAAGTTCTTTGGACACACAGTCCAGCATTCTTTCCATAACAACATATTTGGGGGTGTGTGAAGGTTAGGGTCAGATTATGAAGAACTTTAAATTCTGAGGAGAGTCTAGATTTGATCCCAGAAATGATAGGGAACCACTGGAGTTCACTGAGAAGGGAAGTGGCATGGTTAGACTTGCTAATATACCTTAAGGTCTTTTATCATCCTTAACTATCCTCTAGCTTATCAAAGACCTTCCTACTTGTGGGAATGTTGAGAGGAGATCACTCTATTGGGGAGAGGTTGGACTAGATGCCCTTTAAGGTTCCAGCTTCTATGATTCAAGACAAAGAGAAGAATTCCCAGGTGAGGGATCCTAAGGACATGTCAGTATATAGGAGATAACAGACAGCCATTCCTCTAGCTGATATGCTTTAGCCTCCTCTACTTAAGCTAAGGCAAGAATATACACCCTTCATTTTCTTCTTATCAGTGTCACTGAAGTTAGAGAATTGAAGGAGCACAACCAACTAATAGTTTCTTGTGGAAAAAAAAATAAGGCCCTTAAGGAGCTGAAGGATGAATAAAAGGAAAGAAGTAAAAAGGAAGGATGGATAGAAGGAAGGAAAGAAAGAAGAATGAGGAGAAGAAAGGACAGATGAGAGGAAGGAAGAATGGATAGGAGAAAAGAAGAAAGGATAGATGGATGGAAGGAAGGAAAGGAAGAAGGAAGGAAAGATGAAAGGAAGGAAGGATGGATGGATGGAAGAAAGGAAGTATGGATGCGAGAATAGGGAAGAAGGAAGGAAGACCTTTATGACTGAAATAATCCACAATTCAGTCCAAGTGGGTAACCCTTTGGGTGATTCAGATAATATGCTTACCTCACAGTTTGGCCTAGCTTTGCCTCATTTTGGTTACACATCAGTTAGGAGTTTTATGCCAGAAATTAAGATAGAATTTTTCAGAGAGGAGGGAAAACCAGTTTAAGTAGCCTTTTGCAAGGGTTGGGGCATATTAGTAAAGGAGACCACTTAAGCCCCAACTTTGGCAGCTCTAAGCCTGACAACAACATGCTGGGAGGAGCTCACAGAGAGTGGAGTCTGGCTAGGAAACCCTGAAGGTCTCTGCAACCTGTATCTTTCTATTTGTAAAAGCCAAAAAGATCATCCCCTTTTACATAACTCTTCATTCTTTAAGGTTACATGGTCAAAACAACTCTTGACAGATCCAAATTTCACAACAATAAACAGCTTCCAACATGCTCGTATGCTCGAAGAATTAAATTTCAGACTATAAATATTCCAGCTGTGTTTTTTTGCAGTCCCACCTCCCCTTAAACTCTATCTCAGAACTGCCAAAAATTCTTCCATTGGATTTAAATCATTTAAAGATTCTCCAGTGGTGGAATGCAGCTCTGGCCTTATCAGTTTTGATTTTAGTGTGTGTCTGTTTCAGATCAGGTTTTGCATTTTAAAAAATGACTTTTCTATCAATAATACATCAGAAAATGTTCAGCCAAGAGTCTGATCACTGCCATAGTCTACAGGGATATATCTTTTTTAGAAATGAAGTAATGTTATTTTGAGGATACTCTTTCCCAATGCACATATTGAGCCTAGCACTGTGTTCTATAAACTACATACAAATACTTTCTGGAATTTACAAGCACAGCCAAAGTATCTGTGGAGATATTTGTCTAAATGGCCACACTAAACAAGAAGTCGCACATGATGAATGGGATGTCTGAAAGAATAAATAGACTCAAGATGGGCTTAAATGAACAAGATCTAAAATGTTAAAAGCTGGAAGGGGCCTCAGAAATTAGCGAATCTAATCTCATTTTACAGATGAGGAAACTGAGGCCAAAGAGGAACTTAACAAAATGTCACACATCTAGTCAGTGGCAGAGCTTGGATTAGAATGCAGGGCTCAGAAGTCTGTCCTACATATAGTGTAGGGGGAAAGTGAACTAACAGGTTAGCAACTTTGTTATCCTGCTTTTCCACATAGAAGTCAGAAGAGGATCCACAAGAAAAAGTACTCAAAATTCCCAGCAGATAAGGAAAAATCAGAAAGTGCTCAAAGAAAAAGTCCATTATTGCTTAAAAAATAAATAAAGCTTCCTTCACCCATGGCAAAAAAGATTTAAAACGTCACAGAGAAGGCTTTGTTTGGGGGTGGATGGGTGGCAACATGTGGGAATTAAATTTCTCTAGGTAAATTCTAGAAAGTATTGTTCTTTGAGCATCTAGGTATACTTTAGGCATGCAGGTGGCACAGTGGATAGAGTGAAGGAATTAAAATGACTTGAGTTCAAAATAGACTTTAGATATATAATAGCTCTGTGACCCTGGGCAAGTCACTTAATTTCTGTTTGCTTTAGTTTCTCTAATTTTAAAATAGGAATAATAATGGCCCCTACCTTGTGGGTTGTTGTGAAGCACAAATAAGACAATATTCATAAAGCACTTGTCACAGTACCTGGCACATAGGAGGTACAATATAAATACTTATTCCCTTTCTCAATCAGTAACTAGTTAGACCCTGTGAAGACCAAGGTTAGAGTAGGTTTCAGACAGCTTTTATGAGATAACTTAGGGCTCTGATATTCAAACCATGGAAGGATAAAGCAGAAGAAATATAGCCTAATTTCATTAATAACTACTGGCATAAAATTTTAAAATAAAACCATAGCAAAGGGACTACAGCAGTGTGCTCCTAAAACTATTCATTATAAAGAGTAGGTTTTATGTCAGTGAGAGTGTGGGAAAGGTCAAAGTATAGAAAGTTCTAGTTGGAGAGTGGGATTTCAAAATTCAGAATCTTGGAGGCAGTGCAGTCCTGAGATATGGTGAAGTGATAGGTATGATCATATTTGAATGTGGTTGAATTTAAATGGAGAAGGAAGTAAGTGGTAATGAGGAGGTTATAGAATTGCATGATCAGGTTATTAGAAAGAATGTCACAAGAATAATAAAAACACCAAAGATAATGGCCAACGATGGGTATGAACCAAGTTCTATCAATGAAAAATGTCTGATTTCAACTACCACCTATGCACAGGTCACTTACAAATATTTCCATTGAGGCCTGACCTATTTTTTTTTTTAACCAGATATGTTTCTACAATTATCTACAGGACATTTCTGCCTGGATATGGAAATTCAAACTCAACCCATTTAAAATAGAGATCATTTTATTTTTATTATCCAGTAGCATCAGCACACACTTGATCACCCATGTTTATAATCACAAGTGGGGCAAACAAAGTGCAGAAGAGATTGTATCAGCAAAAACAGAATCTAAGATCTAAATCTAGGTTGGGCAGGACGGTGGAATGTCTTTGAGGAAGGAGACTGGGATCAGCATATTTATTCCAGGCAAAATGAGTTATAGGTGGCACTATTTTTTTTTTAAAGAAATGAAAAAGTATTTAATAGAGGAGAAAAAAGGGAAACTTTAATTTTAACCTTGAATGTTAATGGATAAATTTGCCCATAAAAGAAGAGTGCATTAGACAGAACCCGATAATTTGCATGCTCTCTCTTTCTGTATGTATGTATACACACAGCTTTGAGACAGATTCTTGAGTCACTAATAGTTAACTATTAATCTGGACATAGTTAACTGTTATGGCTAGAGAGAAATCTTTCCCATAACATCTCTGCCAGATGACCATGAAGACTCTGGTGGACAAGGGAAGGGCAGTTGAAGAGGAAAGCTAGCATGAACTACAAAAACCAAATCTCATACGGCTTTTGCTAGATTTTACTTGGTCCTGTCCTGATGCAATCTTTCCTGCTGCTTTATGGCACTGATTATAAAGAACCTTGTAGTAAATACACTGGAGATTTCTGATCAGCTTGATAATAAGTCATTAAAAAATATTCTAACAGCATGGTTACTCAACTATTTTCAAATCTACCTATTAGTCCCAATTTCATAATATTAAATGCCACAAGTATATCAAGTTTCAGAAGTCCAAAGGAATGATGTCTGTAGCATTTTCCAGATCTATCAAATTAGAACCCTATCAATATGAAATTAATTCAGAGCGAATTCTTTATAGCAATCCTGTATTGGTTCCTAGAAATCACTGAGTTCTTTTGTAAACGTTTATGGAGTAGTGCTTTGGGGTGTGGGGGTAGTATAAAAGATAACTGCCCATAACATGGAACTGATGATATCTCTATCTCATTATTTGTTCTAACAGATGCTGTTTTATGTGCAGTTCTTAATTTTTAAAGCAAGACAGTAGTTTGTATTTCTCTAAGAAAAAATAAATTGGTTTTTATTTTTACGTAGTCCTCAACTGGCTCACATTCAGCCGCAACCACTGGAGATTGTTATTAAAAGTGGTCTATGTCCTAATCTCCAGATTCTTTTACTTGTATTACCTCAAGCTCTTCTCTTTATAGATGTGTTCTAGAGCCTAACCTAAAAGATTAAACTTTTGACCCTAAACTGTAAATAGTGCATTTATAGTGAAACCGTACCCATATGGTCACTTTTACATGAAGCACTTAAAAAGAATTTCCACAGCCATAGGTATTTCTTCAAGGACATCCTGTGGGCTCATATGTTAAAATAACTCTGGAGGCCACATTTCTAGCAGCATAATGTAAGAAGGAAAGTTTGGTCCTTATCCAACTGTTTGTCTGTTTTGAACTAACTGAAATTGCTGAACTATTTATTATCTGGAGCTTACAGTTGATGTTTTCCTGAATTGGCTCTAGGCCTGGGTGGAAGGATACAATCTGGAAAGTACCTTCATTTGGTTTTTTCTAATTTTGGGGGAGAACTAAGTTTGGGAAACTGGGGGATTGTTAATATCAGATAGAGCCAAACCTTGAGAGATTTTCTTCAAATAAGTATGCATTTGAATGTTGACCCATTAGTACCCCAGGAAACAGTCATGTGAAAGCTGAATTAGACTAGTTCTGCTTGGCCCCAGAAAGCAGAATTAGGATGAATAGGTAGAAATTTCAGAGAAAGACAGGTTTGATTAGTGAAAAACTTCTTTACAAAAATAGGTATCCAAAGGCATTTAATGGGATGCTCTGAAAAGTAGGGGGTTTCCCCCTCACTATAGTTCTTCAAGCAAAGGTTGAATGACTAATTTTCAGTCCCTTCCATTTTGGCTTCACTGGATTAGAATGAATTACTATGGTCATCAAGTCAGTTATGTAGGGAGAATTCTTGATCAAGTATGGTTTGGGCTGGTTGGCCTCTGAGGTCCCTCACAACTGTGAAATTTTGGGAGCTACTTCCAAAGCCTTTGCAAAGATTGCAGAAGGCTAAAAACACAAGAACAGTGTTTACTGAAGGAATAAAATGGAATTTGCAGTCTAATATCCACTTCTGATATTTAAGAACTGGTCTGTATTTCATCACTGACTGCTATGACAGCTCAATAGATGGTTCTTCTGCAGGATTTGGTAGGTTTTGCACTAGTGAGTCTTGGGCTAGACAGCAGAAGCCAGAAGATACACTCCAAAATAATTAAAAGTTCAAAGTCTCTGGAGTTAAATGGTATTCCTTCCCATTTTTCAATTTTAGAAACTGAAGTAAAGTATGTTTAAATAACGGTAACTGGAAATACTCTTTAAAATGTGTAAATTTTTGTGCTGCTAAGGTGTCTTGGGACACTATTTTATTCTAATTACAAAAATGAATGATGAAGAACATATTCATTTGAAGAGGAGGGCTATTTGATCAAGATAATGGATATATAAGGACTGCTTAAAAGCCAATGAAAAAAGTTCTCTCAACAGACAGAAAACCCAGTTCCAAATCTTCCACATGCTATAGAGACCTGAAAACAATTCTAGTGTCATAAACTTGGAAGAACCTTTACCTATCAAGGCCCATAAGCCCATGCTGTCTCCTTTCTGCCTTTGCTGAATCCCCTCTGGGGAAGTGACTTCTTTGATACCCACATTTTAATGGCCTTTTGTATGCATTGATGCCAGAGGACAGGGATTGAAGATGTCCAGTATAACTGCATGTAACACCCGGCATGGGATTTTCTATGTGGGAGATGGTTTGCTGAAAAAGCGAATGAAATGAAACTGTAGGTACAAGTCCTGGAGATGCTTTAGATTCTAATGAAAGGCACATGTGTTGTTTAGCTGAAAGGGACCTAGTTTCCAAGTCAAAAGGTCTGACCTGAAGATCCAGCTCTGATACATCTTAAAAGTGCGAAGTTGCCTCATCTGAAAAAACTGGGGAGAATAATATGCACTCTATCCCCCTTGCAAAGCTGTAGTGAGGAAAACGCTTGGTAAACTTTAAAATACAAGTAAATCATGATCTATTATGATGTTATTGAGTACATTCTGTTGATAGCTAAGTTCCTGGCAATGCTCCCTACAATTCTACACTCCCTGAGTGGCTAGAGCTGTCTGCGTTCAGATTGGTTAAGTCAGCATTCCTAGAATGCTTTAAAAACTCTTGACTGTGATATGACTTTATGGTAGATGGCACCTCGGAGGATTTCAGGATGTTCTGATCTCAAGCTCTGCTTTTCCCTCTCTCCTAATCTATTCTCTAATTTTGCTTAGAGCTTTTAAACTTCTGGAAAAGCCATGACTTCTGAATACGTACAACATTGATGCTGAATTTTAATTTTATTTTTTGGCTAACACTCAGTCTTATGTTGCTGCTCTCCTCCCTCTGAGAGCACATGGTCCTTACTCATTCTGAATTGTGTTGGCTCTTTGGTATTGACCGAAATAACAGAAGAAAGGAACAATGAAATTATTATTTTCCATGCTCCTGACGCTTCTAACAAGAACACCCCCCAATCACCTGAACTGTGAAAGCCATAGCATAGATGTCTGCTGGGTTCTCTTTGACACTGAACACAACTGCTGCCAGAAGAAGGAACCTGGCCAAGTCCACTGCATAGTTACTGCAGGCTTTGAGACTGCTTTGGAGCTCTAAAGTACAGTAATCTGACCTGAACTCCCAAAGCAGTCTTAAAGGCATATTTTTGATTGAACTAAGAATAAAAAAATTATTTTTAAAAAGGTGAGGTAGAGAAGTATAAGGAAAAAGTTTTTTCATACTATTTAATAATTTAATTAAATGTAACAAATTATTAAGAACACTGCACCAAGCTCAAAGAGGATACAAAAAATAATAAAGCAGGGTTTGTTCTCAAGGAGTTTGTAGAATGAGAATGGAATAAACCACAGATATTATATATACACAGATAATAATGCAATTTTCAGTAGGAGTATAAGTACACCATTAGACAGCTTAGGGCTAAATCTATTCCTAGATAGACAGGATCATAAGACTAACATTTAGGAGGGGCCTAAGAAATTAAATAAAATAATTAGAAAGACAAAGTCAGATTTAAGAAATAATTCTAGTGCCAAAGATCAATGTTATTAGCAAGAAAATGTGCTAAGAAGTAAGACGAGCAAAATAGCAAGTGACGGGACCACACAAAAACAGGCAGACCTGATCTGGCCCACCGTCTATAGTTTGCCTATTCAATCAACAAACAATAAATCAGCCCTGATTCGTAGTGTTTGTTGATTTTAAGTTGTAAATGCTTTTGCTGCAAATTTCATAGCTGGCTCTGGGAGGCTGCAACACACCCTTGCAGTAGGGCACAGAGAGGGGACAGATGCTGCTTGAGGTTTCCAGGACTCTTTCTATCACATTCCCCTAACTTCACTGCAACAGATCATAAAGGAAAAGTTTTATTTCAGCAATTTTCACCTCCCTATGTGCCTTTCAAGCTTTCAGCCATCTGAACATTCTCTCACCTCCTCACTAGATACTTCATTTCTGCCAAAGGAATGTTTGCTTGTTCATAACCTTTCAGGTGGCCATCTATGTAAATCCCAACTGTTGCTTCTGAACAAGAGAAAGGAGAAAGGAAGAGAATGAACATTTATTTGGCACTGTTTATGTGCTTTATTATGCTAAGTGCTTTATAAAAATATCTCCACTGATTATCACAGCAATTCTTCAAGGAAGGTACTACTATTCTTCTTATTTTGCAGTTTAGGAAAATGAGGCAAAACAGAGGTCACTCAGTTACTAAGTGCTGCCTTAAGCAAATGAAATGTCCATGTACCTTCTCCTGAAGGTCATGTTCTTGCTAGCTTCTTGGGCACTGACAATATAAGCAAGTATGTTATATTATATTTTGTAAGGAGAAGAATTGTACTAGTTATCTCATGCATGCCACTCTTCTGTCAATAAACTCCAGTGGTTCTCTATTGCCCCTGGTATAAAATAGACTCCTCCATTCAGCTTCTAAAGCCCCTCATGACCTTGCCTCAACCTATCTTTCTGGGCTCATTCTAGGCTACTCTCCATCCTGTACTTTGCAGTCCAGTCAAACTGGTCTTCCATTTGTGGTACTCCATTTCCATTTCCACATCTTTGCAGGGCTGTCCCTGTATCAAGAATTCACTCCCTCTTCACATTGGTCTCCAAGAACTCCTCTCCTCTTTCAAGATGCAATTCAAGCATCACCTTCTTTACGAAGCCTTTCCAGATCCTCCAGATGCTAGTGTCTTCCCTCCTAAACTACCTTATATTTAACAACTTCATATTTGTTCTTTTGTATTACTCTGTACTTCTATCTGTACGTGCTGTCTCCTGTGTCCAGAATGTAAACTCCCGGGGAGTAGTGATTGCATTTGTATCCTCAGCGACCATTTCCTAGGCGTTTAATAAGTGCTTGTTGATTGATTTAATAAATGCTTGTTGACTACTGCACCCTCATTTTACAGATTAAAAAGTCCAATGACTGTCCACAAAGAATTAATGAAGATTTTAAAAAATGAACAATGAAAGCAGTGAAATGACAATGCAATAAAATGAGTAAATCAGAGAATCAAAGAATGTTAAGCGTCACCAAGGACGTCTGAGATCCAGCCTCACCCTCAACAAAGGAAGCCTTTGGGGAATATCCTTAACTGACAACCATACAGCGATAACTGTAACTTAAACTTCAAATACTCCATATGTCTGAACCAAACAATTACAAATTCCCATTTACTCTAAAAGCATGAGAAGTATGCAGATCACATCTTATCTAATAATCTTCCAAAATAAGTCTTTTAAAAAGTTACAGAAGAAAACAATTTCAAATGCTCCAAATCACTAATAAAAATAAAAATGGAAATTAAAATAACTGAGGTTTCATCTCATACACACAAGCCTGGTAAAGATGGGGGAAAAAATTCCAGCAAATATTACAGGGGCTATGGGAAGAGAGGCACACTACGCACAGAGGGCAGAGCCATGAACTACTCCAACTATTCTAGAAAACAATTGGGAATGACACCCAACGTTACTACACTGAGCACTTCTTTTGGCTCAGTAGTACTCTTAACAAGAGTATATTGAAAAGACATAAAACCAGAGGGGAAAATTTCTACACAAACATATTTATAACAGCATGTTTTGTAATAGCAAAGAACTGGAAACTAAGGGAGAGCCTGTTGACTGGGAATGGCGGAACAAACTGAGGTAAATGAATACAGTGGAATATTATTATACCATTAAAAAATAATGAATATGAAGAACTTGGGGGGAAAAAACTAAGGAAAATTTATTTAAGATGAAGAGCAAAATGACTCAAATTAGGAAAGTAATTTACATGAAGATGCCAATGATGGCAAAGAAAACAACACTGAAAAACTAAATATCTTTGGTGAAAGTAGTGATTAATCATAACTTCCAAAGACTAACTCTGAAACGCCTTGGCCAAGAAGTGGACCAGCAATGTGAAATGTGGCGTACATTTTAGAAACAGCAAATGTTGGCTTGTTTTGCTTGACTCTTCCTCTTCTTACAAGGAGTGAAGGAGGGGAGAAGGCCAGTGGAAGATCCACGCAAAGAGACAGTGAAATTTCAAAAGAAGAAAAAAATACTAATATAGCATTAAAAAAAAAATTCTGAATCACAAACTGAGTGAACACTCTGGTACCTGGTTAAAGAGTCCATAAACACTGATAGTAACATTTTATTATTTATTGGGCCTTTAAATTATACTCTATAATCAAAATAACTCAGAATCTCGACAACATAAAGGCTCCATGTCATATCTGCTAAAATGGAAAGAGGGTTGCTGGCCAACTATTTTATTTTATAAGATAGCTTTTCATTAGTCTAGGTTCAAAAAGATACAAGCAATCATGACAAGGATGTGTTAGAAAAACTCATAGCCTCTGAATCATTTCTTTTTATTAACTTGTCATAAAATAATCCTGATAAATGAAACAGCCCCTGGGTGGTAATCATATCCTATTTAGTTTTCCCCAGAGGGCAGGAAAAGCAGAATATTTCTAGGTCGTGGAAAGGAAAAATCACTGAAGTTTTTGAACCACTACCTAAAAACTGGTTCATCTGACTCATGTTTCTCTTCTAACACACCACTGCAGATGTTTGGCCTTTCTGCCATGAAATTGTATGCTTTTGTAAAAAAATGTTCAGAACATCAAGTCAAACCTTACAAAGTACATTGTTGTAATAAGAGCATAAATACAAAAAAATCCCAAGATGCCAATAAATAACACATTAAACCCCAGAATATTACCTCTGGGCCCACTGTAACATGAAGAAGACCTCTGTATAATCCTGAATGCTAGATGAAGACTAGGGTGTAGTTTATTTATATTTGTAGGAATATTTTAGTACTCTGAGTATACAAATGTCTAAACTGAGGCACATCTGAAAGCAACCAAAAACACATTTCTTTCTTTTGTTATGAAGCACAATACAGATATTGCAAAAGTAACAAAAACTTAGGGTCTAGACAGCTTTGCAATTAGACAAAGCTTATTTTAAAATTATCTTCTGGAGCATTTGTATGTTGTCTCTTTCAGTTATTATATAATACAGAAACTGTACCAGAAACAGCACAATTAATATTCACTACCACCACCACTTATAAAATCACTGGAATTGGACCAGACCCTGAAGAACACAAAGTTGAGGAGTTTCTAACCTGGGATCCACGACTCCCAAGGGTCCTGGGTATAGATTTCTGGAGTCTCTTCTTTTACTAACCTCTAACTGATAATTAGCCTTTCCTTCAACTATGATTTTTTTTTCCAAAGGATATTGTGAAAAGAGGTCTCAGGGTTATGAAAGGAGTCCATTAAAGTTAAGAAGACTTGATCATTCTTGTCCAATTTGCTGCCCCACATACCAAGTCCTTCAGTGATATACTTAATACTTAGTCATCAGGCATGTGCTTGAACACTTGCAGTGTCAAGAAACTCTCTCTGCTTCCTGTAGGGAGCCCATTCTTGGGCTCAGCTCTAGTGGTCAAGAAGTTTTTGTTCAGACTGTGCCAACACCGGCTGCATGGTAACAAACCCAGCGGAACTAAGCAAATTAATCTAATCACTCTTCCAAAGATCATGTTCCCTCTGTCTTTTCTTCAGGCTAAACATCAAAGATTCTTTCACCTCTCCTCCCAAGACATGTTCTTGTATCCTTTCAGGTTCTTGCTTCCCTCCTCTGCAGAAGTTCCAGTTTGTCAATAGCTTTCTTACAATGTGTCATCCAGCATAGAATGCAAATATTCTGAAATGTGGTCCCCAAAGGGCAGAGCACTGAAGGACTGTCACTTTCCGGATTCTGCAGATTATGTTTTTTGAATGCAGCCCAAGCCCTCTTGAGCTCTTCTCTGACAGTCCTGTTGACTCATCTGAAGCTGGCAGTTAATAAAAACCCATGAGGTTGTTTTTTTCCTAAGTGAATTCTTTCCTTTCAAGAAATATCTCCCTTATCTTTAGGGGCAGTTCAGTTTTTAAATCTAAGCCAATAACTTTACATTTATTCTTATCAAAGTTCATCTTATTAGATTTAGCCCTTTGTCTTTAACTGTTCCCAAAAAGTTCTAGAATCTAATTCTGTCATCCACAACAATTTTCACCTTTATGTCACCAGTAAAATTGACAGGTATCCTGATAGGACTTTAGCAAAATGTTGAGCAGGGCCAATCCAAGGACAGACACAGACTCTTAGCTAACAAAATGTTAGTTAGAAGGGATTGGTATCTCAGCAAGTAACATTACTCTGCAGTAGCCATAGGGATACTTTTTGAAACACTACTATTTAACTACCTTCTTTGCTATAGGAAATGATTGTAAAGAAATTTTGTATTAACTTGAGACTATGGTATCAATTTCTATCATAAAGATGGTAAAAAAGAAAGACAAAAAAAAGTAGTTTCCTAATATTTCTTGAATCAAGTTTTTGAATATTTTATTTGAAAACAATTTTGAGATCATTATACATTCAATAATTCCATGAATCAGGGACATCATAAATATGAGTACTCCCTCCACTGATGCAGATCACAACTCATCTATGCAGTTGGTGATCCAGTGATTCGGTGCAGGGAGAACTGGGCCTGGAATCAGGAGGACTTGAATTCAAATCTAGCCTCAGACACTTAATCAATCAATAAACAACATTTATTAAGTGCTTACTATGCTCCAGGCAAGTTCTGGGGATACAAAAGAGAAGAAAAAGATAATCCCTGCCCTCAAGGCTTCACAAACTAGTGAGACAATAAAAAAACAAATACATACAAAGCAAGCTATATACAGGATAGACAGGAAATAATTAACAAAGGGAGGATACCATCATTAAAGGAGCTTGGGAAAGGCTTCCAATAAAAGATGAGATTTTACTTGGGACTTAAAGGAAGCCGGGAGGTCAGTAGGCATATTGGAGGAGGGAGTGCACTCCAAGCACAGAAGACAGCCAGAGAAAATGCCTGCAGCCGAGAGACGGAAGGTCTGGTTTGTGGAAGTGTATGTAGCAGGAAAGGTACAGGTAGAAGGGGCTAGGTTATGAAGGGCTTTGGAAAGGTAGAAAGGAGTTAAATATGGAGGGGTCTGGATGCCAAACAGAGCATTCTGTATTTGATCCTGGAGGTGATAGGGAAACTGGAGATGACTGAGTTGGGTGGGGAGGGGTGACATGATCAGACCTACATTTTTGGAAAATCACATTAGGAAATGAATAAAGGATGAAATGAGGAAAGACTTAAGGAAGGCAGACCCAGTAGTAGGCTCCTATAATAGTCTAGGAATGTGGTGATGAAGGCAGGACTAAAGTGGCAGTGTCAGAGGAGAGAAGGAGGTGAATTCTAAATATGTTACAAAAATGAAACAGACAGTCCTTGGCAACAGACTAGACAAGGCAGGTGAGAGATAGTAAAGAGTCCAGGATGACTCTTAGGTTGAGAGCCATACTAGCTGTGTGACCCTGGACAAGTCACTTACCCTCTGATTAACACTTTCCTCAAATGTAAAGTGGGTACAATAATAGCACTTACCTTGCACGGTTGTTAGGAGGACCAAATGAGATATTATTTGTAAAGCCCTTAGTGAAGTGCCTGGCATACAGCAGGTCCTTTATAAATGCTTATTCTCCCCTGTCCCACCATCCTGAGAGAATCTTGCCCACATCCTCATGTAAATCCACTATAGGTGTTCTGCTTAATGCATTTCATATCTTTCTTTAGATTTCTTAAGGGTCGTGTATATACCGATGGAGCTTATAAATCCTTGGATTATCCCTCAACAATCTCTACATGATTGGTACATTTTTTCTTGGTTGTATGTTTTTCTTTGATGACAATTTTTAGGCTGTTTCTCCTAAACTATTCTTCATTATAGTATTTTTCAGCTTATTCATACCCACCATGTCCTTCTCTCCAGTGCCTTTTGTGTAGTATTCTATGATCTCCTGAGAATCACTCACTCAATACCCACCAACTTATTTTGCCACTACAGAGCTAGAAGACAGTGACAGTAAGGAGGGCATGACAGTGGGGCTTTGCCTCAAGCAGCATCATGGGGGAGGGTGTACTTCCACCATCCTCTACCTCTACAGCAGTCAGGTGTACACTGTTCTCTCAATGAGCCAGGGACGCCACCCCTAGCAGGGTCACCTTCCTACAGGGAAAGATCGTTCCTATGAGTGCACTTGATATGAAAACCCACATACTGTATACCTGGGACCAGCAGGAAATGAATCACATTTGGTCAAAGCATGTCTCTCCCTACCTCATTAATGCCTCCCTTACCCTCCCTAGTATTGAGCACAGGGTTCTGAAGAGTAAGTGCTCAATAACTGCTTGTTGATGATTATAACAATTGATATGCTTCCTGTCAAACAAATCATTTCCACCCTCCAAACACAATCACTGCATTCACCTGGGGGGAGGCCATAGTTAGGATCTACAGAAACACTTGTATCTTGTTCTAACTAGAACTTCAGAGCCAGTTCAGTTCTCCTCTACCTGTTAACTACCATTCAAACTTTTACCTCTTCCTCCTCTAAGCAGTGATTCAAAATGGTCTTTTGCCCAGGCTACATCTTCTCATACTTGCATATGTAGAAATCTCAGTCCCAGTCTTCCTCAGTCCTTTTTTTTCCCATTGTGTCCTCTAGGGCCCTTCTTTATTGTTAATGCCCTTCATCTTAAATCTCTTCCTCTCATATTCTATCTATATTTTGGTCCCCCTGAAACCTAGCTTTCTCCTAAAGACATCAGAACTCTAGACACTCATTCTACGGCTGGCCTCCTTATCTGACATTTTGCCTCAGGTATTGGAATTCCTGTTTAGAACTCCATCATGGATCTTTTCTACATACTTGGTCTAGTTTGGTTGCTCTTTCCATCTTTCACAGAAACACATAATTTCAGAGTTAAAAGGGGCTCATGTCAGGAAATGGATCTTCTCTATAGTCTAACATATCCAGACAAAAGACCATTCAGCCTTTACATTAAGATCTCAAGAGAAAGGAAGCCCAGTACCTCCCAAGGCAGCCCATTTTATTCTGGAAAAGTTTGTTTTCTTTAGTGGCATTTCCATGTCTTCATATGGCATTTAGGACTGTGGTGTTAAGACTCTGAATGTTGTGGCTCCAGTATCATTTATGGTTAAAAAGTCTATTGCAAAACTCTTCACAGATCTTTTCCTCTTTTTATCTCTTTGCTATCTTCCAGTTAAATTATTAAATATCTTAGGGTCATTTTGCTTAGTTGAGTCTTTGACTTTAAACTTTCTTTAAACTTGTTTTCTCTCCGTTGTTTTTTTGGTGTTTTGCCAGTGTTCTCTATATGATTTTATAAATGAGTATATAGTTTTAAGTGGTATTCCCACAGACTGATGTATCTTTTTTTCAGTCAGGAGATCTAGTGCTTCCTGGTTAAGGCTGGTTTTCTAAACTCACTTGTTCTCCTGGCAACTGACATAATTTAATCTTCCTGAGCAAAAATGGACAGCCAGTGTCAATTTCTATCCTTTTTATTTATTTCCCACTTTTTGGTGTCAAAAGAGTCTTTAAATAGGTCAGAAAGGAATTGTTTTAATTATAAATAATATCTTCTAAATTTTATTTTTTTCTTTCAGTCTGGCATTAGTTTTAATCTTTGCTCTAAGAAGTTAGTGGTCTGGATGCACACAAGCATCATAAATCATTTCCACATTAATGACCTGTTGTTTCCTATCTAATAAAATATGATCAATTTAATTTTTGCATGATATTATTTGGTGCTTATTGTGTCTCCTTGTTCTTTTACTGAAGAAACTATTAATGATACACAGACTTGGGGCCTCTTATAAACTTTAAATCTTTGATCCCTTTAATTTCTTACTCCTAGAATATATTTATAAATTTCAACATATTTTACTGTCTTTCACTATGCTCACCATTGCATGGAAGTACAATATACATTAAAGTATATGCTAATTTCATTTGGAATATCTTAATGAATTCTTTGCATAATTTCTTTACTATTTAAACTTCTGATAGATATGGGTACATAAGCTGTCATTGTTAGCAGGATGGTCTTTTTCTCAAATGCTTACCATAAGTCTTGCAATATGAGATGACCAAATATCTCATAAAACAATATTTCCTGTTTCTTTGGATGCACAATAAAACCTACTCCTTTGTCACTCCAAGGAGAACTTGTAACCACAGTAACAACCACAACAACAATACCAACAGCTAGCACTGATATAAGTGCTTTACAAATGTTATACTTTCTTCTCACAACAACCCTGGGAAATAGGTGCTTTTATTATTCCCATTTTACAGAAGAGGAACTGAGGCAGAAGGGTGAAATGTCTTGTCCTGGTCACACAGCTAGTAAGTATTTGAGGCTAGGTGTGAACTTAGAGGTCTTCTTGAATCCAGCATGGCATAGAAGAGGATGTCTAGCTCTTTCCAGTCTGTTTTGTTGGTAATATACTGGTAATTTATGTAGATTTAATTTATATCCTGCAATTTTATTGAGTTTATTGTTTCAATTAATTTTCTATTTAACTTTGGGGCTTTTAAAATAAATCATTATACTATCTGCAAAAGGTGATAACTGATTTCTTCTTTACCAACGCCTATTTCCTCAATTTTTCATTCTTGTATGTTTTAATTACCTTTTCTGGAATCATGTTTAATAGTACTAATGATAAAAGGAGTCTTTGCTTTCTTCCTCATGCTACTGGCAAAGCTGTTAACTTCTCCCTATTGTCTATATTTCCTCTTGGTTTTATATCAATGTTATTTACTATATTAAGGAAAGATCTATTTATTCTTATGTTTTCTGAAGATTTTAACAGAAACTGCTAATGAATTTTATCCTAAGTCTTTTGTAATGTTAAAGGAATTTGAAGATCTTTCCCTGCCCCTTAATCGGCCCATGTGACGTGTTTTGAGCTTTGGCCCAGTCCACAGCCTGAGTCACGTGGAGCTGATGGTAGGAGAAGCTTGCTGAATGAGTGGAGCAGGAAAGGTGGAGCGGGCAGAGAAAGTGAGGCAGAGCTGGGAGAGAGCAGGCAGAGAAGGGCAGCCGGTGTGAGTGAGAGTGGGAGTGATTTTGCCTAAGGGAGCTTGTTTGTGGGGAGGCTTGGGGGATGGCTAAGCTCCCTGCATTGATGATGTGTATAAATTTCTTTGTTACTATGATGGATTTGGTTTTCTGGGATCTGAATAAATATTTTGGTTTTGTCTTTGAGGAAGAGGGTTTATATTTTGCGAATTTACCCTGGAAATACACATGCATATCTCATTTATTTATTTTGCCTCAATATTCACAGGGAAAATGAGTCAGTTTTCTCCCTCTGATTTATTTCTTCCAGGTTTAGGTATCAAGACAATTTTTGCATCATAGAAAGAGATTTGAATGGTGCCATCCTTTTCTATTATTGCACACAGTTAACACAATATTGGAATTATTCTTCGAATGTTTGGTTCTTCTTTTGTTAATTTATTGGATATTTTATATATGTCATTTAAGTTATTGATGTTATTAGTGTATAACTGTGCAAAATAATCTATTTTCCTTCTTTTTGTGAACTCTCATTACTCATCTTTAATATGAACAATTGTTTTCCTCTCTTTTTACAGTCAGATTAGCTAACTTTTTAAACTATTTTATTACTTTCTTCAAAAATCAGGTCTTTGTTTTATTTATAAACTTGATGTTTTATTTTTGCTCTTTTTTGGGTTTCAATTTTATTTATCTCTTTAATTTTCATAATGTCTTCTCTGTTGCTTAGTTAGGGGGGTTAGATAACTTAGAGTTCAAGGTTTTTATTTTTTGTTTAGTTGTGTATTCAATCATTGATTTATTCTTGCTCTCATTTGTTGATGGTCTCCAATACAGTTCCCACTCCCAACACCTTTTTTGTTTACAATCATCCAAACAACAAAACCCAGTGACCTTATGTCTTACTAACTTTTCTCTATGACACTTAAAGATATTAGGTTCTTGAAAGAAATTTATTTCCCCCTTATTGGCATGTAAAAAATTCACTTTCATATATTTCTATCCAATTAAACAAATCTATTTACCTTTCAATGTTTCTCTTGGCTCCTGCATTTCCATTCCAAAATGTTTATTCAGGCTTTGCCTTTTCTTTGGAAATCTATTTCATTAAAGGTCCATTTCCTCTGCAGAATTATATTTAATTTTTCTGGACAGGTTATTCTTGGTTGTAAGCCTTCATCTTCTACAATATCATATTCCAAGCTTTTCTCTCCTTTAAAGGAGTAGTTGCAAAGTAATAGATGATTTTTGTTGCAGTTTCTTGCAAATTGAACTCTTTCTTCTTGGTAGTTTGTAGCATTTTTTTCTTTGACCTGAAGTTTTCATTTTGGATTACCTTTCAGTAGATAACTGATGAATTCCTTCTATTTTCACTCTGCCATCTGGTT
Organism: Notamacropus eugenii; assembly: GCF_028372415.1. Classification (NCBI taxonomy): domain Eukaryota; kingdom Metazoa; phylum Chordata; class Mammalia; order Diprotodontia; family Macropodidae; genus Notamacropus; species Notamacropus eugenii. Next base: position 35,475,002 of record NC_092877.1, on the reverse strand, counting down.
AGAAGAACTCTGGTAGCTTTCATTTATAATTTCTTGAAACATGGTATTCAGCACATTTTTTAAAATCATGATTTTTATATAGTGTGATAATTCTTAAGGTATTTTTCCTTGGCTTATTATTTCTTAGGTAGTTCCTTTGAAATATATGTTTTATATTTCTGTTTTGATAATTTCACTAAGTCACTGTTTTCTATTGGATCCACTCAAATTTTCAGGGCATTCAGTTCTTGGGTGAGATCTTCCATCATGTGTCCTAAGGTGCCAATTCTCCTTGCCATTCTGTCCTCCTTTGCTTTTCCATTTTGTATTTCTTGTTTCATTTCTTCCACCTAATCTTATTACTTTTGTGTTTTTCTCTGAGGCTATACAAAGATGTGATGTGATGGCAAGGCTCTTGTCCCCCAGGTTTACTCCGAGGGTATCTCTACCTCCAAGAGTATGTAGAGATTACAGTAATTGGTATTTTCTTTTGTTTGTTCATCTCAGCAGCCCTAGTATCTAGGCTAGAGGGAAGGAGGTAAGGAGTAGGAGGTGGGGATGCTTGGGTGAAGGAAGCTAAGCTCCAGAATTCCTAGTGGTGTGGTTAAGTCCTACCTAGTTCTGAGTCTGGCCAAGACTGGCCAGGGGTTTTGTGGCTTTTCTGATGCTAGGCTCTGCCTATGGACTCCCCCTTGTCACAGGGCTTTAGGCCTGTTCTGGATAAGGCCCTTCTCCCCTGCTGCCATGGTTGCCTGCTATGGGGTCTTTTTGGCCACTAAACTGGTGTTGTTCCTTCTTCTCCTCTCCTCCCCCATTTCCCTGCTGGGTGTAGCTGGACTTCAGGCAGACTCCATTCCAAAGAGCCCGTATTCCATTATTCCAAGGCTACTTTGTGCAGTGTTTTCCACCTCACCTCACTTGTCTACTCAAGACTCTCTGCAGAATCCTGACAGACTTGTCCATCCCTGGACTGGGTGGAGGATTCTATAGGTGATTCTCCTTAAGTTTTACAGTGGAGTCTGTAGAGGATCTTGGCTCTTGTAGTCCTAACACACCACCATCATCTGATCTAAATACATTTCATTATTAACCTATATACCCATCCTAGATTTACTACTGGCTTTGGAATGTCGGAAAGATTAAAAAACATAAAGGAGGTTATACATATTCTCTTCATTCCCTCAGTTTCTTAATAAACAGGGTCAGACTTGATTATTTGAATAGTAAGAGCAGCTGGAATAATGTAAAGTTGTATCTATATAAGACTGTAAACTCTGGGAATTAAAGCTGTTCCTGGCTGGCTCTATTTATGGGAACATGTAGTATCCTTGGGTACCTAGCACTTGAAATAGATGCCAGAGAATACATTTATCCTTACATCTATGCTATCTCTTGACCTTCTATTCTGCTACCAACCCTTTTTAAATCCCAAGACTTAAAAACATGATGGCAATATAACTGTCTTTAAGTGAATATAAAGCAATATGCACTATAATGTTTATAAGATAACTTTTCATTTCCAAAGACATTGTTTGTAGAATTAATAGAAAAATCCAATATCCATCACGGATGGAAAGGAAACTTAATATTCATGCCAAACACTGAATAAGGATATTTGGCAGAAATGGTATGGATGTTGGCTCTTTACCCTTTTGGCCCTGGCAAGTCTAAGAACTTTACAGACAGTTTTGTTTTTTTTTTTATTAAATCTCAGATAATAAATATTATTTCAAAAAGCGGGGAGAGGTCTGATAGAAAAAGCACAAATTACCTGTAGTGTACAGTTCATCATCCTTACAATGTAATCAAACTGCTGATGATCTAGTATGGCCCGGTTTTGCTGTACATGCAAACCCAATTCATAGGTAAGACACTGTCGCGCTGCCTTTCCTTTGAGGGCTCTCAATGCAGCAGGGAGAGTCTGAGAATAAGAAAATTTCATTTTACTCGTATGACCAAAAACTTAATTCTACTGTAATAAATATCTGAATCATACCCCCAAGGAGATCATTTTAAAACAATAATTCAGTTGAATAAGAAGTATTTATTAAATGCAAAAAGCACTGTTAGTTATTAGAAACAAACAAATAAACAATTCCCAACTATGTCTTGGGGGGCAGTCAAAGAACTTATAGTCTACTAGTGGTGTGTTTGTGTGTTTGCATGCACAGACAGAATGTTATACATAATAAAAGGCAGTCTGAAGGAGAATACAGTAATGGCTTTGGGTAGGAAGCAGCACATGAGCTGGGTCATAAAAAGAAGCCATAGAGTCTGAGAAACTGAGATAATGGGGTAATGCATTCTAGGTTTTGGAGACAGCCATTGTGAATGGAGAGAAGGCAGAGACAGAGTGCTGAGTTTGGGGAATAACTAGTAGCTGAAATTGGCTAGAACAGAATTCATCAAGAAGCAAACAGGGCAGGAAGAATAGGTAGAAGCCAGTTTGCGGAGAGCCTTGTGTGTGTTCGTCCTTCGTTGCCGAAGAAGAGCATGCCATCAGAGAAATGATGACATGACTTGCACTTGACCCAGGATGAGGCAATTGGGTTTAAGTGACTTGCCCAAGGACACACGGCTAGTGAGTGTCAAGTGTCTGAGGTGAGATTTGAACTTAGGTCCTCCTGATTCCTGCACTAGTGCTCTATCCACTGCACCACCTAACTGCCCCTTGGAGAGCCTTAAATACCAGAGGAAGAAGCGTATATTTTATCCTGAAGGCAATGGGGAGCCACTGATGGCTTTCAATGTCAGAACGTTGCCATCTAGAAGATATTTGGGGCAGCTATGTGGAGACGAGATTAGAGAAAGAGATGACTTAATGGAGGGTGATCTGGGTCTGGGTAACAGTGGCAACGTCAGTGGAGAGAAAGGGGAAGGTATGAGAGATCAAGAAAGAATGTACATGATTTGGAAATTTACTGGATATGGAAGATGAGATAAGAATGACTTTGAAGCTATAAATGTGGGTGGCTGGGAGGATGGCAGTGACGGTAACATCAATGGGGAATGTTTAATGATAATAACAACAATAACTAACATTTCCACGGCACCTATTATGTGCGAGCTGCTGTACTAGTCACTTCAGAAGTATTATTTCATTTGAGCCTCACAACAACCCTGGGAGGTAAGTACTATTATGGGACCCATTTTACAGTTGAGGAAACTGAGGCAAAAGAGGTTAAATGACTTGCCCACGGTCACCCAGCTAGTAAGTATCTGAGGTGGGATTTGAAGTTCTTTTCTTAATTCTAGGCCCAGAACTCTATTCAGTGTAACACCTGCCACCTCAGAATGTTTAGAAGAGGTGCATCTGGAGGACAGATAATGAATTCTACTTGGACAGAGTTTGAGATGTCTATGGGACAACCAAGAGATTTGTAGGAGTCATCTGCATGGAGATAATAATTGAACCCAAGCCTGCTGATGAGACTGCCAAAAGAGAAGAACAGAGAGCCTAGGGCGGAATTCTAGGCAATGAACATGTTTTACAGGGTCAGGGAAGCTATCTGGGTGATGATGACTAGCAAAGGAGATTGAGAAGTGATTAAAGAAGTGTGAGTAAAGTAAGAGGAGGAGAAAAGCAACAGAGCAGTGTCATGAAAGCCAAGGGAGGGAAAAATATCTGTGAAGAAAGGGGTTTGGGTATTCACTAGTGTTAAAAGCATAGAGAAGTAAAGGAGGATCAGGGCTTAGCAAAGATAATCAGAATTAACTTTTAAGAAGTCAACCTTAGACAGGAAAGCTTTAGCAGAATGGTGAGGTCAGAAGTCAGATGACATGAGAATGAGGGGTTGATGAAGTGGAGGCAGAGATGATGTTTTTAGGAGTCTGAGAGCGAAAGAAAGAAGAAAAAAACGAGATGGTATGGCAGTTTGAGGGAATGACAAGAATGTTTGTTTTTTTGTTTTTTTTTAAGGATGGAATGGACTTGCATGTAACTGTAGGTAGAAGAAAATAACCTAGTAGAAAAGGAGAGACTGAAGGTGAGAGAAGGAATGACAGATGTGGCAAATTTTCTAGAAAGTAAAGAAGGAGATGGGACAGCAGGCAGAAGCAGAAAGGGGGCCTTCAGTATAAGCAAGTATCTCATTCTTGGAGACTAGCACAAAGAAGTAGATAACAGGTGAAGATATACCGAGGTTTTGAGGTACAGAATAGGAGAAAAAAACAACTCGTTTTCTAATTAGTAAGTTGTATCTGTTGAGACTGGTAGGGTTGAGGGTGACACTGTGGTCTTGAAGTTTGCTATGGGGAATGGGATGGAGCTAAATAACAAGAGGACTACCACAGCAGCAGCAGTGGCCCAACTGAGATGAAACAGCAGGAATTCATAATGGATTTGTTTGGTATGATTGTGTGACTTTCTTTAGTCACATTCAGCAGCACAAGAGTAAAAGTGGAGCAGGAGGACAGTAGGAAGGATCTAGGGTTGAAAGCTGAGAGTGACTAGCAGAACAATGAGGAAGCTCAGAGTAGCAGCCAGCATACAGAATAAAAACTATAAAGGGGAGAAAGTGAGGCTCGATCAAACTTGGGTGAGAGACTAGGAGGGAGGGAGAAGGGGGGAAAAGAGGGCCAGAAGATTTCTGGTATAAGAGAAGTGAGGAAGAAGATAAGATGGAAGAACAGTGGAGTATGATCAGAAGAGAATTCTGAAGTTCAAATCTTAGAGATGACCCTGTTACGAGCGAGGTTTAGACATAATGTTTGCCACTGCTGACATTAAGTAATCAATTAACATTTATTAAGCACTTACTATGTGCCAGGCACTGGGCTAAGTGCTAGACAGAGAGTTAAGATCTTTGTCATGGGGTGGAAGGGGTTAAAGAATGTGGAAGTGAGGTTGTTTAAAGGGACAACAACATTTATACTGAAATCTCCAAGTATGGAAGCAGGAGTTGGGGTGAAGAAGACAGCCAGATCCTGAACTTCTTGAGAAAGAAAAGAAGATTGATGCACATATCAGTTAAGTACAGTCACAAGAATCTGACCTATGATCTAAAGAGAGAGAGACTGAACCACAAAGGAGAAGGAGTTGTTGACTGATGATGGTAGAAGGAGGAGATGAGAGTGATGCTATAGAAAAAGAAACAGGCAAATGTGTCTTCCTGGTTCAGCAGTCTGTGGGGATATGAAAGGACGTAAGATAAGACCATGAGAGAGAACGTGACCAGAGATACGGTTTCAAAAATCTCAGCAACAATAACAAAAAGATTTCAAATGAAGAACCCCAAGAAAGGAATCATGACAGTAGGTGGAGGGGGGGCGCTTAGAGTTAGGAGGATTTGGGGCTCAAACCCTGCCTCTGACCCACAGTGGTTGCACACCCTGGTTAAGTCACTTAACTGCTGAGAGCTGCAGGCCAAATTCTACATCTGCGTCTGGGAGAGGAAGGGTTAAAACTTCTCTGGGGCAGGGAGCTTCCCATATGATTGAAATAACAGATTTTAGAGTGGGAAGGGGGCATTAAACAGAGGGACTATCACTTGATTTTAAATTATAAGAAAGCAAATAAAGTAAAAATTTCACATCCACTTTTAGGAGTAGAATTACAAGTATCTGTTGGAATCACTGGAGATCAACTTCTTTCGATCTTGTGTATTAATTTTATGAAAAACTTTGTCATATAATTCACTGCTGTTAAAAGACCATGAGTAACATTTTTATATAAATTTGGCTGCTTTTCTATAACAAAGATAATCAGAAAACTCTGAAAAGCAACAGCATTTACAAATTGGAATTGGTTAGCCTCTGCTAGTCTCCTTCTAATGCCTCATTAAAAAGCAATCTTGGGTTCTCCCAAGTTATGCCAGCAGAACTTAAGTTCTGGTGGATCCTCCTCAGCTGAGACTTTGTTAAGATGGGCCCAGGGATGGATCCTATACCCATGGACCCGCTCAGCTAAAGAAAATCTCAACAGATAACTGGCAACTTGGTGCTAAGATCCTGGCTCAGCACCCATGGAATATGGAAAAGCACACCTATACCAATAAAATCATGGATCTTTCAAAGTATCAAAGTATATTGACCAGACATTTAGCTAGAGTTCAACTCCTGATTTGTAGAAAAATTATTTTCCAATATGAAAAGAACTCAAATGAATCTACCAAGGAAAATAGCATATTAATGTCTCATCTAAAAACTTCAACTATTTAGAATAGATATCCAGATACCTGTCTGACCTGTCCAGGGTCACACAGCTAGGTAGTGTCTGAGGCTAGATTTAAACTCAGGAAGATGAGTATCTTACTTCAGGCCTGGCACTCTATCTATTGTGCCATCTTATCTCTCCTCAAATTATACTAAAAAGCAGCAAATTAAAGAGGACTGGGAGAAGACCAAAAGAAACAGGAAGAGGGATAGCAGCAAGAAGGGAAAAGCTGATAGTAGTAATGAGAGAGGACCAAAGAACCCTACAAGCACAGCATCATGGGGGTGAGAGAGAGAGAGGGAAAAAGGGAGGGAGGAAGAGAGGGGGGGGACAAAAAAGGGGGTAGAGGGGGGTAGAGAAGAGCCGGGAGATAAAGAAAGAGAGAGAGGGGGGAAGAGGGAGGAGGGGGAGACAGGGAGAGAGAGAGAGAGGAAGAGAGGGGGGGAGAAAGGGGGGGGGGAAGAGGGGGTGGGGGGGGAGAGAAGAGCCAGGAGAGAAAGAAAGGGGGGGGGGGGGAAGAGAGAGGAGGGGGAGACAGAGAGAGAGAGAGAGAGAGAGAGAGAGAGAAGAGGAGGGAGAGAAGGGGGGAAAAAGAGAGACAGAGAGAGAGGGAGAAGGAGAGAAACAGACAGTCATCTATCCCAACAAACTTGAATAGCCCTTAAAAGGCTCAATGTGGCAATAAAACAGAAAAGAATTTTTAGTATATTTTAATAAATATTCTATGCTAAATGGTTAAAAGAAAATAGGTTTTGATAACTAAAGAAGTTTTAAGTATCTGTAAAATACACTTCTGTGGAACAACTAAAATCCTTCATACTGGAGACAATTATTACAAAACTTTGAAAAAACTTTCTGAAAAGTCCAAGGAGAATAATATTTTATTGCCAGGCCTTGCCAGGTTAAATAAAATGAAAACTTTTACATGGAACTTAATTGGCAGCAACACCATCTTCTGTAGTTTTAATTTGGACACATAATCATATTTATTTCAAATGACCAAAACAGGTCATGAATCTGGCAAAAAGAGAACGGATAGGGTTTGTGGAGAGGTTCATTGGTAATTTAACATGAGTATATTTAACATGGAAACAAATACATATTTTGATAAATAAACTTTAAAAAATTACCTTTTCAGTTTCTAATACTTTGTTTTCAAATATGAAGGAGATGCAGTTTCTAACAACTTCCAGTCTTTGAGCACTGTTGAAAACTGTTGTCACCTTATCCATGATTGAAACTAGTAAAGAAATACAAATATCAGTCAATTACCTTAGGATGACACAGAGACAAAGAGAATGTTACTCGAAGTCTTCTGAGATTCTAGTCCATTGTCATTTCCCATTGCTGTACTCTACGTCACTCTTTTGGTGGTGTGGTCACTGGGTGAGTGTCAGGCCCAGGACTGGTGCCACAGATCTCACATACTAGATCTCTACAGGTTATCTGGCTCTTAGGCAAGGCAGTGATGTTAGGCAATGAAAATATATACCTTTACAAGTTTGGGGTAAATTGACAAGCCTTGAGAAAATTTAATTTCCAATTTTATAAGAAGAGAAATCATGCAATAATTTATAATAAATTAAATACTTTTAAATTTTTAAATTAAATTAATTTATTTTTTAATTTATTTAATTTTAATTTATTAAATTAAATACTTTTAAATTTCCTAAAGGAACTATGCTTCCAGGAAAATCTTTACATTTTGCTATTATTTTTAAACTTCAGATAATAAAATCTACTAGGTTAGGGCCATCTAACTGAGGGAAAGGGGTTGACTGAAAAGTCTCAGGTGAGGTTTTTAACTAATAATGGAGGGTAAGGAAGAAACCTGCCTGTGTACATCTGCTAAATCATATACATTAGAGAATGGCATAAAGCTGTAGGAAAAATAGTAGTGAATATGTCAAATAATTAACGGGACGATAACAAAGAACGTAGATAACCATTAAATCTCTATTTCTTGTCCCAATTTCTCTTCGGAGCTACATACTCATAATTCCAAGTGCCTAGGATAGCTCTACTTACATATCCCACTGGTACTTTAAACTCAACATGTCCCAAACTAAGATTATCTTTATCTAAAATCTTGCTCCTTCTGATTTCACTAATTCAGTTTGTGGTACCAACACAGTAGTTCAAGTTTGAAAATTTTGTTTTTGGATGGGGTAATGTGTGATCTCTCCTCTTTCTTTCCTCCCCTTTCTCTTCTCTCTTTCTCCCCCTCTTACTCTCCTCTTTGTTTTCTGCTTTCTACTTCCCTTTCCCATCTCTTTCTGTATCTCTCCTCCTCTATCTTCCTTCCTCTCTCCCTCAATATTCAATGAGTTATCAAGTTCTTTCTTTTTCACCTATGAAATATCTCTCCTGCACCTGTTCTCTCCCCTCCTGCATTCCCTGCTACTCTGTACAGTTTAACTTTTTTAACACTCCCTAAACGGATGATCATTTATCTAAAATATTACTGCTTTCAGACACTAATATAGTGTTCTGTATATAGGTGTTTAGTAAATGTTTATTAAATTAATGACTAAAGGAAGAACTAATAATACTCATAGCTTAAGATGTCTACACACAGAATATGGATAATAAACTAAGTGAACTGAGCTTAGTAAAAAGAGACCGCCCAACTTCACAATTAGCATTTGGTGGGGATTTGATTTATGACTGGAATATAATAACAGAAATGTTATTTATGCTTATTTAAAAGAAACAGATTAGATGAAAGAGATATAGCATAACACTAAATGTGAATAAGATTGTGGTGAAATCTATGAATCAGTCAAGGGATCCAAAGTGAAAAGAAACTGGATGAGGATCAATGGAGGGAGGAACAGAAGGAATATTGTGAGATGAATATATTAACCCCAATCAGCTGTTAGAGGAGATTGATAAGGTCCTGAAGCAAACTGTAATAATAGTGCAGAGAAAATATAATAGCCATACACAGGGGATTATCATTATTGGGATATAGTTAGAATTCTTTGTCTTTGCAAAAGTGGAACAGTTGATAACTTTCCTTGATGATAACTTCAGAAGTTAAAAAGGCTTGGAGATAAGGGGAATTGTTATGCCCTTTATTTATCTATTTATATCTATGTTGCCCCCATATTAGAATGTTAACTCCTAGAGGACAGGAACTGTTTGGGATTTTTCTTTCTTTATCCAGTGACTGTAACATCATAAACTATTTAATAAATCCTTGTTGATTAACTGAATTCCAAGCAGTAGATGAATTTGCATTCTATTGCCTATCACTGGGATGTATGATCACTGTCTCGAAAATATCTGAAGGACTGTCATATGACAGATGGATTACACTTATTCTATTAAGCTCCAGAGATCAAAACTAGAACCAACAGATACAAGTTAAAGGAGGCAGATTTTGGTTTCACACAAAGAACTGAACTGAAGCTGTAACAAATGGAATAGGCTGCCAAGCTGTGTACTTATAATCTCTGGATGTGTTCAGAGAGATCCGATGACGCCCTTCCCCAAACAGAGATGGTAATCTTCTCCCTAATAAATCTGTTCTTCTTCCAGACTTCCCAGTCCTCCTTGCCTCTTCCCTCTCTCTCACTCTCTGGATCCAATGACTTACCAAAGCTTGCTGATTCTATCTCCATGTCCTCTTTCATACTGAGCCTCTTCTCTGGACTCAAATGGACACAGTTATAGTTCAATACTCCTCTTGCTATTATAGTAACCTCTTAACTGGTTCTCTTCCTTCCAGATTCCCCCCATTCAATCTACTTTCTAGGAGAGAAGAGAATAATTTTCTAAGCACAGGTCTAACCACGTCACTTTCTTGCCCCAGAGTATTTAGAAGTTCCTTTTGCCTCTAGGATAAAATGCAAATTCTTTATCTGGGCATTTAAAGGCATTTAAAGCCTCCTCAATTTGACTTACCTTTCCAGCCTTAATTTAATTAATTCTTTTCTACGGACTCTACATTTTAGCCAAACTGGAACTGTTCCCCAAATTCAACATTCCAATCTCCAGCTTCTGGAGTACCCAATTTCCTTTAAAGTTCAGCTTTAGGTACTGGGAAGGCTTTTCTAATATTACAAATATCTATCCTCAAATTACATTTTATTTACTTTTCTATGTATGTGCTGTACCTGCCAAGTAGAATGTAAACTCCTTTAGAACATGAACAGTTTGGTTTATATTTGTACCTGCACTGGTCCTTAATAAAGGTTAAGTGAATTGAATTCAAAAGAAATAGAAATGGTCAAAACTTCAGGAGGACAAGACTATCTCACTCTGAAAAGAAGTGGAAAGCTACATAAAGTCTATCTTGTATATTAGATCTTTAGTGGGGGAATTTAATAGTTTGGAGTGAATTTAGATATAATAATGGACAATAGTGAGGGGGTAGAATTATTCAATTCCCATTTTGCTGCCGTTTTTAAAATTAAAAAAAATTTTGTTAATCTTTTTATTTTAAACTTTAATACAAAATAAGAAAAGAAAAAAAATGCATTGCCATGTAGTAATGGTTACAGCACTGGACCTGGAATCAGGAGGACACGGGTCGAAATCCAGCCTCAGACACTTACTTGATGTGTGACCATGGGCAAGTCATCCAATCTCTCAGTGCCTCAGTTTCCTCAGCCTCTAAGGTAGCATCAATATCTCAGTCTAAGATCCTTTGGTAATAACTACTAAATCTTATTTTCTGAGACAGCAGAATGTGAGAGAGGATTCAAAATACACAGCAATAAATTTCCAATTCCAGAAAGCCTATATAATAAATACTATGTACTGTGTTGACAGCTGTCCATCTTTGCTTCCTTGTAAGTTTTCTTCTGGTCACTGTTGTGTACTTTGTTCTTTGTACTTTTCTACCCTTCCTCCACCCGCCTCCCAACCAAAGGCTACAGTGAAGCGTGGACACACACACACACACACACACACTCACACACAAAGACAGACACATTCATATATATATATATATATATATATATATATATATATATATATATATATATACACACACACACATACACACCCATACATGCACACACTTACTCATATATACATATACTTAGATATCTATAATCTTACTCATATACACACATATACATTCATATGCATCTATGTGAGACTGTACTATACTTACTTGTCCTCTGTTTTTCAGAAAGTAGATAACCTCTTTCTTCATAAGTACAAGTCTTTCCATATTTTTCCAAGTCTACCAACTCATCATTTCCTACACCACAGCAATATTCCAATCTTACATTGTCTAGTTGTTTTTTAAATAGTGAAAACAATGTTGATGAATATGGCTGACACATAACATAGTTTTCCTATTTTTCTCTTTTAAGTGAATCTATTTTAACCTTAACTTTGTCCGAGATCATGATTACCACCCCTGCTCCTTGTTCAGTAACAAATTCTATTCCCGATCTTTATTTTATGTTTATGTGTATCTCTTATTTCCTATCCCTCCTGACTCCTCTACTTTACTTCTACCTGTTACCTTGCCCTCCTATCACTTAACCTACCCCACCTCCAAGGATCCCTCCCTTGTCCTCCCATTCCCATTAATCTAAACATCTTTCTGTATATCCTCCCTTAACCTATTCCCTCACCATCCCCTCCTTTATCCTTTCCCCTCTCCCTATCCCCTCTGTGTTTAATTTCTTTCTGAATTTAGAAAACTCTTATACTCCTCTAGATGTATATGTATTGTTTCTTCTTCAACTCATTCCTGGTGAAAGTAGGTTTCCAGAACTAACTGCCTTGCTCTCCATCTAATTCCCCTGTATTGGTTCTTCCTCTCACATCCCATTTGTATAAGGTAATTACTCTTTTTAAGCTGTTCCTAAATAGATACTTTTTAAAATCATTATCATACTCATCTATTCCAACTTTTTATGAACTATCCAATTATTAATAATAATCTTAGATATATGTGTTTTACCTTTTCTCATAAAAAAGGTAAACAATTTGTCCTTACTGAGTCCCTTGTAATTAGGCTTTGGTATGTACCTCATATTTTTTCAGCATTTGGGAGGCTCCAAAGAAAAGTCTGGGAGAGAAGAGGCATTACACTGACTACCAAATGAAGGCCTACAGAGCCACTATGCTGACCTCATTGTTGTATGCCTCTGAAGCATAGACAGTCTACCAGCGCCATGCCAGCAAACTGAATCGTTTCCATTTGAACTGTCTTAGGAAGATTCTGAGGATCACCTGGCAGGATAAGGTACCAGACACTGAAGTCCTTGCTCAAGCTGAACTGCCAAGCATTCAAACTATGCTTCAGAGAGTGCAACTCCTATGGGCTGGCCACCTTGTTCAAATGCCAAATGTACGCTGGACTATTTTATGAAGAATTTGCATGGGGAAAGCAATCACATGGTGGCCAGAAGAAACGATACAAGGACACTCTTAAGATCTCTCTCAAGAACTTTGGATTTGACTGTGCAACATGAGAGACACTGGCACAGGACCGCTCAGCCTGGCGTGCCCACATAAGAAAAGGTGCTGTACTCTTTGAGTAAAGCAGAACTTAGACAGCACAAAGTAAACACAGGATGCACAAATTTGGGATATTCACCCCAAATATTTATATGGAGTATCTGTGCCCAACCTGTGGTACAGCATTCCAAGCTCGTGTTGATCTGATCAGCCACAGTTGGACATGCTGAAATTTCACTTTACAATGGTGATATCATTTTGGTCCTCTTCAAAGACGAAGGACAACAATCAACCAAGCATATTTCTCTTGACTCTTGTATGTCAAATCTTCTACTAAGTTCAGTTTTTTTTTTTAAACAAATTTCTGAAAGTCTGACAATTCATTAAATGTCCATTTTTTTTCATTCAGGATTATACTTAGCTTTGCTGGATATGATATTTTTAGCCATAAGCCCAGTTCTTTTTCTCTCTGACGTATAGTGTTCTAAGAACTGTGGTCTTTTGTGACAGTAATTATGGCACTGTCATATGTAAATTGTTTTTTTTTCTTGTTGCTCATAAAATTTTATCCTCAAGCTGGGGGTCTGAGGATTTCACTATAATATCCCTGTGGGTTTTTCTTGTAGGATCTCTTTCAGGTGATGACTGGATTTTTTCCATTTCTACCTTTTCCTCTTGTTCTAATGTTTCAGAACAATTTTCTTTAATTTCTTCTTGTGTTATTGTATCAAGATTGCTTTTTTGATCATAGCTTTCAGGTAATCTGATTATTCTTGTTTCCTCCTCTTGATCTATTATTTAGATTAGTTGTTTTTCTTATGAGATGTTTCACATTCTCTTCTATTTTTTTCATTCTTTACATTTTATTATTTCTTGGTCTCTTATGACTTTGGTGGCTTCCTTTTTGCCCAATTCTGATTTTCAAGGAGTCATTTTCTTCCTTAAGATTCTGGATCTCCTTTTCTAATTGGCTGACTTTCTTTTCAGAATCTTCTTGTTTTTCTTGGATCATTCTTACTTATTTTTCCATTTTTTCCTCAATCTCTCATTTGATTTTTAAAGTCTTTGTTAAGTTCTTCTACGAATTCTTTTTGGGCAGGTGACCATTTGACATTACTTTTTGCATTAGAATTTTTGCATTAGAAAAGGGTTTCTTTGCTTTAGTGTCCTCCTCTGAAGATGAACCCTGGTCTTTTTTCATTTGTAGCAGCTTATTTCTAGCAGTGGGGTATGAGAATGGTGCCTCTGGCCACAGGTCCTTCTTCAATTCTCCCCTCTGATCTAGAACTGAAACCAAGACCTCCAGCCTCCAGTAAGTGCCCAGAGCCAGCAGCATCACTGTCCCACCGCTTCTGCACTTACTGGGCAAGTGCTGGTTCCTTCTTGGGCCACATCACCATAGCACAGTTGGGTCTGGCATTCCTTGTCAGTAGAGGTTCCCTCAATATTCCCTGGCTCAAATGCCCAATTCCCCTCATTGTCCCCAGGGTAAAATTCCTGTGG